>NC_140587.1:424893539-425565206 GCF_964204655.1 Triturus cristatus
CCACTTTAATCTCCTGCCATTCGGTCTGATAGGGAGGATATCAGTGATTGTTTGGGCAGTGTTAGTAATTCTATTGCCCCAAGCTAACAAAACTATGGAAATACTATTGTGATCGCTAACCACCTGTTCAGATATCCAAAGGTTCATATAAGGGCAATTCTTAGAAAATAAGATGTGGTCTATATTGCTATTAGCTTCCCTACCAGTGAATGTGGGACATTTAATATGGCCCTCGTTTATCGTACAGTCTAACAGCTCAAGATTGAATTTGGCCATTAAAGTATTAAGGGTCAAACCATATTCACAATGTGGGAAATGCAACATGTCATCCTTTGTCCCATCAGCGGTCGAATAAGTTTTCAAGTAACCACAAGAATTAGTAAATGTGGCGGGGCATGCTTGAATATTAAAATCGCCAGCCCACAAGACTACCACCAATTTATTAAATGTGTTTAGTAACCTGTCCAACTCCTTTTCCAATGGTTCTAAATAAACTCCTGTATCTTTCTGGAAATTATTATTGTAGAAGTTTATTAGCACCAGATCCTTACCTTGCGGAAAGGATAATCGCAAAACTTGACTATGGTTGCCAATAGGTAAATAAGTTAAAACTTTGCAACCAATCAGTTTTGTGGAAATTAGCAGCAATAGACCACCCTTAGCTCTACCCATTAAAGAGGGGGTCGCATTTACACAGTATGAGGTATTGCCCTCTACTGAGATAGGTTCTGTACTCCATGTTTCTTGTAAGCACATTATGTCACTGCCACAGGTGATAAAATCTTGCCAGAAGTGCGTCCTTAATTTGTTCCTAAGACCTGCAATGTTCCAAGTTGTCAATGTATACCCCTTTTGGGAGAATGTGCCATCATCATTAGTCAATTTTATAGATGCGTCCGTACACAAAATAGACTTTACAGAAGTACCAGCTATTGGAATAACAGGCTCATCAATACCATTAGTCCCCAGTAACTTATTTGTCAAAATGGAATCCATACACAGAGGGTGTACTTTACTTGTCTCCTTTTGCATAGAAGATAAATTCGGTCTCCCCCTCCTCCCCCCATCGGTAGTCTCCGCAGGTTTTATGTGTCAATCGTTGTCCTCCATTGAAGTCAGGCATTGGAACCTATTGTATAATGGTAGAGGAGGTAACATCTGGTGGGTTGCCGGAGCCATTGGCAGCCAATTGTTACTCACATAATGAGTGATAGGTTTTATGGCATGATTATTGACTAATAGATGTCTATAAAAGTAGGCAAGTGGCAGTAGAGTTGTGTTGAATTCCCAGTGGGAGGGGGTGGGCTCTGAGTAGGACGTTATGTGCCCAAACTGGAGACCTAAAATTAATAATGATACAGTCCCCATTGAAGATTTTAGTTGTGGGGCCTATCCATCCTATTCTTTGTGTGAGTAAAATCTGTTCTGTATCTATGATTGGGAAGCCACAATTATTAGTTAACCTATGAAGAATTTTGTTTTTCAAGGTTTCATTGGTCTCAAATTGCCCTTCCCGTAGCCTGGGAACATTACAGAGGACCGCAACATATGCTCCACATTCTGGTGGTAGGTTCATTACAGGGGGTACATTTTCGCTTTTATAATCTGCAAGATGGCATGTGCTCTTGGATTGGCCTAGTGTTTGGAGCCCATATTTCCCAGTGCCTTCCCTTAAAGTTACACCTTTTTCCATCGAAGCTTTATCTTTACCTTCGCTAGTCCCCACATCAAAAGGATGACTGTTGCTATTGCCTGAACTTTCAGGTAAAGTACTTGGGGCACTTAGTTGTATGTCTACCCCCCTTGACCTAACCTTGGCACCCTCGGATGCATGCGGGATAGGGACAGGTGCAGGCGTAACCCTATTCTGATCGGGGTCAGGTAAAGGGACTACTAATTGAGCTGGGTTCAACTTAGTTGAACAGAGAATTGACTTTACATGTTGATCGATAGAGCTAACCCTAGCTTCGAGGGCACGGATGTTCTCGCTAATTGGCCCTAGAAATGTTGATATAAGTGCCTCCAGTCTTTCCCAAAAGCCGTCTGTACTAGCCTCATTGTTGTTTCCATTAGGCTGGGCATTGATAACATCTAACTGTTCTTCGCATAACTCTACTACAGGCAGATTTTGTACCGCTTTGAGGTGGCATCCACTACCTTTACCCCTAGGTTTAGATGCCTTCTGCTCTTTGTTATTGTGTTTTTGTTTAATTTTAGCCTTTTGTCCTCTTGTTTTAACTGGTGAGATAATAACATGGGGTTGTGCAATAGTGGTAGGTGACCCGATGGCACTATTACCATCTACATTAATAATATCATTAACGAATTGCGCTTCTCCGCTCGGAACCTGCTCCTGGAGTACAGGAGTGATGGACAGTCTGCTTGCCGGGGGTGTGTGATCCAAAATCAAAGAATGATTGGGATTGTACTCCTGAGGCACAGCCGGGAGCTTTGCTAGAAATTGGTTCGTTTTAAATACTTATGTAAATTGTTTTTAAAAACTTGCGTACTTCTCCCTTACCTGTTAGGCTGGTTGGGGCATCTATCCGGCACCTAATTACCCGCGCAGCCGATCTGAACGCTGCCACGGGGTAGGGAACTCGCAAGCACCGCCATCAGCGACCGAGCCTGTTCACAGGCCACGCCCACTTCTCCAGGCCACGCCCCCCCTGACTATATAAAGCACCGACGCCCAGCCCTTCTTAGTATCTGTACTCCTGAGGCACAGCCGGGAGCTTTGCTAGAAATTGGTTCGTTTTAAATACTTATGTAATTGTTTTTAAAAACTTGCGTACTTCTCCCTTACCTGTTAGGCTGGTTGGGGCATCTATCCGGCACCTAATTACCCGCGCAGCCGATCTGAACGCTGCCACGGGGTAGGGAACTCGCAAGCACCGCCATCAGCGACCGAGCCTGTTCACAGGCCACGCCCACTTCTCCAGGCCACGCCCCCCCTGACTATATAAAGCACCGACGCCCAGCCCTTCTTAGTATCTGTACTCCTGAGGCACAGCCGGGAGCTTTGCTAGAAATTGGTTTGTTTTAAATACTTATGTAAATTGTTTTTAAAAACTTGCGTACTTCTCCCTTACCTGTTAGGCTGGTTGGGGCATCTATCCGGCACCTAATTACCCGCGCAGCCGATCTGAACGCTGCCACAGGGTAGGGAACTCGCAAGCACCGCCATCAGCGACCGAGCCTGTTCAAAGGCCACGCCCACTTCTCCAGGCCACGCCCCCCTGACTATATAAAGCACCGACGCCCAGCCCTTCTTAGTATCTGTACTCCTGAGGCACAGCCGGGAGCTTTGCTAGAAATTGGTTCGTTTTAAATAATTATGTAAATTGTTTTTAAAAACTTGCGTACTTCTCCCTTACCTGTTAGGCTGGTTGGGGCATCTATCCGGCACCTAATTACCCGCGCAGCCGATCTGAACGCTGCCACGGGGTAGGGAACTCGCAAGCACCGCCATCAGCGACCGAGCCTGTTCACAGGCCACGCCCACTTCTCCAGGCCACACACCCCCACGTCCTCTTCTGCATAAAACCATGCACAGTACTCGGACGCGCAGCGGACGGGCACAGCGGGCGCGCCGTCAGCGCGCCGAAGGCGCGCCAAAGGCAAGCCCGTCTGGGCCCGTCCGGGCCCAGCCGGACCCAGGCCCAGGAACCCTGCCGGATTTGCAGCAGGATCGCCTGGTGTACACAAGTGACATGCTTCGGGCCCTTCATCAGAAAAAAACTCAGGACTGTCACTATGTCCATGCCGAAGGTAAACCCTTTGTCAATTGCGCACGATGTAACTCAGCCGAATACGGCCCGGGAAAGCCGGGACTACAGATGGGCCTCCTTAACTGTCGCTCCCTCTCTAAGCATGCGCACGAAATCAATTTGCTGATACAGGATTATGGCCTGGTCGCTCTGTTTCTCACAGAAACCTGGCTCTCCACCAGCACGGACTCGGACATTGTCAATGCCCTACCCCCAGGCTATCTCATTCAAACCTTACATAGACCTAAAGGGAGAGGAGGAGGGCTGGCAATCATCTACAGAGAACATCTTGCCTGTAGGATTAGCAATGCCAACATTGAAGACTGCGAAAGCTGCTACTTTGCCCTTCAAATTTCCCCGGCACACTCCCTCTCAGGACTGTTGCTCTACCGCCCTCCGGGGACACCAGGGAATTTCCTCAACGCCCTCACTGACACGGCGTCACAATCAGTCTCCTCCGCCTCGAACTTTCTCGTCGTGGGCGATCTCAACCTCCACCTTAATGACCCCACAGATTCCTCAGCTTCGGATCTTCTTCAGGACCTTAGGTCTTTCAATATCCGACTGATCAACAACGAACCTACCCATGACAAGGTTCACCTTTTGGACCCCGTCCTGACCAACATCAGGGATATCACCTCGGGTCCCCCCATCCCGCTCCCCTGGTCAGATCACTTCCTTGTTCCCTTCTTCTGGCACCTTACCATTGCACTTCCCCAACCCCCCAAAATCCGAGTGACAGACCGACGTTGGCACAAGCTCGAACCGGTGGAATGGGCCAGTTTGCTCTCAGATTCTACACCTATCCTCTCCACGGACCCGGTCACGGCCGACGAACAGCTCAATTTTTGGCTCACATCCTCACTGGATAAACTCCTCCCCAATACTATCACCCTTAAACATACCAAAAGAGTGACTCCTGCCCCTTGGTACACTCCGGCACTCAAATCCCTTCGACAGGAATGTAAGAGAACAGAACGCTCCTGGAGAAAGGATAAATCTAACGAAAAGAAGGCTGCCTATCATACCGCCTTACAAAACTATAAAACCACCCTCCGCAATACCAAAACTCTATTCTTCCAAGAAAGAATAGAACAATCCGCTAGCTCCAGTAAGGAATCTTTCACCATCTTAAACGAACTCCTTAAAATCCCGGACCCGAGACCGAGAGACCTCCCAGACCCCAAAGTTGATGAGGAAAAGTGCTACAAGTTAGCAAATTTCTTCAAGGAGAAAATCCAAAAAATCCGCGACTCCATTCCATCCACAAGTTCGAGCGAGGAAAAAGAAGCCTACAACTCTCTTACCCCCCCATGTCTCACTTCCTGGGGACAAGTGACGGCAGAAGAGGTCAAAGATACGCTGAACATCATTAAAAGCGGGTCTCCCAGGGATCCGGCCCCCTTACGTATTCTCAAAAAGGTAGCACCCACGATCGCTCCCCCCCTTACCCACCTTATTAACGCCTCCCTTCAACAAGGAGTCGTCCCCCCCAGCTGGAAGGCGGCAGTCGTCAAGGCACTTTTAAAAAAACCTTCCCTTGACCCTGCCGACCTAGCAAATTATAGACCAATCTCCCTCCTCCCGGGAACTAGCAAGATCGCGGAAAAGCTCGCGAACAGAAAATTTTCACAATTTCTGGAGAACAACAACCGTCTAAAAAGTTCGCAGACGGGATTCCGCCCCGGGCAGGGCACCGACATCGCCCTCCTCATGGCGGTGGAAGAGGCCAGAGCACTCTTAGATGAAGGAGGATCAGTGGCAGTGATCCTCCTCGACCTGAGTGCGGCCTTCGACACCGTCAATCACCAGCTTCTTATCCAACGACTCAGGAGTGTCGGTGTTGAAGGAACTGCCCTGTCCTGGCTATCGTCCTTTCTGAGTCAACGCTCCTTTCAAATCTGGGAAAATAACACCCGCTCCTCCGACACTCCCCTCCAATGTGGCGTGCCTCAGGGCTCCTCCCTTAGCCCCACATTATTTAACATCTACATGTCCCCATTGGAGGAGGTTGTTACTCCGTTCGGGGTGAGCATCGTTAGTTATGCTGACGACACACAGTTAGTGGTGTCCCTTTCACACCCCAGACAACAACCTGCGGACTTGTACAACTGCCTGTCACAGATACAAGGATGGATGAACAGATCGTCTCTGAAACTTAACGGTTCAAAGACTGACATTCTCCTCCTTGGTCAGAAGGGACCCTCTCCACTACAAAACATCTGGCCACCCAGTTTAGGCCCGCTCCTAGACCCCAAACCAGAGGTAAAAAGCCTGGGTGTTTGGCTTGATAAGGACCTCTCATTTGTAACACAAGCAAAAAAGGTAGCCGGGACGTGTTTTGGGCTGCTCAGGTCAATTCGAAAGATCTTGCCCCTGCTCCCCCACAAATCCCAGAAACTGTTGATTCAAGGCTTGATACTCTCCAGGCTCGACTTTAGTAATTCCATCTACTTAGGGGCCCCAGAGGCAACCATGAACAAACTACAAATGGTCCAAAATGCAGCTGCCCGGATCCTCACTAACACCCCTGCCAGAGCTTCGGTCAAACCAGCTCTGAAGCGTCTCCACTGGCTCCCGGTGAGAGAACGTGTGATGTTCAAGGCCCTCTGCCTGGCACATAGACTGCTTCAAAACAAAGGCCCCCCAAGCCTGAAAAAATTTATCAAACCCTACAAAGCCCCTAGATCCCTCCGCTCCGACCAGGAACATCTTATCGTCACTCCCAGAGTGAAGAAGGCACGAACAGGAGGAAGACGCTTCTCGGTTCACACCGCACGCCTCTGGAACGCCCTACCTCACCTTCTGAGAACTGAACCTAATTACCTACGGTTCAGGAAGCAATTGAAAACCCACCTTTTCCCCTAACCGACCTCCCTCCCTGCCCCCGCTGACTCCCCAGTTGTACTGATCTTAGCGCTGGGATACTTACGGGTGACTACGCGCTCTATAAAAATAAATAATAATAATAATAATAATAATTAAGTAACTTCGGGTTGATATTTGCTCCTGGCAGTTCAGGTAAACCAGCATAAGAAATCATTAACATGGAGTCATAAGAATTACCCAAAGTTATAGATGGATTATCAGGTAAAATAGGCGGAGCTAATCCAATGGGAAGTGAGAGACGTCTTTCCGTAGTCTCTATTGCTGAAGCAACGACCCCTATAGTCTTTTGCAGCATCCTATCAATTGCTGTTAGGCTTGGAAGAGGGTTGTTAGTAGATTTATTATGTCTAGTATTGGGTCGAGGTTGGGCAGCATCATTTTTACACATTACAACAAAACGTGACAAACAGTATCTGCTCTGGTAAGTAGCAACTCTTACCTCCACCACGGGTGCTACCAGTGCATTAAAGGGTAATGAGGGTGGCCCAGCCCTGCCTCTCCCTGCCCCGGACGGCCACAGACGGCCCACCCTTTGCCCGGGCTTAGCCCAGCGCGACCCGCTCGCGGTCCCGCGACGCGGGGAGTGTAGCCGCTTTTAAAGCTCCTCCTGGGGCGAGTGTTGCTGACGCTGCTTCCGGGGTTGGCCTGGCGGGGAAGCTGGGAGTTGTAGTTGGAGTTGGTCCCCTCCCTCCTCACTGCGGCCGCGATGATCCTGGAAGCGGCGGCGGGAGGGTAACACAGGCGAAGGCTGCACAGGACACCAAACAACAGGTTACAGGTAGGCGCTAAAGAAATATGGATCAACAGGCTGACACCCGCAGAAGAGGGCTGCATATTTAGCTATATATATGAAATGCAAGTTTGCACTGAGGAGACTTGCCTGCATCCCATGAGCCTTACACCAAGAACTGTCATCAGCTTTCAGGAGTAGCAAGGATTTACTGTCAGTCATCAGTATGTTGTCAGATAATATTTCGAATGGCTAAATCTGTACATGAAATCGCATTGTGACCCCCTGTGCCTGCTCTCACTGGAGAGTGATTTTTTTCTGGGACTGGGACTTCTGCAACCACTTCTCTGACCATCATTCCTTCCTCCTGGACCACATTATGAATACTTGTGATATTCATATCTATATTCCATTGCAGGGAGGCGGGGGGCGGGGGTTGATATATGTTTTGTAGCTTTAACATTGCCTTTAATTTTCTAGTTTATTAATTGTATGCTCTTCGTATTCATTTTGCTGTCACACTTTATGCTTTTATTTATAATTTCTTTAATTAAGAACCTTGCATTGCATATTTAAAATGAAAGGCACTGTCAAAATGTTTCAGATTTTTAGAAACTGGTTCTGCTAGATAACATTGAAATAACAGTTCTTCATTTTATTCCATGGGGAAATCAGCGACTCTGTTTATAGTCATGCACAACATCAAACAATTAAGACAAATTTGGGCCACAATGTTAATGTTTATCAGGGGATATTATAGGGATTTATTGAAATGTCTAGCTGATCGCATAGAGTCGTTTAAAAATGTAACAGCTAGCAATCAGGATGATACTGTTAACAAATGTTTTAGGCAAAACGTGGATAATATCCTTGTAACCATGGACATAACCTTGTAAAGCCGGTCATGTTATTGTCCTACCTGATATCGATTGAAAGTATCCCAAACACAAAAGACAGACAACAGTGTATACCTTTACCTGTACAGCCTGGTGACATGGGCCTTAGTTTGAGTTTGACAGACAGGGTACTCCATCAAAACATGGTGAATGCCCCATTACAGTCACTCTCTATTGGAACTCTCTGCAGATGCAAACATGAGCAAACTGGGGTGCAGGTTTTTTTAGTTTTATGTAGCGCGAACACAACCCAATCATATCGGAGCACTTTACATGAGCACCAGTTACGTTACAGACGGACACATTTATTTTGGTAGGCACGGGGAGATTAAGGGGCATATCAACAAGCAGGCGATAAAAAATTATCGCCGCTTTTGCGTCCGTTTTCGGACGAAAAGTGGCGATAATTTTATCGCCTTATCAGGAAGGTCACGCTATCGCGTGAAACCTTGCCTGATCGCCATTTCCCTTAACGTCCATCTTTGCATCTCTAATGAGATGCAAAGTGGGCGTTCCTCCCCAGGATAACGGGAGAAATGTCGCTAAGCGGCATTTCTCCTATTATCAATATGACATTTTCCTTTATGTAATGATATATACCGCCGTATGTTCTTGCAATTCAGCTTAATCATGTCATTTTTTCCCTTCTTATTTGTCCTCATGTTTTCTTTTCTCTCCTCTCTTCTCAATTTTTCTCGCTCCCTTGTTCTCACCCCCTCGTGTCTCTCTCTTCCCATACTACTATCCCTTTTCTTCCAAATTTTTCTCTCTCACTGTGTCCCCCACACTTTTCTATTCTATCTAACTATTGCAATTTCAACCCACATCACCTTATCTCCTGATTTCACATGTCCCATTTACACTACCATCACCTTGCAATCTCTTATTCTGTGACCTCTCTTCTCTACTTTATCTTCTTTTTCATTAAAAATCTACTCACCTTTAATCCCCCCTTCTCCAACTCCCCTATTTTAGCCTCGAAAAATCCCACGGCCAATGGGCCACTAGGGCGAAACACGTGTCGGCTTTTCTCTTCACAATCTCTATCTGCACTCTATCTATGGAAATATAAATAAAACCAAGCACGTGATAAACATCAGAAAAATTCTTTTACATCTATTTTCTTACCAACGTTGATCAATCGAGAGGGCACAACCCTCTATCTTTCCTCACACTCCTATTATCAAGCCTCACTTAAAGCAGCATAGCGACAAGAAAAGTAGCGATAACCTCTGTTGTCGCTACTTTCCTTATGCCTGCTTTGAAACTGACTTAGCCATGATATCCTATGGAAGGTGGATATCATGGCTAAGTATGTGAGGCCCTACCAGCAAGCTATCGCCAAAAGTTGTGTGATTATCGCTGGATTTCCAGCGATAATCTCACTTTTGGCTGTTAGCGCTCTGAATTTTATCGCTTTGGAGATAAGCGTTGCTAATAGCACGCTATCTCCGCGATAAAGTTCAGAGTTGGCCGGCGATAATTATCCTCACGCTAAGAGCGCTGAGCGATAATTATCGCCCTTCTTGATATGCCCCTAAGTGATTTGCCCAAAATCACAGGATGTTGAGCGTTCCTGCCAGACTTGAACACGGTTCCCCAGCTTCGAGGTCGACCGATCTAGCCGTTTGGACACATTCTTTATCTGTGACCTGATGGGATTAACTAAGGGAAGGTACTTTTAGTTTCAAACACCACTTGGCGTGTGATGTGTGCTATATGCAGTAACTTTATACTGTCTGGCCTCTGAGTTGTCGGTGAATCAGTAGCTTTTATAGAGCTACTCTTTCTGCAACTTGATTGGTTTCAAAAGGCTCTATCGAAGAGTGACAACAGCGACTCAATACAAAAGGGTACAATAAGGTTACAAAAGAGCCTGCAACATTCCCAACAATAATAGGTGGGGATACTCTGGAGGGAGGTGGGATGGGCCACTGAATTCTCAAACTCTCATTCGGATGATAAGGAAAACATACTTTCTGATTTTAAGAAAACAGTCTGTGAAGTTCCTCTCCAAACCGCATTTCAGCCTTTAGATTGTGTGTACGAGGGTGGGGCAGCTGGATGCGGCTTGGAGGTTTGGTTCGCGTTTGCTAACAAATGCGCAGTGGAGAGAGAGCATTAATTAGGGCCACTGGAATTATGCAGCAGGGGAGGGTCAAATTATGCAGCAGGGTTGAGTGGATTATGCAGCAAGAAAGGGTAAATTATGCGGCAATATGCAGCATATTTTGTGATAATATTTCTTCATTATTTCGTCATTTTTAATTTGTTAATCCTGTCTGGACATTAGCTGTGCCTCATTAGTACCAGTTTAACACCCAAATATAGCAATAAGCTACAGAAAGGTGATCAGTCAACCTTTGTAAAGGGCTTTCCACTGTGAAGCCACACGTGTTGCTATGTTTTTACTAAATTTGAACCGTTTGAGCTAGAAACAGTGCTTTTTTTGTTAAAATCTGTATGGTATGCCGCAGATGATGGATTATGTGGCAACTTCAGCAAATCTACAGTTAATGTGAAAATCACCGCAGCCGCACAATCGCATAATTCTAGTGGCCCTAGAATTATGCTAGTAACCATCCGGGCCGCAAACAGGGGGTTATTTGTGGGCCGAGCAGCACAACTTCTTCTTGCCTCCTTCGCCCCCCCACCCCTCCACCACCACCACAAGTGACCCAGGTAGCTGGCATAGCATATATTTAAAACTACGTTTAGCTAATAAAAACTGCATTCACATTTGGATTCATACAATTAATCCAAATATGGGGATCGCTGTGTTGCAGCACCCCCAAACTTACCATGCTGGGTTTCAGAAGGTGAAACAGCAATAAAAATGCCTTGACATTTTGTTTTATCTTGTCACATATGCTATGCATTCAAAGACAAAGGTCAAATGTCATGCTACGTCTTCTGCTGCTTATTATTTTAACATGGAGATGTTGCTTACTTTTCCATCTGTGTCTACAAAGTGAGAGAGTTTTGCAAAGTGAACTATGTGACACTCTCGCTGGGGAACAGTGTGAAAAGAAAGACTGTTGAAAATTGAAATACCTGTGAATGAATTGTACAAATATTTCTAACTATCTTAGCAGTTATGAAAGCTCAAATGAAGCACATTTTGTTTTGTAATTTTGAAGTGTGATTGAAAAAATATTTTAATAGGATCAAAACAAATAATGGCACAAATGATAAATATTGTAATTTATTGTATTGTATTGCAGCATTGGTATATATGGGACAGCAAGCTACACTATATATAGAGTGTGTGGTGGGAAGAATGATGCCTTTGTTTTGTGATGCTCTGTGTGACATATTTTCATGTCACAGGTGATGACCACCGAGGTGCGGTTATCATGTTATTTAATGCAGCACATAGCAGTGTAGTGAGTGGTGAGGCGCGAGACACACAGACACGCAGTATATGGTTTTGCAGTATGCTAGCACCTTCGAACAGCTCTGCAGGTTCCATAGGCCACTATTGGTTAAGGGAAGGGGGCATTTCCCTCCCTCCACTTAAACACCCAGGGGATGGGGTCCTCGAGACCCTTGCCACAAGGATGGGGTCCTGAGGAACAAGAGCCCCCTCCCCTTAGAAAAAGAAAGACCCCCTAGTTAGGGATCCCTGGGGCCATAAAGGCCAGAGGAGGGAGGTGGCGTGCCTCCTCCCTTTGATAACAAAAATACGTCCCAGGCAATGGGTTCCCTGGGGCCTGAAGTGACTTGGGCAGGGGGCCCACATGCACTCCTCCCCTTAATAAAAAAAAGAAGGTCAAGGGATTGGGTTCCCGGGGCCTGCAAAGCCTCGGGAGGGGGGCTGTGTGTTCCTCCACCTTTTTTAGTGACAAATCGGCCCTGGGGGAGGAGATCTGCTTGAGTGTGATCAGGACCTCCAACACCTGTGCACACTAGAAGGTCGTGTGCGATGTGGGGCTGGTTGCTAGCAACAGGTTGGATACAGGGCCACACAATCCAAGGCCGTGCGCAGTTGGGTGTTGGCTGACAGACGGGGTTTGGTTACAGGGCCCTGTGTGCGACATGGGATTGCTTGCCTTTGTGGGGTTGGCTTTTCATATAACAAAATATTACTTTATGTTTAAAAAAAACTAGAAATTTACAGAACAAATCCAAATATTATAGCGGCTTTATAGTTAGGTGAAAATTTCAGTGACAATGTAATGGTTTGAAGTAAAAAATGCACTGAAATTTACCAGTTCTAATTATCTCCAGTAACTATAACCCTGCCCTAAGATAACTATAACTCATGCCCTCGTCATGCACACACTAATTACCACATATAGTCAGTAGCGGCTGTGGTAGGGCGGCAAAGGGGGGGGGGTTAAAAAAATCCTGAAAAAATAAAATAAATAAACGTACCTCTCCTCCATTCTTCCATGACTACAGGAACAGGAAGCACCCAGGCTTCCAGACTCCTCTAGCCAATCATGACGCTACTGATGGCAGCATTGCAATTGGTTTGAGCGCCGTGGTTCAGCGCTCAGATGGGTACTGGGGACCTGGGCATGTTCCTCGCCAGGCTGTGTATTACAATCTGGTGGGGAACATGCACAGTGAACGTAATTGTTTGGCCGGCCTGAGACGGCTGGCCAAACAATTATGCACACTTGGGGAGTGCCTACCACTCCTCCCCTGCTCTTTGGGCAGCCCAGCCCAGCCCCCCCCCCCCTTCTGACACCTGTAGATCTGCTAAGGAAAAATAAAATGATAATAATAATTGTATTTTTCCTGTGGAGCCGCTAGTGCATGTAGTACATCACTTATTACATGTTCTATAACCTCATTAATAACATCACTGCAACACTGAGATAACATCATGGATGACAAGAGAGTGACTGTCAGGGAAGTGAGTTATAATTAGCTTAGGGCATGAGTTATAGTAACTAAAGGTAACTACAAGTGGTGTATTTCAGTGTTTTTTTAGTTTAAAATGGTACATTGTCACTGAAATGTTCACTTAACTAGTACGTTCTTTTAGCCTTTGTTTATTTTAGTGAATATACATATATATGTACGTATTCATATATATATTGACATTTTGTTTTTTAAATGACGTCATATTATTCTAGTAAGATCTGGTAATAATATCTTACTTTACGTTAAAAAACCTTAGAAATTCACCGAAAAAAGCAAAGGTATAGTGACTTTATAATTAGCTGAACATGTCAGTTAAAAATACCATTTTAAACTAAAACAGCCACTGTATAGTTTACTAAGCACTTAAGAAACAAATGCTGGCTCTTGCTGGTATCCACAAGCAGACAGAGTCAGCACGTTTGACTGCGGCTAAGCCTTGCGACTGAACCCACACTGCTCAAGCCCAAAGACCATGCTCAATGAGTGGTTTTAGGCAGGTCCTGTGGCCAACTGCACACTGCGCACGACCAAAAGCCATGTGCTACTGGCGGTAGAGTGCGCCCAATAGCACACACGCACACTGTGATGGACATCCTATTTTATGTTAAAAGAACGACAGAAATTCACTGACAAAAAACCAACGGATAAATTGACGTTATAGTTAGGCATTGTAATAATATATCAGTTTACATTTAGTTTACATCTAAAAAAAAATTACATTCACTCTATGTTGGTGGCGTTATACTCTTATGATTGAACCTGGTTAATCCAATTTAAAGTTTGATTCAATAACAAGGTCCTTTCTTTGTTAAACAAATATATGGTTTGACCAGCTCAAATAATCAGAACTAATCGCATAAAATGTTCATATATGAGATGAAATGTACTATAAGAATAAAATCAAATAATTGTGCGTAAATCTTACAAAAACGTTAAATGTTTTAAATGATACCTTATTCAAGTTGGTTAAAGAGGTTCTAGATCCTGTCCTTGAAGTGTGCAGTGGCTAATCGTGTGAGTTGCAGACAGCTCGAAGGCCTTCATAGGCAGGAATTTTCAAGGCCCAAATTTGAATATATTGTCCTTGAAATTCGGAGCTGACAGGCAGCCGTCCAAAAACGGGCCACAGGAGGATGCTAGGATGCTTAAAGCGCCTTGGCAGAATGATTTTCTGTGCAGTGAGCTGAAGGATCCTGTTCCTCGACCACTGGAAGTTGAGTGGTTTCCCAATGGCACATTCATTTCATAGTCCAGTTGACTCATGCCACCCTCTTTGCTCCACAGCTCGTGGTGGCCGAGGTAGTAGAAGGACTGTCTGGTGACTTATACTAGGCCCAGATGAGATCACAAGCAAAAGCATTCTGCAGGGCCTCTTTGAGATGCCAGGCAAATGGTAATTCATGAAGTCGTAATAAGACTCTATAGATGTTATGGCAATGATGGCAACACTTGAGTGGGCAAAGGTGGACTTAGGTTGTGGCACACTTTTTTATAGGCCTGTTGAACAAACATGGATCTTACATACTGTATGGTGAACACTCCTTTAGGCATTGAATGCTTTTAAGGCTACAGTGTGTCATGTGTTTGCCACTGCGTTTAACATGATTGTGCCCACTTCTGCTCTTACACGAGTCTAGCTAACGTACCCAATCCTTGACCCAAGTAACGTCTAACTAATCCTAAAGTAAATATTTTATTTCCCGTTTTGACCTCTGGATTTTACTATCCAGTTCTCCACTGTTAACAGAGTATCTCTATGTATAATTGTTTGAAAAGTAGCCCCTTATTAAGCTCCTATTAAGTCGAGAAAGAGTGAAAAACCTTTATTTGGGCCATAATTCAAGCAGTAGCTGCTAGCGCCAGAGAGAGACAACTGGCAACAACTGAAGAGGTAACGAGTTTCCCTCACCATGGGTTGTATTCTGTCTAGTGGGATCACTCAACATTGCATACCGAGGAGAGACAACCACCAGACATAACACAGCTCCCTCCCTGAAATACCACAACTACTACAGGCACAATCA
This sequence comes from Triturus cristatus, assembly GCF_964204655.1. NCBI lineage: Eukaryota > Metazoa > Chordata > Amphibia > Caudata > Salamandridae > Triturus > Triturus cristatus. Next base: position 424,908,724 of record NC_140587.1, read on the forward strand.
AAATGATTCCTAAATGACACCAAGAACAACAACCCCCCCAAAAATATAAATCAGGAGAAAGAGAACATGTGAGTGAGGAAGCCAAAGCAAAAACTCTGAAAATAATACCTGTAATATTTATATTAAATGAAATTTAGTCCACCACCAAAGCTCAACTACACTAAAGCTTTCCCGTTCCCGAGAGGTTAAGCTGCTGGTATGGTGCGAGCACACGGAGTTGCACATGTGAGAGGTTGCAGAGCTTAATGGGTGAATACCTTCTAAGGCATTCTACCTTTTCATCTTCTTAAAAAAACTATTACTTACCTTGCGCCGAGGGAGTTTCTTACTATTCCCATGGGCTCCTACTTGTTGAGGCTTGAGTTTCCGACTCCCCGGTCTGCCGCGGTTTCCGTTTGAGTAGAGGGAGCCAGAACTCACTTGCCTCTTTCTGTGCACTTCCGGATGGGTTAGCAGCTTAGTGCATTGCCCATCAATTTCACCGATGGGCCTGATGTGCAGTGGGCGTGCCGAAGGCGTGCCTTAGGCAAGCAAGTCTGCTCCCGTCCGTGTTTGGACCGTGCCTAGCGCCAGAAACTCTGGCTCTCAACACCTAAAACATTCACAAGCCCACAGTTACACTAAAGGACAACCTCTTGCCCTGTGAGAGAACGGTAAAAATGAATGCACACTAATACATCCCATGGATTTTAAAACACTCTCTAAAGAGGGTAGGTTTACTTGTACTGGCTGATGCCATCAATTTACTTCCTCTAATTTAGATAACTCTCAAGTTTTGACCCCCCACTCTCTATGTCAATGTGGGACAACCAACAGAGGGTTCCTGGTTAATACCAGATCTTTAATTAAAAATAAAATCAATTTCTTTGAATTAGTCTCCCAAGAATTGCCATATTGGGTATTTATCACAGAAACCTGGGCAAAGGAATCCTCAAGTCCTGACCTGGTTAAAGCAGTCCCACCAAATTATAACCTTTCGAGGTTAGATAGATTAGGGAAAAATGGAGGTGGGCTAGCAATCATTTTTAAGGACTCTTTTTCCTGCCATATAAAAGCTCTGTCAACAGCTCCGGACGTTTGTGAAGCATTATCCTTCACTAATAAAATTTCCTCAACAGAATCTTTTCAGGAATGTTAACTTATCGACCAACAGGACCTAGATCTGCCTTTATCACGGAGTTCACTGACCTCATGGAGCCCCATTTGGGCAAACATAATTTTACCCTATTGGGATATTTTCTTTCTCATATTGATAATGCTTGTTGCAAGGTTTCACAGACATTCAAAGAGGCTATGTTGAGTTGTGGTTATTCGCAATTAGTAGATTCTGTCACCCACTGTGCTGGACATATTTTGGATTGCATCTTTTCCAACGGTATGCAAATTAGGGTAGAGAAATCCCATCCTTTGTTGTGGTCAGATCATCATGCCATACCGTTCTCTTTGACGCTCCCAATAACTAAAAAAGCTGCCATAAATGGAATCAATAAGGTTCTCAAAAGAAACTTTTAAAACATCACCACTGAAACCATCTCACAGGCTCTAAAACAACAAGCATTGGCATAGCCAATAGGTCTCGCCTTTGGGGCCTTAAAAGTGTTTAGCCAGAGCTATTGACTTTGCCAATGTCTTTAAGCTGTGCTGTAGAGAAGTGTGGCTGCTGTGCAGCATGATGAAAAGGTTTAATAAAAAAGTGTCAGAATTACCTTATATATGACCAAGAAGCCATTATGTACAACTGAACGACCATATTTAAAAAAGTATTTGAGTGATGCTGTGGTGGCACTGAGTGATGCTGTGGTGGTGCTGAGTGATGCTGTGGAGACGCTGAGTGATGCTGTGGTGGCCCTGAGTGATGCTGTGGTGGCCCTGAGTGATGCTGTGGTGGCCCTGAGTGATGCTGTGGAGACGCTGAGTGATGCTGTGGTGGCACTGAGTGATGCTGTGGTGGCACTGAGTGATGCCGTGGTGGTGCTGAGTGATGCTGTGGTGGTGCTGAGTGATGCTGTGGCGGTGATGAGTAATGCTGTGGAGACGCTGAGTGATGCTGTGGTGACCCTGAGTGATGCTGTGGTGGCCCTGAGTGATGCTGTGGTGGCGCTGAGTGATGCTGTGGTCGCGCTGAGTGATGCTATGGTGGTGTTGAGTAATGCTGTGGAGACGCTGAGTGATGCTGTGGTGGCCCTGAGTGATGCTGTGGTGGCCCTGAGTGATGCTGTGGTGGCCCTGAGTGATGCTGTGGTGGCGCTGAGTGATGCTGTGGTGGCGCTGAGTGATGCTGTGGTAGCGCTGAGTGATGCTGTGGTGGCGCTGAGTGATGCTGTGGTGGCGCTGAGTGATGCTGTGGTGGCGCTGAGTGATGCTGTGGTGGCCCTTAGTGATGCTGTGGAGACACTGAGTGATGCTGTGGAGACGCTGAGTGATGCTGTGCTGGCCCTGAGTGATGCTGTGCTGGCCCTGAGTGATGCTGTGGCGGTGCTGAGTGATGCTGTGGTGGCCCTGAGTGTAGCTGTAATTTTATGCGTTGTATTATATATCTGAATGCAATGACAGAAGCAGCAAAATACTAGTCGGGCGGCCAACCATATATGCTAAGCGCAGAGTTTTAGCTTACATGTTTTTGAGCAATGCCTTTAAGTACATCGACTATGCCCCTTTGTCTTTGACAGACCGCCCCCCCGTTTTTTCATCCCACTTAAACCCCTGAGTATTATCTATGAGTCAGATGCACACTAATTACTGTCAGTACGATCCCTGGTCTCAAAATCATATAATTCACATGAACTCTTCTCGAGTTTCTTTGCCCAACCCTTAGCGGTCGCACTATGTACGAGTCCAGTCACAAAAGAGAGCTGTGCGACACTGACACTTCCGGACAGGTTATGGACATGGGTAGAGATTTAAGGGCAATAGGAGCCCATCACTTATGCGTAATTAAGGTATGTAGTGCACAGGAAGTGACGTACGAGGAACACTGAAAAGTAAATGTTCCGTCATGTTTAGAACAGGCATGGAAAGTGCAGGTGTAGAGGAATCCACTGACGAAGCGAAGCTGAAGACACTCGAGGAGGAGGGGCCAGAGGTTTGGGGGAAGGGGAATGAGCCATCCCTGCAGATGGAACAGCAACCAGGTCCTGTGGACGAGGAAGAGGAGCTGTGGCGTGAAATCCAGGCTCGGTGGGAGAGGTATGGACATTGAAAGAGGACGAGTCTACACCAGGATGGCCAAGTAGTAGGACTAGACTAGTCCGTGCTAGTAACAGTTTGTAGAAAGAGCAATGAATACATAATAGTTCGGAGTGGTAGGACTCTGGCAAATCAGTGTTAGTTTAAAAACAATTTTCTCGCAAAGCGGCTCCAGTTATTGGCGGAGTGTAAACGAGCTATCAGCTACACGGGGTGGGTGGAGCTGCTTTAGATTTTTTTTTGTTGCCCGTAGACGCGCCCCGTGAACCGACGAACAGTACAGTTTGATTTTTAGTATCTACAGGGTCTTAAATCATGCACGTAGCACGGCGCTTGCAAGTGTCACAACACATTAATCAGCATCGGCGGCAATCGTTCTATTAAAGATAACCCTTGCTAAGGTTGGCTGCCCTGCGAGCGCACGTCTTTATGACTGCGCAGTTAGACAACAGCGAAAAGCCCTAGCAAAGCCAATAACTCAGTATTGAGAGCCCAATACCTATTGGCTTTGCTAGATGGCAGTGTCCGGCAGCCAATGGAGATTTTGAAAAAGAGAAATAATGTAATAAGCAGTGGCGGCTCTCGTGATAACCTTTCAGGGCTGTTTTATGCGTAGATGACTGCAGTTCCTCGAATGCACAGTAAATTGATTGTATAAAAACAATTAAAATTTAAATTTTTTGTTACAACTTAATTTAATCCAGAATCATCTGAAAATGTTTCGAAGTATGATTTTTTTTCACAAAGTCAGTAGGAAGTATAGCACAAACAAACAAGCGAATGGTGCGCGCGAAAGTAATCACGAGCAGGACGTGCGGCCGCGACCGGGAGTTGTGTGCGTGCGCACGGAAAAAGGACATAAAAAATGAGCCGGCTTGCGTCTGCGAAAGTGATCGCAGGGACGCGATCTGTGGTGGGGGAGGGGCAGAGTGAGGCGCTTGGGAGAGCTCTGTAAGGCTTTATGAGCCATGACGGCCAGACGGAGGAAAGACAGATGGCAGCTGCACGCATGCATGCGCTCATGAACGCAAGGTTGAGGCAGGAAAAGCCTCTGGTATCACTTTAAAAATCCACTAACTGAATGTCTCTCAGAGCAGCGCATGCGCTGTCTCAGGCGAGACCTAAACAGTGGACAGAATGTAGTGTTCCCAATCAGGCTGCAATAGAATATTCCAACTGGTTAGATGCAGCAGTTTACTCTCTAGACCCCCTTAAAGAAATTTATGTGGGAAGAAAAAAAAACACGCACCCCTGGTTCTCGGAAAGACTCAAGCTACTTAAGCCTTTTGTCGTCGCCAAGAATGCATCTGACATACACAGTATGACAGAGCAGAAAAGGCAAAGTATAAAGCTTTATTTTAGTAGAATTTAAAACAGCCATCAGAGCAGAAAAAACAGCCTTCTCTACTGAGATGACTTCAACTCTCAAGTCCACTAGAGACCTCTTCCGCCTGATCGATAATGTATCGATCCCCCATCTCTTCGGGCCATCACAAGAGCACACAGGCTTCCTGTGATGGTATGGCTTACTATTTGTACACTAAAATGGATAAAAATGTAATCCTCGTTGGAGAAGAGTAATGCCATGGCCCCCATCGAGGACCAAAATATTAACCCTTCAGCTATTAGCCTTCCCCAGCGTCCAGGAAGAGATCACTCCCTTACGGCCTTTCTTCCCCTCTCTAATGACCAGACCGACCATCTTCTGGAAGGGACTAAATCTGGCTCCCCACTAGAGTTGTGTTCCCCCAAGTTGATGAGGATAGGTAAGGAGATTGTTGTTCCCCATCTAACAGAGAATCTGAACCTAGCCATTAATTCAGGATGCTATCCACTTGTTTGGAAAACAGCGGTCATTAAGCCATTACTAAAAAAACACAATCTTGATCCCATAGACTTTAAAAACTATCGACCAATCTCCTTACTCCCGGTACCATCTAAGATTTTGGAGAAACATCTTAACTCCCAACTGAGTGCATACTGGAGCAACATCATCTTCTTGATCCTTCCTAGTATGGATTCAGATCTTGCCATGGAGCGGAAACGGCTTTAATAACTGCAGTTAATAATATACGCATTCTTGTTGATGCTGGGCAATCCGCAATGCTGATCCTATTGGATTTGTCCTCCGCTTTAGATACCATCACCCACAGTAAGTTGATCAATCGGCTTCAACAAATAGGTATCTCTGGATGTGCACTGAAGCTGCTGTCCTCCTTCTTGACTGACAGATCATAAAATGTTAAGATGGATCAATTCATTTCTGACCCTTTTGCAAACTGTTGTGGAGTTCCTCAGGGGTTCTCCTTGAGCCCCACACTGTTTAATATATATGTTTCCCCACTTACACAATTGGTCAGATCTTTTGGGTTGGAGGTAATATCTTATGCAGCTGACACACAGCTAATAGTGTCAATCACACAAGATGTAGAAGCCTCAGCCGCCAATTTTAATAACTGTATGAAGTCTGTGGTTCTCTGGATGAGAGAAAAATATCTTCAGTTAAATAGTGATAAAACAGAGGTTCTGATGTTCGGTAATCATCACCCGGAATGGACCCACTCATGGTGGCCAGAAACATTGGGGTTATGCCCCTCGCTGGTTGAATCTGCAAGAAACCTTGGTGTAAACCTTGGTGTTATAGTTGACACCAGTTTATCTTTCAACCACCAGGTTAATAGGATGGTATCCTCCTGCTTTTGGATCATAAGGACCCTTAGAAAGATATTTCCATTTCTTTCCCTTGGTGCATGGAAACAAGCTGCTGTATCTCTAATTCTATCTAAGCTGGATTATTGTAATGCCCGCCTTCTGGATTCCAACAGGTATACCATCAATAGACTCCATCTGGTACAGAATGCTACAGCAAGACTAGTACTGGACATTCCTAAATACCACTCAATCTCGGCTTCCATCAAGAATTTGCATTGGCTTTCAGCACGAAAAATGATCTTATTTAAAACCTTGAGTATTGTGCATAAGGCAGTACACAATATTGGACCAGAGGGAATCAGGAACATCTTCCACCGGTATGTCCCTAACAGACAACTGGGATCAACCAATAAAAATCTGCGAGCTGTTCCGAGATACAGTAGAGCACGATGGAGAGGAAGCGCTTTCTCGGTCACGGCAGCTAAGCTCTGGAATACTCTTCCTTTATCTATATCCGGCCTAGATTTACACCTTCATTTTCGTAAGGCTTTGACGACCTGGCTTTTTGCCTCGGAAATTTGTTCCTCCATACTCTGCCTCACCAGTAAGCTACAACTGCGTCAGGGTCTAGACGCCTTAGGGTATTTGTACGAGCTATATAAATAATCTATTCATTCATTCGTTGAGATTCTTTACTTCCTGCACTTCCACTAACACCCTTTCCAACTTTCACATCTTGTTCTTGATTCCACCACAGACAGTTACATAATTGCATGCTTTTTTCTCAACACTCCCTTAACTATCGCCTTCATCCATATATATGTATTTACACCAATGATTTGAAAACGCGTGAAAAGTTAAAAATAACCAGAAAAGAGAAAAGAGAAAGAAAAAAAAGCCTATATGTATAGTATGTTGTCACTTTCTATTATCACATGGTGCAAACGTAAAAAAACACTAAGAAAGAAAAAAAGAAAGAGTGTATATATATCTGAATTGTACCGCCATTTCACTATGTGATCAAGGGCACAGGATGCCCGAAACGCGTCGTGAGGAACAGTAGGCGGTGGTATAAGAAAATAAATCACCTGTGATTGACAAGCTCTCGTGTGGGACGTTGCATTTCTTGTTCGCCGTTCGGAGGTACAGGAAGGTGTGTGATATATATATATATATATATATATATATATATATATATATATATATATATATATATATATATATATTTATATTCAGGAAAGCTCGTTCAGTACTCCTTGCTTGAAGAAAACGAGAGTAGACCCGGTTCAGTGCAATTCAGTGTTTATTCAGTACAACACCATACCGCCGTGACACGTTTCGACCGTTTACCGACCTTGATCACATGACAACGCTAGGGGGTGGGATCTCCCCTTTTAAAGTGACAGTGCTCAATAGCAGCAATGATGAACATAGAAAACATACTATCATGCATGCCACAATATATGCTTAAATGCATTAGTATTGTCCAATGTTAATACACGATAAAATCATTATTAAAACAATACACAGTCCATAATGGTTAAAATCACTTTTTCATATAATTATATCTATATAAATACCAAAAGTAGTTAAATACCGTACTGACTTGTATTGTAGTCATTGAATACACTCTGCTATTATAAAATTAAAGTGATAAGTGCCTGAGTTACCCCTATAAGTGCAAGTCTACCAAAGAATGTATGTGCAAATGTGCAACATATGTGCAATATAAGTTTTATCATGGTTAGCATCATGGTTAGCAGCAATTTTCTGTTTAAAGTTGATCTAATGTAATTTTGCTTTACATAGATAAGACCATTGTGGCTAATTTTTCGGATTTCTTGATACGGGGCTGGGTTGTACCCTCTCTTTTTGCTTGATTGCTTAGTGCTAATTATAATTGAATACCCCATTATTAGATATATTTGCATGTATAGATATCTGTCTCATGTTGGGTTGCAGCTCAAATGCTAATGTAACATACTACCCTCATTTTAATAGGGGTAGAATACTTGGAGCATATACCGTGCTAATGCAAACCATTATCAAAATTGATTATGTACTGGGGTAATCCATTATTATTCCAGCCCTGGCAGGGAAGAAAGCCAAAAGTACTAAATCTTGGTACCTATCCATTCTACTATACAATATGATATATTATATAAAATCATTTCAACCGGATAAAATAGATAAAATAATTTAAATTGGCTAAAATCTGGTAAATAAGAATCATGGTTAGAAAAAAAGTCTTGTTGAAAAAAAAAACAACATCCACAGCATAAAACAATAGAAAAGAATTTGTATACAAATTTGAGATATAGCTATACAGAATCAATATTACCGTGTGGACATCTATAAATATGTGTACAGGTCCTCACTCGTATTAAGTTCCCCTGGTTGTTTTGTATCCATCCCAAGTATGTCTCTCATTTCCAGACGTCTTAATTTTGCCTCCCTGTTACCACCTCTTTTGTGTGGCGGCACTGCGTCTAAAACAAAACAATTAAAATGTTTCAGACTTCTATTATGTGTGTCCTTAAAATGCCTGGCAATAGGGTAACTGGGATCGTTGTTCACAATAGCTCTAGTGGGCTGTAATATCCTTTTGTGCACTGCCAATTTTGTGCTGCCTATGTAATACAAATTGCAACTACATACTGCATATTCCGTTTTACAGGACAAGTGTTGGTTAATCATTTGAGTACGGTCATTAAAAGCAGTTTGGTATGAGATCCTATTTATTCCAAACTAGCAGGCTTTACAGCTTGAACACTTATAAAAGCCCTTTCCGACTGTTAGCCATGAGCCTGCTTTTAGATCTTCTGGGCTATTTTTGACCAAAGCATTGCCCATTGACGCATTTCTTCTATACGTTATTGCTGGATTTTTGGGAAGTAAACCTCCAATTATTGGATCTCCCAATATTATGGGCCAGTTGCGTCCTATAATGGACCTTATCTTTCCTTCTTGTCTTGAATATGAAAGTATTATTCGTGTTGGCTCTTTTAGTATGTTATCTTTTACACACTGAGTTAGTGATTTATACTCGAGTAAATCCTGTCTGGCTCGACCTTTTGAATTTGAAATTGCTGCATATATAGTTTTAGATCTATAACCCCTTTGAAGGAATCTATTCTTGCATTGCATTTGTTTGTCCTTTTTGTAATTTTCCTCGCTACAGATTCATCTTATCCGCAGCATCTCCCCATAGGGGATGCTTTGTATAAGATGGGGAGGATGGGAACTTGATGCATGCAATACTGCATTGCCAGCAGTTTGTTTACTATTGTTTACAGTTTGTTATTGGCTATATATACTTGGACATCCAAAAACGTTATACTTTCACAACTGATAGAAAAAGTAAAATTTAAATTCACATTGTTGTTGTTAATTTGTGAGATAAAATCCACACGACTCTTCTCTGAGCCATTCCATACAATAAATAAATCGTCAATGTACTGTGGTAAATAAAATTCCTTTACCGGGACTGAATTTGATACAGAAACATTATAAAATAGCTCAGTAAAATGAGAGGCAGAATCCGTGATTTTAGAGTTTCGGAATGGGCTTTATTCCAGTGATCGATTATAATCGGTTGCTCCAAGTTCCATCACCACGGGGGTTCAGGAAGTGAAGTACATACTTTATTGACAAGAAGTAACTTTTATAGTACATACATTACAATGAAGCGAATGCAGTAGGCGTAACAATTTGATAAGGAAAATGACGATTTGTTCTGCGTAACCAGAAATGGGTGTAATAAGGCGTAAAAAGGAACATAATTGGTTATGATGTCATATATAGGTGGATCTATAAGATAATACTTGGCCTAGATGCGCGCGCAGCAGTATGACGTGTAATTGACGTGTAACTAGGGGGTGAAGGGGACTTGACATTTAGCTCTACATGTGGAGACAAAAAGTCTGGGGGGTCAAGTCAACCTAATCCCAAATCATATCTAACATCCTATGTTTAAAGAACTATGTTATCCAAGAAAGAAGGACTCTCGGACAGAATCTATTCTATACTGACTGTGCGTGCGTGTACAAGCGTCTAAGTGTCTACACTGAATGCGAGGGGGTAGGAATATTCCATGGTAACAGGGCTATGAATTACTTGCATAAGGGCAGAGAAGCCGGGCCTTTTGCTCGGTAACTGGAAGAATGTTTACTTAAACTACTAGGCAGGAATGCATCGGCTGAGGGGGAAGCAGATAATTCGAAGGTGAAATACAGTTTTTGGCAGAGAATAGGCTGATGTCAGGCTTCGTGAGCCGCGCAGAGAATGAGACAAAGTTCATGGTCACAGATGCAGGCTCAGACTGGAGCTTTCAGAGGCAGAAAGCAAGAAGAGTTTTGATGACAGAATCAGGGCCTACTTGCCTGGACTGTAAAATGGCATAAGTGAACCATATAAAGCTGGTGGCCTTTCATATTTAGGAATGGAATATCCGGCCTATTCATGGCGGATCTGACAGAGGACATGTTGACGTTGGACGCACATGTATTTGCGTCTTCATAACTGGAACTGGAGGGAACATACATGTACTTGTGATATGCACATAGAACTGTTGGGGTCCAAGATAGGGGACATAACTGACCAGAAAAATCCATATTTCCACATTCCCTCCTTGTCCCCTACTTGCCCTTCAAGAGATATCAATCTTCATTAATCCATTGATCTGTTCATATAGCATCATTTGTTCTTCTTTCTTCTTCCGTGATGAATGAAATCTTGGTGGTGGAATACACGATGTGGCACACAGACCACAGATCGCTGGTCCACATTGTAGACATAGACAGCAACTGAATAGTATGAGAAGGCCAATACCTAGGAAGGATAAAACTCTCCATCCCCAGGCTGATATCACATTCCAAAACCAACTGGACCAAGTCCAAGTGCCTGGGTTCTGGTGTATCTGGCTTACAATCTTATGAAGGCGAGTGATGGCTTTATATACAGATGGCGAATTTTCTGGTATGAATACGCAGCAGCTTGATCCGATGACCCTACAAGCTCCGCCCCTATCAGCCAGGATGACGTCAAGGACAAGACGATTTTGAAGCACAACAATCCGCATAGCAGACTGCTCTTCTGTTAAATTGCCTAAGGCGGAAATAGTCTCATTCACTACTGCTTCAAGGGTTCTAGTTAATCTACGTATCAGCTTACTATTAGTAACGGTACCTATGTAGGGAAAGATGCCTTTATTAAAATCTACATACTTGTCCCATGCCGTCTCAGTGTAATCGACAATGGGGAGATCTCTCCGCTCTCTGTTGTGTACTAAATGAATATTTCTGTAATAATCAGGAGGAGCTAGGAAAACAGGTGGCAAAAGGAATGCAATGTAGCAGGTACCATCCCAATCTAGAGGTAAACGCATATATGCAGTCTGACCACATACAAAGTAGGAATGGCGAGAAGCTCTAAATAAAGATTTGCCTTGATCACTGAATTCTACTGTAGTGGTGCATTTACTATGGCCCATATGTATGGAACCAACTTTTCTTACACATAATTCACCCTTCGCTGGGAATACTGACATGGTGGGCAAGACTAGTTCAATTTCGGATACGACATTTAGAATCATGAGATTAGGTGTAAAATTACCTAATCCATATACTTCATTTTCTAGATCAGTTCCTGTTCTTTTGGGGCGACCCTCCTTGTCGCGGTAACAGACCTTGAGTAAAACTAGGTTCAGGTTTCCCCATACCCAATGATCTTGGTAAACTGCTGTGTCTGAGTCTATGGAATTGATTAAACTAAACCATGCTCCACAGGAGCCATTGTGTGTAAATGGGTGTGGAAAGAATGGCAGGACTCCTTCATAATTCTGATAGGGAGGGAGCCGACCACACACCCAACAATTAGTAGCATTACTAGTCTGATGGGAATGATGTAACATACTAATGAAAGTGTTATTGCGCAGCGCAAGTCTATAAGACAATTCATGTGGAGGTAAGTCACTAAAAGAATGTTCAGCAGCAATATTATAAACATGTCTAGAAATAGGGTAATATATGTGCAACAACATACTTGTAACAATTATTAAAAGACTTAATAAAAACAGAATTAATAATGTCACTATGCAGTGGCTACGCAGTGATTTACAATACGCCTGTCGTTTCAACATTTTCCGGGTATTTTCTCTACTCAGGTCCAAGGGATACATGTCAGAGACAATTCAACCGCTTCACCTTGGAGAGGACTTAAACAATCAAATTGCTCGACTTGTTGGGCCTAAGCTTTAGTTTGTAAAGTTCGGTTTCAGTCTTTTCAACCAAAGGAAGTTTTGAATCAGTCTGTGAGGGAGTGCAGGGCACAATGTCTATATCCGAGGATAGTCCATGAAATTTCTTGATATGACTTGAATGAATCCAGCCCTTGCGGCCCTCGATCTTCACGGCTGTCCTTGTGGTCAGCAGGACCAACTTGGGTGCTTTCCACCTGGGCTCCAGCTGAGTCTTTCGGTCGAAATTCCTCACAAAGACCAGGTCCCCCGGAACCACGTCATGGGGTTTCACCTCGGTGTTGTCGGGAAAGGCTGCAGCTACCTGTGAACGACAAGATTGTAGTGCAGACATCAAGGAAGCCAAGTAATCTGTCAGCATATTGCAGTCAATATCAGTTATTTTGCGTGGTACGGGCGTCCCCCACATATTTGGTGGTCTACCGAAGATCACCTCATACGGGGATAGCCCTGTTCGAGAGTGTGCTACCATTCTCATGTAAAAGAGTGCAACTGGTAACGCTACTATCCAGTCGACACCTTTCTCTCTGCATATTTTGGACAATCTGATTTTCAGTATCTGGTTATGTCTTTCTACGAGACCTGCTGCCTCGGGGTGTCGAACACAGTGGAATTTCCACTGATAACCTAACAGAAGTGAAACGTGTTTCATTAATTCGGATAAGAACGGCTGGCCGTTATCTGAGTGAACAACACGTGGTAAACCGTATCGTGGGAAGAATTCTCGAACCAACTGTTTGGCAGTAGTCGGGGCAGTGTAATCTGAAACCGGGTACGCCTCTGTCCAACGGGACAGAGCGCAGACAACTACGAGAACATATTTGAATCCTCGACATCGTTCCATCTGGATATAGTCCATCTGGAGTACTTCAAAAGGATTATTAGGAGGATGAAATCCACCCTGTTCTACGGGAACGCTTTTTCCTGGGTTAAACTGGCAACAGATCATACAGGTACGGACCTTTTGTTTGGCTGCTGCTCGTAAATGTTTGTTGAACCAAATGTGTTGAATGCTGTCTAGCATAGCTTTTTCTCCTAGATGTGCTGGACTATGTATAGTGTTAATTATAACTTGGACCATTGAATCAGGAAGGAACCATACAGACTTTTCCTTCATCATCCATCCTTGGTCCGTTTGGATCCCTCCTAATTCAGTCCATTTCTTTATTTCGTCTGGTGTAGCATGTGTCTGTATGTCAATCACGTCAAGAGTAGGATCTTTAACTGTCATACAATGTGTCGGTGTCGGGACTATTGTCTTTGTCATGTCGGGGGTTTGAGTTTGAGCAGTCTGTTTAGCTGTTCTGTCGGCTAGATCATTGCCTTGGGAAATGATATCAGTAATCTTTGTATGAGCCTTACATTTCATAATAGATATTGCAGTGGGTAGATGTATCGCATCTAATAAGGCATGAATGAGGGGTCCGTTCTGAATGTGGGCACCGTGGGAAGTTAAATAACCTCTCTCTCGCCACAGTACGCCGAAGTCGTGTACAACTCCGAATGCATAACGTGAATCAGTGTATATGTTGACTTTTTTATCTGTGGCTTGAATACAGGCTTGTGTCAGAGCGATGAGCTCTGCGGCTTGAGCTGACAAAGTATTTATACGATTAGTTTCAATGACTTCAGTATCTGTTGTGACTGCGTAAGCGGCCACTAATTCTCCTGTACTTGTTCTCATACATGAACCATCTACATACAACGTCAGGTCTGGATCGGACAATGGAACATCTGTCAGGTCTTGTCTGGGTTTTTGTCGTTATAGTAATAACTTCAATACAGTCATGAGCTAGTGGGTCTGTTCCGGTTACTGGCAAAAGTGTGGCAGGATTCAATGTGTTACAGCGTCTGATTTCTATATGTGGCTGAAACAATGTAAGTTCGTACCCTGTAAGTCGCGCTATAGTCAAGTGTTGTGTTTGTGTTCTATTTACAAGAACCTCTACTGCGTGTGGTACTTGAACTGTCAATGGGTGTCCTAACACTATGGCATCGCTTTGTCTGATTGCTAAAGCTGTCGCTGCCACTGATTTCAGGCATGCAGGCAAAGCCTGAGCTACGGGATCTAATGTACTAGAAAAATAAGCACATGGTTTGTGTGCTCCTGCTTGATCCTGTGTGAGTACTGACAAGGCAGTACCTTCGCGTTCTGTAACAAAGAGTGTAAACTGTTTTCTGTAACATGGTGTTGCTAAAACAGGTGCTTGGCATAAAGCTTTCTTTAGGCTTTCAAAAGCTTGTGTATGTTCTTGAGTCCAAGGGAGAACAGTCGATGTGGCTGCCTCCTGTGTGGTTAACTGAATGAGTGGTTTTGCTAGAAATGCATACTGAGGGATCCACTGCCTACAATATGAAGTGAGGCCTATGAAAGCTCGTACCTCCTTTTGTGTCTTAGGTATAGGCATGTTAGCTATTAACTGAATGCGGTCGGGTGTAAGCTGCCTTCCCTCCTTGGACAGCGAGTGTCCAAGATAAACAACTCGCTGGACACAGAATTGCAGCTTAGAAGGGGACACCTTGTGCCCCTTTTCGGCTAGAAATTGTAAAACTGTCAGTGATGCTTTTTCACATTCCGGTTCGCTTCTTGCGGTGATCAGCAGATCATCGACGTATTGAAGCAGAACAGTGTTAACTGGCATGTGGATACTATCGAGTTCTCGTTTCAGTGCTTGGCTATAGATGCTGGGGCTTTCTGTAAATCCTTGAGGTGCGCGTGAGAATTTAAAGCTACGTCCATTTAAACTAAATCCGAACAAATATTGGCTTTCCGGATCTATTGGGACACTGAAAAAGGCATTCTTGAGATCAATTACAGTAAAGAATGTTGCTTCGGAATCAATGGCTGTCAGTAATGACGAGATATCTGGGACCACAGGAAATTGTGGCACAATGCACTTGTTTAATTCGCGCAGATCAATAACCAATCGATATACTGGCGGGGCCTTTGGATCTGTTCGTTTAAGAATCGGAATTATCGGTGAATTACATACTTTGGAGTCTGTTTCCACAACTACTCCTTGGGCAATGAGCTCGTCAATGATTTGTAGTAAAGCCACTACAGCATCTGGTGGTAACTTGTATTGTCGCATTCGTGGTAGCACCACTCCTGCCTTTAATGTGACTCTATATGGTGTAATATTCATACATCCAACATCAGTAGGGCCTTGTGCCCATAGACGTGTAGGTAAAGTCTGCAGTCGGGGATCCATGTCTCTAGACACATAGTGACCTTTAAAATCACGTAAAAACAACCTTACACCTTCCGGAGAACAACATATTATGGCTCCTAGAGCTTTCAGGGTTTTAATTCCTAACAGATTTTCTGGACATGATTTAGTAAGCAATAAATCTGTAGTTCGGGTCAGAGGTCCTATCGTAAGTGGCAGTGGTTGTGACACTTCATTAACAATAGGTTTTCCTGAAAAACCAAGGGAAATATTCTGAGAGCCTGAGAGGGGTGCCCCTGGAACTTCACTACGTTTTATAGTTGTTCGACTTGCCCCTGTATCGAGTAAAAACTTCCTATCTTGGCCTAATAATTCACTATGTACATAAGGTCCTTCTTGATCTACAGGAATCTCGATAAGGGGTAAATCAACTTCCCTCTCTAGGCTTGTTCATGCGTAACGCTGATACTCGGGATATTCATACTGTGCGGTCTGATACATTTGTCGTGTTGTTGTCTGTGTGGCAGTAACAGGCAACGGTGGTGCAGCTGGCACAAACTGTATTGGCTGTTGTGCGGCTGGCATGGCCTGGGCATGCTGCATAGCTCCTTGTTCATTCTGATCTTGTCTGAGCGGCCGTGATCTTTCTTGTGTTTTACCTATGGCGATATTATGTTTTAAAACTGGACAATCGTGTACGTAATGACCTGGCTTTTTACAATAATTGCATGTCCCTTTTACAGGTCCTGCTGAATCGGAATGTGTCATACCCTTTTTATGTCCTTCCGCTGGAACTGTCTGGGAAACTAGTATTTTCATTTTCGTGTCTTTCATGCGTCTGTGTTCATGTTCTTGTTCCTCTCTAATTCTATTGTGATGGTACTGTAGCATTTGTAACATTTGTGATGGAGTGTTACCTTGCCAGGTACTCTCGAATTTTAATACTCTATTCTTTACTGGGGGCAGGGCATTTTCTACTAATTTTGTTACAAACAGATGCGGGTATGATTCGCTACTGGCTTTTATGCCACTATTTATACCAAAACATTTTTCAAATCGGGCATAGTAATCACTAGTGTCTTCATCTTGCTTCTGCTTACAGGCTGAAATCGTTCCCCAATCTTCCTTTTTCGTAGTTAATAAACGTGGCAGTACCTGTACTAGTAAACCTGGTAATGCTTTAGTTTTATCCCCAAGTCCTGCTCCTGCAGTTCGGGCCTTTTCTTCCGCTTCTAACACTGACCACTCTATCTTTTGGTCTCCTACCTCCCACTCTTTTTCCTTGAGTTTTTCATAAATGCCAGCAGGCATCAATACCTTTAATATTGTCATAATGTCGGGATATGTATACTCTCCCATGAGTAACATGTCTTTAATTTCTCGGTGAAAACCCGCTGGATCTTTGTCATGACTGGGTACCACTTTCTTCATTTGTAACAATTCTATTTTTGATATGGGCGTATATACAAATACGCGCTTAAACTCGTTGTCCTCGCCTTTTATTGGGTGCACTTCTCGTAACGGATTCTGTCTATCCATGTGATACGTGGTTCTTTCCTTGACGGGCACTGAGACCTGCTCTGAGCATACAAAAAGAATATACTGCTTTCTTGATTCTAGAATTTCTTTAATTAATTTAGTACCTGGACCTCTCCATTTATTCATAAGCAATTCAGTCAGTATGTCAGGTAAGGGACCAGGGTCCGAATGCTGACTCCGATATAGTATAATGAGTTGTTGAATCATATAAATCCCAGCTAACCTCTGTTCATCTGGGGTGAGATTCAAAAATGTGCGTACTACTGTATCATCACTATATTTTCCGGGACTGTCCACCCAATGGACAGCTGCCCTGGCTAAATCCTGTTCGTCCATAGAATCGAGAAAATGATAACCCCTTCGTTCTTGGAGTAGTTTGTCGGCGGTTTGGAACGAATGCTCGTTAGACCTTATATTAATTATAGGTATTTGGAAATTCCTGTTATTATCTGGACATATCGGACGTATCGAGTCAGTAAGACATCTAGTCTGATTCTTATTACAAGATCTTCCTCTACCTACATAGGCTATGGTGTCCGACTGTCCTGCGGGCAGTCCTGACCCTTCTTCCTCGCTTTGTTCGAACTCGTCTGCCTCTAATCTCTCTTCGTGTAGGCGTTCTATTTCTTTACGGATCTTTCGGCACATGGCTATTATACAATTTTGCTTGTCATGTCTCCCTTCTGATATGTTCTGACTCCATCTGGTAAGAATTTGCATTGCTTCCGGGTCTACCCCCGGTCGGTCTACATTTCTGATCACACAGTTTATGAGGAAACGTAACAGTTCCCCCTGTATCTCTACTTTCTGGTACTCCATAACTCTGTTAATACATTCTGGATCTCGCCCTGTTTGGACAAAATGATATATTTCGTCTAGATGCGCAGTCATTCCTGGTAACTTCGCTAAATACACTGCGGCTCGTCTGATACGCAATGATGCCAGGATCATTTCGTCCTCTATACCGGGCACCGGATCATATCTACAATCTACGAGAAGCTCTTTAAGTGCACGGGCACTTACGAATTTGGGTGTACGTGAATGCGCTGACTCTTGAAAAGTAAGTTTATTTATTCTGGGTGGCGTAGAAAAGATATTGGTAGCACCTCCCGTGGCCCCATCTGGGGCGTCGGGTGTGAAAGGATTCGTTGAACGTGACACAGCAACTATAGGTGTGGACACAGCTATAGAAGTAGCTGTAGGAACAGATACAGAAACAGATGTGCTTGCCGGAACTTGTGACTCGATTTGTTGCTGTAGGGATACGGGTACTGGATCTTGGCGTAGGACCTCCCTGATATGCGGTCTATGTGGGGCGGAATTAGCATACTCGGGAGCTGCGTCATCTAAATATGAGGAAAGAAAAACATCTTCTGCGGTTCTAGGATGCCCCTTAGGATGTACCTTGATTGGGAATAATGGGGGTGGCAAGTCTTTCGGTATCTCTGGAGTAGCCTTAGGTAATCCTTCGGCCAGAAGGGGATACATACCATTCATAAGGGCATTTCTTTGTCTGTCTACTTGTTCTGATTTCACTCGGATACCTTCCTCAATTAATAGATTTCCTTGAACTTTATTTGAACTTTCTTTATTCCTTTCTTCCTGTCTACGTGCTTTTTCTGTACGTCTATGAGATTCTTTACGCCATAACTCAACGGCGTCCTTCTGTGACTGTCTGACTTTCCTTTTCCATAACTCTTCCTCGACTTTCATGATGCACTCTGCATCCCAGGTCCCCGCTGCGGGCCACCTCTGACTTTCTGGTAATCCCTTGGTATAGTCTACCCATAAATCAAGAAATAATATAGCGTCTAAGCCATGTTTGTGATACATGAAGTGCCCTGGAGTATCCCTAGGAGGAATAGGGACGGCTTCTTCGAGTACCCCTTTTCTAGTAGTGATCTGTCTTAATTTCGAAAAGAGCGGCATATTGACAACTGATCTGACACTTAATCTTGAACACACTTAATACAAAAGCACAATAATGAACAATCATTCATACCACAATATGCAGGACGTTTAACACATTAAACATTAAACATTAAACATTTTTTTTAACTTTTAAAATAAACAACAATGATGATCGTCTGCATAACTAATCACCAAGCATAACTCTTGACACTAACTAGATACTTCGGAATACTTGATATACTGCTAAACAGTACAGATACACTGCTAAAACAGTGCAGACCGGATTTGTGTACCCAAACCCGTCTTGACCGGCACAACCTATGTGCACGTCAGAAATGCCTCCCCAGTAATGGTACTCACCGGGTAGCTTCGGAAACGGAAGGCCTCGGTAACTTGAACTTGAACCGGACTGGACTCGACTTGACTCGTCGGACACTGGGCTTGACTTCGAACTGGTGGGTCTCTGTATACCTCGGATCTTGCTCTCTCAGCTAGGCTCTGGTCGGGATACTTCGCACTTCTCACCGCCTCGTCTGGGTGTTGATCGCAGTCTCAGTCGCCCCCGCTTGACCGGAGGGAGATACAGGAAATCCTGCTGGTACGCGTTATTGTCCGTCCAGCTGTGGCAGGAGACCGGGCCTGCAACTCACCGCCGGCGCGTGAGATGAGAAAGTGTCCCTATTCGGGCGCCATCATGTGGTAAATAAAATTCCTTTACCGGGACTGAATTTGATACAGAAACATTATAAAATAGCTCAGTAAAATGAGAGGCAGAATCCGTGATTTTAGAGTTTCGGAATGGGCTTTATTCCAGTGATCGATTATAATCGGTTGCTCCAAGTTCCATCACCACGGGGGTTCAGGAAGTGAAGTACATACTTTATTGACAAGAAGTAACTTTTATAGTACATACATTACAATGAAGCGAATGCAGTAGGCGTAACAATTTGATAAGGAAAATGACGATTTGTTCTGCGTAACCAGAAATGGGTGTAATAAGGCGTAAAAAGGAACATAATTGGTTATGATGTCATATATAGGTGGATCTATAAGATAATACTTGGCCTAGATGCGCGCGCAGCAGTATGACGTGTAATTGACGTGTAACTAGGGGGTGAAGGGGACTTGACATTTAGCTCTACATGTGGAGACAAAAAGTCTGGGGGGTCAAGTCAACCTAATCCCAAATCATATCTAACATCCTATGTTTAAAGAACTATGTTATCCAAGAAAGAAGGACTCTCGGACAGAATCTATTCTATACTGACTGTGCGTGCGTGTACAAGCGTCTAAGTGTCTACACTGAATGCGAGGGGGTAGGAATATTCCATGGTAACAGGGCTATGAATTACTTGCATAAGGGCAGAGAAGCCGGGCCTTTTGCTCGGTAACTGGAAGAATGTTTACTTAAACTACTAGGCAGGAATGCATCGGCTGAGGGGGAAGCAGATAATTCGAAGGTGAAATACAGTTTTTGGCAGAGAATAGGCTGATGTCAGGCTTCGTGAGCCGCGCAGAGAATGAGACAAAGTTCATGGTCACAGATGCAGGCTCAGACTGGAGCTTTCAGAGGCAGAAAGCAAGAAGAGTTTTGATGACAGAATCAGGGCCTACTTGCCTGGACTGTAAAATGGCATAAGTGAACCATATAAAGCTGGTGGCCTTTCATATTTAGGAATGGAATATCCGGCCTATTCATGGCGGATCTGACAGAGGACATGTTGACGTTGGACGCACATGTATTTGCGTCTTCATAACTGGAACTGGAGGGAACATACATGTACTTGTGATATGCACATAGAACTGTTGGGGTCCAAGATAGGGGACATAACTGACCAGAAAAATCCATATTTCCACAGTACCTTAGCCAGGATATTGCCTTTTCAGTATAGGTGCGCTCGTATTCCTTCTTGAGGACCAGCTCCTCCCACCAGCCCATAAACAAACAGGCATAACTGGGAGAGAAGCTGGCCCCCATTGCCACGCCCTGTATCTGCTGATACATCTGATTTTTCTACATAAATAAATTGTTTTCAAGACAAAATATTAACATGTCAATCAGAGATGTGTTGTGCTTTGCAAATTTCATAGGCCTATTGGCTAAGAAATGTTCTACCGCCTTAATGCCATCTTTGTTCTTAATACATGTATAAAGCGCAGATACATCTAATGCTATCAAATGGTAGCCAGCTTGCGATTTGATTGTTTTGATTTTCCTAAAAAATCACTGTTATCCTGCACATACGATTTAAGTTGTTTAACATGTTCTTGTAAAAATGAATAAATATAGATAGACACATTTTCCAGTGGCCCAACACATGCCAACTGATGGGTCTCCCAGGCGGTTTGTTTAGACATTTGTGAATCTTAGGAACAAAATAAGTTACTGGAATCATTGGATTTTCCTTTTTCAGTTACTTGTATTCCTCTGAGTTCAGAAGGCCCAGGCTTTTCCATGCCAGGAGTTTATAAAAAAATGTTGTCTTGTGTGCTTTTAAATTTTTGCATAGAACTCTTCCGGTAACAGTCAGTGTTATTTAGCTGCAAGGCTGCTTCCTCCATATAGTCTTTAAGGGGCCACAACACTATGTTTCCTCCCTTATTTGCATTCCTGACCACTACTTCTTTTTCTTTTTTCAATTTTTCTATCAGTTGATGGTATTTTCTTTCTTTGTTAGTGGTCTTTCTTTTAAACTTGCTGGTGTCCATGTGAAGCTTCTTCACTTGCGCCACCACTTGTTCATTAAATAGATCTAGAGAGTCTCTCGGCATAATGGTCACAAATTTAGATTTTACTTTAAATGTAGTCACTGGTTTTGCACACGTTGGATACGGTGGTGACATAAGACCTTGTGTATTCATGTCCAGCTGCTTACTTGTGTATGTTTCCCCCACTTCTCCTTGATTTCGTTCCAGATTGTGGAGATCCTTGAGTGTATCCAAGTCTGATACAGTGAGGTTTTGTGTCATTGGATTGACCGATGTTAAATTTGGGGTATCAATATCCTGTATTTGCTCATATGGTTTAATCTGCAGCTGATGAAACTTCTTCAGTTTTAATTTTCTTATAAATTTGTAAATATCTGCCCGTGTGTTTGTGTAGTCAAAGTTGGTTTCGGGACAATAGGACAATCCCAGAGCGAGTAGCTGTTGTTCTGCCGCATCCAGATTCACGTTTGCCAGATTAATAATGGTGTTGTCTTTGGAGGCTGTGGTTGGGGAACTGAGAGGCATTATTATTTGCGTCTCCATTGGCCCCGTCCCCTTGCTGGTTTTGATTGCCACTGTTGCCCCCGTTTTCTGGCTGCCTGCCTTCGTTGCCGGCTACTCTCTGTCCGTAGTTTTTTGCCGGTTTATTAGCTCTGGGTCTAAGGGTCTCCCTTTGACTTCTCCTTAGATAGTCCAACTCCTCTCCCAGTGATAACTTTATAGCTCTTTGATCTGGTCTGCCTTTCGCTGGTTCCATCCCTGATTCACTCTCAACAGCCGAGCTGAGATCAGATGCCGATGTTATCTCTCCCTGCTCCTCATTTCTTCCCAGTTGGAACCTTTTATTGTTTGTAGTTGCATTTCTAAATGAATCATATTTACGGACAAACATGAAGGTTTGTCCATTAATGTAGTCATCCTTGTCTCTTTTAAATTTGTATATTTTCCTTTGTTTTATTTTTCTTCTTCTTTATTAAGCCTTACAATCATTTCATCATGAAGTTTTTTCCTCTGTTGCGGCTCACCTTGTGTTTTAATCTCCTCATTTAGTGCGTCTATCTTGGCCTGAAGATCAACCCGGTCTGACTCTGCATACTTTACCAATATTTGGACAAGTCTGCAAGAGGACTCGAAGTTGCATTCCACCCACTCTGCCATCATGCGTGGGTTAGGTGTGTCGTAGTTGGGGGCTAGCATGATCCGCAGCCCCCTGGGTATCCTTCCCACATCTAGGTACTTTTGGAGGGATTTTGCATCCCACCACTTGGCTTGTTCCTGACGCATATATTTTTCTAAAATGCGGAAATTATCCTTTAAACTTTTGGTGCTTCCTGTCGCCTCAATGGCATTATCATCGTATTGCTGCTGTTCCTGCTGGGGAAAGTCTGAAAACAGTTCCCACGCTGCCGACTCGCGATCCCTAAGTGCTGCTGTGGACATGGCGAGTGCTGTTTTGTTTAATTATTGGTGCTTTTTGCCTTTCCCACTATGATGATTCTAGGGGAAAGGAGACTGTAAGCGCACACCTCCCCACCTGTTTGGTCGAAATTCGCAATATGTTGTACCTTGGTTATCGTAGGTGAATTCCAGCGAAGCTGCATTCTCTTATGTGACTCCGCTCCTCCGAGCAACCGCCTACACGCGAACTCTGTTTCCCGCTGTTTCACCTTCTGATGTTGAATTTCATGCAGTCACAGGGGGCTTCCGTGGATTCCGTAACCGAAACAACTGCTGTGTTCCTTCGGGTTTGCCAATGACGCTGACACCCGCCTGAACAGTGATGCTGATGACCAGGTTCTGCCAGAAGTGGTGACCTGCCAACCACGTAGCCAACTTAGAGAGAGGGGGTCCACACAACCGGAGGAGGTCAATCCGGTAAAGCTCGTTCAGTACTCCTTGCTTGAAGAAAATGAGAGTAGACCCGGTTCAATCCAATTCAGTGTTTATTCAGCACAACCTATACCGCCATGACGCGTTTAGCCGTTTACCAGCCTTGATCACCTGACAACGCCTCGGGGTAGGATGTACCCTTTTGAAGTGACAGTGCTCAATAGCAGCAATGATAAACATAGAAAACACACTATAATGTAGGCTAAAATATATGCTTAAATGCATTAGTACTGTCCAATATTAATACACGATAAAATCATTATTAAAACAATACACAGTCCACAATGGTTAAAATCACTTTTTCATATGATTATTGCCTTGGAAATTTGTTCCTCCATACTCTGCCACACCAGTAAGCTGCAACTGCGTCAGCGTCTAGACGCCTTAGGGTATTTTCACGAGCTATATAAATAATCTATTCATTCGTTCGTTGAGATTCTTTACTTCCCACACTTCCACTAACACCCTTTCCAACTTTCACATCTTGTTCTTGATTCCACCACAGACAGTTACATAATTCCATGTTTTTTTCTCAACACTATCGTGTGTGTGTGTGCGTGTGTGTGCGTGTGTGTGTGCGTGTGTGTGTGTGTTAGTGTCAAGCTGTTTAGACACTGAAATGTTGTTGTAGCAGGTAAAGAACCCTGGATTCAAACTCAATCAGAAATGTCTTTATCAATGTTCAAGCTTTCTTCTGGGCTGGCTGACAACAGGCAACTTGAGCTTTTGGTGTGCCCCCATTTCTGAAGGTTTAATATATAATGTAATATTATTCGGCTTCACAATGGCTTGAATGAGCCGAAAAGGGGTAAGGGATGCTGCAAACAGGGGACTCAAAATATATCTTGCTAGGGCCCAACAATTCCTTAAGATGTCACTGCCTTGCCCTTCTCTCCGCTAACTGTGCGGCCACTCACCTTTTTTTCTCAGCAATAGAAGCCTTAAAACATTTTGTGCACCGCACGCTGAATATGTGCATGATATTGCAATACGCTCCACATCAATCAGCAAATAAAA
Organism: Triturus cristatus; assembly: GCF_964204655.1. Lineage (NCBI taxonomy): Eukaryota > Metazoa > Chordata > Amphibia > Caudata > Salamandridae > Triturus > Triturus cristatus. The sequence goes on from NC_140587.1 coordinate 424,933,054, forward strand.
ATGTGCCAGTCCTAATCACTGTACACCTGACATGTTCACTCCCCAACCGTTTGACCCTTTGTCGTCTTATTTCCTTTGGGGTGACAGAGCCTATGGCCTGTTTTAGAGTTTGGCAAATATGGTAATCTGCCACAAATGTGTTGAGTACCCAGTCCACCAAGCTGATCATTTTCCCGCTCTTCTTGAAGTTAGGCTGACCTTCATGTTTCTGAGGGTAATGCTGGGAGAAGCCTTACACTGGACTTGGAGCTGTTGGTGTAAGTAACTCAGACCATCCGCTCAGGCGACTGTTCTGATGTACTTTCTTTCCGTTGGGGATCACCAGAAAAAGGCTGGTGGATCTGAACAGAAACATGAATAATGACCCCCACACCCTCGGAATAAACTCCCATATTTTCGGGGTAATTAGGTTTTTGTTTCACAAAAACAAACTACAGCTTTGGGTGATTATTTTAATAAAATAAAAGAGTTTGCTGGGCGGCCGCTTGAAACATGATGATCTGATAGTAAACTTACAGTGCCTTTGGAGGAGCCGCCATGGCAATGGGGCATCTCTAAATATGTTGGGCAGTATGTCCAATGGACTATGGAGGACATTCATCCACTGCACTGGCAGAATGAAGTACAGCCCGCCAAGGTCTAAATGACACCCTCTCTTTTTTGTCCATCCACTAATACCTTCTAAATCCCACCTACATTTCTTTGGACGTGAATTGCACCCAGTTGTCTGCTATTTTAACACGTTGGGGGCAAACCTCACAAGAAAATTCAGTGAGGAGCTCTACTTCAATCTGAGCATTAGGTTATTTTACAAACTGCACAACTATATTTGACAAACTGTACCTCCAGCTGTTTGGACCCATCCTATGGTCAACTAAGACACTGACACACTTTGGTGCTAGTAAAATGTACTCATTTGTTTTCCCAATCTTATAGAGCTCTCAATAGTATTAGCAAGCTCCACATTTTGTTTCCAGGACCCTTAATAATGACACATACACTTTGATTATTTCTCGAGTCAGCTGCTCTCTTGAGGCAAACTTGTGCTGATGTGTAATCATATTTGGTGGTTTGCTGAAGGTTTTCTAACTTTGCTACTGCCTCCTAATATTCATCTGGGTACTCATCTCCCGCATGCTCAAACATTGACAAATGTAAAGAATGTCTTGCTCTTCCACAAGCGGTGGATGTGTAAATAGGCAGCTCTACCTATCGGCTTTGAATTGAAATCCATCAATGACAACTAGATATACATCAAAGGCTGTAAACCACTCTTTCCAACTTATTGGTGGGTCGCAAAGGCATTGAAGAAACGGTGGGGGAGGATTATCAGCCTGCATGGTGGCAGGGCAAGAAGCGGCAAAAGTAATACAGAAAAGAAGTTAATGTCTTGTGTGTATGTGCTAGTCGTGGTAGTCTCAGGGTTTGTTCCACTCTGCTTGGTGAACTCTCCATCTGAGATGCATGGATTGACAGTTCTCCAATGTGGCACCATCCACAAGATGGGCACATGGGACCACTGCAGTGTTGATGCTAAAAGTGAAGTGCAGCCATGGTGTGTCAAAGATCCCTGCCGTTGCAACCTAAGAATAATCAAACTACTCCTGGTAAACTTCTCTACCATGTGCAGAGCCTTGTGAACTCCTTGTGTAGCTCAACTTGTCTCAATTATAAAGTTATGAGTAGAGAGAGATTCTTAATTCAGATCACGAATCAAAGAGCAGCTGCCAGCAGGCACCATGGACAGACGGCCACTGACAACGTACAAGGTAACTAAGGGCCTGGGGTACAAAGCCCAGGTCACCAACCAGCAAGTGCAACTTGCTCTTTGACTGGTTTATGACCTGGGATAAGCTAAGCAATGCAACTGATGCACTAATCAGTTGCATTACAAAAAGTGCATTTACACACTCCTGCCTTACTAATAATTAAGCAGGGGGCATTCTGTGACTCCCAGCAGAGGCCTGCTTATGCAGGATGGAAACCTTTGAGGGAAGAAAACCTCCATCACTGTGTTCACATTCATCCAAGTGAACATTCTTCTTTAATTGGAGCCCAGATCCTTTTAAGGAAAATGATTACAGTGAATACCATGGGGGAGCATGAGGTGGTTCCCTGGAACGATATTTGCTCCCCAAAAGGCTACCCGACATAATTCTGAGAGGGGAAGCTAGCCAACGGATACAGTTTCTCCTCTGTGAATCAGTTACTACCCCAATTTGGGGAGGTTGATAACTTTTCAATGGTTTGTAACAGCAGTTGCGGTCAAAAACATTGATGTATCCGTTTTAGACTCACCTCTTTCACGCCACATCCTGTTTGTGACTTACAAAATGTCGCAAAGCCCCTTTTGTGAGTCAGAATGGAGTTTCTGACTTGCAAAAGGATTTCGTAGATTCCTAAAATCTACTTTGTATTCACAAACTCTGTATGTTTGCAAATCACAGGCTTTGTGACCGCAATATACCTCTGTACATCGGGCCAAAATTCTTTCGACCTGCATTCTATTCTTTCTAGCAGGATTCTTCATTCACTGTCAAGCAGAGTTGAACACTAGAACGTGTCAGAACAGGCCTTTGACATTTATAGAAATCTAGAATTAGGGACTGTGGTGTTGGGACCTAGGACCTCATAATGATAGAAGAACGACACTGGCGTGCTGGGTACAACTGGAGTGAGGGCACGTGCACCCCGCTCCCTTTTATTAGCAGGGCTACCTGACTGGTGAGGCCTGTGGTGGATGGGTGTGGGTGATGTAGGGACAGCGCACTGGGAGGAGGCTGCACGATGGCATGTTCACCATAGCATTACATGGCTCTCAAAAACTAAAACACAAGTCAAAGAATCCAACAGTAGAAAATAAACAAATAACAATGTAGGACATCACTGTGAGTCTATCAGTCTCAACAGTCATTCAACAGGACAGCAGTGGACAACTGGACGAATAATGCCAGCTGCAAAAGGATATCTCTCAAGTTCATAATTGAACATGACGTGAGTCAGCACACAATCACTGATGCAGAAAAGTCCAAAATCTTTTTATGGCATCATAGTATGATCATGATAGGAGAGTACAGAGTTACTGATGCTCAGAATAGTTCATAGTTGGTGTCTATAGTTCAAATGGATGAGACAATTGTTGGAGGTTGTGTCATATATTTGAAACTCTATCTCACACTTTGTGGTGCAGCATAGTTCAGATGATGCATTAGGAGCCTGGCTGGAATCCATTGCGAAGCTTGCTTGTGTTGTGTTGCCTGACTAGCCAAAGACGGTCTTGTAGTGACTGGAAAACCTGTCAATGAGCTCCAGAAACCTTCCTCTGGTCCACCTCTGTTTCCTAGTATCGTTCTGTGGAGCAGTGCCAAGTCCATCACTCGCATTTCATTTCACGTGTCGCCAACGGGACTGCATGTAGGCTTTGTTGTGTTGTATGTGTGCCGCATGTGGGCCACTGCCAACCCACCAATGAACCACTCCCTATGCGCTTGTGCAACTATTAGGGGTAGGACGGTCATGCTTAAGGAGTGCCGAAGACTGGACCAAGATAGAGAGGGGACGAGCAGATTGTCACTGTTCGCTGCTGGCTTCGGAGTGTCATTGGTGCTTCCCGCCCTTTGATGCGAAGATGATGTACTAACTTCCTCCTGGTTGTAGGACGCTCTACAGCTGGGAGCAGTGATTCTCTTTTACAGGAACTAGAAAGATGGTGGTGCCAGTTGAGTCACCCCTGAACGACATGTCTGGATTGTCGTTAGTCAATCTCTACAAGACTAGTTCAGTGTGAGACTTCTAGGATGGTGATGTCATAGGTGAAACGTGAGTGCAGGCCTTTGAAGGCTTCCCCTCTGCTTCACACAGGTTCTTCCATGTTGCTTCAAGGGTTGGTGATGGAGTCTGGATCCTGCTGCACCTGTGGGGTGCTCGTGCTGAACATTTTCTGCCTGTACCATGCACCAGTGAGCAGAATCACTCAGAATGACCAACAAATCAGCTACTAACCGCCTCTGGCAGCCAGGCTTACTATGTCTTTATGTATATTATTTGTGAATAGACTGAAAACCTGGCTGTATTCTCCTCATAGTGACTGAATATCTACCACTAGCGAATACCACACAGGGCCTGCCTACCCTTTAGTTAAAGTAAACATTCCAAAACCCAGAACAATCGGCCAGTCAACAGGGCATGTGCTACACATATCTTATGAAATAAACACTATTAAAATATATCAGGGACACTAAGAAAGTTATAGCAAAAACAATTACCCCAAGCAAACCCGTACCAAAACTTAGTAATATATCAGCTTAGATACAACTATGCTAAATATGCAGAAATGTGTAACAAAAATGCATACGACTGCACAGAAAGTTTCTAACTCAGAAAGTTTCTAACCCACAAATAAAGTAATCATCATTGGCGAAGCGTCGAGTGTGAGTTATCCACACATAACACCCTGTTCCCAAGCGCTATCTATTCTAATGGTTCAGGCTTGTCAAAACAGTTCACACTCAGCCGAATATTACTGAACCCTGAAACTAATCTAGGAGCAGGCCCATTAATCACCATTAGGCAGGGGTTTGCAGGGCAGCGCATTAATGCATCTGGAGAAATCAATTTCACTTTTTATCCGTGGAATAAAGCTTTATGAGAAAACAAATCTCGCATTGGACATTTATTTGAGGTCTGTGTTCGTATCTATCGGGTGCAAAGCCAAGCGTGAACACTTCAGGGAAGATGCCGTATTTCGGATTCCAAAGTAAAGCCAGACTTTTCTAGTAAAAGCGACCGCTGCCTTAAAAACCCAATACATGTCACGCTTATAAAATCCATAATGTCAGCGCATGCATCAGCCTTACAAGGAGACGCGCGTGCCAATTTGAAAACACCCAGGCTGTAAGGCTGCAGTGCTTGTCCATGAATAGTTGGTACTTGCTGATTTTGCTGTGTTTGGAAGGATTTAGTCCTCCTACAACAGAGAGCATCGCCCTCTTGAATGCTGTACATTCACTCGAGAAAAGTGAATGCACAGGTTTCGGAGGCCTTGGTCACGTTCAGGCAGATCTCAGTCCTCCTCCAGGGGCGTAGGAAGGGGGGTGCGGTGGGTGCGGGCCGCCCCGGGTGTCATCACTGAGGGGGGTGAAAAAATGTGTTTTTAAAATAAAAGTTTTTTGGGGGGGGCTCACAACACTTTAAAAAATATATATATAAAGAAATTTTCCGCACCGGGTATCACCTGACCTTGCTATGCCACTGTCATCCCCCAGGGCAGATTTATCAAAAAAAGGTGGTGGCGGGAACCCAGCCCCCCTCCCAAGGCTTTGCAGGCCCGAGGACCCAATCCATCAACCCTTTTTTTTTTATTAAGGGCTGAAGAACTTGCTGGGAGTCTTTGACGGAGAACCACCCCTAAGTTTCAGCAGTTCTCTCCTCTTACCTCACTCCAGTGAACAAGGGAACTGCAGTAAGTACAAAAGGGTGCCGCTCGTTTGCTGCTTAACATTCCCAGGACCCAATCGGCTAGTCAAGGCTTGAATACCTTACACTGGCTCCCCATGGCTACAAAGAACTATCACAAACTGAATGTCTGGATTTTGTCAAAGCAAGCAAGCCTGCCGGCTGCCCATCTGACCCTTGTTCACCTAAAATCTTCCAAAACTTCCTACTATCAACTTCAGTGGACATCCTAGTAGGAACTCTTATCAACAATTTCTTAATGAGAGGAATTTTCCCAGAAGTCCTTAAAAAGGCATACATATGCCCTCTTTAAAAAGAAAATCTAACCTGGACAACCAAGACCCCGGCAGCTACTGACCCATGGCAAATGGACCATTCCTGGGCCAGCTTACAGCAAGAGCAGCTTTCGCCCAGATGTCACAATTCATTGAAGACCATTTCCTACTTTCCGACTTCCAAACTGGATTCTGTCCAGGAAGAGGCATTGAATTGACCACAGTGGACCAGAACAGAGCTGCTGCTCTTCTTCTCTTGGACCCTTCAGCAGCTTTTGACCCAGTAGATCATTCTACATTCATCTAAAGACTTAAGGAAGCCAGAATAGAGTGCACAGCTCTCATTTGGACTACATCCTACCTACACAACAGAACAAACATTATACATACCCTCCCATTCTCTTCTAAACCATACAACATTGAAGCAAGAACCCCTCAATGCTCAATTATCTCACCCATGTATTTCAACATCTACATGAAATCTTTACCAGATTTGATCAAAGGGTTTGACATCACCTGTTAGAACTACGCAGATGACATGCCGATACTCCTCAAATTGGAAAGCCCAAAGGACATTAACACATCATAACTCTTTGGTGACTCCGGGCTGATGACCGATGGATGACATGAAGCCACCTCAAATTGAATGCCTCTAAAACTGATATACTTGCCTGTGGCAAATGGAAAACCTATAACCCTCTATGCACCTGGTCTGAAGATCTAGGACCACCTCCTAAAGTATCTATTAAGTTTAAAAACCTTGGATTTACCATGGACGTCAAAGTGGATGAGGTAGCCAAATCAAGTGTTCTCACAATGAACACACTGCTATGCATCTTCCCGCACCTGGATTCCCACAGAATGTTCAAGCTACCATCTCTCTTGTCCTGCCAAAACTGAACTATGCTAATAGTCCATATTATGGCTCAATTGCCAACTATGAGAAGACTACAAAGAACTCAGAATGTTGCCACTAGGCTCATACATGCAAAAGGCACAAGTAGGCTTCTCCCCTGCTTTGAGAGTGCTACACTGGTTACCGGCTTCAAGAAGATTCTCATTTGAGCTGCTTTGTATCACACAGAAAATAAATAAATGGCAAAGGACCACTCCTAATCAGGAAAAACATCAACAAATACATACAGCAAAGAAACCTATGCTCAAGAATGGCTCCCCGCCTCACCATTCCTACATACAAGAACAAAAACATGGGTGGAGCATCTTTCTCTGTTCAAGCAGCCAAACTATGGAATTACCGGCCTGCAAACATAAGATCCACAGACAACCATCTCCCCTTCAGAAGATTAGTCAAGAGCTGGCTCTTCTCCACATGATGACTATACTGACAATTCACAATTATACCAGAACAGTATACTCAGACATGAGAAACTACACTTCTCTTAGTAAACGAAAAGAGCTGTTGTTATACAAGTATACATCATTGCACTTTGAACTATGACTCCTATTATCAGTAGATACATTATATAAGAGGAAAACGATATATTGCACCCCTAGATACATGAGTATAATAGACCTTTGAAATTGTTGCTTTTATGTACATATAGGTGCATACATAGAGGGTTATGCCTGCTACTACTAACAACAATAAGTGGCTTGTTAACCCCTTCAGTGCCCATGACGAGCTGGACTCGTCATGGGCCGCGGTGGCGCTGTGCCCATGACGAGTCCAGCTCGTCATAGACCCCGCCCGCTAATGCAACGGCCGGCACTGGGCGGGGAAAGGGGCGGGCACTGAAGGGGTTAATATGTATGTATGTAGATATAGGTTTTAGTACAATTATTTGAAACTGTTCAAATGTACCAAAAAATAAATGTGGACAGCAGATCGTGGAAATATTGCACTTCAATGTACATATGGGTATTTATTTGGAGGGGTTCAATCAAGCTTAACTTTACCAAACCTCATGCGTATATGTGTAAATATTTACATTTTGCTATTGACAAAACCCCCAAAAATCATCCCCATCCGTCTCATCACAAACATTTCTGACTGCTATGAACCCCCAAACATTCATCTCAAACTTTCACCCCTCCTTTAGCCATCCAATCCAACTGGCAATCACACAGTACCACGGCTTAAAAACAAAGTACTAATTCCCCTTTGCATATCCATTCCTATCATTTTATCCTGACTCCAAACACCCTCTTTTCAAACCCATTACTACCATTCTATTCCTTCTCCAAAATCTACTAAACATGCATGAAATCAAGAGCGCAACCCAATTGCAACCAATGCATAAGAAAAACCTATAAAACTCAGTCCTGCTCACAGCAAAATGCAAATATGTTTGTCTATTTAGTATCTTATGTGTCTCGATCATGTATGTTATTGGCTGTATGTGCACATTGTTTTCTGAGAATTTGTGCCATCATTCTGGTACAAGGACTATGTAATACCAACATAGAGAATACCTTGGAAATACAGTGACAAAGTGTCACTTAGGGGAATTAGGGGTGGCACAGTAGAGCTGCTCCTGGCCCCAGTATAGATCTACCTACATTACAATAATGTTTGTTTCGCATAACTTTATTCATACAGGATTGATCACAAGATGTGATTATCTCCACAATTGATTGGGTTTATGAGTACAAACCATAATCCAGCATGCCATAGCGTGCATGCTTGTTTTGTTTTTCATCCTGACAAAGGCACATTGACCCTCAGAGGCATTAAGACGGATGTCAGAAACATTTTGACCACATTGAGGATAAGTGGATCAACTAATATCCCATAAATATCCAAGACTGCTTTTAAAAGTTGACCAGAACCTCTAATATTAAAAACCATTATTTGTGGTAGGAGTTCCTGAGCCAGTTTTTTAAAATCACCTTTCATCATCATATGCACTGTCACAAATCACAAAAAAACAGCTCTGCTGTAATCAGATATCGTAGTACACCCTGGAAGCATTCAGTGACCAGGGTGGGAACCCAATGATGAAGCATGTCACCAACTAGGTTGGTGAGTGAGGGTTCTTTAAAAATCCTGTGGGTTCCAAGGCACATCAGCCTTAAGGATCATAAGAAACCTGTCCTTCGAACGACAATAGAGTAGGTATCAAACTCATACTTTTTTGGTTATATTAGTTATTGGCAAGTTCACTCCAGTGAACAAGGAAACTGCAAATAGTACAAAGCTGTGCCGCTCGTTTGCTGCTTTACATTCCCCGGACGCAATCGGCCAGTCAAGGCATGAATACCTTACACTGGCTCCCTGTGGCTGAAACAATTAAGTTTAAATCTTTGTAAATTGCTCACAAGACAGTATGGGGCAAAGGACTTCCAATTACTTGCTCCTTGATCTCGTTCTATCGCCCCAGAAAAAGTTTGCGTTCAGCCAATTTATTCTTAGCCATAGCACCTCGAATAAAAAGGGAACGATATGGAGGCGGCTCCTTTTCATACAACGCTGCCAAGCTCTGGAACACCCTCCTCCCGCCTCTTCGTTCAGCTAATCAGCTTCTCCCCTTCCGGAAAATGCTTAAAACCTGGCTGTACCAGAACATTTCACTGTAAAAATATCTCAACAGATAATCTGTGCTACACTTCCAGTGCGGGGATGCCTTCGGGTAGCCATGCGCTCTATAAGTATTTGATCATTCATCACCTCATTCTAGTAAGGACAGTTTCCCGCTGCTGCAAATAGCTACAGAAACCGGTCCTCTTTTTTCTAATCATCCTGAGTTTACACGAAGGTCATAGAGTTTTTAAATAAAAATTGTGAGTTGAGAGTCCATGCTCCACCCTATCTGGCATTCTTGTCCTGGGCAGTGAAATGTAGTGAACTTGCAATTTTCGATGACCCGCAATATTAATAATATAAAATGAAGAAACTCATTCCAGACCCTTCTCTCCTAATATGGTTTATGCAGTCATATATTGAAGCAATCTACTGGTGAAACAGCAAGGATTTTAAGAATCGCATTCATAAATGAAATGCAAGGATTTACTAAACGAAGTGTGGTTTGGACCCTAAGGAAGACGGACACTGCTGCCTGCGATCATTTTTTTATAGTTAGATTTGTTCTTTTACTTAAGCAAATGCTTCAATTTTCACCCCCCTACAAGATTTGATCGTTGTTGTTTACATTTTTGCCACTTCCTCTGGAATTTCATTGTTTTGTGGTGCTGTTCGAAATATTGTTGTGCATGCTGTGGTTTCAGTGCTCGCTTTCACCCAAGAGGCCATGGCAGGTGGGTTTTTCTATGGCTTTGGGGATCAGGGGCCATATTATACATTGAGCCGTGGAGGTGCAACAGGCATGTGCACCCGCTTTGTGCGGGGCACAATCGTATTACAGAAAGGGCCGCAGATGCTTGTGCTCCTCCTCTGCAATACTGATAGAGCTGAGGCATATGTAGGGCCAGCGCTATCATTAAATCACTTTGCCTCTGCCACCGCGCCTTACTATGCAGGCATGCCCAGAGACAAACATGCCCTTAAGAGGCGCACTGAAAGGTGGCACAGTTTCTGTGCGCCTCCGAAAGATAGCCATCAGGAGGGGAGAAAGGGGGTCCCATTGACTACCCAGACATGTCCCTGCAGGCGGGTGCAGTCACTCACTGCACCTGCCTGCAAGGGGATCTCTCTCCCCTTTTTGTGAAACACTGAACAGTTCTGAAGCAGTCGCTCTGTATTTCACTTGAATGCGCTCCTCCGAGGGCAGTGCGAGTTCACATCTGCCCTAGGGGCAGTGCATTCTTTGTACTACAGCGCACTGTCCCTGTTTGTACCGAAGCACCTTTTGAAAGGTGCGCCGTGGCACAAGCAGGGAAAGTGCGCCATATGCATAATGCGACCCCTAATGTATTGCACATTTTGAGTCTCAGGGAACAGATTACTGCACAGTAGGGTTCTTTCAAAGATAACACATTCAGGGGGATACAGTAACCAGATGAAACTGAACCCAAATAATTCCATGATCAGTTTTGCATTAATGAGGCTCACATGATAGTGTGTGAAATCCCATCTTTGTGATTCCTGCTCCTTTTTATTCATCACCTGTTGATTCTGTCTTGGGAAGCAGTAAACATCTTCGGGCCTTTTCACAAACAGCATTTAGTAGTAAGTTTAGAAGTTTTACAGTAGTGGTGCTCACGTGCTACAAAATGCCACACACAAGCCTAAATGTGGAGGTCTCCGCCTCCACTTCTCCTGTCTGTTATGTGCACATATTTTTGTCCAGACTGCTGAGATCACTGAGTTTTAGTAGTAAATGTGAATGTAAACGTGGTAGCAATGGGAGTAGGGGGAGGGGATCTTTGCAAAATGGGGATATTTACTAATAAATGGAAGGGGTTTTAGGGAGAAGTAAGGAGGGATTTGGAGAGGGGTTTAGTAAGGACATGCACCCACCAACTAAAGAGCAAGCCCATTCCTATTCACAAAGTGCACTTCTAAAGTTACCACATCGAAAGAGGACCCCAAACAGTAATGAATGTACTCCAGCTCAGACCTGGAGTAAGTCCAGCATCACGCATGGCCAACCACTGGTACTACTGCACCCTCATATAGAAAATAATGAATGCAGGGACTTAAAATAACACTCCATACGAAATAGTGTAAAAATAAATTCAATTATTTTGATTTCTTTAAAAGATATAAAAATGTAGTTAAATGTAAAAAAAAAAGGTATATATATTATCTACTGGCGGTCGCCAGTAGATAGTTATAGTTAGGACCGTGTTTCCATAGGAAATCTGAAAATTCTATTTTGAATAACTTTGGCGCCGGTTGACGAATCTTCGCAAAAGTTTCAAAACTAATGGGGCGCTCCGCTCAACTCCTACCCTGAAAGTCTCGGGGGGATTCGTCAAGCGGGGGTCGAGAAAAAAGGGGGGTCCCAAAACGCATTTTCCCCATGCATTTTTCCACAGGACCTTTAGTCGAAGGTACAGCCCGAACGGCTGAACAGAATTACTTGAAATTTGGCAGAGAGGTAGTCCTCAGGTCAGGGAAGTGCCTTTTGCATATATGAAGTCAATCTGTTCAGTAGTTCCTGAGAAAATATATCTATACATATCTATAAGCGCGCACCGTGCTCGCACCGTGCGCGCACCGTGCGAGCACCCCAACGTGCGCGAGCGTAATCCTGATTGGTGGTTACATGTTAGTCAACGTTCGAATCGGTCGAAATCAGGAAGTGTCGGCCGCCATTTTGTTTGTTTTCAGTGCGAGAGTGAAAAAGGAAGGTGGCGAACGTGAAAAGGGGGCAGGGTAGAGAGTTCCTGACCCCCTAGCCTTTGTCAGGGGGTCCCTGAAGGACCCCGAAGGCAGAAACTTTAAAAACAAAAAATATATATTTTAAATCGCGGGGGTGCGCGCACCGTGCGTGCACGGTGAAAAACCCCCAAAAAGTGAAAAAAATATATATTTTAATACGTAGTTTATTGTAAAATAATTATATAAAAAAAATAATACATACAGACATAACTTAGCATTTAAAAAAACGTACAAATTCACTGAAAAAACCATAGGTTTCACACACGTTATAGTTAGGAATTAGCATTTAAAAAACCTTGCAAATTCACTTAAAAAACCATAGGTTTCACACATGTTATAGTTAGGTGGATATTTCACTCGTAAAAAACCAATGAAATTCCCCCGTTATAGTTAGTTCAGATAACTATAACTCGCGCGACCGCCACTCTATCACAAGGATGATGTCATCAGTGATGTCATGAGTGATGCCACTGACCATGTCATGAGTGATGTAATATGTGGCGTCATGAGCAGGATTTCAGGCGCGCGAGTTATAGTTATCTGAACTAACTATAACGGGGGAATTTCATTGGTTTTTTACGAGTGAAATATCCACCTAACTATAACATGTGTGAAACCTATGGTTTTTTAAGTGAATATATATATATGTATATAAATATAATGATATAATTATAATTTTATAATACTATCTTTTAAGCACCTTTTTAATTTAAAAATAAATGTAACTATAATTAAAACAATGATTTAAATAATGTAAATTAATTATGTGCATAGCTATGTTGTAAATGTGACTACATAATAAATATTTCCATTTTATTTTAGGTGTTTAAAAAAAATCTATTTAATCTAACATAATTAAATTAATTGAATATGTCATTAAAACTAATTTAATAGTGCTGTAGACTTTATTTTGCTATACATTTAAAATAAATATAAATAAATTAACATTTATATTTTCCATAAAATATTTGAAAATATGTTTTTATGTGTAATAACCTTTTTACAGTTGCCTTATACTTTACGATAGGAAGGTTTTGGCCATTGTGGTGGACATTTCTGCATACCTGTGAAAATTTACACTTTGTAAATTTGACTCCAGTCCTTGTTTCCAGGGGTTGAGACATGCAATTCTACACTTTGGGCCCGATTCCGATGCTATTAGGAAGGCCTCCTAGCAGCATTTGCTTCGTCCGAATCGGATTGGGAACGTGTCATTCCGACCGAATCGGAAAGGATTCCGACCGACCGAGTATGATGCGAGTTAGGCGTTAGGAATATCCAGTGGCGGCTTCTTGAGGGAGTGCTGAGGGGAGGTGGGACGGGGGGCAGTAAACTTTGGCATATGGCCAAACGGAGTTAAGTAAATAAATAAATAAATAAAACTAATTACATTGCGCGCGCTGCATCGCCATTTGGCGTTGCAGCATGCACGCAATGTAATTTGTTTTATTTATTTCTTTACTTAGCTCCGTTCGGCATATGCCGAAGTTTACTAGCCCCCACCCTGCCCCTCCCCTGCCACGCAGCACTCCCTCGAGGAGCCGCCACTGGGAATATCCCAATCCGAACCCGACAGCATTCGGAATGACCGAGCCGTACGGGGCAGACACGTACTTCTCTACGGGCCGTGTTTTCGAGCAACAGATGACCATGCTGTATGCAGACAGCCTTTCTGAATCGTGCCGTCTGGCTCAATTCTGCAGTTGGAATCAGACCTTGGGGGCCTGTTGCGTGCCCCCATGCACCAGGAGCCTTCCCAATCTGACCCGTGGGGGTACTCATGGGTCCTGCCTTACCAGCCATGCACAGTGTGGCAGGCACCAGTGGATGCCTGCCACAGGGTGCCCGATTTTCCCCAGCCAACCCCGTTCTTCAATGGGAGCCTATGCATTCGGTCGGATCATAGGCTCCCATTGAAGTCAATGGGAGTCCGACCGAATCGTATCTGGAAGCATCCGGATGCATCGTACTCGGTCTGTCGGACTCTCCGGATTCGAGTTGGTCGGAAACCATTCCCAAACCGGTTTGGTTGGAATGTTTTCCAGACTGCGTCGGAATCGAGCAATCGAGCCCTTTGTAGTTAATTTACACTTTTAAATGGTGAATAGCCAAAAGTAGTTAATTTAATACAAAGTGTACTCATTTACTCATGTGTAAATTTACCTTTATGAATTTTGTGTTTATTGTCCAGATCCAGAAGCACCTTTGATAGGCCACCCATGATCACCCTGTAAGGTAAGACCTACTTTCACCTCTTATTGTATAAATTACCACAAAGAATGAAAGCTATGAATAGTTCGAAGTGATGTAACTTTACTGTGGAGTATATGAGCATAGAAATTGTTAAATGCCGTATTACGAGGTTTAAGAGTTGTATGGCAGAAAATCGATACCAACATTTGCATTTGAGTTTGACAGTGTTTCACCCACTATTTGTTTTTAGATTTCCGAGATTACTCACTTGTCAATTTAATTTAATGAATGTGTGTAATATATTATATATTGATTTTTATCTAATTCAGTAATGTCCTTACCTTTTATGTAATAATGTTGCCAATCTCCATTTTAATAAACCTAAATGCCTGATTCACAAAGCTGTTTGACATCTAGTTCAATTTACAGCAAATTATGTGCCTGGGTAAAATGCTAATCCCACTTGACTAGGCAAGCAATGAAGATATGAAATTATTTACATTATTCTGATCGCAGAGGTAGATACATCATTGCAGATACAAAAACTGACAATGCACCTCTTCTAAACCAGCTTTTGGCGCTCAAACCCAAGCTAGAAGTTGAAACTCAGGACCATTGCTATATTCATGTCAATATTTTAACTGTTACCACTAAAACAAAGTTTGGATACAAAGCCATATGCTTGCTTTACAGTCTCTAAAATTTGCTGTGTAGTCTTTATCATCCCATATATTTGGTTTATCCGGTTTGAAGATACGTCACCTCCTTAAATGGTAAGATAGGTTAATGTTGATGTAACTTTTTTCAAATTAATTTTATCATTACATATTGACTACTAAAGTACCAATAACAATGTTATGTTGTGTGTGCTGTTCAAATAAATAAACAAAAATAACCCTCCATAATCCAACTCAGTTTGAGACAGATTTCTGGAAAAGTTCCAAAATCAATTTCATCACAATTAATTTAAGTGTATTATAATAGCTGCTTTATTCCATATTTTGACCATATCTAAAGGCTTAATATTAATATAAAATGAGCAAGGCATTTAAAAGTACAAATAATAATTCTGGTGTAACTTCAGGCACGCATTACCGCTGGAGATTGAAAAATCCTTGCATTTTTGTATTCACACTTTTTAAGTCTCGCTTGAGCCAGTGCATACGCTGCACTGTAGAGACATTTAGTGAGTGGGTTTTCAAAAGTCCTACCGGGTGGCATACAGCGTGCGGTTACGCGCATGACGAGCAGAGGCACCATCTGGCTTTCCTCTCTCGTCATGGTGCGCGCACATCACAGACCACTCGTCAGCCTGCTTTCACTTTTCCTGTCGCGCGCGAGCGCACTCACCACTCGCGTCTTTTAAATTTTTTTTTAGCGTGCACACAACTCCCCGGCTTGTCTCAGTTAAACACTTGCGCCGTACACTATGTCCCTCATGCATCCCTCATTGCTCCCAACCACAAGCATGTTCACGCACACAACATACGTTCTCTGTCACTTAAGCAATGCACACCTATTGATCAATGCCCTATCATACGCCGGTGCCCACATTAGCCCATTTGTTAATCAATGCTCTCACTCACCCATCTATTCGTCCGACCATTGAAAATCGAGCGCACCCATTCATACAAACTTGCCAATGGAGTACTGGCTTTGCCAGTATTGGGTTGAAATGGCGAAACAACTCTCAAAGATGCGAAACTGTACAAAAATACTTTACAGAATCAAGAGCGTTAGACAGTCCAACATCCGGGACGTGCATATTCTGCCCGCCATGAGCAACATGCGAATACCCCTGAAACTTCCAAATTGACCTCCATGTTGCCCCTCGTGTAATATAGTGGATAGAGTTAAAAACGTTTACTTGATATTTAATAATAACGCAAAAAATCGAATTGTTATTGTTTTGAGAAGAATTAACTTTGAGAGTGCATCCGCTAATTTAAAAATAGACTACATTTTTCAAAACACTTATACTTATAAATAACCTGCTTTCCTTCCTTGCATTTGATATTCTGAAATTTGTACTACTTAATGCAATATGGGAATACGTTTGTAAATTGTGATTGCAAGGTCTATAAAATACAGTGAGCCAGCTCTAAAAATATGCGGCTGAACGGGGTGTCTTACGAATAAGGTACTATGGGTAATGCGAGAAATCAAGCGACAGAAAAAAAGCAAAGGGGGCTGGCGGGCGCGGATATTATCTGCCATCAGATTGTGAGCGTGCATGGTTTATGGCATGCCTGGAGACAGGCTATAAGCCATGTTGGACACGCGGGGCGTGCACATGACCGAAACAAGACGCTCCGCTGGCGAAGCGGCACGCCCTCTGCCCCGGGGTCCAGCCCGCGGTCCTGCCCGCCCGCCGCCTCCTTCAGATTGAAAGATAATATGCGTGGATACGTAGTGTCGGTGAGAGCTGCGGAAAACAGGTTGTTGTCAGTAGGCTCATCCATGCATCTCATTCCTAGACAATCGCCGGCGTCACGCAGGTGGGATTGTCAAGGTGCAGCTCTGCCCACCTCCACAACCCCCGCTCTCACCCCCACGCCAAGCTGAAAGGGCATCTTCTTGACAGTACTAATTGCATTTATTCCTGCCGCTGCGGTTAATGTACCTGCTTCAATGTTTGCACAGCGCCTCGTCCAGCAGCACTCACATTTCACTTTCAACAATAACAAATATATTTATTTTTATGTGAAGCACGGAAAGAGTATCAGTCGATAACTGTAGATTGGCAGTTAGTGGTAACACCCATCCTACCCACCCCACCCGGTAGCTATAATATAGAAACTCTAGGCTTTCAAATAGCCCCCACCCCCTTTACCTACAGCACGGTCTCTTCTATCATGCTTACACAAAAATTAGTTTGCAATCATCAGAAAATAACATGCAAGAATGACACGCAGCGATCAGTAAGCAGCTGTTCCTTTCTAACGAAGCCAGTGGTCACGTTGAGTAAAGTGCACATGGGTCAGCGCGGTATGAGGGCCAACGGATCAGGGTAGGGTTGAGGTAGACTGGGGAGCATTTGCCTGCTTCATCTGTGTTGCTGCAGGGAGCAAACCGTGCTTCTGCCTGCAGCACCCACCTCGGTTCCAGACATTATTCAACTCGAGGCACTGGGGTACTCATAACAGCCCACGGCTGTCTCCTACGTGGAGTTACCAATCCTGGTGGGATACTACAACTTTTAATCAGGACCTTGGAGTTTATAACTTGTGTATTTTCCGATCATGTGCATGTTATTTTAATAATTGTAATTTATAGTCTCCATACACTGTTTAATCCTTACTTTTTTGATAATGAGTTTAATAATTTTCTTGTAACTGCATGAAGGAATATTCATTCTCAAATTATCCTCCTCTGCCTTTCTTTACTAACAACTGGAATTTTGTTATAGCTTTCCTTTCCAATCAGGGCACTAGCTTAGGTTTATATAAATGTAAACATCTGGTGAAAATATATATTGCCTTCTCCAATCAAGACTGCGCTTGAGCTTTGCCCTATATGAAAAAAATAACTTAACAGTGGAACTACTTAACATGCATGTAGTGAATAGCTAAGGATCAGGATAAAGGATTATGTTGGCAATAATAAAACTGGGAGGCGATTCATCTTTAAGGCTTTTCAGTAAATACTTAAAACTGTCAGATGATGAATAATCTTGTTGAAACATCATAATATAACACTGCTTCTATCCTCTGTAATTTCTATAAAAAATCTATACATGCCAGAATTGTAGTTATCCGATAGCGCAATTGATACATTACAAAAAGTATGCACATAACTAGGCTCAATGATTAGCCTTATTTTTACATTTTCATTATTGTGAATGCAATTTATGCTCTGATTACCGATAACTTTCCTGTTGCCTTCATGATGGATTACTAACATTTATCTGCGTATATATTTTGAACGCTTATAATTCATGTATTAATAAGGGTCTTGCACAGGGCTAATTTCTTCATGCTATGGTCATACTGCTTCTCAGTTTTGAAAATGATCCCATGTTCCTCAAGAACTGATGTCATATTTGATTAAATGTGCGCTTTCTGCAAAGATGTAAGCATCCGCTTGGAATAACCCAGACCTGACAAAACTGGATTTATTAGATGCCATTTTTCCTCTTCTAATACAAGGTCACTCATGGTATGGCATTTTGAAAACTGATTAAGCAACTAGAAACCCTTGTGTTTCTGGCGCCTACTTTGCAGATGGAGTGAGATATGGGGTCATTAATGAAGAAATTATTAAAGAATTGTTTTTAGGGCACCTTTCAAATTCTTTACAGGTCATTTTACCGGTCCTAACGTGTGTGTTTGCATTTCCTCTGGAATGGAGCATTTGACAGTATTATTCTTTGTCCTTGTTATCTCTTACATTGCCCTTATAGTCCATTTTAGAAAGTATCACGATAAATGATAATACTAAAGGACTCTCTGGGAAGTGCAATTACTTTATTGTCTCTTTGTAACAACTCTTTACGTATTTCAAGTAATAGACAAAATTCCTAGCATAAAGGAAGGTCTTTCTGATTATGGTTCAATGTGACAAATGTCATTGATTAAATATTTTGGTTTATCTTTTCTTTTCTTTTGTAAGCAACATTATTTAGTGTAATAGCATTAAATTTAGAGAAGGTAAAATACCGTGGAAGAGTGTCCCTTGCCTGCATTCTTGGCGAGATAGAATATATTCTACACGTGGATGCTTCTATCACAGGATCTGAACCAGATAACCTTGATTCACTTTGCTTTTTGAAAAGCGTTTTTAAGTGAGTAGACACAATATTATCATTTTAGAAGAGTAATAAATGGCCCAAAAAGTTTTAGCTAAACAAATACATTCCCAGAGCATTGGATCTGTGTTAATTTTCTATACCTTGCTCAAAGCTCAAAGCTCTTAAACATGTTTTATTTTAATTCACAGGTTTACATTATGATTCTAAATATAGGTTGAATCTTCCTAAAGAGTCCCCCATGGTTATCCATTTAATTTCTTCCCATTCAGTAATTTTCATGAATGTCTTGCCTAGGTGTAAGATATTTCCTGTCCTTCACTTCTATAATAAATGAATGTAGCTGACATCAGGTAATCCAAATATTTCCATTAAGATCTTTTTTTGCAAACTGTTTTGTGGTATAATGATCATATTTTATTTGCAACCGAAGTAACCATTGGCCTCATATGAGCTTAGAGGTGTCTTTTGGACCCCTGGTGTTTCATAGCAGCCTTGCTGTGCTGATTAGAAGAACCAAAGTAAAAATCGAATTTACCTAATGATCAGTACCTGGAGAACATCAGGCAGCTTAGTCTTCCAGCTTTGATTGACAAATCTGAAGTCCAGTGTAGGGCACTATCATAAATGACAGCAGCTCTTCAGTTTCTTGAATAGAAAGTAAAATGTTACTCTTCTCCCGGCCACTAAGTTTTTGGGTTTAGGATAGCATTCCATAGAAAAACTCCTTAATCTGCTTGTTTAAGCCATTTGGGCACCACAACTGGTCTTTTGCTTAGCTAATGTGCTCCTACCTTTTACGTAGTGTGCATTCCAAGATCTTACGAGCTACGATTCCAGAATGACAATTTGTAATTCCTATGTGTGCTGCTTTGTGCAGCACACATAAAAGTTACAAATCGTCATTTTTTAAATGATTGTTTATGTGCAGGAAGGGACACCTTCCTGTACATAAACAATCAATCATGGCGTTTTGCTTTTTCACAGAAAGACGAGGAGAAATAAAGCATTTCTCCTTGTTTCGCCATGTTAAGACCAGGTTTTTCTGGTCTTCATTTTGGTGCTGCCTCCTATTTGTAAAAGCCCACCACAACACCCATTGCCCACCCCTTTCACACGAAGTGTAGCGTGAAAGGGGGCCTTCTTTACAAGGCGGCGATGAGCCACGTTCAGTGGCTTAACTCCGCCTTGTAAATAAGACGAAGCCCCTATGGCCACAGGAACGTTGTTAAAAGTGACATTCCTGTGGCGATAGGGACTTGTAAATATGCCCCTGGGCAATCACAGATAAGCCCTCACAAGACTTTGTGAACTACATGCTGGGCCTCAGTCTGAAGATTTCCAGTTAGAAGCTCAGGCATGTTGATATGATGTGAAAGTCACCTTTGACGAGTATTGTCATGGACAGAAAGTCTGAGATGTCCATGCTGTGTTGCTCAATGTCCTGCGATGCCCAAAAGTGTACAAGGCATGTGACCTAAATAATTCGGAGGACTACTGTTTTTTGAGTCCTGAAACAGATTTGTGGTACCCTTGATGTCCAGACCCCTTCTACTGACTCACAGATTAATCTGTATTTTGAGTAGAAGAGATGCAACATTTGTAGGTCACTAGGCGATGACCTATTTTTTGTATAGAAGCTAAGCATATCATGTGTCACAAACCAAATGTCTCACATGGGCTGCTGAATTAAGCCCCAACAATCAAACATTAGGAGTGGTTCCAAAAGACTTGAAAAATGCTCTCATGAACATAGGGATTTTTCCTCTGAAAATGCCAATTTGCTCTTAAATCTTGCAGTTCTTTTTGGAAAAGAAGGAATGCAACCTCCTGGGATAAGTAGTAGAAGTGTAGGATTCACTACCATGAACCCTCTGTTATGAGACCTACCTCCTCCTTTTCCTTATATTCTAGATGAGGCGGGGAAACGCACAGGTGGACAAGCTAAACTTCCACCTTTTTTCCCCAATATTACCACCCTCCTATAAATGAGATGCTAAGTTTGTGGGATTCCAAATCCACAGACCCACGTTTGCAGGACAAAAACCACAAGCCCCAAGTTCAATATTAAGTAGCACTAAACCTGGCCAGCACAATCCCCTGAGCTGACCTGAACAACAGTGTGTGTTCTCTGCATCCACTGCACCAAGTCCTGCTCTGTGCTTTTCCACAGACCCAAATACTTTTCAGGGAGAGCTTCCAGAAGTCTCCTGCAATCTTGATCTGAGGCCATCTGTGTCCTCTTGTCCTCTAATGCAACTACCGCTTTCTGAAGATGTTTGCGCTCTCTGATATCCACCACTGAACATTGCACGTATGGCACTTATTCATATCATTCAGTAACTCAAAACCCTGCTTTAGCCACTAGATTTGCCCTTATGCCATTCTGAGCATTTCCTGATGGGAAGGTATTTCACCTTATCTCCACGAAGTCCCTTTTATCGCTTTCCTTGAGGCAAGTACCCCTGATGTGGACTTAGCTCCAAGAATATTTGTGAAGGTATTTTCCCTCTTGGCCTAATAACCAAATCCAGACCGATCTTATCCACTTCTGACCTTGCCTAACATTTTGGCCAAGTTTCAGGAAAAAGAGGTGTCGTGACATTGACATTTCCCTGCTCCAGATAGACAGGCATTGGTTCTCCTTGATTTTTGTGCTAACGGTTCACCTCAAATGAATTTAATTTAAAACAGTTAAACTTATATTTACCCGTTTTTTCCAGTTTCTCAACGTTTTTGGTAATTAGGTAATATTCAGTTTTCTCCATTTTCTAACGTTTTTGGTAATTAGGTAATATTCCGTTTTCTCCATTTTCTAACGTTTTTGGTAATTAGTTAATTTTTAATATTTTTCTTCAACTGTAGTTTGAATTTACATTTTTTGTTGAAGTATATCGTTTTTGAAATGTAGATACTTTTTTTAAAACAGAATTTTATTATCATTATCAATATCTCGTCATATCGTGACACAGTAACAGTACAATTGACATTGTAGTCTGAAAGCAGAGGCATATCTTGTTCAAATACAGAGCAAAACAGATGTAGTGTGGTTGTGCATATCCCACTATGACTAGTAAACATACCCAGGCAGTACACTGCTCTAAAGAGACGTATCCAGGGTCGCCAGGCATTGTCTCTCATGGAACAATCAAAACACTGTTCGACCAGACAAATCACAAACTCCCCACACTCCCCCCAGCCCCCCACGGTGTCTTACCCCCAGTGCGGTAGCTATACCTTTTGCTGCAGGGGGTGGTTGGGCCGTTTGCTGCCCTGCGATGGCCACAGGTAAGTGAGGGAGGTGGTGGGACATCCCCGCGTTTTCTGCCCCTTGACGGCAGCAGGTAAGAGTGGGGAGGAGGTCCGCCGCCCCCAAAACTTGTGCCGCCTGAGGCAGACCACACCCCTAGTCCCCCTCCCACTCTTGCTCCGCCTCTGCTCTCCCCTTCCCCCTCTCCCAAAGCAAGCCAGTGGATTAGAACTTGGGTAAACTATTCCCCCAAGCAGTCCATGCCAGTCAAACACTACCTGGTGCCCGCAAAAGTAGTGAAAACAGCAGGGGCGATAAGTAGGGCCAAACCTCGGCTATTAAGCCCCTCACCAAGGGTTTCTACCTCAGTGGGCGCCTTAACCAGTGGTCTTACGGCTAGACTGCCAACTTTGGAGCTGGGAAACCAAGGTTCGAGCCTTGGGGTCGACTCCACATCCTGTGATTCTGGGCAAATTCCTTAATCTACCCGTGTCTACCAAAAAAATGAATGTGTCCTTGTGTAACGTAACTGGTGCTCGAGTAAAGCACTCCAATACCATCGGGTCAAGTTTACACTATATAAATCTGCAACAAAAAAAAATCTCCATCGCTCTCATCCCCGCCCCACTGGAAGTTAGACAGAATTGTGTCCCATGCTTGCGTGAAACTCTATGGGCCTCCCGCCCTGATGCACCTTTCACAATAGCACCGCTCCCTCCCAGGCAGCCCAGAGTAGCACATCCGCACTCCATCCCTGGACCTGGGCTCCTCAGGTCATTTCCAGTGCATCGTAATCTGGCGTTTGGCAAGTGCTAGAGCCAGGTCAATAAACCTATTAGTGACTTTATGCTTGGCCCAACACGCAGAGCCTAGGCAATGGGGTCAAGGATCGCTCCATAGCCTCTGTCAACATGCACACTATCTCAGACCAATAGAGGGCAAAGCGAGGGCAGCTCTAAGCATGTGAAGAATATCTCAGTGGTCGTCATAGCACCGCAGGCAGTCGGGCGGCGTTGGTGGGAAATAAATGCTACGTTTTAGGCACAAGATCTGGGGCGCAGTTTTGAAGTGTAGAAACTTAAACAATAACCACTTTCTCAAGAGTATGTCATAAACTTAGTCCATGTTACTAATAAATTAGACATTTTTTCAAAATCATGGACTGGACTTCCAAGTCTTTTTGTGAAACACTGAACATTCTTGAAATCTAAAAGAATATGCACGACTAAATTATATTATCAAGGACTACTAATTTACCACCTGTCCTTCACTGGTTTAGTGTTTAATTTAGTTGTATGCTATCTTCAAACCTCGGGCGGGCCGCCCTAGAGGGCTCAAGTGATTCCAGGGGAGCACCAGGCTCTGGCCAAAAGAAGCATTATGCTGATAACAGTGCTTTGTTTTAAGTTGAAAAAATTGAGCGGCAGTAAGCTGCTCTGTAATGGGCCATCACTAACATATTTCGTCCTTTATATCCTAGCTGGGGGTGATCCAGTGGGTTATCAGCTAGAGATACTCACAAACCACATACTCACCTGGGCCCATTAAACACGCAGACACATGAGCTGGTAAAGTACCGCTGGGGTCAATTTGTTGTTCCAATACCTGTATGATGAATTTACCTTATTATTTCTAACCAAACCTTTCTGACTGAATGTTCTTTCCTCTGGTCAATGGACCTTTTAGTTAACTATTGTAAGTAAAAATGGACATAGAATAGAATCTTTTAAATAACCACAGACTCGGGAGAGTTTTAAATGTTTATCTAGTTAAATTCATGTGATCCAAGAACCCAAATACAATTTGTACACCGTTTTCTCCGAAGAAGGGAATCAAATTTTAAGTCAGAAAAATCATTAAACAATGTTATGATGATAGTACGTGAATAGGGAGAAACAGAGAGAGCAATACAATGACATACTACACAGATTTATAGTTACCTAGGATGGTGTGGAAAACAACCCCTTGGCCAAGGAGCTGGTAAGGGTCCCCTGGGACAGATCAGGTGACAAAGGTTCAGGACAGGATTCAGGGACAGGATAGATGACCTCTTTTAGATACGAAGCCTGCGTCGCACTCCTCTCTGGCACTATCTTCCTCCTCGATTCTTCCGCAATCTTCTTCTATTATGTGCCGCCACAATTCTTCCACGATCTTCTTCTAATTAATTGGCTCAAATTCTAAGTCTGCAAAATCGATTCTTCTTCAGCATTTATTCAGTTCTCGGACAGCACCCCGGTCTCTTAGCATCTTGGCAGTACGAGCATAACTAACTAACTAAACTACCTCAATTATACCCTTCTAATGGCATGTACCACCCCTAAATGTTTCAAATGTATGAAACTCCTATTTCTGATTAAACAGGAAAGGGGGGATGATCATCACACCATGCTAAGTTTTAATAATTTTCTTTAGTCTATTGTTCAGCGTTCCCGCCCCTTAATTTATTTTCCCAAGCTTTATTTCCTACTCGCATTTCACATTTTTATCAATAAAAAGTATACATTTAATAATTTTCTCATTCATCATTCAGGATGCCTACTGCATGTTGTGATCGTGGCCTTGGCTGTGGTTCAAGAACATCATCATGATTCCTGGCGGGTTACGAGTGCGCGTGCGTAGTGTATCAAATGGTATATGGACTTTAGTATCGCTCTGAGGCCCAAATACGAACTAAATAGAAAGAGTCAAAGAAACATGTTAGAAATCAAATAAAATGATTTCACTGTATACCACCTATCTCTACTTTAATCCCATTTACTTATAAAAATCTTTCGCATTAGCATTTTAATAAAGTTGCATGGTTTAGTTTCAGCAAAAGCATGCGCTCTAACGTGTGAGTTCCAAGCAGCCATCTTAGAAGCGATTGCGCGGCTGCAAAGATTTCCCCTCAAGCAAAAACTCGTCATTACTGCATAGATGTAGTTGATGCATGCGCAGTACAGAATTCTGCGTTAGCAGACAGTTTAAGTCACACTCGGGTTACTTGTTAGTACGACACATATGCAAGCTTCCCCTAAGCTTAAATGTATGAACTGTAAGGAATGTTAGTATGTACAAACATAATTTTTACGGTATTACAAGTTATTTTGAGAGGATTGCATCCGAGCAAGTCTCTTATATACGAGTCCTTGCTCCATCAGGGGTATGTGCTAAAAGGGAAGGAACTCCAAATATTCCTCAAAACCCCCACCCCACTTCTAATCATCACACTGTGGATACTTGTACGCGTTAATAAGGTCTGCCTGACCGGAATAGTGTGTTTGGCAATCATGCATTTTATTGCATTTTTAAAACAGTAAAAGGAACTGCAATGTTTAAATAAGTCTAGACATATTTAAATATTGCTAATTGAATAGAATAATTGTGAAAAATTCTGAGTAAGGCCCAGTAAAAACAATTTGTCACAGGGTGGGTCGGGGTGGGTTCGTCATTAAAATGTTTGAAGACCACTAACCTAGAAGCTTCTTTGAGACTCCATTTATATGTGATATCAGCAATAAAAATCAAATACAGTACACAACCTACCCACATTTAAGCACCCATCAGAACCAACATATTCAGCTAGGTTATTGTGCTCAGCAAATATCATATCTAAAGCCCTCGCACAGACCCACCATAGGAAATACAAGGTGGACCAGGTAGAACCCTGGAACAAGATATAGGGCGTGATTTACAAAGCTATTTGCAGAATTTAAGTATGCAAATAAATACATTTATTAGGGAAAATCACAACCCTAAACCAAAGAATAAGGAATGATGGGATTTGCTCATATGGAACTTCTGCCAAAATATTGCAATTTCATGATAGCAAATTTGCTCCCAGGGGCCAGCTTGTGGGCATTACTGAGTCAGCCCTCCATTAAAAGCTGGCAAAAACTTGAATTAGGGGTCCGTATCCTACATACGGCAAATTGTCCTTGTTTGTGCCGGGCGCACCTTTTAAAAGGTGCACCTTGCGCAAACAAGGAATATGCACAGTATTAGGACAAATGTGCTGACCCTAGGGCAGCCGCATAATTCTCTCTGCCTTGGGGGTAGCGCATTCATGTGAAAAACAGAGGAGCGGCTGCTTTGTAGCCACTCCATGTTTCATAGTGCAGGCGGCACACCGCTTCCACCTTTAAGGGGATTTAGAGATCCCCTAGCAGTCGGGTGCAGCGAGTGACTGCACCTGCCAGCAATGGGATGTCTGGGGTGGCCATGGGACCCCCTTTCGCCCTCCTCCAGAGGGCTGCCATCAGGAGGCAC
Source organism: Triturus cristatus (assembly GCF_964204655.1). NCBI lineage: Eukaryota > Metazoa > Chordata > Amphibia > Caudata > Salamandridae > Triturus > Triturus cristatus. The sequence continues at coordinate 424,959,468 of NC_140587.1, forward strand.
ACTGACAGGTGGCACACTGTCAGTGCGCCTCCTGACAGCTTCTTTGCCTCTGTGTCTGTAATATGGCAGGGGCACCGAGGCAAAGGGATTCCCTCATTTGCACGGTAAATGAGGGAACACCCTCTGATGATAACGCTGGCACTTTATGTTCGCCAGCCAGGGCCGGACTGGCCATAGCGGGCATCGGGCAATCCCCCGGTGGGCCGCACGGGTGGGGGCCGGTTTTGGGCCCCTGGGGGCCATTTTTGTTACAGGGCCGTTTGTGCAGCATAGCTGCAAAAACGGCCCTGTAACAAAATCGGCCGAAAACTGGCCCTGGCAAAGAGCTCGGCGGCACCCCCAACCCCCGGGGGCCGGCTGAGCACTTTGCCAGGGCCAGTTGTGGTTCCCAGTCCGGCCCTGTCGCCAGCGCTATCGGTATTACAGAAGGGGACGCACAAGCGTCTACGGCCCCTTCTGTAATACCAAAAGGGCCCCTGTGGCGTGCAAAGCAGGCGCAAACGTCCTTTGCCCCCCAGGGGTACTTGTGTAATACGGCCCCTGGTATATTTGGTCATGTTAAGGGCAGGGATAAATGTGTTTTGGGGTCGGAATCGGGAGGGGACGCCATCAAAATAGTGGCGCTCTAGAAAAGGAATTGTTCATATTTTTCGAATGGAGAGAAAAACCAGTTTATAAATGTAGCCTCTGCTGTATTTGTATACGTCAATGTTTATGCGTGAGTACTTTTCGAAATGTACGAGTCTCAGAATTCCAAAAGCACACCCGAATTCTTTTGAGAATTAATAAAAAAAAAGTTACAATTAACCTCAAAGGTAGACGTCAATCCATAGGTATTGATTTCAGACCTTATTATCACAACTTTTTCAAATCCGGCCCAGAAATCTCAGACCCTGCAAAAAGTAGCACACCAGCTACTGCCTCATACAAGCACATTGACGATTACTTAACCGTGGTACAGGTGGTGTGAAATATCACACAAGATTCTTGAGGACTCGTCCCACACAAAGATTTCAGTTCTAGAGAGCCACGAAATATGACGATTTTTTCCAGCTGTGTTTTTGTGGAATATAGAATGAGTGATGGAGTTTTCGGGAACTAGACATGCATTTTGCTGCAACATGCCCCCGCAGGCTAGCCGCTGTGCCACTTCTAATAAAATATGGGCTTACTTGTCTGCATTATGTATGCCTCTGCAGCTACAGGCATGACATCCAGAAACACGCGTCCCATTGAAACGAGCAGGGTGTTTGCAATCAGCTCGGTGTGGGGCTGCTGGGTGCTGGGTTCCATTCGCAGTTTTCTTATCTGCTTGGTTCTGAAATATTTTTCCTTGCTCTCAGATGTTACCACAGCTTTTCCCCTGAAGTGCCGGCGGCTCAGCTGGCTTTGTTAATTGCGGTGCATGCACCGAAATTGTATTTTACCTGCTTTCCCCTTCGCCGGGACAGATGGCGCGCGCCCCGAGCGAGAGGAACAAAAAACGCTTTCTGTCTCCTCACCATCACTTTTAATGAAGCGCCACTCGTCTCCTCATCAAGGGGTTCATTAATCTCACTGAGCTGCTCTTGAAGCCCGAGATGAGATGTGGCAGGCACATCTGTTGGCGGGACACCTTCGGCAAGGCGCGAGCGCGCAGGGATACAAAGGAATACCGCACAGGAGCGCGTGACGAGATTGTCTTGAAGAAGAAATCAAGTCAGATGAGTTCAAGTCGTGTGTGATCATCACAAGCGACGATGGAATTATATGACAGAATTTGTACATGCCTATCAATGTAGTTATGTTTCTGACCAGGGCAAAAGTCCTAAAAAAAGAAGTGGGGGGACTGACCTAGTTTGGCGGTATGCGAGTGACATCACACATGGCCTGACAGGAATTGATATAATAGAAAGTGGCAACACAAGCCACGACTTTACAGGAAGTGGCATCACAAGAAGTGACATCAGATCTAAAGCCCTCACATATATGTTTAGCAGGTCTATCATGTGTACGTTTGAGCGCATTGCGAGGACAATAGCACAGTGAGCTATCGAAGGTGATATTGACTTCTATACCTTGCAATCTCCCAGTTTTATGTAACACATTCTGTACATTCATTTAGAAACGTATATAATTTATTGTACATGTAATATGCACGTGTTGCTGTAAAGCGCTCTGACACCCTGCGTTAGAATGGGTAGAGCTATACAAGAAAAAATAGTGGTACTTAAATTATTTCAACGCCTGCGCCCAATGGGAACAGTGCAGCCCAAACTGCCATGCCAGGTCCTCCCTGGACTGGAAACAAGCATCCAAGGACCGGTTTCGGGCTTTCAGCCCTCATCAGCCATGATAGCTTGACCCCAGTGACATGGTCAAGCTATCCTGGCTGATGAGGGTCAAGACTGATTTGCATATGGCTGGATCCAAACTGGAATGGCATGGTGAGCAAAAAACAATGGATTTAGGCCCAGATCTCTGGACTGGGGTGAATGTATGACATTGTTCTGCCTTCTGTCCATCAATTGTTCTTTTTGCATTTGTCACCCAGAGTGGGACAGGGATGCCCAGACGTGGGTCCGGTGATCTCCATGCCACTTGAGTCAAGCTATCATGGCTGATGAGGGCTGAAAGCCCGAAACCGGTCCTAGGATGCTTGTTTCCAGTCCAGGGAGGACCTGGCCTGGCAGTTCGGGTTGGACTGTTCCCATTGGGCACAGGGTCCAGACTGATGTGCATATGGCTGGGTACAAACTGGAATGGCGAGCAAAAAAACGATGGATTTAGGCCCAGATCTCTGTAGTGGGGTGAATGTATGACATTGTTCTACATTCTGTCCATCAATTGTTCTTTTTGCCCAGCCAAGAGACTGACAAAAGGAGACCTGATGACCCCTCAAATTCAGCCCTTGTTATGGGCCCAGCAGGAGTCTTAAATAAGAATGCACGTTGTTGCTTGTTGCAGATGGAAAGCAGATAACGTGCAGGCGCTGCTGAAAGTGTCCCGGTGTTTGGAAATTACACCGGGACGAGTTCAGCACATTATTCATTGGGGCCCAAATTCTTGGCAGGGTGGACGGCGTTCACCCTGTGAAAAAGTGGGTGGACTCCGTCCACCAGCGTGTACCCCCAACTCGTGCCCTGTTTATGACAAATGAGTTTGCAAGCCAGCCAGAGGAGTCGTTTGATTGCTTTTCTGGAATCCAAAAAATCTGAAGCGTTACATCTATAGAATTTGTACATACCTATCAATGTAGTTATGAATAGCACAGAATTACTAGGAAGAAGTACCAACTATTTACATGAATAAAAACACATTGTGGTAACACTCAGTCACAGCAGCACATAACCTGTCACACGTGTGTACCTTCAACAAGACCGCATAGCATTATGGTAGATGTAGTATGTGCATTTTTTAGTTCACCTTTCAACCTTCATTTGAGGGATTTGAAGAACCAGAACCTTTTGGATCTGGCGGCGCAGGGTACGCCTTAATCTCCTGGGTTCTCCTGCTTAGCTACACAGAGACACTGGGACACTCTGTCGGCGTAAAAGATCAGATTTATTAGCTGCAGCTAGTACAGTTGTCCCAGAAGTACACGAGGTAGGTTCTCAGGAGACTGCCACTTCACTCCGTGGCGCACAAACTTTTATAGCACATATGTAAAATATACATTAACCAAATACACACCCAGAACATACAAGAAAGAGCCAATAAGGAAAGTTGGAAAACAGGCTAGAACCAATAGGAAAGGTTTGGAAACAAAGTATCAGATGACTCGAAGAAGCCTTTCCTCCAACTGTGTTTGTCATCCTCCCCACGAGCTAATTCATTAACTGATCTGCAACTAACTTGCAGGTGGCGAGATACGTTTGTGTGTGTTGGAGGACAGTTGTGAAACAAGAGAATACGAGCAGAGGACAGCGAAGGCCAGACAATAAGATAAAATCAGAAGAGAATAGTGTGAACCAACAGATAGTTGAGACAGGGATTAGGAAAACCAGACAGGGATTAGTGTACTCGGCCAGTCTCCGACACCAGCTTTTGTAAATAGAGGCACAAGGTTATTTTGTTACACTATTGCAGGAAAAGCAGAAAAGGACTTCGATCGTTGTGCTGCCTGAGTGAGGGCAACACAAAATGGCGGCGGAGCACAAAATGGCGGGTCGATACGATCATGATCGAAAATCGAAGTTCCTCAGACCCTCCTTTTGCCAGAACTCAGGCAAGATACACAGACTCACATTAATCTTAGTCAATGTTGATGGCCATAAGGTCATCGAGCTGTTGCTGTAGCATCATTCTGATATTCTCTGCTCTTTGTGACTTGGGTTTAGGGATGCACATAGTAGCACAAAGGTCGCAGATGGCGGGGCCACAGTGCATACAAAGGCAACAAGAGAATACGATGGCTAAAACTACTCCAAGGAATGTCAATACCTTCCAACCCCATTTGGACAGTAGTCCCAAAAACCACTCCAATAATGACCAATCTCCTTCGTCTTGATGAATTGACTCAGAGATTATATGTAACTTAGAGATAGCTTGGTATACTGTTGGAGCGTCATTAGGTATGAAAATACAGCAACTTGACCCGATCAATTTGCATACTCCACCACGGTCTGCAAGAACAAAGTCTAAGGCAACTCGGTTTTGTAAAGTCATAAGACGATCTGCTTGTAGTTCTGCCGTGATATTACTTAAGGCTCCTACAGTGATGTCTATGGTGGTTTCTACAACACGAACCAATTGCCTTATATTTCTGCTGTTGGCCATTGGACCCCAAAAAGGAAGAAATCCTTTGAGGAAATCTCCTCCCTCTTGTCCTGCTGTGTCCTTGGAATTAATAATCCCTCTGCCATATCTGTTTCGATAATGATTTGCAGAAGCGGTGTATGTAGGGGGAAGAAGGAAAGCTATATAGCAGGTACCGGAAAAACCAGTTGGCAACCACGTGTAAGCCCTATTATAACAGATGAAATATGTACCCTGAGATGGTACTAGAGGCGGTGAATTCTGAGAGGAGTAAACGTATGTGTGGGAACAGCTATTTCTTTGTACGGTGTCAGCAGACTGACCATTTATCTGTAAACAGAAATTGCCCTGATGTGGTATAGTCCAAATCGGTGGAGATTTTCCTTGTTTAACTTTATCACCAAAGCTAGTGACGTAATGGGTGACGTTCCAGTTAGTGTACGCTTTTCTTTCGTCAACAGAGATCTTACTATTTTCCATGATTCTAGCCATAGCTACCATTCCCTTTATCAATGAACTATGACTAAAATCCGGACCACCAATACGTGAACTAAAGGATCGTCAGAATTTGCTTTGATAGGCATTGGAGAAGATAACAAAATAAGCCCAAGCAGAACCTTCATAGGAGAACGGAAGGACTAAATACGGCATTCCTTTTTCTACGGTATGTGGCATAATTCCACACACCCAACAGTCAGTTGTATTGATCACTAATTGATGCTGATGTAACAACTGGACAAATGAGTTATTATAATATTCAGTTCTCCTAGTGAGTTCATGTTGAGGAAGTGTATGAAATAGATGTGGAGAGACAGTAGAAGAAGACGAAGAGGTATAAGGAGAGACAACTTTTTGCTGCAGAGCAATAACAATCCAATTTATACACGCCAAAAGAATACACAATAATATAATAATACATAAAGCAATACCACAACGATTATACATTTCTTTACAATGATTCGTTTTATCTTTACTTTCTCTTTTGCCTAATGTAGTCTCCATCTTTCTAAGTGGATGCTCACGGCAATCTTCCTCAATCACTTAGTCACGATTGTCTGCCGTCCTATGACACTGCAAGTCCTGCAGGCCTATTGCCACTACTCAGGTTGTAACTAAGACTCCTACCGTGACCTTGCAACCGGGACAGAATACTACATAGGAGAGAAGAAAATCTTAAGTGTTCTTTAGTCTAGGCCTTAGGTTATAGTGTTCTTTATCAGGTGTAGTTTGGTCTTGGAACAATGTTCGCGGATTGGTCGTATTCAAGCGACGATGTGATGGTATTGCTTCCTGGAGAATGTCGTTGTCCTCTTTCTCAGACAATGTTCCATTCAGGCGTGCATCACTAAAAGGTACGAATCGTGGAACCTTTTCACTTTCAGAGTCACCAATACCCCTACGAACCCACTGATCGAACGGAACTGGCAAAGGCACTTTCTTGCAATGCACACCGTGAATCCAATTTTTCTTTCCTTCGACTTTTACTGCTGTTCTCGTGGTGAGCAAAACCATTCGGGGCTCTCTCCACCTGGGTTCCAAATTTTTCGTCCTTTGGAAATTCTTTGTGCAGACCCAGTCACCTGGCCGAATGGAATGACCTGGGTCTGTGGAAACCTCCGGCAAAGCACTCTGAACCTGTTGATGGAGAACACGCAATTTAGTCGTAAGGTCATGCAAGTAGTCAATCAACATTGGATATGGCAAGTCTGAGTATTTCTTAGGACGAGGGACTCCCCATACATTAGCCAGGCGTCCAAAAACCATTTCGTAAGGGCTAAGTCCCAAACGAGAGTGTACTGCAGTTCTGGTGGACAGAAGAGCCAATGGTAAAGCATCGGGCTAATTAAGTCCTGTACTAGCCTGAATTTTCGCTAGTTTTAGCTTTATAGTTCCGTTGTAACATTCTACTAAACCCGCTGACTGTGGATGATTTGCCGCATGGAACTTTTGCTTGATACCAAGACCCGCACAAACTTTTTGCATGACTTGGCCCACAAATTCGCTCCCATTGTCACTCCAGACAATGCGCGGAAACCAAACCTGGTGAAAAATTCTTTTAGTGGCATTTTAGCTGTGGATAAGGCTGTGTTGTCTTTCAGAGGGTATGCTTCTATCCATCTTGAAAAGGCGCATACCACCACCAGAACGTATTTGAGGTTGTTGCATCGCTCCATATGAATATAATCGATCTGCAACACCTCAAAAGGATATGTCGGAGCAGCAAAGCGACCTGCTGGAGTTGGGGTTCCCTTTCCCGGATTGTACATCAAACAAACAATACAATGTTTCACTACATTGTCTGCACACTTTGGGATTCCTTCATTTTGCCACACTGGAGCCAGAAGCTTGCATATACCTTTTGCACTTAGGTGGGCTGGACCATGCGCCATAGTGACTACTGGCAGCACATAGGCGTCTGGTAACAGCCAACGTTGGTGCTCAGACAATTCCACCCAACATCCCATCTCATCCAACCTTCCTGTACTTTCTTTCCACTTGCTCAATTCTTTCTCTGTAGCCTCTTTCTGAATCGCTCTTACACTTTCCACTGTATCCTCATACATTCCTCTCTCTCTAACCCAATTCGCAGGACCCGCAACATACATTCGACTTGTAGTATCTCTCGCTGTCTTTTTCGCTACTTCATCCGCAAATGCATTTCCTCGACCAACATCGTCAGTAATCTTTTTGTGCGCACTACACTTCACAATTGCTATCTGGGCAGGCAAAGAAAGTGACTCAAGAAGATCAGTCACTAATTGACCATGTTGTATTTTAGTGCCATGTGAAGTGAGGAATCCCCTTTCTTTCCAAAGACGCCCAAAATTAAACGCTACACCAAAGGCGTATTGGCCGTCGGTGTACACATTTACTCTCTTTCCTTTTGACAACACACATGCTCTCGTTAAAGCTATCAGTTCTGCTGCTTGAGCTGAATTGTGTCTGATACGTGCGGTTTCCACAACTGTATGTAAGGTAGTAACAGCATAGGCTGAAACTGTATCTCCATTAGGAAGCTTAAAACAAGAACCATCCACCCATAGAATTCCATCCGTATTTTCTAGCGGCGTATCTTTCAGATCAATTCTCCCTTCTGTCTCTTCCTCAGTACGGAGGAAACAATCATGTTGTTCTTGGTCATCTTTGTCTACTGGAAGAGGCAACAAAGTAGCTGGATTTAAAGTATTACATCGTTTGATGTGCACGTGACTAGCCAAAAGTGTCAGCTCATATCCAGACAAACGAGCACTCGTAAGATGCTGCGTTTTTGTTCGGTTTAATAAGGTATCCACTGCATGCGGCACCATAACAATAAGTGTGTTATCTAACACTATTCCAGCAGACTGTCGAATAGAAATCGCTGCTGCTGCTGTTGCTTTGAGACAACTAGGCAATGCTTTAGCTACTGGGTCTAAAGTAGCCGAAAAATATGCACATGGCCGCTGTTTGTCTCCAAATCGCTGCGTTAAAACTGACATCGCACACCCTTCTCTTTCATAGACGTAGAGCGTGAAAGGCTTACTGTAATCGGGAGTACCCAATACAGGAGCAGAACACAGAGCAGTACGCAAGTCAGTGAAACTCCTCTGACATTCGTCAGTCCATGGAAGGGGCTGTGGCGTATCTTTCAATTAGAGTGCCAACAGAGGTTTAGCCAATAGAGAAAAGTTAGGGATCCACTGCCTACAATAAGAGGTAATACCCAGAAAAGCACGTACCTCTCTTTGTGTGGATGGCACAGACATTTGCGCAATCGCCTGAATTCGTTCTGGGGTTAATCGTCGTCCCTCCTTTGATAGGAGATGACCCAAGTAGGTAACCTCTCGACGAACATATTGTAGTTTTGAAGGTGAAACCTTATGATTCAGATTAAACAGATGGCGTAACAATGCAACAGTCACATCTTTGCAAATATCTTTTGAATCAGCAGCAATCAACAAGTCATCCATGGATTGGATAAGAGCAGCACCAGACATCAAATGAAAAGCATCAAGATGACATTTTAAAGCTTTACTGTAAATAGAGGGACTTTCACAATAGCCCTGAGGTGCGCGCTTAAACCGGAAGCTTTGGCCTCCAAGAGAGAAGCCAAAAATATCCCTACTCTCTTCAGCAATGGGAATACTAAAGAAGGCATTCTTTAGATCGATAACAGAAAACCAAGTCGCTGTGGAAGGTATCATCGTTAACAAAGCAGTGATATCTGGAACTACAGGAAATTGTGGTACAACAATTTTGTTTACCTCCCGGAGATCAATTACGAAACGATATACAGGAGGCTGAGAAGGATCAGTGCGTTTAAGAACAGGAAGACTAGGACTATTGCATATGTTACCTCTCGTTTCCTCAACCACACCCTTCTGAATCATATCATGAATGATTTCCAAAAGCGCTTTTTCTCCTTCAGTAGAAATTCTATACTGCGGAATACGTGGCAATTCAACATTAGGCTTAAGAGTGACAACATAAGGTGGAATCTCCAGACAACCCACATCGTTCGGACCCGTGGCCCAAAGTGTCGACGGAAGAGAAAGCAATTCAGGTGGAAACTGATCTTTGGACAAATACATTGGAGAAATCAGTTTCTGTCCTAAAGTAAGATGTACACCAGAAGGAGAACAATATATCGTAGCATGCATTCTTTTCAATAAATCCAAACCCAACAGATTTTCACCGCAACCATTCGTCAAAAGAAGTGAAGCTTCCAAATCATAAGGGCCAATTGAAATAGGCAAAGGGCAGGAAACCGGATTACGAACAGGGGCACCAGAAAATCCCACAGAAACATTCGTTAAGCCAGACAAAGGTGCCCCAGGGAGTTTGGAATGAATGATAGAACTTCTCATCGCACCAGTATCTAGGAGAAATGGCTCTGAAACACCCATTGTAGTGACATTAACATAGGATTCATTCTGGTCTACTGGAATCGACACAACTCCCTTACTTTGTCCATGGCTGTCCTAGTTAGTATGAAGACTTTCATTCTCGCCTTCAACATAACAATCCTCATTATAATACTGTGTAGACCTAAAATTCTGCTGATCAAAATAATTCACGGAATTGGGAGGAGGAAGGGAATGTTGTTCTTGAGTCGACATACCTCGACCTCTGTTTGCTGACTGGAGGCCACCACGACCTCGTGGAGCAGATAGTGCTCCATTGCGTTGCAATAAAACCGGACAACTACTTTTAAAATGACCTTCTTCTCTACAATAGGCACATTGATTAGGTCCTAACAAAGGTCGCGGAATATATGGTTCAGGTTTTTGATACAACCTCTGAAACTGCGGAGGCTGTTGAAATTGAGGCTGAACATAGCGAGGAGGATAAGCTTGTTGCAAGAGAACCTTTGTTTTCAATTCTTTCGTCTTTTTCTCTTGCTTTTCTCTTTCTTCTTTATCTCTATTTTCATAATATTGTGCAGTAGCTAATATCTGGGCAGAAGAAGAAACAGCCCATGAACTTTCAGAATCTTTCAATTTGTGTGACAACTCAGGAAGCAAATTAAATACAAATTTGTCCACAAATAATCGCTGACCACCCTCTGTAGCCATATCTTGACCACTGTGATCAATAAATGTCTCCTCGAAACGAGTAGAGAAATCAGAGACACTCTCATCTTTCTTCTGTTTGCATGCTGCTAATTTATCCCAGTTAACTCTCAAGGCAGGCATCATCATTTTCATTAATGTAATAATCCTACCAGGGAGTTCTGAAACTAAAGCATCAGGTTTAGCACCACCCACTTGAGCTGCATCCGCGGCAATTATAGCAGCCCAATTACCACCTAATGCTTGAGCATGATCTTCTCTACGAATCTTAGCCCATAATGCTTGCGGAACGACATTTCCCATCAACATATCGATATCAGCTAGATTCATGATGCAAGCATCAACCGTCTGTGATAATTCTTTATAATAACCTGCAGGATTCTTACGAGGATCCGGTAGAGTCTGCTTAAGAGCTAAAACTTCAGATCGTTTCCGAGGGACATGTACCCATATACGTTGGAAATGAGCAGGAATAGCTGGATTATTACCTTGAGCCGCAACTTCTTCCTTCCAAACTGGAGGAACCTCTCTCATGGGATAATTTTTCAGTGTCAGTCTAACCGACGGATCGGAATCAAGGAGAGTCTGAGAGGACAATAAGGATCTAAAGGAAATAAGTGTCCTTACAGCTTTCTCAACCTTAGAACCCACCACAAGTCCTTTGTCGAAATCAGTCTGAACATCTAACAGATCCTGTGGGATCGGACTCGAATTCACATCCTCCCATTCTTTAATGAGAGTATCGCACATTACATCAAAAACATATCTTTGCGTAGGCGCATTCCATTGTGAGAAAGTAGACATAATATCAGGCACACTATACTGGGGACCCCTCTTGATCCATTTACGTGCGAGAGAGTCCAACCTTTCTCGTTCTTCAGAATCTGGGAACTGACTACGAGATTGTCTTCGAGCAAAAGCCGGAGACACATTTAAAGCTTCAAAGAAAGTAGATAGAATACCAGTAACGGTGTCCGTGAGACGCTTACGCACAGACGGAGAATTGGACATAAGAATAGGGGACAAGGTATTAGGCGAACTAGTGGAAGGAGAACCGGTAATTGCAGGAGGAGCAGAAGGCACAGGAGATCGAAGATCAGGAGATGAGGGCAAAGAAGTTGAAGTTGAAGGAAAAACTGGTAGAGGTGGAGATACCAAAAGGGGCAAAGGCGGAAGAGCTGGAACAGGCGGAGGTACTGCTGGCAGCTGAACAGGCTGTAACAACTGGGGTGCATTAGTACCTTATGCATAGGGCGGAGGCAACCTCAATAAATGGGACATTAGGGGATCTTCTTCTAAATCGTTCTTGTTATCGGAAGGGGAAACAGGCAGCACCGGATAACATTTATCTATCGCCATACGATGCTGTCTTTCAGAAATTTCCATCGCATTATTAATTTCATCATCTATGAATTGTTGGGCAGCCTGTATAATTGTCATACCCTGTGCTTTCTTATCTCGTTTTGCTTGTTTAATTTCTCTCTGTTTGGCTTCCTTACGCCAAAGGCGGAAAGAGTCAAACATTGCCGGCCGGGCTTTTCTTTTGAATAGAACTGCTTCCAAATTATCTACCACATCAGAATCGAAGCTACCATTTTCTGGCCATTTTAAAACACCATCTTTCTTCGTGTATCGGGTCCATGCCTCGTTGAAGGCAATGGGGCCAACACCATGTTTAGAATAGAGCTCATATGTGGGAGTTCCAACCGAAGGAATCGGACAAGAGTCCTCAAGCCGGGAATCCCTATTACAACCAAAGCAACAAAGTTTTCCAAACTTAGTCAGACCAGGCATCTCGTAATTTCACCTGACTGTTCACAAACTTCAAGGGGGTAAAACTCAGTTTACGCAGCACAAATGCACTTACCCTCGGCTTCGGCTATTGCAATAGTCGAATCTAAGAACCCAAGGCACTAAGGAACAAAGGACAAAAATTGTGGGCGCGACCCACGAAATACTTAACTAAGGACGTCTTCTTACACCAACTGAGGCCCGTCTATCATTTTGCCTTACCATACATCATCAAAGGAAGGGCCAAGGCAGGGCAGCAGTCAGGGCAGCAGTGGTTAGTAGCCGTCAGGAAGGAGTAACCGCGCTGCAAAAGACCTTCGGACCACTTTCGACATACAGGGGTCGCTTGACGTGGCTCGCGATTCCTCCAGAATTTTCTTGTGGGGTTCCTCACGACCTTCGGGCAGAACCGGTACCACTGAAGCCGCCCCACGTTGGGCGCCAGTTGAAGAACCAGAACCTTTTGGATCTGGCGGCGCAGGGAACGCCTTAATCTCCTGGGTTCTCCTGCTTAGCTACACAGAGACACGGGGACACTCTGTCGGCGTAAAAGATCAGATTTATTAGCTGCAGCTAGTACAGTTGTCCCAGAAGTACACGAGGTAGGTTCTCAGGAGACTGCCACTTCACTCCGTGGCGCACAATCTTTTATATCACACATGTAAAATATACATTAACCAAATACACACCCAGAACATACAAGAAAGAGCCAATAAGGAAAGTTGGAAAACAGGATAGAACCAATAGGAAAGGTTTGAATTCAAAGTATCAGATGACTCGAAGAAGCCTTTCCTCCAACTGTGTTTGTCATCCTCCCCACGAGCTAATTCATTAACTGATCTGCAACTAACTTGCAGGTGGCGAGATACGTTTGTGTGTGTTGGAGGACAGTTGTGAAACAAGAGACTACGAGCAGAGGACAGCGAAGGCCAGACGATAAGATAAAATCAGAAGAGAATAGTGTGAACCAACAGATAGTTGAGACAGGGATTAGGAAAACCAGACAGGGATTAGTGTACTCGGCCAGTCTCCGACACCAGCTTTTGTAAATAGAGGCACAAGGTTATTTTGTTACACTATTGCAGGAAAAGCAGAAAAAGACTTCGATCGTTGTGCTGCCTGAGTGAGGGCAACACAAAATGGCGGCGGAGCACAAAATGGCGGGTCGATACGATCATGATCGAAAATCGAATTCCTCAGATTAATGCTAATTAATTTTTAATGAGGCACTCTCAATTTATTTAAGTAGTTAGTCAGTACCAAATTTTAAAAAATGGCAGGTCCCAATGTTCTTTCTTGGGAAGTGACTTGTCGCCCCAACAAACTACCGAATGATCTGTCTGTGGGTGTCCACACCTCACCCACTGTGCTTATTTTGAACTAGTGGTTACAGGTGGGGCCCACGGCACTCATTTTTGGAGAACAAGATTTATTTTTTCTTGAGCAAGAGAGGTAAAAAGACACAAGGGGGGAGAAAGGTGTTAAAATTGTGACAAAGAGAGAAAGACAGAACAAACAACAACGAGATAAAGGGATTGTTTGCTGTTGAATTAAAGAGGTGTGAGGTGGAATCAAGACTAAGTAACCCTGGTATTCAGCCTGCCGACATTCAATAGCTCCGACTCGGGGTTTCTGAGAGCAATGATGGGTCCCAGTGCTTAATCTTTTACAAATTAAGCACTGCTTATTCGCCTGCAGCTGCCTAGACATGGTGAGTGTTGGAGGACACAACCAGCCCAGCTTTGCCTCATTTTCATCATAACGTCTCCTACCCCTCTCTGGGTTTCAGCAGTAGTTCCAGAAAACATATCCATATGGATCAGCGAATTAGGTAAATTGTTGCTCTTACATTCATTCATGTATCTATTGAAGTGACTACCTACTGGAGGAAACCTGAGATTGGCATGTAGAGCTGGTAGAAGTCTGCTGCAAAGGTCAGAGGACCCAATGATCATGCAAGGCCTGGTATGATATGAAGCATATTCAAACTGGAACAATGGATGCATTGTGCATACAACAGATCCTGTTGATTCACTAGTAGACTTGGTGAGCAATCTGTTGTTGCAAGCCATGAAGAAAGTTTATCGATTGCTTATGAAGACAGGAAGACACCTTGACTTCTGGAGGCCCCGTGCGACACACTCCACAACCACAAATTATTCACGCATTAACTATGTAGTATTCTGGTTCTCCTCATTCCCTGTATGTCTGAGCTAGTGTCTGGAAAGCTAAGAGTGAATGATGTAAGAGAACATTGGCATGTGTGTGGAGTAGGGCTAGAGGGTCAGGAACCTTCAAGTAATTGTAGTCAAAAGGTACCTTACACAATAGGTCATCGTTTTCCTTTTTTTCCAATTACTTATATTCTTTCCAAAAGGACAAACAAGCAGGATGTCAAGTTTAACAAACAACATTGTCATTATTTACATATATTTTGGTGCTGAAATTATATGCATTGCACCTCAAGATAATACAGTGGTACCACAAACGCATATATAGTTCAGGACGATGGAAAAGCAAGCAGTTGTGTGTCAATTTTAAAATGTATCAGGAATAGGTGCTGTCATGAATAACATACAAGGTTTCAGTGCTTCTTCTGTTGTCTAAGAAACACCTGGTGAACCTAAAAATAAATGGAGAAGTTGGTATAGGGTTTTCTGTAATTATTTAACAGCCAGTGATGGTAAAACATATTCCGCACAAAGAATGTTGGTCATACTTTTCCTTTCTCTAGGAAGTGACTTGCTCATCACCAGCAGACTAGACTATTGCAATGCATTCTTCTCTGGCATACCAAGTCAACTCATACAAAGACACCAGACCACCCAGAACACCACCGCTTGACTCATCCTGAACATACCCTGCAATGCCCACATCACGCCCCACCCTAGACAGCTACACTGGCTACCAATCCAGTAGCGATGCCAATTCAGACTACTCACTCATGCATACAAAGCCCTCTACAACATTGGACCTGCCTACATCAACCATCACCACAACTTCCACCAGCACACTAGATAACTGCGCTCAGCCTCACGCCACCCAGCTCAAATAGTCTGCATTCACAATAGCAAGTCAGGAGGATTCTCCTTTTCCTACACCGCTTCCAAATACTGGAACGACCTGCCATACCACATCAGGACCTCCCTATCCGTTCACAAATTCTGAAACTGAAGACCTGGCTTTTTAACTAAGAGCGTGATCGGCTTACTCATCTACTCCAGCATCTGGATACCCCTTTGGTGATGAGCGCTCTCCACAAATCCACATAACATAACACAACACCACATAACTTAACATAACATAGATCACCTGCTCAAATATGAGCATGAAGATGAACCTGTCTTTGCTTGATATTTGTGAGGAAGCAGAATTATGTTTATTAAATCACTTTATAGCTGAACCTACATCAGTGGTGGAGGAATGAAAGTTTTTAATGTGCTGTCAGCAAGCACACACATCTATAGAGCAGTATGGTACTGATTTACAATGTTAGCATCTTGCTGCAATTATAAGAACTATGTGTACTAAATGATGAGAG
The DNA here is from genome assembly GCF_964204655.1 of Triturus cristatus. Taxonomy (NCBI): domain Eukaryota; kingdom Metazoa; phylum Chordata; class Amphibia; order Caudata; family Salamandridae; genus Triturus; species Triturus cristatus. The sequence goes on from NC_140587.1 coordinate 424,975,089, forward strand.
AGCAGATTGTGTGTCACGGCTAAGAGAAAAGGAGACTGTTACTGCCATGTAGAAATCCATCAGTGGAGCACATTGTGTCCATTGCTAAAGAAACTAAGCAGTCTATGCAGTCATCCAGGATGTTAAACCAAGTTGAAAATGTGGGTGAACATTCATCAGTAAATGTTGTCAATGATAAGACAAAAGCAAGGAGTTTAAAGGGAGAAAGAGCAAGAGTACACATGCAGAGGGGTATGTCCAACCAGTCAAAAGAATGCAGTAAATATAAATACACCCATTGTTCAATAAACCCACATTCTTGTCCTGCTTACTGAACAGAATGTGGGCACAAATGGCACTTTGCAATGGTTTGCAGAATCCGGGCTAGGTAAAAACGTATAAATGGTGGATGTGGCTAATGAAATAATAGAAAATGTGAACAATTAAGTTCTTGTGCTTTCCTGCTACAATGTCTATATTCTACTGTTTTGAGCGACTGAATATAGAAGTAGTTAATACATACATTCTTGATACTAACTCAGGTTCTGCTATTAAGCCCTTGTCCCTCCTCTTGTTTTCCCATGGTAGCTGAAATTGTTCCTCTGTGTTCAACAATTTGTGCAATGCCTCTCTTGAGATGGCATCAAAAAAACAAAGTGATGGAGGACTTCTTAATTTAACCACTGGTGATCACTTGGGGTCACATCCCTATTCATCATTTTTCGCCCACTATGACATCTCAGTTTAGACCCAGCTATATGCAAATCAGCCTTGACCCTGTTCCAGTGGGAACAGTCCAGCCTTAATTGCGCACTGTGTCACTGGAACAAAGCTATGCCCAGCTGATTAGCCCTTAACATGGGAGAAACTGGTTCTGGGTTGTGTTTCGGTTCAGTGAGGACCTTGCTTGGCAGTTTGGGCTGGACTTTCCCATTGGAGCAGGGTCACGGCTTAGGTGGCATGGTATGCAAAATAGCAGTGGATTGAGATGGTGCCCGAGTAATTACCAGTGGCTGAGATTAGTTCAAGCATTCAATCCATCACTTTTTTTATATCGTCCAAAGGGTATGGGTAAGCCTAGATATGGGTCCCGTGCACATTGTGTCACTAGCATCAAGCTATACCAGTCAATGAGCTCATAACAAGGGTGAAACCGGTCCTGGGTTGCTTGTGTTCCAGTTCAGGGAGGACCTGGCTTGGCAGTTCAGGCTTGACTGTTCCCATTGGAGCAGGGTCAAGACTGATTTGCATATAGCTGGGTCCAAATTGAAGTGGCATGGTGTGTAAAATAACGATGGATTAGGATACGGCCTTGAGTAATTACCAGTGGCTGAGATTAGTTCAAGCATTCCCTCCATCACCTTTTGCATACTTTAGTGTGTTGCCCTAAATCGGACGGGTAGGCCCAGAAATGCGTTCGGTACACACTGTGTCACTGAAATCAAGCTATACCCAGCTGATGAGCCCATAGCAAAGGCAAAACAGGTCCTGAGTTGCTTGTGTTCCAGTTCAGGGAGGACCTGGGTTGGCAGTTTGGGCTAGACTGTTCCATTAGAACAGAGGGAAGGCTGATTTGTATTTAGTTGGGTCCAAACTGAGGTGGATGACATGGTGTGCAAAATAATGATGGATTGGGATGCAGCCATGAGTAATTACCAGTGGCTGAGATTAATTCAAGCATTCCATCCATCACTTTTTGTATACTTTATATTTCTCTTGAGATGGCAACCGGTCCTCAAATATGGAAAGATGCCTTAGTCACTGTACTGCTGAAAAAACCGTTCGCACATTCCCAGCAGCTGGGCAACCAAAGGCCAATTTCTCTGCTTCTATTCCCCACAAAAATGTTAGCAAAGAAAGTCAACAGGCAACTTTCTGCCCATAGTATCGAGACAGCTCTTCTGATAATATTAGGTGACATACGGGTCATTTTACATAAAGGCTGTAGTGCTGCACTGGTGCTGTTTGATCTCAGCATGACTTTTACACATTCTCTCATACCATCTTGATACAGAGACTGCATACAACGGGCATCAAGGAAACAGCCTTAGAGTGGCTTAGTTCCTTTCTGTCTAATAGGTCTCAAACTGCTTAACACTGGAGTCGAGCTAGCCTGGCTGATGAGGAGTTGACGCCCCGAAACTGGTCCCAGGATGCCTGTTTCCAGTCCAGGGAGGACCTGGCCTGGCAGTTTGGGCTGGACTGTTCCCATAGGGGACAGGGTCAAGACAGATTTGCATATGGCGGTCTGAATTAGAAAGGCATGGGGAGCAAAAACCGAGATTTAGGCCCAGATCTCTGTATTGGTGTGAATGTTTGACATTGTGCAGCATTCTGTCCATCAATTGTTCTTTTTGCAATTGTAAAAAATCTAGTAAACCGTGGAAAATAGAAGGTACTCACCATGGAATAAATTGAAAACATAACGTGTGGAACACAACATTATCTGCATTGCTAAAGGGATCAGATTTACCTAAAAGATGTGCAGCCTGAGTGGCAGAGACCTACCCACAGAAACCTCATTGTGATTATCGCTTGTAGTTATTGCACATGAAAAAGTGGCAAATTAATTTTGTGCATAGATCTTAGGTCACCTTAATAAAGGCATACTGGTGCATGACGCCTATTGCCAAAACATAATTAGTTGCTGACCACACCACATGGTGCACAAACATTCAGCACTTAAGATCTAAGAAGAAGTGCCTATCATCAAATAGAGCTTAATAAGGAATCATGTGATACCATTCCATTAATTACTCCTGATGTGGCTTTCTTTCACGTTTAAGAGAATGCCTTTCAGCCTAGCATCTGCAACAACTGTATTTAAAAGTCACATGAACAATTTATTTATGGTACTAAATGCATACTAGTGTTTCAGGATGGTATGTTAGCTTTAAGGAGTAATGAGGGAGAGCATGATCTCACTTTAGATAAAGCATTGCCTATATTAAAGGAACAAGGTCTGACATTTCAGATGGAAGAATGGAAGTTTTGGATGAAAAGAGATAGCGTATTTAGGTCACATGATTTCTAATGTGGTGTTCAGCCATAGACCAATTTAATTGAACCTATAGCCAAGTCTACCTTAGAATAAGTTATCTTGCTTGTTGGCCTGCTTGGATATTATTATAACTTTATCAAAAAGTTTTCAGATACAACAAATAATAAAACAACTTTTAGAAAACAACACACCTTTGACATGGGATGAAGGTACACAGGAATGTTTGAGGACGTTAAAAGGGATATTGTACCAGCAGAAGCGTTGACGTGTTTCAATCCCAGCTTCACTTGCACTATAGCTGTAGATGTGAGTATGGTATTGGTGCTGTTTTAAGCCAACACAATAGGAATGGTGATAATACCACCGTGTTTGCCTCAAGAGTTCTACAGTCCTCAGAATGCAAATATTCTGCGATTGAAAAAGATGCTTTGGCATGTACTTGGGCAGTTCAAAAATTCCAAAAGTGTTTATGTAGTAATAGATTTTTAATTCAAACTGATCATAAGCCACTTGCACAAATCTTGATTGGTGATAAAATGATGCCTTTTTCTGAGTATTTCCTGCACCTAGTTTCTTGAAAGAATGAATACCACATGAATACTACCTAGATATAAGTCATATACATGGCAAAAGGAATCTGTGTGGCAATTGCCTATCGGGTAGTGAAGGAATTGAGTTGATGTTGAGGATGACCGCATAATTGCTAGTGTTGATTAGAGCACTGATGAAAGCATGGATGATGAGGAATGGATTAAAGGGATTGCAGGCTGATTAAGATTTAATCAGCATCATGTGTTATTTGAGGAAAGGGCCGCTTTGGGAAAATTAATTGACAAAAAGTCTTGAGTATTTTGGGAATTTAGAGAGGATCTTTCAGAATAAGATGGTTTATTGTGTGGAAATCAAAGGTTAGTCCCCCCAATGAAACCTGGCTCAAGTGTGTGTAGTTTGAAGCAATGCGTCAAATCCACAAGTTTGTGTTAAATCCCTTTAGAATGTATAAGGAACCTCAACCAACCATGGTCTAACCTAAAGGTAGATATAGAGATATTTTAGTAGTGTTAGCTGATTATTATTCAAAGTGCTTCAACTGGAAGTTTGTAGCAGAAGCTAATACACCAAAAGGCATCATGCTTTTGAAAGTAATCTTAGTTAGAGAAGGTTTCCTTTCAATGAGTTCTCATCCTGTGACAAAGGGGTTCAGTATGCTTTTTAGGAAATGAAGTTGTTTTTTACAACAGCGAGAATTCAACATAATCACACTAGGTTGTACAACCTGAGGGCTAATGGATTAATTGAAAGAGTTCAAAGAATTTTAAAAGAGTGCATTCAATGAGCAGTAGCTTCAAACTGTGAAGCGTAAGAAGTACTTGAGTCGATATCTTGGGCTCATAGGACTATGCAGACTTGGAATCCAACGAAAACACTATTTACTAGTTAAAATGGTGATCTGTGACCCGCGTGGATATGAGCATGGTATGAACACATGAACGAAGCTGAAGGTGTGAGTAGTGGGCAGAGGAATGTGGCTGACAGAATATGTGGAACCCAATACAAATAAAAAATGTACCAAAAAAAAATGATGCTGTTTCACTGATTAAAGTAAAACTGGAAGATAGTGTCATGATACATATGTCTGCCAAACAAGTGAAGGGGGAACCATGCGCTTTACTTCTTGTGATGGTGTAAAAGTATGCAAGAATTGTATTTACACTGATGACATGAAGCTCTGCAATCAATAGGGTGTAGAAGGAGCCTGTAGTCCCATGCAGTGGAGAAGGAAGAAAAGTCCAGAATAAAGGTTATGAATTTCTGGCTGATGATCTGCTTCATTGAGATGAAGATTGGAAAAATGAGTCTTCTGGCAACGGGCAGGGTAAGAAGAGCTGTGTGGCGGTGTGTTGTGTCTTTTGTAAAGAGTGAGAAATGTTGTATGGATTGTCCTCACACACAGACATTCTCTGACATTTTAGTGTACACCAGGATCCTTGTATAGAAGTGTGGGAGATTTGGCAGTCTCAGTGTGTGCCCCCATAACTGCCAGGCTGCTATATGTATATGCTGCAAAAATCTTATTACCTACCTCGCCTTGTTGTCTCTGTCCTTAACAGCAACAGTGCAAACCTATTTTGCATAAAATTCTTTAACCCCAGAATCCCCAGACATGCACACCTACGCCCTTCTTTTTAATTACAGACTTGTGATCCCACAGAACAGAAAATGGCTCTGGACATGCAGAGTTCACATGCTTCGCTCCTCTGAGTACTGCACAGTATGTGAAATTGCAAAGCTGCCATGGGGACCTCTTCCGAGTGGCAACACTGTTTGCTGAAGGAGGTGTGCAGGATTCCCTTCTGTTCTGGGGGAAGGAGGGTAGCATACCTCTGGACTTTTTCATAGGAGTGGAGGAGGCAGGATCCATTTTACGTCTCATACTTCGCTGATAGTCATCAGTGATGTGTGGGGTGAAAGAGAGGAAAATCCCGACACACAGAGAACAGCGTAACAATGCAGCACAGCCCTGCGTTTACCTGAATATTAATACACCACACAGAGTACCGGAGAACAAAAAAATATGTTTATTCTATATGTAATATTTTTGAAGGATGGGGTAGTTTTTTAGGGGTGGTAGTAATTTTTTGGGGTCAGAGGGGTCAGGATTGTTTTCAGGGCTCTGGGTTGATTTTAGGGCTGGGGGGGGGGGTCGATTTTTTTTTAGGGCTCGATGGGGTTGTTTTTAGGGTACAGGGGGTCGGGGTTGTTTTTAGGGTTTTGGGGGCAAAAGTTGCTTTTAGGGCTTGGGTTGCTTTTAGGGCTCAGGGGAGGTTTGGGGTTGTTTTTAGGGCATAGGGGGGTCGGGGTTGTTTTTAGGCTTTGGGTACCGAAGTTGCTTTCAGGGCTCGGGTTGTTTTTAGTGCTCAGGGGAGGTTTGGGGTTGTTTTTGGGGCTCAGTGGGGGGGAGGGTCGGGTTGTTTTGAGGGCTCAGTGTGGGGCCGGGGTTGTTTTTATGGTTTAGGGGAGGGCTCATTGCGATGTGATCTTTACCACACATATCCCTTTACCAGTCATGCCTTTCCCATGAACTTGCGTGGTAAAGGCATGCGTGGTAAAGGAATGCATTGTTAAGATGCGTTCATTGTTCGGGCAGAATTGTAGAGGCACACATGGTTTAGCCATGCATTCCTCTGTCATACAACCGATGTTTGTGGTACGATATTGGCGTAGAAGTACACAAGGCATAACTGTTGAATTCTTTTTAGTTATAAGGATTTGCAATTTTGCGTATTAACCCGCCTTGAAGTGCAAGCCTGTTTTTGTGAGTCATAAAAGAAGTACACGAAAAGGGTGATAACGATTCTATTCACACTTTAAATAATTTATCGGTCTTGCACACTAATTTTACAAATAGTGAAGAGTTCTAAGGTATTTTCTGAAAAATGCTGGTCCTGTTAGGGCCCTACTTCATCACTCTCCATTAACCAGGTGCTGATGGCATACTGGGGGTTTGAAGACGGTGTGCTCACACATGGGCTGTTGGAAGGCATGCCATAGTTGAGGTTTCTGGAAGGACACCACTGTTCCGGATGGAAGCGCAAAAGTAACAGGCAAGGGTCAGAACGACAAAGCGCCACTTGTCTGATTTCCATTCCTGTGCCTAACTTTTGGTTGGTCATGCACATGCGTGACTCTGGGACAATTCAAGGGGGCAGCTCTGCTCTGCCTGGTGTTGAGTGCCTTAATATTAGGGTAAGCCAGACGCCAGCTTGATGTCTTCTTATTCTCATTTACTCCTTGTTGTTTAATCACTTTATAAGCATTTACTACTATTGGGGTCTTCTTGGAAGCTTGTTTTTGGATAGTTTGTTTTCCTACTTTACCATTGTCCTGTTGGGAGACAAGTTGACTTTCCTGGATTTTCTCCCATTCTGTTTTGTCCAACTCCACCTGTCTATTGGACTCTTGGCGAACTTGTATTGTTTATTTGTCTTTTCCTTTCTAAGAGGACATTATTTTTATTTAATCTACATATTTTGCACTCTTCTCTTGTTTGTGATTACAACTGCTATGCATCTTATTGGTGAGGATTACCTCACCCTTTACTAAAGGAACAGTCAAACTTAGTCAAACTTCAGTTTACTTTGTCGTGGGCACCAAGAGGGATCATCACAGGTGTCTTCATGGGGTCTGAGGATGATTGACATTACTGGGAAGAACCTCCTGGGTATTTCAAGGAAGGGATTCTGATGGTCTTTTATAACTCTTTTAACCCTTCTTCTTACCGCTTCTGTCCGCACATTGGGTAATGGGTAGGTTGATCAATGGCATGTCATTTTTGCTTTTCGCCTAAAACTATTCTGGAGGGCAGAGTAGACCAGCCTCAGATGTCAGTCTCTGATTTGCTGTCAGGGTTTGGGTACATACTTCCATCGGCTGGGTTGAGCACATAATTCCTTACATGGAGACTCAAGTTTGTGCCTGATACATCCCCTTTTGAATATAATGAGCTATATTTGAGGGAAAATTGTTCTCTTTTATCATTAGCTAAGGTAGATTATAGACAGTGCCCCAAAATGGAAAATGAAGACATAATTTTTTGTTAATTCACAAATATCTTTCTCATCCATGTGTGAGTAAAGCCTGTCATGCTTGAATGAAAAATGAGTGGCTAGTAGCAGTTGTACTTTTGCAATTGATTTCTGGTGGATCTGCCAACCTTGCCATGGTTTTCCCCTCAACTTTTTGCCTTCAATCTCCCTGTTTTTGCTGACTTCGTTTTTGCGGGCCTTAGGACTCTGCACATTTTACCACTGCTAACAAGTCCTAAAGTACTTGTTCTTTCACCTTTAAAAATGGCAAAATTGGCTTGCATCCAATTAGCATTTTTAATTTACTTGCAATTCTCTAATAAAGTGGTACTAGAAGTACCTAGGGCCTGTAGATTAACTGTTACCAGTGGGCCTACAACACGTATTGGACCACCCACTTAAGTAGCCCTTTAAACATGCCCCAGCCCTGCCATTGCAACCTGTGTGTGCAGTTTAAACTGCCATTTTGACTTGCCAAGATAAAGCTCTTGGAAGGCCCAAAACTCCTTTTTAATGCATATATATCAACCATAAGGTGGGCCCTACACAGCCCAGAGGGCAGGGTACATGTATTTAAAACGTTGCACATGTACTTTTAAGAGTTTCATGTCCTGGTAGTGAAAAACGTCTGAATTGAATTTACTCTATTGTGAGGGTGACTTCTCCAATAGGATAACATTGAGTTATTTTATTAAATTTAATATGTGGTAACTTTCTATCGGGAACAGATAGGAATATCGAGTATGGTGTCTAAAGTATTGTAATTTATTACCCTATTTAATGGTAAACTCAGATCTTAAGTCACAATTCTGAAAATACCACTTTTAGAAAATTGGAATTTCTTGTCTTAACCATTTGGGGTCTGCGCCCTGTATCCTGGTTCACTTGACTGGGTGTAGCTAGCAGTTGGTCTTTATTGTGTATTGCTTCCAAACAATGAGACAGAGGGGAATAGTTGTTAGCAGGAAGGACCATTTCTGACTCAATAGGGGGGCGAAGCTGTCAGTACACATGCATATCACAAAGCCTCTGCCTCAGCACACTCACAACACAAGGGTTGTGACTAGTTTTTGCGCCCCAGACAAGTTGGGGCCAGGGTAGGAAGGCAGGAAATTCCAAGAACCTCTGGGGGGTGAAGCATCTAGAAACATCTAAATATTGACCCCTCAGGCCCAACACTGCAGTACACATCTTGACCTGTGGAGACTCAGAATGACTGCTGTGCTGCTCTGCTGCAAGAAGTCCTGCTACCATGCTTCCCTGCTTCTCTGCTGCCCTTCTGCCCGAGTGAGAAGGACTGGACCTCCATCTTGAACCTGGGACCACCAGAGTGACTCAAAGAGCAATTTGGCTGGCCTTCTGATCAGAGCCTCAGGGCCAGAAAAGGCTCAAATTCTCTTCAACTCTGGCTGCTGTGAGTTTTAACCCACACCCAAGTAGTGCCCCGCAATCCTGGACCCTCGGTAGTGAGGATAGAAGTGCCTTGACAGCCCAGCTGTGGTCTTCGCCAAATCCAGCGTGAAGCAACGCAAAGCCATACAAAGTCTCACAGCACAGCTACAAGCTTCATTGGAACCAACGCCTAGTGACGTGAAGTCCCGCAGAACCTCGCCGCTCAGCTGCTGGCCTCAAGGAAATCGACGCAGAGGAATGCAAGCCCATCAGAACCGATACAATGCACAGCCTTGCCACAACTTCACCGGTACCAACACATCATGGCACAACCTGACACAGTACCTTGCAGCTCCTCTGAACCAACACCAGATGACATGAAGCCTTGGAAAGCAATGTTGTGCAGACAGCGCAACAGGAATTAAGGTACTTTGATTTCAGTGGGAAAGGATCTATTATTGTATAGTCTAACATATCTATGAAATCTACCCAGCCCCATTTTTTTCAGGAAAACATTCCATACTTTAATAGCCGCCACTAAGGTTTTGAACTGTTTTCTTTTTAGACTCCCAAACTCAGTATGTTGTAATAGACAATTTTCTGTCTCTTGGCCAAGTAAAACTGCATAGACATCCGTCGATAAGGAAGTGATTTTCTGTAAAATCCCCCCTCCTCCAATTAAACCCTGCATGTATTGAAGGGCAGTCGCCATATAATACAATCTAAAATCCGGTGCTCCCCATCCTCCTCTTTCTCTAGGTAGAGACATATATCTATATGCTCTGCGCGTTTTCCCATGCGTCCATATAAACCTATTAAGAATACCCTCCAGCATATTAAACCATTTACCCTCAAAAAATAGTGGTATTGCTCTAAATAAATAGAGAAATTTAGGCAAAATCGACATTTTCACCATATTAGTGACCCCAACTAAAGAGAGATGCAGGTTATTTACTCTATCTAAGTCCACTTTTACTTTAGCCAGGACAGGGGTCATATTTACCTCAACAATAACGTCAATGTTAGCTGTAATTACTATGCCAAGTTGACTTCCTTCATTAACGGACCTTAGGCCAGTCAATGAGGCAAGACGGCAGTCCCAACCCTCCTGGGACCTCTGAGGCTTCCCTGTCAGAGAGCTGCTGTTGAGGTAAGTTTTATGTGCGTTTTTTTAATGTTTGGTGTGTGCCTGTATAAATGTATGTGTATTTGTTAGTGAGGGTTGTGAATGGGTGTGTGGGTGTAAATGAATGGGTGTGAGTGAGGTTTATGTATGCGTGTGACACCTCCACGCCCCCTCCGCACCCATCCTTGCTAAAATGACTGGCTGCCACTGCTTGGTGCAGAGTTTTAATGAACAACTAGGTAGCGGTTGCTGGTATCGGAGTAGTTTAATTTAAGGTATTTCTTAGGCTTTTGCCTATGAAGTGCATGAGCAAGGTGAGTGGCTTGAAAAAAGCTGTTTTTACAAAATGTGAATGAAAGTATGTTTTTTTGGCCATTTATAAAATAAGATATTTTTTTAAAGACTAAACATTTTTAATTAGTTCATGGGGGATGGGTGCTGCCAGGGTTCACACACAATGGGACAGGACTCAATTCTTAATATGGCACATGCCTATCAGGTGGCTTCCATCAAATTGAAGGAAATTGATATGAACATATGATAGGTGTGTGCGTATTATATGTCTGTAAGTTCCAGGGGTAAGAAATCCCGAAGTCTGATGTACTTTTTTATATATAGTATTCTGTATTTATTTATTGCCAGAAATAAACCAAAAAGAACAGCCGACACATGTTTCGCGCGTGTATCTGGCAGGCCAAGGCTTTCTCAAGGCTGGTTTAGGAAAGGGTGACATAATGGTGAGGAAGACATACGAATACAAATGGAATGGTCACATGTGGTCCAGGATCAAGTGGATCCAAAGCAAATATAAAAATGTATTAAAAAAAAATACAATAGAGGGGAAGGGTGAGATAAAAAAGAAAAGCAAGAAAGTAGCCAAGGTAACAAGGTAGGGATCGGGTTCAGGTAAGAGAAAAGAACACTAAGTAGGGCAGCCAAGTTGTTTGCACTAGGGTTGAGGAGAGAGGTCAGGGTTAACAAAATGGAGGAACAAAATACATTTTAATGAGAGAGATCCCCACCCTATGTTTAACATAGCCTTTCTTGACCTTTATTTCTAGGTTTAGGTTTAGGCATAATACGTCCTTAAATTCAAAACAGTATAATTTTGATAGATTAAAAAAGGAATTTTACTTTTAGAAGCATGGGAGTGGATCTTTTACAGAGGTGGAAAGCTTTTTACAGACAGATCTCATTTAAAATAATAGTCTCATGCTAACATATCGGAAACCGGTGATGCTTTCCATTTGAATCTTTTTCTTTTACATCTCCCTGTACAAAGGTGCACTGGGTTTAAAATATATTTATGCTAAGTAAAATGTAAGTAAATAATAAACCATGATATGAAATATATGTTTATTTACTTTAAAATGAATTCTCTATGTGTCCTTTATAAATGAGTACATTTAACTATGCTGCGCAGATTCCGCCGCTGTGCTGACGGAATCTTGCGCGGGCGTGGTCATGACGGAACGGTTCCGTCATGAGCACAGCTCAACCGTGGCTCATGACGGAACCGTTCCGTCATGAGCACCGAAGGGGTTAAAATGATTTTATTAACTTATTTAAGGAACTTTCTTGGTAAAGTAGGGTTAGTCAATCATACAGCAGAACCCTTTGCTTCATGCCTAGATCACATAGGTAAATATGTTGTGAATAAGCAGGAAATGAGTTGAAATCCTGCTCCAGTGTGTTTCAAAAATATTTTTGCTAGAATGAAGGCAAAAGGAACAAGCTCGATTTCTTTCAATTGCTATTTCTCAAATATTTACTACTTGTGGAATGGAAGGGCTGTATGTAGCACAATAAATTGTGTTTTATGTAGCACGAGCTTTGGTACTGCTCTGTCATTTAGAGGATGGAGTTGATTATATATCTGTCTCCCTGCGCATAAATAATAAATGTTGTACTTTCTCTGGACGTCAAATGTTAAAGAGATTTATGGTTTGAAATTATTTCAAGTGCATGTTTAAACATTTACACACTACTAGTTGTGATTGTTTAGTCCAGTAAAAAGACAGATATTTTATTGAACCATCAATAAATACTCAATTTCTTAAGAACACAATCGGCATACGTGCTATGTGAAGAATGAGCCAACTATTTTAAGAGGCACAGTTAAAAGTTTTTACTGGCTGGGACGTGGCAGGATGAAGAATGTCTTTGAGGTTTTATTTCTTGGACTTGTAGCAGCAGAGATGAGAACCCTTCTCACCAAGCATTGGTAAAGCCCGTAGGTTTCTACCGTGGAACATACTTGTGTTTTTCCACTGATGGGTTGGATTGGGATTAAAAATCGGCCCGGGCACTCTAAAAAAAAAGTGGCCCACATTTGCATATTGCCCTTCCGCAAAACACTGCTTCTGTGACATGTTATTAAAAAAGGGGAGGGGAGTTTGAAATTTTTTAATGGATTAGTTTACACTGGTTAGACACACCTAAGAACAAATGATGTCACTTTTGCTCAGGCCCCCTGCCCCCGCTCAATATGCATACATTAATGAGCCGGCCCAGCGAGAGAAAGGGAGTGACACCTCTGCTGTTGATAAAAGGGAGGTAATGGACGCCCATCTACCTCCAGAAAGGTCACTCAGGCACCCACTGGGCCGCTGACGGCATCGAACAACGCAGAAACCACCCCAATCGGCCCCCCAGATTGCTAAAAAAAGAAGCCCACAGCTGGAATTCGGATACCGGCCCCTCGGCCATTGCCCGAGTGCCTGCGTTACCAATCCGACGCTGCTGATGGGTGCGATGCATGTGCATGCAGGTGTGGCGACGATGTGAGAATGATTTTTCCTAACCATAAGAAAAAACATTCCAAAGTGGCCAGTGTGTGTGCACACACAAGTGACAGCCATCTTTGAATAATTCTTCTGATCCTTTATAAAAAAATCTTTGTAAAATGGCTGCCGTATATACAATCATAAGATCATTTTCATTTACAAATAAAGTATAATTCTGTGATGGCCATCGTGCATGTGGATGAATGTTCAGCAGCAATCTTGCAATGTTTTTAAATGTTTTTTTCTAATTTACTGTTGTAAAAAGATGGTCGGCCATTTTGGGATGATGAATTACAAAACAAGGTATATGCAGGGTGTGGATAGGAGGACAAGTGAGCGACAACAGGGTGTGGAAAGGAGGAGAAGTGAGCGACAACTGCTGGGCTCTTGCAAAAATAATTCAAAAGGAAAATGTTTTTTTTTTTACAGTAGAGAGTAAGGGATAGAGAATGATAGTGTAGAAGGAGTAAATGGGCAACAATGAGTGGCTAGGCAGCAGTCTGCAGCTGAGGGGCTCTCGTACAAAAGAATAAAACAATAGTAACTATATTAATAAAGAATAGTGGAGACGAAGAAGCAAGTGAAGAAAGTATTGCACTCCCCTTGAAGTGCCGGAAAACATATATAGTCCCTTAATGTCAGCAGTGAAGGAATACAACTCATGTAATCAAAAATGATGCAAAAAAGGAATGGTCCAGAGGCGGGTCTAACATAAGAATAGGGAAGAAACCCATAAATAAGGAGCAGGGAACTGAGATAGACAAGAAAGCCGTCCACTTATGAGCATGGCACAGTTCCAAAGCCGTCTCTATATATTGCATTGCAGAAATAGGACTTTTCTCAACCACCAGCTAAAGCTGCCTGTAGGTGAAACCTAAACTTATTCAGCCTCCTGTACAGGAAATGGAAGAATTGTGAAGCTGCCTTGTCTGTCAGTAAGTCTCCCAGTGCTGGCATACTCTCAGAGCTAGGTTAAAACTCGAGTTCTTTATTAGACCTCTGTGATATGCACTGGCACTTCTTATAGGAACAAGGCATGGTGATATGTTGGTTACGGCCACAATGAGGGCTGTCTCAGCTTCCAGCTATGAATTCCTGGGGACATACTGAGTGGCTACAAGTCAATCAGAAAGCAGCATTTGTTTGGTGTACAAGTGTCTGATCTATAATAACCAAGGTCAGAGGCTGCCTTCCTTCAGAACTCTAGACTGTTGCATCTCTTTATTAAGGAGGCGGGCATCTCCCAGTGTGGTACCAGGCGGTTACAATGCATAGTAACTCAGGACGCAATGCCAGGGGATTCTGCTCTGGGTGCGAGGCGAATACCGGTGTCTTTTATACCTCATTTAACACGTGTTTACTAATTGTTTACTTTTACATTGTGCATGTTGTAAAGAGGTGGCTGCTTTCACATTCAAAATAAATTTGAAACTGTTGACCTGGTCCCAACAGTATCACAAAATGTGCGTGGTTAGAGAAATGGAGTCAGTTTATGCCTCAGTCAAAGCACCAATGGAACTTCAGCAATACCTTTATAGCGCTGTGAGAGGCTCCAACAGAGGCCAGTCCCTCCCTATCATGAGGTATAAACTTATAATTTGTATGATGCTAAACTAGGCCACTAGGGACACAACCGACAAAGGCCAGTTGAAAAATAAACAAATGCTTGACAATCCAAGGGGCCCGGCATCTGCCACTGTGCTGGGACTACAATGTGGCACGATTGAATGTCTCATTCACATAACATAACGTGTAATTGTGAAGCACTCGTTCACCCGTAGGCATCTTGGCACTGAATAACAGATGTTTATTGTTAGCCAACTCAATGGTACTTATTTGATTGACCTCAGAAGGATGAAAAGCTGAGTGGACGCCCCGGAATTTGAACCTGTGACCATGAGGTCAAACTCAGGCCCATGTAGTGGACGCATTAGTCCACTAAACCACCAGACCCAGCAATGGCATATAACAGTACGTATGCACACAAGGCATGGCATTCTGCCACCTATGCTCTATGTGGCGTGCTTGGCTTGAGTCATTGAGCTGTGCAATTTTTTCAACTGCGTTCTTGAAAGTAGACCTTGTTAAAAAAATTACCTGGAAATTATGGGCTCCAGTAGACTACTGAATCAAGCTTAAAGAAGTGCAACAAGTGCAGATAACACTTATCTCTGACTCCTGCACTCTACCACCAGCGCCTCCTTTAAAGAAGCGAGGAATAGATCCAGCGTTCAGTGCTAACGGGGATTGACCATAGTTGCATTTGCAGACAGGGCAGAGGGCTGCTCTCTTGCCTGCCCTGTTTATGGGCAAGCAACATTCAAGATCACAGTTTGATGATGGCCAGCCAGCCAGCCAAGGGAGACAGTGAAGTAGTGGTTGATAGTGGGAGATGGCGGATGTTATTGTCCACTCCAGTCTCATTCCTCCACAGAGAAATGCAGAACTTGGAATACACAAATAGAAGCCTTAGCGTTAGCCCTGGTCTAGCAACAGTGAGCGGGAATAAAGGGTCGGGAAAGATGGGGCTGCGACAGCAGGCTTATCACCACCCCTAGCCCAGCAGCAGACTAAGCCTGGGGAGGGGGGCTCCGGGAGGCCAGGCCAAGCAACAGGAACAGACTAAGCCTGGGGAGGGGGGCTCCGGGAGGCCAGGCCAAGCAACAGGAGCAGACTAAGCCTGGGGAGGGGGGCTCTGGGAGACCAGGCCAAGCAACAGGAACAGACTAAGCCTGGGGAGGGGGGCTCCGGGAGACCAGGCCAAGCAACAGGAAAAGACTAAGCCTGGGGAGGGGGGCTCCGGGAGGCCAGGCCAAGCAACAGGAGCAGACTAAGCCTGGGGAGGGGGGCTCTGGGAGACCAGGCCAAGCAACAGGAACAGACTAAGCCTGGGGAGGGGGGCTCCGGGAGACCAGGCCAAGCAACAGGAAAAGACTAAGCCTGGGGAGGGGGGCTCCGGGAGGCCAGGCCAAGCAACAGTAGCAGACTAAGCCTGGGGAGGGGGGCTCCGGGAGGCCAGGCCAAGCAACAGGAGCAGACTAAGCCTGGGGAGGGGGGCTCCGGGAAGCCAGGCCAAGCAACAGGAGCAGACTAAGCCTGGGGAGGGGGGCTCCGGGAGACCAAGCCAAGCAACAGGAGCAGACTAAGCCTGGGGAGGGGGGCTCCGGGAGACCAGGCCAAGCAACAGGAACAGACTAAGCCTGGAGAGGGGGGCTCCGGGAGGCCATGCCAAGCAACAGGAACAGACTAAGCCTGGGGAGGGGGGCTCCGGGAGACCAGGCCAAGCAACAGGAACAGACTATACTGGGGGGTCCGGACAAGCTTATCGAGGCTAACTGAGGAATAAGCATTATACATTCTGCTTGTTGAAAACCGTGAAACGGCAGGTAAAGTTTCTAAATACTTAGCAGACTGCTGTAAGATAAGGCACCCAAAACTCCAGGGATAATATGGGAAAGTTTCACACTATTCCAATTTGTTAAAAAGCCCCAGGCTCTTAAAGATTACTTGTGAAATGTCCCAGTAGTATGAAGGAGTACCAGGCAAGCCTGACCATCACTGGATTACTAGTTTGCAGTTAAAATGGTGCAATTTTCAGCACAATATATAATAAGCCGTAAGTGCAGAGGGAGTGCATAAAATGCAATGTCAAGTAGTCTATTATGTACCTTGGCATCTAGATTCATGCATACAGTTTGCTTTCTTTCCTGCCACATCCAATTAGATACTCAATTATATGAAGTAACTGAAAATGTTCTTGGAAGGTGCAGGTTGCATAAAAAAGATTTACAATATGCCAATCTCAGGCAGTGTAGGTGGCCCAGAGGGCTTGCAGGCTTATACAGCAGGCCAGTTACATTAATCTTACATTTACGGCTTCAAACAGCATTAATGAAAACAATTTTGCCTCCAAATATCAGCTTTTCAGTTTAAGAAAATTCACATATTTTGCTATTGTATACAATATTTTTATTTTGGCAAAATAAACTTACATTTCTCATTCTAAACAATAGCTTCTCTTTTTCATAAAATACATACAATTTCTGCCCTGAAATACCAGCTTTGGACCTTTCGCAAATACGTGCTTGTGGCCCAACATCAACATCATTTTCATCTCTTCTTTGAGGGGCAGCCCCCCTGTCGTTACTCTAGGGACCATTCTCGACTGTAGTCTCTTTTTAACCAGTGCTTAATTTGAGCCGGTGGTTTCCGGTGCTTAGCACCTGCACTTAATTAGCAGCACGGTACTTATGACAGCCTGCCACATGGTGGGCTGTTTTTCTGATTTAGAGTGAGTACAACAATAGCTGTTTACTAATTCATTATACGTTAAAAATGACTTTTACCGACCGCCCTAGCTAATCTTATTGCTCTGGGGGCCTTCAATAGTCTGAATTTACACACTTGTAAGAGTGTGGTGGTTAGTAGTTGGTTTGGTACTGTCAATGGCAATGCTGGCAGGGGCAATGTGTGGTGTAGGGTGCAGTGGCCTCTGATGAGGGCCCTGGCACTTATTCTTTTACAAATTAAGCACTGTTTTTAACAATCCATTTGTTTGAACGTTCGATCCTAGTTAATTTTTTGAAGAAAAGGGCACGTTGGCAGTGCTCCCAGGGATAGTTCCCAAAGTCTTTAGCCTTGCTCAATTAACAAACTTGTACCCATTTTTTGTGACTTGAACAATGGTTGGTAGAGATTGTTAGGGTCTTATAGTGTTAGACCTGGCCCTTTTTGCCGGTTTATCCCCAAACTTTTTGCCTTTTGCCTCATATTTTTCTGACCCTGTTTTAGTTAGCTATAGGATTCTGGGCACTTTACCACTGCTGATCAGTGCTAAAGTGCATATGCTCTCTGTGTAAATTGTGAACACGATTGGCTATCCATGATTGGCATATTCGATATACTAGTAAGTCCCTAGTAAAGTGCACTGAGTGTGCCAGGGCCTGTAAATCAAATGCTACTACTGGGCTTGCAGCACTGGTTGTGCAACTGTAAATGTATCTCAGACCTGCCACTGTAGTGTCTGCATGCACAGCTGTTACCTGTTATGTTGACCTGGCAAGCGCAACTCCTTGCCAGGCACAAACCTTCCCTTTTCTTACATATAAGACACCACTTAAGTAGGCCCAAGGTACCCCCATGGGCGGAGTGCAGTGTATGTGAAAGGTAGGATGCAGTGGTGTGTGTGACATGTCCTGATAGTGAAATACTGTGCATTTTGTTTTTCACTGTTGAAAAGCTGTCTGTCCCATAGGCTTCTCATTGAAGCTGCACTGTAACATTTTACATGTGTAACTTTCAATAGGGACAAGGTAGAGTAATGGAGTTTAGGCTCTCTGAGCTCAGAATTTAATCACACACCTTATAGTAAAGGTGGTTTTTAAATTGTGCGTTTGAAAATGCCACATTTAGAAAGTGGGCATTTTCTTGCTTTACCATTCTGTGTGCCTCTGAATGTTTGCGAATTGAGCGTTTGGTTTTGGATTGACAGGAGCTGTGGATGTGCATTCACTCCAGACAGTCACAAGGGGGGGTTGAGGTGTGTCCTGCCTTGCCTGGGTGACTCATCGATGGGCTGAATAAACCTGGTATGCATTTAGAGTGGTGGGAGGAATATTGCTAGCACCTGAATAGGCTGTGTCTCCTTTACACAATGCTGACTCCACCACCTGTCTCCAGCTTTCAATGAGGACTGCCCGCATCAGAGTCCGTGCCCCCAGTACTGAAGGCATCCTCCACCAGTAAGAAAATCCAACCGTGACTAGTGGCTTCAAAGATGCAGGGCTGCAAATGTGGCAGTTCCAATATAAAATCCACACTAATGCACTCATATTTGTGCTGAAGTGGGTGCAAAGGATCCCAATGTTTACCCTGAGTGAAGACTTACTTGAGCATGTTATGCTAGCATGTGGATAGGCCTTGACAACTTGTCTCTATCCATGGCCAAAAGACCTGGCAAAGTAACAATGGCTGAGAATGATCTTTTGTCCAGAATGCCATAGCAAAAGGGTGTCATGGTAAGATTTTTAAGTGTTTTTTTCAAAGTGCATTCTGAACATGACGGATTTTAGTTTACCAAAATGTATGCACAGATGCAAAGCAATGGATATCATGCTAGAGAAACAAAAGTGAGAATGGCCAGGCTCTGGCACATTCATACACATGTAGGGACCTATTATGATGGAGTGCTGATTGCCACCGCCTGACCGGTGGTGGTGATCTGCATGCCACAACTCCCCGCCCGGCCACCAATTACCCCCACCATATTACCATGGCGGGGTTTACTGCAGCGGCTGGAAAGACCGTCTGCCACTTTTCCGTCGGCAGGCAATCGTCACGATTGCCTGCAAGGCATAAAAGGCCAATAATATGGTGGCACTGCCATCCATATTATGATGTGTGCGGTGGGCATGCCTTTCCATGGCGAAGACTCCGCCATGGAAAGGCATGCAGAGATTGACTTTGGGGGCCTGTTGGGGGCCCCTGGGAGGGGTGGGGGGCGGGTGGCTGCATGGGGGTACCTGTGGTACCCCCTTCATTGCCAAACAGAAGGTGGCAGGCACCGCGCGGTGCCTGTCACGTTGTGCATTCCATTTCATGACATGCACCTTTTACATTGTGGCGGGTGCTGTTTACAGCACCGCCCGCCGCAATGTTAAAGACAAGAATGCGCCCACCAATGTGGCGGGCACATCCTAATTTGCCTCATGGGACCGCCGCACCTCTGGCAGTCGGCCCATTTTCCGTTACGGTGGCGGGAGGACAGAGTCCGCCCACCCACCAACGTAATGGTGCCCCTTGTGAGCAGGGTGCAGGTGTGCTTCTTGAGCACTTGAGGTGGTAAAGATGCAGCTTCAGCTGGATTTCTACAAAATCATGAGGGTGCAACTGAACTACATTTACACATCTGAGATGAGAACAAAGCAGCTGTAATATTGCTGTTTGGTTCCTGAAAAGACAAAGTAGTATCATGTCAAACTGAATAATACAGGAAACCTTGAATAACTTTCCTTATTAAAGCAAGCCGGTGTGGAACTGAAAGCAAACTGGGCTGGATCAATAATTGATTGTTACAGAAGCTCGAATGGGTGATGTTTCCACAAAAGCACAAGGATGTGTTCTACAGGAACCTTTACATATGTGAGAGACCTCCAACTTCAGCCTTCAAACACTCGGAATATCACCACCTCCCACAGCCCACCCCATATTTTTCTGAAGCTCACTCAATATGACTTTATTGGGAGCACACCACGGCTAAGTCCGGAAAACTGTTGTATGCTGTAGCCTACCATACAAGTCTCTAGCTTTCCAACTGGTTCAATTTTATTAGCAAGAGACATGAGTTATGAAGATTTTCATTTTTTGGCATCATTACAGGCCAATAAAGGTTGAAATGTTCGCATTATGATCGAAATCCTTTACATTGATTTTTGACAGTTATGGTGCTCTGTAATACCATAACTCTCTCACGTTCACAGCTCATGCACTTAAGACACGCTCTGTAGCTGATGCCTTTATTAATTGATGGGCATGGTTTTGCTGGATTCGACAATCCAGGCTTGTGCAGTAACCATAATTTGCAAGACCAGATGTCCTTTATTTGCAGCTTTCTCGACTTGATAACATTTGGCAACGTTCACTCTACACCACCTTCTAAATGCACTGTACCTGCAGAGAGTGTGTTACATGTCACAGAGGTCATACAGATTTTGAGAGTGCATCGAAACCACTTAAGAGTCAAAGAAATGGTAGACATTTACAGAGAAGATATAGACAAGGACAGGAGGAGAATGGAAAAAGAGAAAGGGTTATACCCGGATAATTAGGCGGAAGATAGAAAAAAAGAGAAGAATATAAAGAGTAGAGCCCTACACAGAGTGAGTGAGAGAAAGATGGAAAGAGTATGTTCACAGAGAAAGGCATAAGTGATGGAAATGAAGAGAAAATTAGTAGAGAGGGGGAAATGAGAGTAAAGAAAGAGGTGAGAATAGAGAAGTAGAAGATAAGCAGTTGCAGAAAAGGATGATAGCTAAAAAGATGACCAAGTTTAGAGATGACCAAGGGTTCAGCCAACAGGAATGGCACTTCTTGAAATAGAAAATGCCACGAGCAGGTATTTATTATCTTACAGTACTTGGTTTCTGCTCAGAAGAGCCAGCACTCTGCCTCTGAAATTCAAATGAGATTAGTTTTAGGATTGCTGTGCTTATCTATGCCTCTTACTTTGCTGCTTGATTCACGATAATAGAAACTAGTACACCTGCAACTCACTCTTTTATTTACACTATAAATACTCATGGTTGCTCAGGTTTTTTTTCTATACTATTTCTGATTTAAACCCATCACTCTTGCTGGTAGCCAGTTTCATGCATTTATCATTTTATCTTCTGTTAGGCTAGTACTGAACATGTTGTAAGTCTTGTTGCATGACTTCTACACCTCATAAAATAAAATCTGAATAACACATATTTGTTGTTAGCCACCTCAGAGGTATTCATTTTATTGACCTCAGAAGGATAAAAGGCTGGTCAGGCCTCCTTGAATTCAAACTTGCTATCACAGAGACAAACATAGATCCCTGGAGGGAATGCATGATTCCACCCAACCTCAGACAAGAATTAAATTGAAGTCACTTATTATGCCATTTGCAAAACTTCCACTGACACAAATTGAAGCTGAGTACAAGCAATGTTACCAAATAGTTTTTATAATGTGTATTTCTATTTAATATTCTACAGACATCAATGTTTATGGATATGATGCAAGTTTTGGTATTGATTCTGTGCTATTGTGGCACCTTGGGTAATAATACTTCATGCTCATTTTCTGTGTTTCCTGAATGTCTGTACAGTCAACATCTTTCCAAATGTGGGCTGATTTAGAGTTTGGCAACTCTGTCATAAATATGAAGGAGTACCCTCCCACCAAACTCTTGGTACACCCGCCTTATTTAGAGATAGCCGTACCTTAAGTATTTTGTTGCAGGACCCTTCGTCGGCTCCATCAATGGAATGCTTCCTCCGTCGGCTCAGCAGAGTAGGACCCGAAATTCCACACCTTACCAGGTCTAATCAGGGGAGGCTGGTGACATTTGTAAGTGGTGAGGCGTAAAATTTGTGGCAGCGCGCAACATGGCGAGCAACCTAAGGGGGGAAACATTTTGCAGTACAAGAAAATGCAGGTGTACATTTCTAAGCAGCAAAATGTGCAAGTGGACAACAGTTAATATTAACATTAATGTTATGCTCAATTAGGCACAGAAGGTAAAGGGTCCTGTGAGATCTACAACAGTGCAAATGTTTTTGGAAAGATATACACAGTTCCCTTCTGATTAGTCTGCATTTTAGTGACTGGTGTATATATTCACTATTTTTAAATGTTTCATTATGCCTACTGTACACCATTACATTTTTTTGGGGGTGGTGGGTGGTACTGCAAATGTCTTAAATGTTGGGTCCATGGAAGTGGATGATGGCCTGATTTAAGTATGAAAATAATGTGTTTTATTGTGTAAAAAAAACCCTCCTATTGCTGGTATGTGGCGTGGTTTTCATTAAATACGTCGTTCTTCCTTGTGTGGCAAATAATAATTTTAAATGTTGAAACGTGCCTTCTGTTTTAGAGCACTACATTTTCTGACCAACCCTGATTTTCATTATAGCTATAGCGGGTCAAACCTTTTTTCAAATCAAATTAGGATAAAATATTTGAAACCCGTGTTTTTCTAACACTAGGTTTCGAGCAGACGCAGTGGTGCCCCTCATCACTGCCCTGCCATTGATGCGCTCCCTGGCACCCTTCAGCCTCAGCTGCCTGCTGCCAGAATGGCCTGGTCGCCCACCGGTGAGGCAGACCAAGATCTGCCTGGGAACCGGGCACTAGGGCTACTGTGAAGTACCACCCCGCCCACGTGCAGCAATAATGAGGGAAAAAGATATCTATTTATTAAAAATTCCTGGAAGCTGGCAAATGCCACCATTCTTGGCTGGAAACGTTTCACAAAGCTAAAAATATATTTGTTTTTCAGGGATGAATTTGTAGCACGGATATTTGCAGGTTCTTGGCAAGCGCTTAAACTCCTCGTCAGGGACAGTAACCGCTTTATACATCCAATCACAATACATTACTGAGGGCTGTTTTACGTGCCCAGATCACACTCCTTCACTGGACACTCGACATATCGGCGCCCAGCGTGCCAGTCGTGTGTTCCAAGATACATGCAGATCTTAAAAATAACCATATTAAATGTCCTCGAATCACATGTAGTAAGCCCTATATAAATGCAATTAACAATACAACACACCGAGATAAGTTCCGATTTGGGTAACGCAGTATTCTTACGTATATGACCTGACACGTAGTGATACTGGAGCAGTCGCCTTATCTCCCCACTCATCTCTAAGTTCAGCCCTTTCTCTCGCGGTGTGATCCTGAGCACTTATAGCTCAAATAGCACAGCACAACCACTAGACACAGTGTGATCTTGGCAAGACTTTCGCTTGCTGCTTCGGTTACGAAAAAAGTATCCAAACTAACGCAGGAAGCCAGTGCCAGCATGCCTTACAAGCATTTTCAACAGCAGGTCTGCCGAGTCCTGGGGTTCAAAAAAGGAAAAAGGCTTACCTGCACATGTGTCGTTTGAAATCATGGCTGCAGGCGCCTTTTTTTTCCAGCAACAAACCCCTTTCGGAACTAGGAACTGACTGCCAAACTAAAACTAAATGGATAGCCTCTCCCGGTCGCCTCGGCCTTACCCAATTAGGAAGCCTAATTTACGGAGGCGAAACGAGTGCTGTAATTGTTACCACCCCCTGCACTCAGTGCACTGTGAGCCAGCCCTGCCCCTTCCCGTTACCCTGAATGGCGCTCCACTGACCGCGCCCTGGGCCAATTCATTATCGCCCCATTTGAATCCCATTTAATGCCGCTTTATTCAGCCACTCCCACAAGGCTGATGTCACCCGCCTCCTCGCTTGTGCCTCGAGGGCGAGGAATAGTTCTCGCCCAGCTTTTGCACATGCGCACATTGCGCAGAAAGACTCCGAGACAAAGTAAGTAAAAAAATATATATATTTTACATAGTTTAACTTTCAAGTTTTACCGTTTACGGAGAGCACCAAGCAGTGAGCACTTCTTTAAACAGCTCAATTGGTGTTCATTCTCTCTCCCTTTAGCTTTCCCCGATGCTGGTAGGTGGGGCAACGCCCCCTACGCCCCTTAAGACCAGCCGCCACTGGGTCTAATGGCTCAATATGGCACACAACAATATGAATGCTGCTAAGATTCCTTGAGGGAGAACTCTGAACATGGTTAAGTCTTTTTATGTTGAGACCAACAATTGCCAATGCACTTAAAAATGCATTATTGGCTGCATTTCTTTGAGAACAATGACACCCCATATCATGGTATTGTTCCAGAAAAGGGAAGGGAGCCCCCACAAGCAATTTTGATTCAGCTCTGAAAATGGCTCCATCCCTACTTTTTTAAGTGGTAGCCCCCGCTCCCTCTGAAATTTGGAACTAGTTGCGCTCCTGGTTGCCACTAAAGTTCCTTCCGCACGCCAAAGTAATGGCAAGGAGCAAAAGTATTCCCTGGAAGAGGCCACCCAGTAAAAAGAAAAAATCCAGTTCATATGCGTCACACATAGAGACCCTTAAAGGTTTATAAAATGCTCACGTTTACATTTCCACTCGATGGTGAAGGGTGGGAATATAAACCTGTGCGCCGCCTCTCGTGCAATCGTTGTGCCTTTGAGTGGGGTCTGTAATGCAGATGGGGGCAGTTCTACCCGTACCCTCCTTTCACCCTCACCTTAGGTTAAGCCAGGCCTGCAGCAGAGGGACAGATTCCAGAGCATCCCTCTCAGGTGTGCTGGAGTGTGCACCTGCCACAGCCTTGACGTGCTCTAGAGGGCAAGATGTCCCTGGGATGAAATGCATGCGCAAAAGCAAAGTACACTGATCCTGTAAACCGGGATGTGAAAATGTGAATCACAAACAGTGCTTCAAATGGGCAGGTA
Source organism: Triturus cristatus (assembly GCF_964204655.1). Lineage (NCBI taxonomy): Eukaryota > Metazoa > Chordata > Amphibia > Caudata > Salamandridae > Triturus > Triturus cristatus. Next base: position 424,999,978 of record NC_140587.1, read on the forward strand.
CTGCCCGGTACTGAGTACCTGCACTTCTTTAATTTGAAAGGGAGAGTACCGGCACTTCTTTAATTTGAAAGGGAGAGTACCGGCACTTCTCAGCAGTGCTGCAATACATTTAATGGTGGAGTACTGGCCCTTCCCAGGAGGATGAAGCAGGTACTCTAAATAGTGAGTACCTGCACTTCTATAATTCTATCTAAAGCACTGTTCACAAACACTTACTCGCTTAAACACATTTGTGAAATTAGACCAAATAGTTTCTTCCAGAGCAGGACTGCTCTTGAAGAGGACAGTACGGACAGTCTACGTGATATAGGCAACACAGAGGTCTTTTAGGGGTTCAGTATAGGCCCAGGACGTCTGGGTCTGAGACAGATCTCCAGAGCCCCACTCTGTAACTGCCTTTCATTTAGATTCCTTTTAATCGTTTCTCTCACATGCATGCCCGAAGATTCTGGTATGGACCTGCCTTCTTGGACCTTTGTTGGGCACCACACTGACACAGAGGTCTGGTTAGGGACCGGATGCTGCGTTGGATTAAATACTTTCCTTGTGACTAACAATCAATAACTGGTAACGAGCAGCAACGGGATGAGAGAATGGTTTCTCTCTGCTGAAGCTGATTTCTAAAAATTCTAATGTCATAAAAAGACATAAAGGGGCTGATTACAAAAGACCCAAGTGGGATGGGATAATTATTGCGATACCAAAGGGGATGCGTTTGAGCAAATCAAACACTCACCCCCAGTCAACTGATCTGGGTTTAATCCATCATCATTCTTTAGCTCACTCCACCACCCCAGTTCAGACATGGCCATATGCAAATCAGTCTGACCCTGTGCCTCATGGGAACAGTCCAGCACAGAACTGCCAAGCCATGTCTTCCCTGGACCGGAAACAAGCATCCTGGGACCAGTTTCGGGTTCATAACCCTCATCAGCCAGGCTATCTTGAATCCAGTAGCAAAGTGAGCAAGGGACCCACGTCTGGGCATACCCTGCCAACTTAGGGCGAACAAAGCGATACCAAAGGGGATGATGGACGGAGCGTTTGAGCAAATCAAACACTCACCCCCAGTCAACTGATCTAGGTTTAATCCATCATCATTCTTTAGCTCACTCCACCACCCCAGTTCAGACATGGCCATATGCAAATCAGTCTGACCCTGTGCCTCATGGGAACAGTCCAGCACTTAACTGCCAAGCCATGTCTTCCCTGGACCGGAAACAAGCATCCTGGGACCGGTTTCGGGTTCATAACCCTCATCAGCCAGGCTATCTTGAATCCAGTGGCAAAGTGAGCAAGGGACCCACATCTGGGCATACCCTGCCAACTTAGGGCGAACAAAGCGATACCAAAGGGGATGATGGACTGAGCATTTGAGCAAATCAAACACTCACCCCCAGTCAACTGATCTGGGTTTAATCCATCATCATTCTTTAGCTCACTCCACCACCCCAGTTCAGACATGGCCATATGCAAATCAGTCTGACCCTGTGCCTCGTGGGAACAGTCCAGCCCGAACTGCTAAGCCATGTCTTCCATGGACCGGAAACAAGCATCCTGGGACCGGTTATTGCACCAGCTAAAATCCGGCACTGAGGTGTTCAGGATTTATCAGAAGCAATAATTATGAATATTTTGACTTTATAAGGAATTACGCATGGATTTTGGTGGTTAACGCACCACAGTCAACATGCCCGGTAAAATGGGGGCCTATTACCCCTGTTTGACTCAGACAGGTTTGATCTGCCACAGGGTGCTACGTTGGGGCCCCGTGTGCGATAAACATCGCGCCGCTATACTTGCCATAGCATTGCAATTCAATGGCCCACCTGCCAGCAGGTTCCTCCAAAGTTACTTGAGAAATATGTACTTCTTCCACGAGGGTCTTGGAAAATGTGTAGAGTCAGTGGAGACACTCAGTAACTGATTCGACAAATATATAATGTTTGGGCTCAGAGATTCATATTTAGCCAGTAAGGTGCTAATACATGGTCCTGCCCCAGATCTGGAATGCTAGCTTCATGGCTGGGCCAGATGTATAACCCTGGAAAGCATTTTGTCCACGGTGCCACACTTCATTTACTTGCCTAAATAGTGAGCGCTTAAAAGCAGGCTGTCATACAGTATAAGGCGCTATTAACAAACCCAGGAGTGGCCTAGAAGTGGCAAGGGGGCCTGTGCAGTAGATTATTGCTCAATAAATAGTATTTCCAATACCTTCTTTTTTCGAGCCTTAGCACAGTGTGATCCCTGAAACATTAACTTGAAGTGATTGGGTACAAACGATGAGTGGGTGGTTAACATGAGCTTAATTAATTAACAGAATTAATCAAGAAAAGTATCTTTACTGGTGGAGATTAATCAAATGATACAGCACTCAAAGAATGATGCTGCACTCAAAAGAGATGTCTCTTATTGAATTAGAGGGGTTAGGGAGAGATGGCAGTTTGCAATGCTGTACTGTACGTCACTCATTTCACTTCTTTCAAATCATAAACTTTCTGTATTTCTGAACTGACTGTTAAAATGATTGATTTTGTCTTTCTAAGTGGCCAACTCTGCAGGATACATGTCATGCATTGCACGCTTGAGTTTAATTTGCCTTTTCCCTGAAATGCATGATTACAGTTTTGTTCCTTGTCCTTTAGCGAGCTCGTATATAGATTCAGCTACATACCAGATTTTACATCAGCCCGATATTCACAATAGCATACAGACTGGGGCTTTGGAGCAGCCCCCTCTACTGCTTATCATGCAGCTTTCTGTAGTTTTACATTTGTACGGAGCGAGGGGCACACGCAGCAGCTCAGAGGCGCTGTGAAGCCTTTACTCAATTGCTTCATATTTCACAGGATGCTTGCTCTTCAACTAGTCTGTAGCTAGCAAGACGCAATAAGCATCTTGCTAACCCCAATATGGCGGCTCACTGAGTGCTCCAGAAAACATACCCCAGTGCCCCGGAAGTGAACGCTGAGCAGCAGAGGAGCCAGCTCATTGCTTAATTTTTAAATAAATAAGGTGCCAGGGCCCTCGCCAGGAGGCCACTGAGCTTGCACCACCCATAGTCCCTACTAGTGCCGCCACTGAAAGTACAAACACAACTACTAATCATCGCACAGCTACAAGTCTGACATTTGAGACTTTTCGAGGCCTCCAAGGGTATAAGAATGGCTTGGGTGGCAGGTATTAATCATTTGAAAATATATTGAATTATTAAACAACTGTTGTTTGCAGAGCTCTAAATTAGACAAAAGGCGCCACCATGTGGCAGACTATCATAAGTGCCGGCGCTGAGAATTAGGTGCTGGTGCTGAGCACCGGATACCACCTCCTCAAATTAGGCACTGCCGGCTGCAGGGGAGGATGCAACAGCGCCTCACAAGGTCTGGGCAGCCATTGCCCTCAGTGGACGTTATTTAGCATGGTCGCTGTCCACCATACCCCTGTCAATTTGCAAATAATTACACATTTCCTGCAGCGATCCTACACAGTGTTCACCCAGTCCATGGCATTTCAAGACAAAGCTCAAGTTGGGCTAGTAGTTTGATTCCACAGGACTCCAGACAGAGAACTTTAGAGGTTGAGACCTAGCAGCCACACCATCAGTAGACCGCTCTAAAACGGGGTTTGCGAATAGTCCGGGTGACCAGTCTGAGTTCTTAAAGTCTTGGTATTTCATGCATTCCACTGACATTATAAAATCCTGTAAAGGATCACACTATAATTTTTGTGACAACCTGTAGCCATCGGTCATTGTAGACTTTTAAAAATAGATGGTTAAAACCAGTGTGCACAAATTTGGGAACACGCAGGTATAAGGAGGCCCTAAGAATACTTGTATCTGATTGCACTCCCTGCTAAATTTTTAGGGTGGGCCTGGACAATACGCTCCCGCACCTTAAGATCTTTAGAAGCTGGTCAGTGAATTCCTGACACCATATGATGCATGATTAATTTTAAAACACCAGGATTTTATTTCTTTTGATTGATCTTACTGTAACGATGATGTTTTTTAAAAATTATTCGCCAGCATCATGATTTAATGTGTTTTTAAAAAAAACATATATATTGTATTCATGTGGGCATTCCGTCGCAGTGTGGGCGTTCCATCGGAGGAAAGCCTTGGAAAAGTGACACAGTGAATTTCACTCAGTCACTTCTCCCACACCGCGGCGTCAAAATCTTGGGCCTGTTTGAAGCAGCCGTAAGGCGTGACGCAGCATGTTGGAGATAGGCTGGGTTGGAACAGTGCTGGAGTTGCGTCGTGCCCCCGACACGACTCTCGCACTGCGCCAATCTTACGCCGGCAGATACAACACGCATCTGCCTATCCGTGCGCCACGGCGCGTCGCATTGTATATGCGGCGCATCCATGGTGGCGCACGGGTAGTTTTGCGTGACGCATCTTTCCTGGCGCATCCCTGCTAATTTGCAGGGATGTGCACAGGGATGCGCCAGAAGTTGTAAATCTGCCCCTTAGTATTTGCATTAATGAGATCAAGTTACAGAAATTCCATACCAGAAGTCATTTGGCACTTCAGGACATTGGACAATGGTCCAGATTTCTTTACACTTTTGGGATACAGTTGATCGAAGGTGTAACTCTACTTACGCTGCGGTAATCCATTGTGAGGGTAGAGCTTCCTTTATCTGCAAAGTCTGACATCTGTGAATTTACACACAACAGTTGGGAGATGTGGCCCTCAGACGTGTGCAGTTCTCTGCTTGCTTTATTATACTTCAAGCGTTGCATAACATCTAATGCTCCCTTAAAGATAGTGCCCCAGAAGCCGACACCATATGACATGGGCGTGCACACATTTATAGACATATTGCAATCTATGAATATATATCTAACCTTATTGCAAGTACAGTAGATCTCAATCCATACGTACTAGTATGCTGGGCTCTCCCTTTAGGACAGAAGGGCTGGCAAAAATTAATAGGCCGTTTTCTCATTTCCCAATGAAGTGAAATTTAATTCTCTGGAATTGACGCATTGGTTTAAAACGATGGTTAGATTTAGAAAGTTAGAGTATTTTTGGGGGGGAAAGAATATTATGGTCGTTGTAAAGTCTGTTAAAATATGTTACATATTCGATGTATATGTCCGGAGGTCAATTGAATAATATACGGTGATAGGTAATGGCATTGAATTGGCATTCAGCAGGCCCCCGCGATGCGGGGGAAGGGGGGCCGAGCTGCAGGGGCCCCCCTCAGCACAATACTCAGGTCCAAGAGCTCGGATTAGATCCGGAGTGGGGGCCCCTCCGTGTACGTGGCAGGGGGGGCCCTCAACTTTCGTTACGCCACTGATTCAGCGCCTTGAAGCCTTTGGGCTTTGTTGCGCTTTACAAATATATATAATTTCATTTCATAATGGGGGATGTGGAGAATATGCACTTTAGCACTTTTATTTTAGTTATGAGGGTTGCTTAGTCATTTTCTCTAAATCATTGTATATGTGTGTGATTTTCATTTTTTTCTTCTTCCAGTATTACCTCAGGTCGAATGAATGTTTTAAAAAGAAGTTGATTAGGCAGTATTTTGGGTCAGTTATTTTTTGTTGATTTCAAGTGTATTATACATACACCCTCCTATAACCGCTGTCCGGCGGGGTAAGAAATATCCGCATTAAAGTTGAATATTTCCCCCAGGAGAATACTCCAGCTCATTGGAATTAAGAATTGGGTCTGGGATTCTTTCTATAATAGGTTTGTGAGATGATACATTTATCTCTTAGATATCTGGGGCATATGAGGTCTTGCACAATTCACAGGACAAAAATGTGATGAATGGCGCCCACACTTCTTGAAAGCTTCCCCCTTATAGTTCTGTACAGTTGTAAAGTTTTTCATCCCTAATAGCTCCCAGATCCGCTATAGACATTGCTCGTGCCCCATTGTGAGGTAATAACTTGTTTTGCCGCACAAAGAGCCAGTGCCAATTGCTTGACTTTCATTGAATGGAGAGAAAAGGGTTGCTGTTTGGGAGGGCAAGGATAAAATAGCTTGGTAGCCTGGGAATTGAAGCATTGAATATCAAGTCTATGCCATCAAGGATCACTCCATAGTATATGGACTTGGGCAGTGCCAGGGTAAGTGCGGTGGACTGCCTTGGCTATTGCAGCCTCTTTCTCTGGGTCCCATTGGTGGAGTTTAGAGGCTTTAGGTACCAGTAAGAAGACATCTTCAGAGCTGCCTCTCTTCCTAGGGTGCTTCTAGCTGTAACTTGAGTCCTGTGAGGAATCTCCTCCCATCCATTAACTGTGAAGTTTCTCCCTATATCTGTCTCCCATCTCTTTTGCCTAGGGGCTTTGTCTAGTTGCTTATACCTGTTTCAAAACAACTGTTTGACATCTTCTTTTGAGATCAGCTGTTTCTCAAAATGTAGCTCAAGGCCAGATTGCCTGAGTTTTAAAGCGTTCGTAGGTGACCCAGTGCTTTCTTTCGAGATATTACAGCCTTCCAGTTTCTGGAAGGACTTAATCTTTTCTTAAGATGTTCAAATGGGTTGATTCCCTCATGACCGTATAGGCACCCGTGCTTTTAAAAACTTGTTCTCTCCATTTGCTTTATTCCTCATCTTCAGTTGCTGGGGAAAAGTCTGGTTTGCACATTACTGGAGTAAGTGATGAGAGGAAGATGTAAACTCACTTTCCTCTGCTCCTTTCTTGGAGACTGCCAGTGTGGCTTTTGTCACAGGGGATGATTAGAGTCACCAGCCTCTGTGTTTTTACGCAGCCATGGGATCTTCCAAATATGAGTCCCTGCAGTAAGCTGATCCATGAAGCACCATCTTTTCTCTGACTTGATCCTGCTCCACTCTACCATATTTCTCGGTTGAGCAGCCTGGTAGTAGGGAACAATGTTAGAGACCCCTCTCTTGCCCTCCTCAGATCGGTGTGTCCAGGGCCGGACTAGCCGTAGCTGGCACCGGGCATTTTCCCAGTGGGCCGGAAGGATGGGGTCCGGTTTTGGACGGTTGAGACCGTATTTGTTACTGGGGGCCGGTTTTGCAGTAGTGCTGCAATACCGGCACCCTGTAACAAAAGCGCAGCAGTGTTTATAACCAGTACCCGTCCGGGGCCCGTACGAGGTAATTGCCAGCGCTGGTTTGCATTCCCAGTCCGGCCCTGGGTTTGTCTCTTTCCTGGCAAAGCAGTGTTTTTCGTCTGCCCAGATAAAGTTGTCCATCACCTTTCTGCAATTTCCTAAAAGTCATGGGGGATGCTGAAAAGGAATAAATTGAAGACAAATAGGATTTTTTGTTGTGATCACCCTGATTACCGACAATCTGCCCAGCCAGGATAGGCCGTGTGTTAGCCATGTTCGTAGGTATCGACAACGGTATTTTGTGAACTAGTGCAGAAAAGGTACGATGGTGAGTCTAGGACTGCTGTTAGTCAGATCCCCAGCTTAGATATAAACAGAGAGACACAAGTGAGCGGTTTCTTTAATGAGTTTCCTTGGGTCTGTGGGAGAAACAAGTTTAGGATCTGGGACTTAGTCAGGTTTAGGGAGAAGCCAGAGACCTTTCAAAAATGGTTTGTCTCCTCCCCTTGTCCAGAGTGAGTGCATCAGATAAGTGAGGGATACCAATATGTCATGGCTCCTGATATCCCTTCATTATTTCTCATTTTCTCAGCCATCGGATCCAGGTATTATACAAAGTGCAGGGAAGGAAGTAGGTGGCCCTGCCATGTGCCCTTTTGTATCATGAATGGTTTTGATACTTTTTTTACACTTGTTTGTCATGGCCGTGTGTGCAAAAGACCAAATTGCGGAACTTAGGGACAAATCGGAAATGGTGAGGCATTTTTTCTGCATATGGTCAGTGCATCTGATGTAGCGTTACGTGTTGGTCCTTATAAACTATTTTATTTAATTAATTTTCAGTGAGTCCTCCTGCCACTCCTTACTGCACTTGGTTCACCTCGACAGTTTAATGTCCACCACGATGACTCTGCTCCTTCAGCTAATTCAAACTAGATAGATCTCCTGGGTATTATGGGAAGCCTGTTTCACACACCTATCTGATATTAGATTACCATTGACTGGCAGCGTCGTCATTTTCTAACAATATTCTTTCCCTCCACAGGTTGCCCTCCGTTTTTCCCCCCACCCCCTTTGGATTTCATTCTCTACCTCAGCACATCAAGACTTTGGTGCTTTTCCATTCCCCCATTGGAATTGGCTTCCATTATTCACACAGGTATTATGCTTTCTCCTTCCTCCACCCTCCAACCCCCTTGGCCCTGCCGGACTCTGACACTACCCTTACTCTGTCCTTTCCTTCCTGCCTTGCAGCACTTATTAATTTGTTACCTGGTCCTGAAGATGACCTAAGCTGAACACAGGTCGAAACGACGTCGGCCTCTCAGCACAATTCTTGGTGCAACTTTCGTGGTTCATCAAAATGACCTACATTCTCTAATTCTTTACTAATGAATTGGAGCCACCAAACAGTTCTCTGCATATATTGACACTTCTGTTCTCTTTGCGTCGTCTTCTTGCTGTTCTCACTTGTAACTTCCATCGTTTACCTTGTTTTTCACGAGCACAAATGTACACAGGTCTGTTACATGTACATTCAATGTAATAGAGTGTCATCATTATTTTCTCTCTACTTTATATATGTAAATACAGACCACTCTTTGCATTTGTTGCTACAACCATTATTGTCTACCTGTCTCCACCTCTTGCAATTAACGTGCATGCCTTTTAAAGCTGTCTTTTCATATTACCTGTTGGGACATTGTTGCTTGCTATATATACTAATCACCCAGGTCTCAACTAGGTTTACGGGTATCCTCCTGTGGTTTACTTTTGGCACTATTTTATTGGTCAGGATCAATCAGGCATGGCATTATGGGGTTCAGTCGATGGACGGAGACTATAGTGAACAATTTTGTGTCCACGTTTACTAAGGAGTTTGGCCTAAAGGAGAAAAATTGTGTGTGATCTTTCCCCGGTTTTGGGATGTCTGTGATGGTAGCCTTTAACTTAGAATCCATCAGTGTTGTGGTATCTGTGAAGGAGTCAAATGTTTTTTTCATGGTAGGGGCATGGACCCAGCAGATCTTTTTGTAGAAGAGTGGGTTGAAACCTTTTAGGCCTGGTGATTTGTTGAGCTGCAACTTGGCAACGGCCTATATCACCTCATCCAATTGGATAGATCGGTAAATGAATTCTACTTGGGGTTGTTAGAGTTTAGTGATGGGGGCTTGGGTGAGGTGGTTCCATATCTGTTTTTTTTTGCACTGTATAGGTTTCTATATTCTCTTAATTGCATGCTATCCCCTGGATGTGACTAACACACTCTCTACAATAGTTTTATACCGCCTTGACCCTTTCCCTAACCATTTTGGCTCTGAGTCTGCTTGCAGTAGCTTCCCTGATGTATTCTCTCTTTTTTTAAACTTGTCTAGTTTGGACAGTTTCACTCTGTCAAAATTGATCACCTTGCGTTTTGCTTGAGTGGCCGTGAGTTTTACATCACACATTTGGGTTCTCCAGTTGTCTTATGTATGGACTCTCTCACTTGCACCTCTAGCGCCTCTCTTTTCTCCCCTCTTTCCCTATTTTCTTTAGCCAAGATTGCTATTAACTTCCCACTGGTGACTGCTATCAGAGCTTCCCAAAGAGTGTGTATGTTTATGCTATTTTTATCATAATCAGTTACGTACTGAAATATTTTCTCTTTTAATTCCTTCCCATTTTGGGCTTTTTGGACAATGTTGTCTCTCACTCTCCCTTTTCCTGCGGAGCTCCAATGATTCTGGGCACATAAGGTAAGTATCATTGGGGCATATATGTAGAGCGCACTATTGGTGCAATATCGGTTAGTTACAGCTGCTAGCATTTGTTCTGTGCCCAAGAAATAGTCCAGACACACACACATACATACAATACTAGGTGGAGAAAACTAGTCATGTGTTTTAGGATGTTGGGCTCTCAAGATATCCTCCAATTCCACTTCTTGGAGCCATATCTTTCCAATATTAGTAATTGGCCCTGTCTGCCCAGTTCTCTAGGTTGACCTGTCCAAATCATCGTCCATCACTAAATTCAGGTCACTCCTAATAAAGATCTCCTTCTATGAAGACTTCAGGATAGAGACTATAGCAAGTTTTAGGAATGGCTTCTGGCCCTTATTTGGTGCGTAATTATTGGCCAGTGTAAATATTGATGTGCCTAGCCTCGGTCTTAGCGATTGTACTCAGACCTTCATCTCTATTCATTTCTCTTGCACCTCCATAGTGAATGTATTAGAGAGCAAGAGAAGCCATTGAAGGTAGAATGTTCTGAAATAAGAAAGAGAAATACAAATATTGGAATGTTTGAGCCGAAGCTCTACAGCAGCAATTATTAGCACTGAGCTACTCTGTTGTCTTCAGTTGAGCTATTAACATTTCAATGTTCTAATATGTCAATTAAGGGGTAAAGTAAGCAAGCAGACAAACTGTCTACAAATGTCTAGATACCTCAGAAGTTGTAGCTTTGAGCTTCAAAGGGTACAATGAAAGAAAACGCCACAATCCTCATCCACCACGAAGCACCATGTGACAGTACCACCAACACATGTCAAATCTTCCCTCAAAATGGTCCAGAGAGATCTTTCTCTTTCTTGTTACAGATATATATGATAGAGAACCTCCATTGCTCAATCACTGCTGAGTCAGTATTTACTCGGCTGGATTCTCGATATCTAGATTGAATCTAGGGCTCCAGAGGCCTCCTACTTTTACTCTTCTCAGGGTTGGAGAATGAGTAATGTTTCCACATGTCCCCTGTACGCCCTGAATGGATATCCTGATTCACCAAATCTGAACAGCAGCGACAGGAGAGCTTCCAGTGGCTCACTTGTACCTTCGCTGATAAAGAGATAAGGAGGCATCCCTGGATCCCTTCTTCTGGGATCCTCCGAAGGAGTGATGGTGCTACCACTGGTGCAGATAAAACATTTAATGTGCACAGTCGATGCTGTATTGGAGAACTTGTCGATGGCTGAACACTGTGTTTTCACGCTCTTCCGTGAGTGTCTTTACTGACTCCAGTTATGATTAGTGCACGGATACATACACAGCGGCAGCTTCTCCGCTAAGGCAGAGGAGCGTCGCCCCACTGCTTCAACTGCAAGCTCAATACAAAAAATAAAATGATATTATCATTTTATTGGCAGTTGAAGCCAGGTTAGGTTACAATGGGGTGGGGCCGGCCTCACTGACTTTGTGGGAGGAGGAGTGGTGGTGGCACCTTAAGTGCGCATGAAGGGTTGGTTGGCCTTCTCGGGCCAGCCAAGCCGTCATGCGCACTTTGCATGTTCTCCACAGGTTGTATTGTACAGCCTGTGTGGAGAACATGCACAGCCTCTCAGTTCCTCTCTGAGCGCCGAACCACGGTGCTCAGAACAATCACAACGCTGAGGCAGCGTCGTGATTGGCTTAGGGATTCTGGGAGGCTCTGTGCTACATGCTGCAGAGAAGAGGACGGAGGAGAGGTGGCAGCTGGCGGTACTCAGGTAGGTGCTTTTATTTTTTATTTTTACCTACCCACCCTCCGCTTCTACCCCCTCACCCCACCCCCCCTATTCGGTAGCAGCCTCTACTGTACATACCCCCCCAATACTGCACTTTTGGGGTGTTCGATAACAGCTCTCAGGATGGATGCACAGGGCTCTCTCCATGTCTGTCATGAAGCTGCAGAGATCCTAGGTACATTATTTGATGTAGTGGTATTGTGTGACCCAACACTTATCAAACCGCCTTACAAAGCACTTTTATGTCCAGCTATTGCACACCTTTGGATAAAGGGACATAGTAATAATGGAAAGGCAGAAACATATAGGTTTTCAAAATGTTTATAAAGACTTCCAAGTCTTACACTTTTGCATGGAGTGTCCTTATGTCTGACAGCCCATCCATCCATCCGTCTAAATACTTTTCTAGCTTCCTACTTACCATGCTACAAGCTTAACAATGTGTGTGCATGTGTTGTACCGGCCACGTCACGCCGTTTCCATCTGTCACTCCACGCCTGTCAGTTTATTTTCACCTGACTTACATATTAACCTATCTGTGAAGATTTACTCTCTGAGGCATCTTAAATGATATGTGTTCTAACCTTTAGTTGATGTGGAGCTGGTTCACAGGTTGAGCTACGCTCTTCCACTACTGAGCACCTATTTGCCATAAGAGATGTGACAGACATGATAAGGGTACGGTACCCGACCATCGTGGTCTAAATAACGTCTGACAAAAAGATCATGTCCTAAATATTGTTTACAAAAACATTTCCCATTGAAGTCAATAATAGAGTATCTATACCCACCGAGCAATATTTTGGTATACGATTTTTAGGCTACAATGTTTATGTCAGTTATATTTTTGTTATTGATGTACACAGTAACCAAGGAAGCCACAGGTAAAGCGTGTTGCGTTTCCCCTTCAAACGTACGGTTACTGCTCATAAAAAAGTATTACCTTTACAGCGCTGCAAGAGACAGAACTGTTTCATTCATGTGCAGTTCGTGGAATAAAGGACAGAGGAGCACCATGATTATTAACCTCAGACTGAACAGTTCCTTTATTAAATGACCCTCTAGGAGCAAAACCATCTAATTTGTTACTGGAAGTCCTCCTCATTTCATTTCTACAGCCCTCTCGTCCGTCTGCAGCACCAGGATCCTCCAGCGATGCGTTTTATGCTTTGCATTGCAGATGTTTGTTGCTCTGGCACAAAAGGTAACTTGCAATGTTTAGCTAGGAATTTCTTTTCAACTATAAATCAGACTTCACAAGACAAATTCATCTCAGCTAGTGGTAATTGTTCAAGCTGCATCCTAGTCCACTGTTGTTTTGCACATCATGCCCCCTCAGTTTGGACAACCTGAAATAATAGGCAAGGTCCTCCCTGAACTGGAACACAAGCAACCAAAGACCGGTTTAACCCCTATTAGGGCTTCTCAGTCGAGTATGGCTTGGTGTCAGTGATACAGTGTGCACAGGATTCAAGTCTGGGCATACCTGTCCCACTTAGGGCGACACACTGAAGTATGCAAAACATGATGAATGAAATGCTTGAATTGATCTCAGCCACGGGTAAATTAATCAGGAGTGCATTTCAGTCCACTGTTATTTTGCACACAATACCGTCTCAGTTTGGACCCAGGTATTTGCAAATCAGTCTTGATCCTGCTCCAGTGGGAACAGACCAGCATGACTGACAGGACAGGTCCTCCCTGAACAGGAACACAAGCAATCAAAGACCTGTTTCGCTCTTATTAGGGCTCATCAATCGCGTATAGCTTGATTCTAGTGGCATCACAGGATCCACATCGGGGCATACATGTCCCAATAAGGGCATTGCAATGTAGCATACAAACATGTGATGGATGTAGTGCTTGAATTCATCTCATCCGCTGGTAATTACTCAGCCTGCATTCCAGTCCATCATTATATTGCATACCATGCCATCTCAGTTTCGAAACAATCATAATCAAATCAGTCTTGACCCTGATCCAATGGGAACAGTCCAGCCTGAGCTGCCAGTCCAGGTCCTCCTTGAACGGGAACACAAGCAAACCAAGACCAGTTTTGACCTTATTAGGGCTCATCAGTCGGGTATAACTTGGTTCCAGTGGCACAGTGTGCACGAGACCCACGTCTGGGCATGCCCATCCCACTAAGAGGTCCGTTCCAATCGGATCATCCTAGCTGCTCTTCTCCAAGCTCTAGTGCTTTTCTGGTAAAATATATAATTGACAGCAAGTTCAACAGTACCTTACTTTTTTTGTGGTTCTTACCCTTTGCCCTGGCAGGACACATAAAATGTGGGCTACCCATACTTCCTTCTGTTTGTTTTTCTGTCTGTTCTGCACAAATGTTTGTAGTACACTCATGGCTATGCCAACCCCTGCCTTACCAAGGCATGTAGGTTCCTTGAATGCATTGTTTCTTGCTTATTTCCATGGTTGTAGGTTACAATGCCTCTGTCTGCAGTTCCTGGGTGACCTGGGGCTAGGTTTAAGCAGACTCTGTTTCCTGAGGTACAGTGCTAGCTCTGAAAATGCATGGTTTGACTATGTCAAACTCACCCCCCCTCCCCCGGTCATCATAAATGGTGATCATGTTGATCTAGGACTGTCAACCTCCTCATCTTTCTGTAAATTCCTTGCAAGTATGTGAGGTGACTGTAGAGTTCAAGTCTCTTCTTATGAAATTCTACACATAGGTTAGCGTCTGTGCTTTGCTGTTGCTGCCTTTGTGAATATTGCTGAGCTGTTTTGTTTCCCACGGGGAGGAAACATCCAGCTGAATCAAGTAAGAGCTTTCTCCTCAAGGAAGGCTCTCCTTCTTCAGAGAGAGCTTTGGGGCATCATGGCTTTCTGTGGTCCATATTTGTGCCCTTATGACTGAGACTTTCTCTGGGCTATAGGCTAAAGAAATACAAAATAATGTGTAGGTAGACAGGATTTGTTGGGGTCTCACGTTTGTTCTTGTTCCTTCTTGACTACTCCAACATATGAGGAGGATTCTGAGGTTTCTCTGCTTTGTGACCGAAGAGGGAATTTCTGGATAAGGAGGGTATAGCTTTGATTCTGAAATATTTGGGTGACAATTTTGGATTTCCAGCTGATCCAGTGGATGCTCCAAACATCAGCTCATCTTTATTTTTGCAGTTTTGTTGTTTTACCCCGAAGACTGTTCCTGTCATTCTAGACGTAAAAGCAGCTAACCTCAAATAATTGAAGGGCATGGAATGAACCACCATTCCTCAGTTCTTGGCTAAGATATATCTAGAGGATGATGTGGATTTTCTACAGTCAGTTCCAGTGGCTCCTATGTTCTCCAATTGGGATGATCGTGTCCAGGTGGAATTGGACAATGCTTCTCCCATCATTCCTGTAGACAAGAAGATGTATGGTACCCAGTGTAAAGCGTACACTGGCCTTAACCTGTTCATATAAGCTCCCATCTATTCATCTTATCCATCTCAGAGTCTGGCTGGTGATTTCCAATTTCTCTCCACAGCTATGTTGGCAGTGGAAGAATGCACTGAGCTCAATGCCAGAGAGGAGTTACAAGCAGATTTTCTTGCTAATACATTCTACAAAATCATTAAAGCTACGGCCATTGCTGCTGTTGTTGTTGCAGATCGCTATCTGATTTTGATTCAGTATTGGAAGCTAAAGGGTCTTAAAAAATCTGCTGTCTTCATCTGCCTTTTTAAGGACAGAGTCTGTTTGGTCCTCATTTGGGTGATCTCCTGCACAAAACATTTAAGATCAAGAAGCATGCCTTCTCATTAGCCAGTGTTCTATGGGCAGCGAGTCATCAAAGTCTTTCATTAGAACGTGCATTAGATGCTGTCTTAGTCCTAGGACTACCAAGTCACAACTGCTTTAGTGGTAAGACCTGGATAGGCTCCCAAGATTTCCTCTAACCTACCCTCCAAGACATAATAATTCATGACTACTCTGGGTGTTTAGACCTGGATAGTAAGTGTAAGTGTAAGATCACATCCAGAGATTCCTCAGTTACTGGTCAAAGTTCATTAAAGAAGTCACCAGATGCCACCAGTGGTCAGATCCCAGATAACACCATGATTAGCCAGGGACGCCTAGGAGTCTCTTCTGGCAGGAACAAAATCATTCAGAACATTAAAACAACCACACCTGTTACCCAAGAAGAATGGTGCCTAGGGTAAGTAAGTACATTAATTTTACTAGAATAATTAAAATACTACAAATTTAGAAATAGAAAACATATCTAAAGTTCTCACTATTAAAACAACATGACTTTATTAACTACAAAGGTACTTAAAATGCATGTTCTGGTAGTTTATAACAAGTTAAAATCGGAATAAATTATCTGATTTACCAAGTTAAAAAGGCAACTGGTTTAAAACAACTCAAGTGATTGAAGGAAGTTGTGTGCGTTTTATAAAAATAACTTAAAGGAATTTAGCAGTACGGCATAGTTCCAATATGTTCCCCATGTGAAAGCAATATTTAAATGCATCTCTGCAGTGTGTCATTCTATTAAAAAGAAACATTTATTTAATATGGACTTGTCTCTTGAGCCTGGTCCCTGGACAAAAACATATGAGATGGAGTATTGATTCATTTTCATCTTTAATTTGTGAAGGTTTGATTGATATCCAAGATGATCTAAATTCTTTTATAGGAAATAACATAAAATGTATCCGGAGTATATTTTATCAAGCTGATTTGAAGACTAGTTCCAGTAAACGATATTGAGCGGACATGGAATTGCATGAGTCAATAATTAATTTAGCTTGTCTGAAATTAATCAGTTCTGTAACATCTGCAGCATCAGTTGAGATTGTATTACCGACCTAAAGACCAGTCTTAAAGGATTATTCTTCCAGATGGTATCTACTTCAAGTTCCTTTGTTGCATCTAATCAGTGTTTGGACCATAAGTTATTAATAAAACTGTTATCCTCAAAGATTAACTTTAAGGCATTTTTCAGGGAGTTGTGTTTTGTATTTATTACAAGATTACAGTATTTTTTTACAAATTGGCTTTGCATTCTAGGTTCTGCCTAAATAGGCCAAATTCCAATTGTATTTATGTTCTTGATGTGCTCTAGGGTAGATGAAGGAGCCTTCTGTAAGTGTTGCATTGTTGCAAATCAAAGGTTGTTAGCAGGTGTCCAGGAGACCCTCGATGACAATAAATCAGGGCAGGGAGTAATTCTGCTCTTACTAACTTTAAAATCGTGCTTGCTGAAGGGCTCTGTCAATTTGTGTTAAGTCTACACAGTGCTAATGTTAAGGCGGCATGTCTTTTCTTTATAACTGATAAGTGGTGTCTAGGTGTACATTGTTTAGTTAAATTTAAACATATTCCCAAATAATTATATGGCGAGACATATCTCAGAAAAGATAGGCCCAAATGCCACAAATTTTTACATTACTTTATATATTTTCCAAAGATCATACTTGAGGCTCTCGGTTTTTACTGATTTTTACAGATAAATACAGACAGAAAACAATGTGCTTCCTGTCTGTATGTATTTTTAAAAGAGGAAAAATACAGAAAATTGTGCTTCATGTGAGCAACTCTCCATGCTGTTCTTCGTGAATTCTAGGCCAACAGCTGAGCAGCTAGACAACATGGGGAACATAAAAATAGAATGGGATTCCATTAACCCCTTCAGCGCGGCGCGGATTTCCGCGCCACGCTGAAGGTTCCGTGCGCGGGCGGGGCCATGACGGAACGGTTCCGTCATGCGCACAGCGCAACCGACGTGCATGACGAAACCGTTCCGTCATGCGCGTCGAACGGGTTAAATACAATCATATATATTTGTAAACAATGCTAGTATGTATATATGGGTGTAGTGTTTTGTTATATTTGGCTGCTTAATTTGCTAAAACGCGACAGGCATTAGAGCATGAGCGCATGTTTATCAGTTAAATAAATGTGGAAATATACCATATTGTGACTCCAGTTATTCACAAAATAAATATAGCTAAATACCAAGAAGATGGCCCAAAAACAATATGGATAAATACAGATAGAAATGTTAAAAAAAAAAATACCGTAAAACCTTGAGCCCTAATCATAACCTTTGATTTATTCTGATTTACTTCTAGCTTGTTGTGAACTTATAAGCATGTAGATCATTTAATGTTCTCTACAGGTCAATGTAGGTTTGGTCAAGTTTAACAATGTTGTCAGCATACTGGGGAATTTGCAGTTAATGGTTTAAAAATCTTGGTGGAAAGTTGAGTAATAGAGGGGCTAATATGCACCCACCCTCTGTTAGTGGGTATTTGATTGGAAACACTAAAACCATAACCAACTTTAATTCTTGCCTTGTTTGAGTATAAAGACAATATGGCCGCCAACAAAAGCAACAGGATGCTCAAGGTAATTTTTTTCCTTAAAATGCATCAATCGACTCTGTCGAAAGTGGAGGAACCCTCAATCTAACAAGCATAAAGCAGGCCCCCTTTCAGAGTGATCACTCCAATTTGTTTTTGGTGCAGAACGTCAATGGAGGAATCAGGCTAATCATCAATCTGAAAGGGGTGAACCAGTTGATCCAAAACAATCCATTTCAAAATGGACACCCTTAAAACCATCACTGATCACAGATCTAGATTGGGGACTTCTTAGCAGCTGTGGATCTCGAAGATTCCTATCTCCACATTCCAATTTGGTGTCTTCACTGGTGCTTTTTCATGTCGGTCATCCTATTCTCTCATTTCCAGTTCAAGGTTCTTCCTTTTAAACTCAAATCTACCCCAGTAGTATGCTCCAGGCAGTGGCACATATTGATGGTCAGGTCCCTGCTACAGGAGAGAATAACTCTGATTTGGCAGGATCTTAATTGCACCCCTTTATTCTTTGAATATTCAAAAACGTATGTTACACACTCACACCTATACAGCTCCTCATACTCTGCATGTCTTCACTTCTGCTCTAAACTCTGTGTTTACATTTGCTTCTGCACAGGTGACCTGTTTTGAGCATCACATCTGTTCTTCTCTCGTGCTCACATTTTTTTTCTTTTTTTTAATGCAGATTTATATTGCGCGAACTCGACCCGAAGGTATTGGAGCACTTTACATGAGCACCGGTTATGTCACACAAAGACACATTCAGGCACGGGGAGATTGAGTGATTTGCCCAGAATCACAGGATGTGGACGCGACCCCGAGGCTCGAACCCTGGTTTCCAGCACCAAAGTCGGCAGTCTAGTCGTCAGACCACATCCTCTCCCCAGCTCACATCTGTACCATGTGCATTCACCACCTCTCCTGTTTAACAGTTTATAACAGGTGGTGTGTGGCCAGTTCCTCAAGCATGCCTTCTTCCTTTGCGGCAGGTAGTATTTTGGCACTACAATATGCAGCCGCTGTTTTTCTTGTTTTCTTTTGCCACAGCTACTGATCGTTATTCTTTTCCTCCCATCCTATATTCTGGTTGCAATATTCATTTGAATGCATCTCAAGTCTTCTGTGAATCCAGGATCTTCATTTCAGCCTTGGTTAGTTCTACACTGTAAGCTCCTTCTTTGAAACCTGACTTCACTTTGCCCAGCTAGAGCCTGGGCTAATGCAAGCCTGAAGAGTATATGTAAAAACAGACACTGCCATCCTAACTGACATCTGGAAGGTTTTATGCCTTTCAGCTTCTTCTTCTGCCACTACATGGCACTATTTTGTCCATGATAATGTAAGAAATGACAAGAAGGTTACAGATCAAGCCTTTAATCCATTCCTTGACATCGAAAGATGTTCAACGGCTCCCGGTTTGCCCTCATTCGATAGCCAGTATGCAAGTGTCTCTGTCTCATACAGAACACAACAATCAGCTCCATCCGATGAACCTCCCGAAAGATATACAAGGAGAGGCAACATCCCTCCTTTGCAGCACCAAAGTGCCATCAGTCCCAACCAACACCGGCTCAGTAAAAGGCTCAGTAGCACACCCCTCATGAATCCAACCCCGCTGCAGTCTGAAGAGGGTACAGGGCCATGTAGCGTTCTTCTCACACTGGGCCCACATCAGGGTCGACTTGTTGTAGTGGGCACCGGGCATTTTCCTGGTGGGCCGGAAGGATGGGGGCCAGTTTTGGACCGGTGGGGCCGTTTTTTGTTACTGGGGGCCGGTTTTGCAGCAGTGCTGCAATAATGGC
Organism: Triturus cristatus; assembly: GCF_964204655.1. NCBI lineage: Eukaryota > Metazoa > Chordata > Amphibia > Caudata > Salamandridae > Triturus > Triturus cristatus. Next base: position 425,019,656 of record NC_140587.1, read on the forward strand.
CCCCTGCAACAAAAGCATCAGCAGTGTTTCCCACCAGCACCGCCCACCCACCCTGGGGCCAGTCCGACTTAGTTGCTAGGGTTGGTTTGCGTTCCAAGTCTGGTCCTCGCCTACATGTCTAAGATTTGATCTAGTTTGCATTTTGAGACCACCGAAACCTGCCACCTACTGCAGTCTACTAGCATCACTTAACTGTTGTGGCACGCAAGGCAGCCAACCCTCGACAAATGGCTTCTGATAGGTTCAGGCACCTTCCTCTTAAAACCAAATAAAGTTAGCTACATTCTAATCCGAAGGGTTCTGAACAAGACAAGATTTCCAAGGATGGTGCGGTGAGGTTCCATTTCTTCTTGGCCACCATCCTCGCACTACCTCTGCCTTGTTCAATTGGATTAGGCCAGGGTATTTGCGAGGTGTGCACCAAAGGTAGTTGTGGAGTCAAAGATGACACCCACAGCTTTCCCTTTGTGACTCTGAATGCAAAATACATTCTCTCCAAATAATAGTTTGATTTCTGCAAAACCTGAGCATGTGCTGATGTATGTAAATTAGTTTTTATATCATTCAGGCATCTGTTTTTGTTTTCTAGGCAGGCAATAGGTCAGATGAGTGCCAGAAATAAGGGGAAGTGGGGGTTCTGCGACTGAATGATAAAATCTGATTTAAATGAAATTAAAGTAAAACTGCAATTGTGTTATATTAAAAATAGGAAATTCTATTGAAGGTGTAAAGGACATGGGCGCATACATTGCGCCCTCTCATAATGGCAAAATAGAGACTGTCAGCTCCCATCTAGGACTGAGGTGCAAGTAGACACGCTGTGATTCAGAAAGTAATTAGTCTGTTAAGTAATTAACAAAATACATATTTATGAGGAATCTGTATATAGTTGATAAAGAGAATAATTAGTTGGTGTAAACAATGTAAAAGGGTTTCTAAACAGAGTGGGATGATTAGTCATTTATAAGGAATTCCATGGAGAGGAAATAAGAAGTAAACTTTCCAATTCAAGAGTTATGGAATCCAGTTAAGAAAAAAATCATAATAACATTTACTCCGATATTAAAAAAATAAGCAAGTGTCTGTGCTCTCGCAGTCCTGTACACTGACTCAACATGAGGAAAAGGTAGGTGTGTCTTATAGTAATGTGAGACAAACCTCTACCCTTACTGATATGGACCTAGGACATGACACAATTGTTCATGAATTAGTGTTAAATCCATGGTCTGTTGTGTGACACTTTGGAATTTCACAGCTCTTAAAGCCTTTATAGAAGTTCTGAGTGATCCTTTGGAAGATCCAAGATGCCTTTCCCTGCCACGGACTTATTATTTTGAGAACAACGTTGTCCAATATTGGTATGCGCAGTCTATGGTCAGATCGCTCTCCTCTAAACATTATTATGATCTCTGTCCTTAAGGATCAATATATTTGACGGTTTAGGGGCCGGGTGCCTTGAACCAATGAGCAAGTTTGTTGGTTAATCAATAGCTGTTAATGAAAAAAACTTTCCATTAAGCTAGGGCTCGCAGCCAAACAGGGTTGACAAATCTAGGTTAGTGCAATGACCTAATATTAGTGAATTAAGAAAAATAGGATGGTGATCAGTATCAAAGGCATTAAGAAGATCCACGTGTAAAATACAACAAAGTTCATGGTTCAGAATATTAATGCGTGGGTTTAGTGTCCATGAGGGAGATCTGAGGCGAGTTAATTTGAAGGAAGGTGAGATGAAATTTAGAAAAATGTGGATAAATTCAAGGACTGCAAAAGCATAATACTTGGGGCTTGATTGCGAGTTTGGCGGTCTTGGAGTGAGCGGCCATGCCAGTGCCCCGCTCCAAGATTACGCCAAGATTGTGGTCTGGTGGGCGGTCCTTTGATGTTCCCATGGTGGTGCCTATTAAAAAGGCACTGCAATGGGAATGCCAAAGCCCGTTCCTGCACGGCATGGGCTGTAAAGTCCATGCCGTGCAGAAAAGAGAGTGACTGCACACAGGGGGCATAACATGTGCCCCACTGCAGGCACCCCATGGCCCTGAGGAAAGTTTCCTCACTGTTACCGTTTTCATGGCAGCCTCGCCGCCATTAAACTGTAGCAGTGAGGAAACTCCCAATATGCTTGATGGTGCTGCAGCGGCACTGCCAGCATATTAGGGCCTCTGACCACCACGCCACTGCCGCAGGATCCAAGATCCCCGGGGGTTGCGGCTGTCCCACCACAGTATTCGTAATATGGTGGGTGGACTGCCGTTCTGACGGTCTAGGGAACGTCACCACGGGTTCGGCGGTCTGATTGACGCCAAATTCGTAATCAGGCCCTTAGTAGGTAATATTCGATCCATAGTGGCCTTTTTGAGTTCTGGAACAGCAGTTTGTTATAGTAGTATCATGATAAGATGTATTATATTAAAGAAGGTACATTTAATATAAATGTTTTATATGCAATTCGGTACCATTGGAATATTCCCTTCTCACCCGTTCCAAATGAAGCCTGCCTTAGAATGTTCATGTTACTGACAGTTATTGATGGTGAAGCTCAGCTGAGGAGAGTGGATGGCTGAATAAAGAATACTTCTCACCACATACTTTTGTATTCTGTGATTTTCATGATTACAATACAATCCTATACGGGAATGAAGTCAGATTCTGATTTTATCAAGAGATTCCAAGAAAAAGTAAGATACAAAATGAGAAACAGAAATGTGTGAGTTAAAGGTGCCATCATTAAATCAGAAAAAAACTGTTGGCTCAGCGTGATCAAAGATGCAAAGACCAGCAGATTCAGAGACTGAGGACAACCGCGAAGAACCAAAACAAGGCGAGCGTGGCAGAGACAAAGAGAGGGAATATAAGAAATTCATTTTGATAATGTTGACCGAAAGAAGAAGCTCAGTGGAGGAATGAGGACCCCGAGCATGAGGAGAAGGTGAAATAAGGTTGCACTCTGCTGACCGCAACAAGTGCAGACGAGCCACGATTCCTGTCCACCTCCAGTGACATGTTGGTGCAAAGAGAATGTTCCACCGCTGCTCCCTTTCTCTTAGTTTCATTAATTCAATCTTACAAGGTACTAATCAATACCGATTCCATCTTTTGTCAGTGAGTAGCCTTGTTTTTTATTCTGTGGCTTTGACTACACTTACTAAGCACCCCCATTTCCAATTTTGGCAAACCCATCATGAGGGCATACAGGAGGATTTCCCCCCCGTCATTGTCTCCTATATAAATCCCTTTGCAAAATCATAGGTGGAACACCTACAATAGGTAGATGTACGATTATTTTTGTGTAAGTATTAAGTAAATACATAGGGCATGCGAGGAGTCACATTTTACTCATACAGTGGTTCACACTGACGGATCTCGTGAAGTCAGGTAAGTGAGCCTGTTCATAAAAAACAGACAAATGTCTGTTCAGCGTGGTTGTCTGTGCTGTGCATGCGGCCGCCATCTTCAGACAGCACGAGCTGCAACCGTTCATCAGCACGCGCGCTGTCGCCACCAGCAACGGATGTGAAAAGGGAAATCATGCGCTCAGATGGTTGTAACGGCGGCTCTCATGCAGTTCCTAATCTTAAAGGAAGCTCTTTAGTACATAAACTGAGAAAATGTAGGTATAGCCAGGCGTGAAGCCATCCATCTTGCGAGCATCTTCTTTGCAGCACATTAGACTCTGGACATGCTCAATAAATCATCATCGCCCTGTAATGCAAGCAAGGCATCAGCTGCCTCTTTCGGTATAGATTAAAAATATCACGCAGACACTTTCAGAGGAGAGGGCCCTTAATTTACCAAGCATCACGTCATTCCACAATGCTTGACATCCGACTGCTTTAGGTAGGTTCATGGGAGGACGAGTTATCCGGTCCTTGGAGATTTAGAAACATGAAGATACAATTACAATTTCTGAAGAAGGTTGCTTTTGTTTCGTCTAATTGTATGGATAGGGGCTGTGCCCACTCTTAGATCAAGAAATCGAGTCATAGCTTGTAGGCTGCAGCCAATGAATTCCAAACATATGTACATTAAAGTTGCCCTGGATGCAGTGCTTAATTTGTAAAAAAATGAGTGGCGAGCCCTTGTCAGGAGACCACTGCAGTTTACACCACCCGTTGCCTCTGCCAGAGCTGAGGACAGCATCAACACACTACTAATCATTAAACTCTTAAAAGTGTGACAATTCCAGGCCGCCACAGCTATAAAAACGGTCTGGGTGGTAGATATTACTCATTTTTTAAATTGCGTGTTGAATTAATAAACAGCGTTTATCCTTATCTTTAAATTCGATTGCCAGTGCCAACATGTGCGAACTGTCATAAGTGCCGGTGCTGACAATTAAGTGCCGTGACGAGCACTGGAAACCACTGGCTCAAATTAAGCACTGCCTGGATGTCTGCCGCACCGGAAACCACCTGCTCAAATTAAGCACTGCCTGGATGTCTCCCGTATCTACTAAGCTAAGTATCGCACTATGTTATATACACAACAAAACAGCAATTTTACCAGACCACCACAATGTGTATGCACTGCTAGGTATAGCATCCCTACATTTCCATATAATGTATGCTGTGCCTTCACCTACAGCGTGTGTCGTTGTGATGTTGCTCCTCTCCTTTCTTCTTGCTGCGCTGCCAGCACTGGCCAGACTTGACACATTCCATGTCTTCAAACCACAACTCTACACCAAGTTTTGGTAGGTCACATCTAAACTATGTCCTCTGGTGGTGCAATCATTGCTCCACCGGAAGGTAAGTTGCTGTAGGTGTTATTATTTTTGCACAGTATTTGTATATGTATGTTCTGTATGTATATGTCTGTCAATAAATCATCAACCCAGTCAAAGCCCAACCTTAAGTAAATCCTATGTCCACCATCCTGTTCCCCAAGTGTAATGCTCCAGATCCTATGCTCAAGATTCTGTGTCCTACGTTTGATGCCCAAAAGCCCAAAGTGCAAGACTTAAGACACCACTCCTCCTAACATCAATGTCCTGCTCATATGCTGTTCCCCAAGTTCTGTGTCCCATGTCCAGGCGTCTTCGGCAATGTGCTCTGCATTACCCACAATTGCACAAAGTCTCCTGTCCTCCATCTTAATTAACAAATTCAGCACCCTAGCCCTGTACTAAGACCTCTGTAGTAAGATTTGTGTCCCATGTGTCATACCTTCCAACCAAAGCCCATCAAGACCCGTTCTTCACCCTTCCAAGGTCTGAAGGTCTAAGGGCCCATTACGATGTCGGACGGACCCGAGTCTGTCCCACATCGATTCGGTTCTGGGACCGAGCGACCTCCTGTCGGCAGTCCCAACCCAGCAATTAGGATGCAACTGAACACTGTTCGGTTGCACTCCTATTCTTTACAATGCGAGCAGGGATTCCGACCGGAATGCATGCTCTCATTGTAAAGAGAAGAGGTGCAGTTCATCCCTGCACCCCGTGACAGGAAGCTCAAGGTGCCTGCCACAGGGTGCAGGGATCAACGGGGAGGCACCATGGGTGCCCCCTCGGCCTCCAACCGAAGGCCGTGCACTCATGGGTGCCCTGCTGGGGGCCCCTAAAGTTGCCTTCCGACAGTCTTTCTGTGTCGGAAAGGGCGGAACAGAAAGGCTGTTGGAATCCAACATAGTATCGCTCGGGCGGAAAGATGGGCTCTCCGAGCCAGTCGTAAGCCATTTGGGAATCCATTTCGGATTCCTTTCAGACCGACTCCATCCAAATGGGTCTGTTGGAAATGAATCCGAACAGCTGATTACGATGCTATAGGAACGACTCTGACCGAGGATGAGACCCGTTTACTACGGCATCGTAATCGGCCCCTAAGTTTTATTTTCTAAGACGTGTGCCCCAAGCTCCAACCCTCCCGTCTGATGTTCCACGTACCACCCTCCTATCTCAGACCCTAAACTATGTTGCTCCACTCCTATGATACAAGCAATAAAATGCAAATACTTTGTCCAAAATATCGAGTGTAAAGCCCTGTACTTAAATAATAATATGTTCCTTACTACCTCCCAGCTTGTTTCTTTAGTACGTTCACTTCTCTTATCGTGCCCTTTACATATCTCACTGTAACTTTCCAAACAGGGCTTCAAAACTTATAAGTAAACAGAATGCATCAAAGTTTCACTTATGAAAAACTAGAGCATGTACAGAGAAGTGTGCCAGAAACACATTTAATTGATAGATGTGTATGAGTTCTTAGAAATAATAATAGTTGTTGTCCTAAAATAGTATTTATGATCTAATGAAACAAAAGGAAACACCTCTTTGTGCAGGGGTACATAGTGCCCTAGAGGGTCGTTTCAAACCTTCCTCACAGCCAGAGGGAATGATCTGTGCATCATTGGACCCCCTCATGAAACCCAGGTGATATGCTCTGGTAGCTGTACCAGCCCAGAAGTCTCCATTCAATGCCCAGTAGGTGTGTTTCCTGTAAGAGGTGCATTCTTGGGGCTTGTGTTTTTAACATAATATAATACTGCTCCTCTTTTAAACTTGTTTGGCAATTCACGTTTCATGAGATCGATTTAAGGTCTGAATGGGATCTCATACCAGCTTGATGTGTGTTTCCGGCAGTGTCTGTCATGTTCCTTATGTGCTGACCCCTTTCAACAACCAACCACCCCCAACATCCACCCACCCCTTAATTACTAAAGAGAAGCATCTGTCGCCCCTGAAAATATTGTAGACTTCAACTTGGGTTAGTGGCCTGCCCAGTCACCTGGCTCAGTGTTAGGGGATGATTTTAAGTTTGGCGGATGAAGGGTACTTCACCCGGTTGGCAGAGGACATTTCCCTACCACCCGATGAACATTGGCCCTCCAAACCTAGACTTGTCCGCCAGCTCAATTGTCAGGACGGTTCCTGTCAATATTGTAAAGTTTTGATGGATGGCTCTAAAAGCATGACGGTCATCCGTCAAAAGTTTCACAAAGTTTTGCATTTTTCAGAAACAAACTCCCAATTAAAATATGTAAACTAACGGCCCCCACACCAGGTAGCCCATGGTGAGGGGGTTCATGATTTTTTTTCTACTGTCCCTTGGCGGTGACTGACAGCAAAAAAAAAGGCACAAAACTCTAAATAGGGCAAAAGTTGTTATGTGTTAACCTTCGATGGCCTGTATTCGTACATACTAGAGGTCCGCCTGCCTCTGAATCGGGAAGACAGGCTTTGAGTTTGAAAGAGAAGGTACTCCGTCTCTGTTGCAATCACTTCAATACAACCACTTTTATTGTGCTGGGGTAGCTTGCAACTTTGTCTTACTTATTTCATTCATTCATACAGCTTACTTTGAAAGTTAAAAAGTCCATAAAACTTGCATTCGTATGTAAATCACACTATAGTTTAAAACAATCAGCTAAATTGTTGCTTACTCATTATCATTCAAAGTGCATGTGCTCACTATCTAAGACCCGTCTTTAAGTGCAATCTTCCCAGCAGACATTGAGATCGGATGGTCAGGGGAGAGAGACTGTTGCCCGCTCAAGGAAGGCGAGATGGGGTGAGCGTGCATTTGTCGGTCGCAGCTGCGAGGTTATGGAACACTCTCCCTGTACACATCGCTAGCGGTACTTCTTACTCTGTATTTCGCAAGAAGGTGAAGACTTGGCTTTTTTCACAACTACAACTGCCTTTGTTGGTCTCCCCTGGTTGGTCCTGCCGGATATAGTGCTTTGATGCCTATGGTTTAATGCGCTTTTCAAATTTAAATTACAAATTTTAAATTACAAATTAAGGGGCAGATTTACAAGCCCCCTGCCCCACCGGTACGTCACTTCTTGTGACGTACTGGTGGGTGGCTTTTCCTGTCCTTGTAAATATGGCCCCTTTACACGCAGCACTTTGCGTGAAAGGGGCGTTCAATGGGTGTTGCTGTGGGTGTTCCCACGCAACACCCATGGAACGAGACACATTTCCAGATTTACGAGGAATCGTAAATCTGGAAATGTATGTGAATGCTACGCCTCGGCATAGGAAGGCGCAACGAGGAGAAATGTTTTAATTTATCCTCGTTTTTTCCTCTTTCAATACGTGCTGCATTCTACAGCACGCATTGAAAGAGGAAAAGGCCTGTAGTGATTGTTTTTGTGCAGGAAGGTGCCCCTTCCTGATAAAAAACAATCTCAACACGACGCAGGCATCCTTGCACCATGGTGCAAGGGTGCCTGCGCCGGCACATGGCTGCAGTTTGTTCCCCAGCGCAGGGGGAAGCACAGAGATGCGACATATTGTTGCAAATGTGTCGCATCCCTGTGCTTTGAAAGTGACTCAGTGCAGCGCACCAAAATGGCTTGCGGAATCCACTGAGTCACTTTCATTGTAAATCTGCCCCTAAAGGTATAACACAGATTCCAAAAGAAAAACATAGGGCCCGATTCACAAAGGGACTTATGACTCGTAGCTGGACGCTGAAGTTGTTCGCCAGCACACTTACTCTTATTCCCATCAATACTCAGATGGCCCGGTGGCCGTAACAGGAGGAACTGGTCACGATGAAAAGGTTTACATGCTTCATTCATACACAAGCGATGGATTGCTCATCAACATGGACCATGGGAGGAATAATCATGGCCACCAATAATGTGCTGGAGGCAAAAATGTGGCATAAATCTGCATGGAACAAAATGTCTGTTTTATAAGGGCACACGAGAAAGCTAATTGTATTGTTCGACCCACAGTATTCTCTGGGGCCGATTAACCAAAGGCGTGTAAGTCTATTTACATAGACTCACATCGGTGAGTTACAGAGATTTATGCGCGTCATTCTGAAACGAACCAATCATCCTTTCTGTGCTCGGGGCGGAGCTTATTTGATGAGCTAAACTAGGCATTTGGGCTCACCCAGCGCACAAATAGCTCCAAACGGACCCAAAGTTACACTGGCTCCCGTTTTAGTCTTTACAATTGAACCCAGGGGTGTACAGATGTGTTGGAAAATATGATTCCGGTATGAGAGGCAAGACAAGGAATGTTGCCGTTGCAGTGTCTAAAATGCAAATTAGGAGTAAATGATCACACACCTCCGCTTGCTTGGAGTGTAAAAGGCCGCTTTAGTAAGACAAGCAGAGTTCTTACCCTTCGGCTGAACTGCACAAACTAACTTGCAAACTGAACTAACAGAAAACTCCAAGCCTTCCCACCCCAATGTATTTCCCACCCCAACATCCCACCCCCATAAACTGCACCCAACCTTTAACCAAGCCATGAGTGCTTATGATCCTCACTCCGGAATGCACAATATTATTTCCGAGTCTGGCCACCCTCGGACCGAGCCATCCTCTTGCCCCAGATCTTCCCTCCATTGTTCTTGACTCCTCAACACCCCCAGCTTTCACCTGATCAGGTCCACGGGTTTGCCTTGTCCTGCTTGCCCTTCAGCGACATCACATATCCACAGAAATGCAACCCCAAACCACCAGGTGCTTCCAGCCCGGTGTCCACCCCTATTGCATGTACCAGGGTGGGCTGTGAGCTTCCTTCCAGTAGCAAGTGCAGGAGAAAAGAGTTTTGCCCTCGCCCAACAAAACCGATCTAAAGGGGCAGCCTTCCCTTCCTCCCAGCTCCCGGCTTGTGGAGTGTGCTTGCACTTTCCATGCGCAGAGCCCAGATTGTGCTGTGGGCATGTGTGCTTACTATAACCTCGTGCCTGTCAGGGCCAAGGGCACCGTCCTTTGTGAGGGCACACAAGGTGTCTAAATTGCAGACCCTACAAGCAGGAAGTGACATGAATGCAGGACATTGTTTTCAATATGCCAACAACAATTTTGCTTTAAAGTGGTGGACAAAGAGACTCATTGGCCCAGATTTACTATGTATCATTTTTGGTATTTACTAAGCCATGCAAAGCCACTTGTGTGTTTTAGTAAGTAATAGTATAGAGTGACACAAGGGGTGAAAAATGGGGAAGTATGGAGAAGTGAAGAACAATGTAGGGAAGATTTTGCATTACTTTGTGTCGGAGAGGCATTACATGAGTGGAGCATGGATGTTCCCAAGCATCCACCCGTATATTGTGATGCAAATTTAGATTTACAGAGACTTGTAAACCTGGGTTTGCGCCAAAATGGTGTGCCTACCCGACAGAGGTGTAACTAGGAGAAATATCTTCTTTTCTCATCGTTATTTCCTCCTTCTCTGCGCAGCACACATAGAAAGAGGAATATGCCTCTAAGGATTGTTTTTGTGCACAAAGGTGTTCCTTCCTGCCCAAAAACAACCCTGCCCGTAACATAGGCACCCATGCACTATGGTGCAAGGGTGCCTACGTTGCCGCTACGCAGCACACAGTGGACCAGAGCAAAAATGCTTCCATCTTCGTAAAAATTGAGCATTTCTGCTCTCTCCTTTTCACACAATGTAGCTCAGCGAGTTCCCTTGCTTTCCTGCGTAGCGTGAACAAATAGTACATATGCCCTATCGTGTATACAGAACACTCTACACGGACGGATGACAATCTTTAGGTGCTGGTTCTGGTCTGTGGAGACAAGTACACAAGGATTCTACACATGCAACATATTCTAAGTGACAATCCCATTCCCTTTTATATTCACACACATGATGATGATATATATATATATATATGAAGAAACAAATTCCCATAAATCCAGCTTCTGCAGGAAGACAGGTACAGACCACAGCACGCAGAGTATAAGTATTAGTGCAGGTTTATTCCATATGGATCGGGGTGATTCGTCAAGCGGGGGCTGAGAAAAAAGGGGGTCTCAAAACGTGTTTTCCCCATGCAATTTTCCATAGGAACCGTTAATCGCAGCTACAGCCCGAACTGCTGAACGGAATTACACCAAATTTGGCAAAGAGGTAGCCCTTGGTTCACACTCGTGCCTTTTGCTTAAATGGTGTAAATCCGTTCAGTAGTTCCTGAGAAGATCAAAAGTAAATCATAGATATATCTATGGGCGCGGTGGATCCGCGCACCCTGCCGAGCACGAGCTGGATGCTAATTGGCTGTCAACACTCCAATCCAGGAAGTGTTGGCAGCCATCTTGTGCCTCGGTAGAACCGAGGCACAAGAAAGCACAAAAGCAAACGCGCAGAATGCAAAAAGGGGGCAGGGTATAAACACCCTGACCCCCTAGGCCTGCTCAGGGGGTCTCACAAGGACCCCAGGGCCCCAAAATGTTTATATTATTTTTTAAATCGGCAAAATCCACTCAGGGTGCGCAGATCTTGCCGATAAAAAAAAAACGAGGCGCAGTCTCCCGCGCTTCGCTGCTAATTAGCCCCCGGGGGGGCCAAGTCCCAGTGGCATTTGGAAAATAAAGTGTGGGGGGGGCCAATCCCCTCCACACTGCCCCGGGGATCGCCACCCCCGGGGCTCGACTTTATTGAAATTGCGGGGCTTTTTTAAAATAAATAAATACCCTGTGTGGGGGGGCTCAAGCCCCCACACACGCCCCGGGGACCACCACCCCCTGGGGCTTTGTGCGGCCCCCCCCTCCTGGAGCCATTGATGGCCCTGGGGACCGCCACCCCCCAGGGCCGGCTCCTGCAGTGTTCCGGGGTGCCCATCCCCCGGGACACTATAGTTTGCAATGTCACTGAAAACTGCTTTGCTTCATTGAAGCGAGGGCAGGGAAACCTGCTCTCGCTTCAATGAAGCAAAGCAGATTGCTTTTCCACATGGGGAGCAGCATGTTAGCTGCTCCCCATGTGGAGAAGCAATGCCGGCTCCCGTAGGACGCGGGGAGCCGGCTGGGACTGTGGGGGATTGGGGACCCCCCCCACGGTACCCAAAGCAGAGGGCCAGCCCCTGGGGATGGGGTCCCCGGGGCTACAAGAGGCCCGGGAGGGGGGCCACTCGGCCTCCCTCCCCAAAAGGAAAAATTAAAAAAATAAAAAGGCCGGCCCCGGGAAATGGGGTCCCCGGGGCCATAAGTGGCCCGGGAGGGGGGCCACACGGCCCCCCTCCCCAACAGTTATAAAAAAAAAAAAATGAATGATGTAATATGTGACATCATCAGCAGTGGATTGCGGGCGCACAAGTTATAGTTAGTAGAACTAACTATAACGGAGGAATTTCTATGGTTTTCTACGAGTGAAATGTCCAGCTAACTCTAACACCCCTGAAACCTATGGTTTTTTCAGTGAATATGTATATATATATATATATATATATATATATATATATATATATATATATATATAGATAGATAGATAGATAGATAGATAGATAGATAGATAAGAGAATCAATGAGTTTGTCCACATGAGGAAGGCTTCTCTCCTGACCCTGTATAAAAATAACCCCATTTTCCAATACCAGTGTAGTCTAGATTGATAATGGCTGGAGGCGGGGGCATTTTAACAGGCCATCATAAACACCTGGAACCGTGAGCCCCCGTGTTCCGTAGTCAACTGCCCTGGCCAATGTGCCACACCTCTTCCAAGATGAAATGCAGTGGCGGTCCGTCCATTGGGGGCGTTGGGGCGTCGCCCCCCCGCCCGCGCCTCGCGCCCGCAGCTTCCTCGGTGACGACGGTGAGGGAGAACTGTCAGTCAGTATGACGTTGGACCGCCCACCCCCTTCAGAGTCTGAATGGGGTGGGCGGTCTGGCGTCATGTTGACTGACAGGCAGCCAGCAGCACACAAGTGCGCATGAGTGGGGACGGAGGGCGATTTTTGCACCGTGCCCAGTCATGCGCACTAGTGTTTCCCGAGTCTGGCGCATGCCCATTAGGAGAGCGAGGTTGAGCCAAGGCTCAAACCTCGGTCTCGTAATGGGTAGGCGGGCGGAGCGTAAGCCTGCTCTAAGCCGCTCAGGATTGGCTGAGAGGGGTCAGATGGGCTGCGCCTGTTCCAGTGAGTGAGTGTGTAGGCGGCGGCGCCAGAAGTAACGGCAGTTGAGTAACGGACCTGAGGCGAGGCAGCGCGGACCCGGCCGGACCTGCTCAGGACAGGTAGGATTTTATTTTTTATAAAAACACCCCCGCGCGACCCCCCCCCCCCCCCAATGACACAATGATACCTGAGGAAATACCAGACTAGGGTAGGAGGTCACCCAGGGGTCGTTACTGAGTGCTCAGATAAATTAGATATGTAAGCCAGCTTCTGTAAAAAGTATAGGTTTCGGCAATAAAACGCCGGGTAGTAACCCCATTAGTGTGTTTTCATCTATTACTGTACCTTCCTAGAATACGGCAGGATGGCGGGGAAAACATAGCTTTAATCAGGACATTCGATTTAGTTTTCTTACAGGAAACATGGATGGTGTCCCTCTTTCATTTAGATGGCTTCCACACGTACTGCTCCCCAGCGGATTCCATCACCTGCTGGCCGAACGAAAGGGGGGTTAGCAGTTCTGGTCACGTAACATTTCCATCAATTAAGATAAGGAAGTTACATAATTCAGTGTGGTTCCAGATTTTACAGTTTTTGATAATAGCCGCTCGCTGAGGTGAGTGAACATTTGGACAGGTCTCTCCAAAACACTCTTAAAAGCACATAGTCAAACTTCGGTTATCTGGGCAGTTGAATTTTAACTTAAAGCTTTGTAATTTTAGTAATTCCCTGGTTTGTGGCTTAATCACTCCAAAAGGTGTGATAATTACTCCCCTTTTGCATACTCCAATGGAAAGGCCTTAAATAAGATTATTACCAAACATAATTTGCTCTTCGCCTCGGATACTTTTTTTAAAGCATGCTCACTACCACCCACCTTTCATGGAAATGGCAAGACTAACTTAATTGACTTTAATATAGTCACGAGTGACCTTGAACCTGTGATTTTTCTATCAGGAATAATTGCTTGAATGATCATAGTTTATTGATTTTACAATTGAATTTGGATTTAGAAAGGGCACGAGGAAAAGACATGGGAGAACTGACTTTCTCATCCAACTTTGGCAGGAGATTAAAATGGGACAACGTAAATGTCAAACAGTTTATTCCTGACCTAATTCAGGGAGAGCGGTCGGCAATACCTTCTTGCATGTCCCCAGAACATGGGGACACAGAATCTCAGACTGGTTCCACCGCCTCCCACCGCTGCAGGGGCATTTTAGTAAGAAGTGACGTGTTCCAACATTTCCAGTGAGCAGGATGGTATTTATTTTTAATATGGCAAAAGCATTTCCAAGTCCACTTGGTGGCATCCTAGCTCTCACACTGAAGCACTGTATATTATGGCTCTCATTTGTGGTCCTGTGTCCTGTGCTCATACTACAGGAGCATGGTATGTCCCAGCTCTCAAACTGCAGCACTGTATATCGTGGCTCTTATATTGTAGTCCTGTGCCATATCCTCAATCTCTGGTGGCATGTGCTAGCTGAGCTCTCATACTGCAGCTCTGTATATTATGGCTCTAATATTGTGTTTCTATGTCTTGCACTCATACTATGGTGGCACGATTTGTCCGAGCTGTCATACTGCAGCACTGTATATTATGGCTCTCATATTATAGCCCTGTGTCATGTACTCATATTACAGCGGCATGGTATGTCCGAGCTCTCACACTGAAGCACTGTATATCATGGCTCTTATATCATAGTTCTGTGCCTTATGCTCAATCTCTTGTGGCACAGTATGTCCTAGCTGAGCTCTCATAATGCTGCTCTGTATATTATGGCTGTTATATGTTAGTCCTGTGTCTTGTGGCCATACTGCGGTGGCATGGTATGTCCGAGCTCTCATACTGCAGAACTGTATATCATGGCTTTCATATTGTGGTCCTGTGTCTTGTGCTCATACTACAGCGGTATGGTATGCCCTAGCTCTCATACTGCAGCACTGTATATCATGGCTCTTAGAGGGGGCAACATTGCCAAATATAGTCACATAAAGTGAAGAATTAAAAAATGGGACATTTCTGCTCATTTTGAAACAGGTGGTACTGGAATTCCCATTTCAAATACATATACATCTATGTGTTTGTGATTTTGTTTTTTTAATTTGAAAATAGTTTGGAACTGGGCGTCTTTCTTGTTTCCAGCGAACGGCTTTCTCCCCTGGAACTTGTGTGTATTTCTTTGTCATTGAAATTGCATTTTAATATAGTTGTTACTACCACCGACAAAGCGGTTTCCTTCACAAAGGCAAGCCTTTCTTTTTATCGCAGATTAGGCGTCTCTTGTTTCAAAAATATACAAACACGTTTTTATGGGAACATCCTCGGAGTAAACAACTTTTAGTCTCTTTCATTTTAAGAGTTGTTCCTTATTCCGTTAAAGGCCAGATTTCATATTTTGTGGATTTCGGTTAAAATAAATATTTAATGGTTTATTTTATGCAGACAAGAAGGAAAGTGATCTGAAACGGGAATTACGTTACACAAGGGGGGAGTTGGGAGGAGTTTGTACCATTCGGCGACTCTAGATGGAATCATGATTCAGATTTAGGGACACAGACGCTCGTTGATCAAGAGCATGTTAGCAGTCACGCCAGCGATTTTGCTTTCAATATTCACATGAGGCAAGGTTGGATCAGGGTGTCAGCATATTTCCTCGCAGTCGCAGCATTAAGAGTTGATTTTTGTGTGTCTCAAGATGTGCCTGTGTATGTCTGTATGTGTGTGTTATGGTATGTATGTCTGTATGTGCGACTGTGTGTGTGTATTTGTGCTTTATTGTACGTGATTCTTTTTTTTGTTTTTACAATGTGCTTAATGCATGTGTGGATGGTCTATGAATGTTCCTAATTTTGTCTGAAAATGTAATGAAGAAACAGGATGGGGAACTCATTTTCTGGGGATGACTCTTTGTTAAGTGGGGAAACTGAGATTATAATGTTAATGCATTTTAGTTTCAGCAGGACTTCACCTAAGAACATACCCTCTGCAGTGGGCTCTATGTGTGTTTGCAGCTCTAGTCTCTGTGCTTCTCAAATTTGCTTGAAAATGCACCCTTTACCCACTTTTTTTTCAAAATTTTCTCGGGGGGAAAAACCCCCCCGAACCCCCTCTAAGGAGGTCGAGCTCGCTCGCTGCGCTCGCTCGCCACGGTGCACTCCCACAGAAAGTTTACGCCCACCACTTTCAAATGTCACCATCCGCCACTGATGAAATGGAAATATTCCTGTCTCAGCACGTGCCGTCCATTCATACAAAATGCAGATGCGTAACATCCACGCTGTTGGCTTATGTATGGTGCTAATGATCTACCAGAAGCCTTCAATAACCGCGCCTTCAATCGGTCATAAATTGCATCAGCGTTTTTTAACAGCTGCTATGCATACAAGGGAGTTTATTCGCGCACCCTTGAAAGGTTTATTTCCAGAAAAGGTATCATTCTACACAATCTGACCGCACCTTAAGTGATATTTATTGCACTTTTAGTACAATGCATCATTCTTACTCATTTCTTTTTTCGTTTTTTCAAATCTGCAAGTTTTAAAAAAATCGTTTCGAACACTCTTTTGTGTCATACCCTTAACCCGTGCCTTTCAGTCAGTGCAAGTGCCAGTTAGGGGTGCCCAACAGTGACAATTCGTTTTAGAGTATGATGTATTTAAAATTCTATTGGCTTTTCATACATCATTAATGTGTCTCTGGACTGACAGAAGTACTCGTCCTTTCGTTTTATTGGAAGACACAGCCCACTTCTAACATAAACCTTTCATATGGTACAACTAAATTCAGTCCGTTTATTTGTTTCAACACTATCCTCAATCAATGCGATAGATTTAATGCAGCCATCTCCTCAACATATTACGTGGTCAACATGTTTCAAACTCTTGGTTAATCAAAGTAGGTCTTGGTCGGGAATTCGATCCAAAATACCAGTATCAGTTGTTGTCTAAATCTAGTCTTATTGCTAGACACTTTTTCAAAAAAGTTTTCCCTCTCATTGTTGGGATTTTTAGTTGAACATAATGGTTACAATAACTCAGCTTTGTAAAATGTTAAACTTGAATGTTCTCCTTGACTTAATTTTGTTCAATCTTATGGTGCCATGGGTCGAGGGTGCATTCCAGACTTTGGATCTTTTTTTTGCTCACTAGGTCTTGTTATTTTTTGCAGGAACTTCCACGCTGGGAATTTTTACTTGCAGCCTCCCCTCCTCAGTGTAAAAATTATGATTAAATATTGACCGGTAGGCGGCCTGTGTATAAAAATGTTTCCATATATATGCTATCCTGGCTGAGATGGAGCCAAACGCAGAGTGAGCTTATATGAAAAAGAGGGCCCAGGCACTGGGGCTTACTATTGACCCTTCCCAATGGAAGAAACTGTGGTCTGATATTTCCATGCTGATTAAAAGTGTTCAAAACAGAGCATTGATGGATATGAGAATGATGCACTGGCACGTACACCAGTCCGAATGAAGCAAAAGTATAGCTCTGTGGAGGGTGTGTGTTGGAGAGGCTGCGGTCAAGAAAAGGACACATTTAATGCTTAGAGGTTATGTCCGAAATTAATGATCTTTTGAAAGGCGATCCTTAGGAATATCCATGCGGTGATAGGTTACCTGCTGAGACCGAACCAGGCAGTGCTCATCCTTGGAATACGCTCACCGGAACTGGTCCGTATGTCAAAAAGGGACTGGAGACTCATGAGAAACATTCTTCTGGCTGGAAAACAATTGCTGGCATTAGCAGGTTAAGTTCGCAGCCAGCCCAATGATGCAGGGCTGGACAGGAAGTCTCTGGACTTTGCTAGCCATGGAAAAGTTGACATGGGCTCTTACTGAAATGACCCACTAATTTGGTAGTTAGTGGAAACCGCATGTAGAATATTGGGTTATGGATGTGTTCGGTCTTTGAGAACCCTATGATTGACCACCTGAAGTGTAGAAAATGTGTTAAATTGATAGATGTCTCGTAGACAGGTCGTGTAGAAAACAAGTTGTAGCTTTATTTGTCAGGTTACAGGATCAAATATAAGTTACAAGATGATGGTTAGATCCATGTAATGCCCCACCAGGAGCAGCCTCCTTGCTGCTCAGCCCATCCGCTCCAACTGACATCTCCTTAAGCACAAACTCACTCAAGATTCCAAATGACATCATCATTGGCTGAGCAGCAAGGGAGAGAAAAAGAATGGGGAGGATGCACCAACCAACAAGTAGGTTATAACTTAATGCTTGTTACACTCGTCCGTTACATGCATATGAAGACCATGTGTTGTGCCTTTGATGAACTGTATGCTTAATTTGCTCACATGTTTGAATGTCCACGAGGGCGCTGGGGAGTTTCTTTCCTCTTTGAACTACTTGGGATCTGATTTATTTAGGGGTGAAGTTGTTCTATAACTGTGACCGTGGAAGTGCTTCAACCCTGTTTGTAAATTTGAAGCTTAAAAACCAATAAAATGTCTTTGGGAAAAACAGATGACGAGGGCCCAACAGCCTACATCTGAAAGAGCTATCATTTTGCCTTCCTTATATACCAGTGACAAAAAGTATTTGTGATTTAGTGGCACTTAGCGACCCTGGAGGACAGCAACCTGGGTTCTAATCCTGGCTTTGGCAATGGTCCAGATTACATGACACTGGACACGTTGTATTAAATCACTATTTCTAAAGGTGCTTATCTATCGAAATTATGAGTAGAGCTGATTCAGTTTGGAGTGTGTGGAATAAAAATGTAAGTGTGTATTCACCTTTTAATAACTTCATAACATAAAGAATCATTCAGCAGACATGGTCTAAGGTAAAGTATACTCAGTTGAAGCTGCTAATTATTTTTGTAAATGTCTGTGTAGTCATAATAAGTAAAACAGGAACAAGTAGGATTGTGCAAAATAATTAAATCCATCATTTATCACGTCTAGGGGTGTACGAAATTTGTCACACCAACATCACTGTCCATATTTTCCATATAAAACAAAGTTATGAACCATGGGCGGGCCTCAGAGTTCAGAAACGCAGGCGGTACTGGAAGTCCCAATGTTAGAAATTTCCTTGCAGCTAGGGCATCATGGGATTAGATGACTACACTCACATGCCCCCTTTTTGTTACCCCAGGTAGCCATATTACAAGAAAACCTTGTCACCTTCCTCAAGATAGCTATTGTTGGAGGAGAGAAGGACCACTGCACTAACCAGAGCCTAAGACTTCAGCTTCTTGTCTTCAGACTACATGGAGACTGCCGGGCTCATCCATCAGCAGGAAGCATCTTCCCATAACCAGGATGAGGTCCTGCAGGCTCAGCAAGGACTCCTTGGCTTCTGCCGGGTTGAGGGATTGAGAGCTATGACAGGTCCCAGTCAGATCTGCTGCAGGCCCATTCCATGGGTCCGGGCCCTGGGCTCCAAGCACTGACTGTTGCTGTCCCAAGCGACCCAGGATACACTAGTGGCGGCCCAGTAAGCTTTCCCTCCTCAGGACGGATGGAAAGCTCTGCCTGGGTCCCCGTCAAAGCTCTGTATTGACCAGAGATGCAGTCCCCTGGGCATAGTCTCCATTTACCAACCAGTAGTGTCACCAGGATACACAGATTACATGAAAGTCCAGTAACGTTCCTCTACATTTGCAATAGGTGGGCTAAGCCGGACCTCCAGATTGACCAAATCCTTCTACCAATCAAGAGGTTGCCTTTGGGATCCATGAGGTCCACAGGCACTGCCAATCTCCTCTGAGGTAAATACCTCTGCAGACAAACGACTGAAGGCCATAGGCCCTTTGTCTTGGGCTTCAAGGTGTCTCAAAGTAATCAGAACAGAGCTATGTAGGCAAGGTGTGGACTCATGCTCAATCAGGATGGGAGGCTGCTACCAGGTCCCCAGTCAGAGCTCCAGCTGGGCCCCCGGGCATGATACCTGATCCCAGGCTTTGGGCAGCGAACCTCTGTATCCCAAAGTACACAGAAGGGCCCTCCATAGGCATTGAGTGGGCTCCTTGCTCCAGCAGGATGGGATACTCTGACCCGTTCTAGGTGGAGCCTGGGGTCAAGGCCGTATAGCTGTGATAAAAGAAATACTATCAAACATTATATTAACTTTAAAATATATATTAACTTTAAAAATAATAAGTATAACTTACAAATATAAAATAAAATATAGACTGTAAAATAATTGCACATTACTAAACACAATATTTAAACAGATAACATTATTATTTAAACAAATACAAGATACAAATACTAATAATTATAGTTACAAACACTAGATATATATTTTTAAAATACATGAACAATAACATTATTAAAATAAAAGAACGATACTATCACTTCAAACATATATCAAATTAAAAATAATTAAAATTAAAGTAACTTTCAAAATAAAATGACAAACAATTATGGTAAAACAACTTTAAAAAATATTCACATAAAAAATCAAGACTTGGAAGGGTCACATTCGCTAATCACACACCAACATGACCACAGTAGGTAAAGTGTTGGACTTTGGAAAGGTCAGAATTACTATTCTTGCTTCAAGATAAGCAACAATAGGGAAGGTGTTGGACTTTGGAGGGGTTTGATTTACTGTTCCCACTCCAATGTAAGCAACACTAGGGAAAAGGTTTGGACTTTGGAGGGGTCAGATTTACTATTCCAATTCCAACGTAAACTGAAGGGAAAAGTTTTGGACTTTGGAGGGGTCAGATTTACTATTTCAATTCCAATGTAAACAGAAGTAGGGAAAGTGTTGGACTTTGGATTTTGTGGTCCCACCCAAGATATATTTTGGCTGCTTTTCTTTTACCTCTTTTCTGAAAATGGATTGTATGTTTCAGTATTGTTGGGCTTTCTGCATGCTTGAATTAAGCAATAAAGGGGTGATGAAGATGTGATTAAGGGTCTTAAAAATCCCTTGCCCAGTGCCCCAAAAATCCTTAAGATAATATTGAGGGTGAGCCGTTATAATGAGGCATCAACAGAATTTTTTTTGCAAGAATGTGCAGAGTAAGGCGTATGTTGGAGTAGATGGTGTGGCTTCTAGTAGCACGTCCAATACCCCCTCATGCTTCTCATAGACCCAGCATTTAATATGTGAGGTTAATCCACGTCTCATGAAAGAGATACTCCACTGCCATTAGGCACTTTATGGTAATCTCCTCTAGGCCCTGTCCCCTCCACACTCAGTCCTGTTTATGTTTGTCTTTACGACACATTCTTCCCCGACCTTGAGGAATTATCTATACATTTTTTCTTTTTGCTTACTATCATGGTATTCACAGATTTGACATGTACCCCGTAAGTGAGAACACCTTGTGAAAATATGATAAGAAAGCCCTGCAAGCTTCTGTGGGGTTGGGCCTCTACTGAGTAGGATTTTGCAATGGAGGAAATTGAGTCAACCACAAGATTTGCCCTGGACCATTCAAGGCCTTATAGGTATGGGCTTCATACATGCACGGCTAGGGTTGACGCTTACTGCTATAGTACAGTATGTGTAGCTAAGGCAGACCTCTCAGGGCACAATGTGACAGATACCAACTCTCCTCATACTGATGGCAGAGAGGTGCACTCTGCTTGTAGGCACTCAGGGGTGACAGCCTGGTAGTGACCACTAAGTGCTTTAGAGGGTATCGCTGGCAAGCACAGATGCCCAGCTTCTCAAGCACATATAGGTGAAAGGCCATACTTATCTAGTTTCCATATCCTCATGGTGTCAGACAGAAAATAGGCAAGTAATGTTTTAAGAATGACCAGAAAACAAGGTGTGATAAAGTGTTCCTGTTTCAGCGGTCT
The DNA here is from genome assembly GCF_964204655.1 of Triturus cristatus. Lineage (NCBI taxonomy): Eukaryota > Metazoa > Chordata > Amphibia > Caudata > Salamandridae > Triturus > Triturus cristatus. The sequence continues at coordinate 425,041,245 of NC_140587.1, forward strand.
TGCAAGAATGGTGCTTAGAGCTCCCTCAGGGGAAAGGATGTTCTGTGTGCTGGAAGGTTATTTAGTATGGTGCACCTGCTGTAGAGTTTGCTATGGATCGCACACACTGATAAAACAAAAGAACAAATGGAAGAATGTATCCCCTTCTTCATCAGAGTAATTCAGCCCTTGCTGTAGTCTTACAAGCAGATGTGCGAAGAAATTCTGTCATGAGACGTGGAGGTGGAATCTTTGATCATGACCTTGCCATGTCCCTGGTCCAAATTAAGTCACTTGCCCAGCCTCTGTTTGAGGCACATGAGCAGTCAAAACAGAAGCAGGATACACCCAGTGGCCAGCATCCCGTGACATCCCTTCTGATACTTTGGTTTCATCAGTTCTAGCTTCCATCCCTTCCTCGTGGCCATGCCTTGAAAATGAAGAGGAGGGTGATGTGTAAGAGCAAATCTGCAGCTTTCAGCAGGGGAATCCAAGCAAAGCACCAGATGGATATTTTCCATAGGTAAAAACCAAAGGAAATGATGGACGGAGTGTTGAACATTGCAAGCACTCACCCCCAGTCAACTGATCTGGGTTTAATCCATCACCGTTCTTTAGCCCACTCTGCCACCCCAGTTCAGACATGGCCATATGCAAATCAGTCTGACCCTGTGCCTCATGGGAACAGTCCAGCCCGAACTACCAAGCCATGTCTTTCCTGGACCATAGGTGGCTTTGCCCTTCCACTCCTAAGCTTCCTATGCACTCGTCCACCAAGGGTGTGATCCTGCTTAAAAGGCATGAGCATAACAAAATCTTGTCAAGTTACATGATCCACCTTTAACACTTATAGGGTACAGACCCTAAACTCCCTCAATCACTTCAAGTTCTGGCAAACGTCTTGGGTGATCTTTCAAGACACCAGATTGCATTTCATCTTGTTATCTTATAGATTAATCGTAGTAGCCACCTTCAACAACTACTACATGCGTCTCAATTAGATGCTTGATTTACTGGAAGTACACCACTTAATCTAGATTAGCAAAAGCTCCCCAGAGCCACCTTGTTACATAGGATACTATGGAGATGAGCCAGTGGATTTTCAATGTTAAAAGTTGGTTGATATATCTTCCTGTGATGTCATTGGGGTCAAAGGCCATATGGCGTTACTTACCTGTGATGTTATAAACTATCAAAAGATCGAAGATGTCTCTTCTTCTACCCCTTGAATTTTGCTCAACTGACATAAATGTTCTCTTTTATGCAGTATTTACGAAATTTGCATAATCCGCTTGAGGAATCTTTGTCAATAAGAGCATTTTATTATATTTCAATTGTATTGCTGCCTCTATAAACACAGACAAAGGGCCCGATTACAAGTTTGGCGGTCCATGGGACTGCCAAAATTGCAGCGGACGTGCGGTGGCGGTCAGGCACTGCCGCACCAGCGGTCCGACCACCGTATTGCAAGTACGGTGGTTGGACCTCCAGAGAACCACCCCAACCGCCAGGGATACACGATCCCTGGCAGTGGCATGGTGGCCTGAGGCCACACACAACATGCTGGTTGGTGCCCCTGGGGCACCACCAAGCATAATATGAGTTTCCTCACTGCCCTCGTGGTGGTGAGGAAACCTAGGGGGGCTTACAGGGCCCCATGGTGTCACTGTGCGTGGGGGTGCATGCAAGGGGCACATGGCGTGACCCCCTGTCTTTCTGCACGGCGTGGACTTTGCAGTCCATTCCATGCTGTAACGTGCTTGGCTGCCCCACAGCACTGCCTTTCTAAGGCTCTCCTATGAGCCTTTGAAAGGCAGCGCCGTGGCCAGCTGCCGCAGGTTGGCAGTGGAGTTTGGCGGTGTGGAAGCGGGCCCATAATCAGGCTCATAGACATCTTGTTAGGTTGTTAGGAAAGGACAACAGTGCTTCAAATGTTATATTACTACCAACCTGCAGTTACTTGTATTAACTGATCTTTTAGGGGCCATTGTCAAAAGATAAACAATATGGGTTTTTTAATTCTAATTGTTCGTTAGATTTCAATGAATGGAAAAAGTTTTCTGCTTCATGTGCTTACCGTGACGCGATGAAAAGCTGTTGACATATGTCAGATGGTGCAGATATTTATGTATTAAATAATTAAAAAATCAGTTAAAAGAATCACTGAACATCGTATACCATGATCTTATCATCATATGCATTTTTACTGCTTGTATTTTCGATCTTCAGTTCCTAAAATTTGGAAGGAGGCAGAGAATCAAGCTAGAAAAGAAATGAGGCAGTCAAAATAGACCCACATTATAACAGCCACATGTATCATAGTGGAAGCTTATATGCAGCGTTGTGATTGAGGGTTTGCATGCTCCTCACCAGGCTGTGAAATGACATGTAAAGTGCGCAGGACTGCTTGGGCCAGCCCAAGATGGTCGGCCAAGCAGTCCTGCGAACATCGAAAGTGAAAACCACTCCTCTCACTACTCCGCCAGCCCCGCCCGAGAGCTCCTGGATTATATAGGAAAAATAAAATGATAAAAACAATAATTCTTATCATTAGCGGAGGAGCTGCTACTGGGCCTCCAGTTAAAAGCACGCAGTCGCACCATATGATTGCATTGGACATTGAGTGGACATTTCACACGAGGGGTTGTGCCAGGCACATGGACAAAGTTTCTTCCCTTTTTACAGCACCCTACCTACAGTGGTGTTTTTGCCACTTTTATTTATTTGCAAATGCACGCATGTGGTTGGTTTTAGGTGCAATAAATTGTCATTGAGGCATCTGTTCTAACTAATGTTGTACTTGGACATTATTTAGTCTTCTAGAAACTGTGTCTCACCCTGGCCCAGTGTCATAATCAAGCGACTCTGTGGCAGAGAGAAGTTAATTATCTGTCTTTGCGGGCTTGAGCTGATGGATTGGTTTAATACAAAGGCCCCCTTAAATTCAGTGAAGGTCAAAAAGAGTTTCTGTCAATGAATGCACTTAATTCCCAGTAATATATTTAATCACAAAATAGTGCTCTGTTGCATCACAATCCAGTCTCTTTTCAACCATGATTCATTTAAAGGAGGTCTGAATTCACTGCTATTGAATCATTTCATCCATTTGGCAAAAATATGATGCTTAGCATGAATAAAGCGGTACAAAAGGGGGTGGTGATGGACGGAGCGTCAGAAACAATCAAACACTCACACCCAGTCAACAGATCTGGGTTTGATCCATCACCGCTTTTTAGTCCACTTTGCCACCCCAGTTCAGACATGGCCATATGCAAATCAGTCTGACCCTGTGCCTCATGGGAATAGTCTAGCCCGAACTGCCAAGCCATGCCTTCCCTGGACCGGAAACAAGCTTCCTAGGACCAGTTTCTGGCATTTCAGCCGTCTTCAGCCAGGCTTGCTTGAATCCAGTGGCAAAGTGAGCAGGGGACTCAACGTCTGAGCATACCCTGCCAACTTATGGCGAACAAAGCGGTACAAAAGGGGGTGATGATGGACGGAGCATCAGAACCAATCAAGCACTCACACCCAGTCAACAGATCTGGGTTTGATCCATCACCGTTTTTTAGCCCACTCTGCCACCCCAGTTCAGACATAGCCATATGCAAATCAGTCTGACCCTGTGCCTCATGGGAACAGTCCAGCCCGAACTGCCAAGCCATGCCTTCCCTGGACCGGAAACAACCTTTATAGGACCAGCTTCTGGCATTTCAGCCGTCTTCAGCCAGGCTTGCTTGAATCCTGTGGCAAAGTGATCAAGGGACTCAACGTCTGAGCATACCCTGCCAACTTATGGCGAACAAAGCGGTACAAAAGGGGGTGGTGATGGACAGAGCATCAGAACCAATCAAACACTCACACCCAGTCAACAGATCTGGGTTTGATCCATCACCGTTCTTTAGCCCACTCTGCCACCCCAGTTCAGACATGGCCATATGCAAATCAGTCTGACCCTGTGCCTCATGGGAACAGTTGGCAGGGTATGCTCAGACGTTGAGTCCCTTGGTCACTTTGCCACTTGATTCAAGCAAGCCTGGCTGAAGACGGCTGAAATGCCAGAAACCGGTCCTAGGAAGCTTGTTTCCGGTCCAGGGAAGACAGATCGGGCTGGACTGTTCCCATGAGGCACAGGGTCAGACTGATTTGCATATGGACATGTCTGAACTGGGGTGGCAGAGTGGGCTAAAAAACAGTGATGTATCAAACCCAGATCTGTTGACTGGGTGTGAGTGTTTGATTGGTTCTGATGCTCCGTCCATCACCACCCCCTTTTGTACCGCTTTGTTCGCCATAAGTTGGTAGGGTATGCTCAGACGTTGAGTCCCTTGCTCACTTTGCCACTGGATTCAAGCAAGCCTGGCTGAAGACGGCTGAAATGCGGTCCTAGGAAGCTTGTTTCCGGTCCAGGGAAGACATGGCTTGGCAGTTCGGGCTGGACTGTTCCCATGAGGCACAGGGTCAGACTGATTTGCACATGGACATGTCTGAACTGGGGTGGCAGAGTGGGCTAAAGAACGGTGATGGATCCAACCCAAATCTGTTGACTGGGTGTGAGTGTTTGATTGGTTCTGATGCTCCGTCCATCACCACCCCCTTTTGTACTGCTTTGTTCGCCATAAGTTGGCAGGGTATGGTCTGCCGTTGAGTCCCTTGCTCACTTTGCCACTGGATTCAAGCAAGCCTGGCTGAAGACGGCTGAAATGCCAGAATCCGGTCCTAGGAAGCTTGTTTCCAGTCCAGGGAAGACATGGCTTGGCAGTTCGGGCTGGACTGTTCACATGAGGCACAGGGTCAGACTGATTTGCATATGGACATGTCTGCACTGGGGTGGCAGAGTGGGCTATAGAACGGTGATGGATCAAACCCAGATCTGTTGACTGGGTGTGAGTGTTTGATTGGTTCTGATGCTCCGTCCATCACCACCCCCTTTTGTACCGCTTTGTTCGCCATACGTTGGCAGGGTATGCTCAGACATTGAGTCCCTTGCTCACTTTGCCACTGGATTCAAGCAAGCCTGGCTGAAGACGGCTGAAATGCCAGAAACCGGTTCTAGGAAGCTTGTTTCCGGTCCAGGGAAGACATGGCTTGGCAGTTCGGGCTGGACTGTTCCCATAAGGCACAGGGTCAGACTGATTTGCATATGGACATGTCTGAACTGGGGTGGCAGAGGGGGCTAAAGAACGGTGATGGATCAAACCCAGATCTGTTGACTGGGTGTGAGTGTTTGATTGGTTCTGATGCTCCGTCCATCACCACCCCCTTTTGTACCGCTTTGTTCGCCATAAGTTGGCTGGGTATGCTCAGACGTTGAGTCCCTTGCTCACTTTGCCACTGGATTCAAGCAAGCCTTGCTGAAGGCTGCTGAAATGCCAGAAACCGGTCCCAGGAAGCTTGTTTCCGGTCCAGGGAAGACATGGCTTGGCAGTTCGGGCTGGACTGTTTCCATGAGGCACAGGGTCAGACTGATTTGCATATGGACATGTCTGAACTGGGGTGGCAGAGTGGGCTAAAGAACGGTGATGGATCAAACCCAGATCTGTTGACTGGGTGTGAGTGTTTGATTGGTTCTGATGCTCCGTCCATCACCACCCCCTTTTGTACCGCTTTGTTCGCCATAAGTTGGCAGGGTATGCTCAGACGTTGAGTCCCTTGCTCACTTTGCCCCTGGATTCAAGCAAGCCTGGCTGAAGACGGCTGAAATGCCAGAAACCGGTCCTAGGAAGCTTGTTTCCGGTCCAGGGAAGACATGGCTTGGCAGTTCGGGCTGGACTGTTCCCATGAGGCACAGGGTCAGACTGATTTGCATATGAACATGTCTGAACTGGGGTGGCAGAGGGGGCTAAAGAACGGTGATGGATCAAACCCAGATCTGTTGACTGGGTGTGAGTGTTTGATTGGTTCTGATGCTCCGTCCATCACCACCCCCTTTTGTACCGCTTTGTTCGCCATAAGTTGGCAGGGTATGCTCAGACGTTGAGTCCCTTGCTCACTTTGCCACTGGATTCAAGCAAGCCTGGCTGAAGACGGCTGAAGTGCCAGAAACCGGTCCTAGGAAGCTTGTTTCCGGTCCAGAGAAGACATGGCTTGGCAGTTCGGGCTGGACTGTTCCCATGAGGCACAGGGTCAGACTGATTTGCATATGGACACGTCTGAACTGGGGTGGCAGAGTGGGCTAAAGAACGGTGATGGATCAAACCCAGATCTGTTGACTGGGTGTGAGTGTTTGATTGGTTCTGATGCTCCGTCCATCACCACCCTCTTTTGTACTGCTTTGTTCGCCATAAGTTGGCAGGGTATGCTCAGACGTTGAGTCCCTTGCTCACTTTGCCACTGGATTTAAGCAAGCCTGGCTGAAGACGGCTGAAATGCCAGAAACCGGTCCTAGGAAGTCTGTTTCCGGTCCAGGGAAGACATGGCTTGGCAGTTTGGGCTGGACTGTTCCCATGAGGCACAGGGTCAGACTGATTTGCACATGGACATGTCTGAACTGGGGTGGCAGAGTGGGCTAAAGAACGATGATGGATCAAACCCAGATCTGTTGACTGGGTGTGAGTGTTTGATTGGTTCTGATGCTCCGTCCATCACCACCCGCTTTTGTACCGCTTTGTTCGCCATAAGTTGGTAGTGTATGCTCAGACGTTGAGTCCCTTGCTCACTTTGCCACTGGATTTAAGCAAGCCTGGCTGAAGACGGCTGAAATGCCAGAAACAGGTCCTAGGAAGCCTGTTTCTGGTCCAGGGAAGACATGGCTTGGCAGATCGGGCTGGACTGTTCCCATGAGGCACAGGGTCAGACTGATTTGCATGTGGACATGTCTGAACTGGGGTGGCAGAGTGGGCTAAAAAACAGTGATGTATCAAACCCAGATCTGTTGACTGGGTGTGAGTGTTTGATTGGTTCTGATGCTCCGTCCATCACCACCCCCTTTTGTACCGCTTTGTTCGCCATAAGTTGGTAGGGTATGCTCAGACGTTGAGTCCCTTGCTCACTTTGCCACTGGATTCAAGCAAGCCTGGCTGAAGACGGCTGAAATGCGGTCCTAGGAAGCTTGTTTCCGGTCCAGGGAAGACATGGCTTGGCAGTTCGGGCTGGACTGTTCCCATGAGGCACAGGGTCAGACTGATTTGCATATGGACATGTCTGAACTGGGGTGGCAGAGTGGGCTAAAGAACGGTGATGAATCCAACCCAAATCTGTTGACTGGGTGTGACTGTTTGATTGGGTCTGATGCTCCGTCCATCACCACCCCCTTTTGTACTGCTTTGTTCGACATAAGTTGGCAGGGTATGCTCTGCCGTTGAGTTCCTTGCTCACTTTGCCACTGGATTCAAGCAAGCCTGGTTGAAGATGGCTGAAATGCCAGAAACCGGTCCTAGGAAGCTTGTTTCCAGTCCAGGGAAGACATGGCTTGGCAGTTCGGGCTGGACTGTTCCCATGAGGCACAGGGTCAGACTGATTTGCATATGGACATGTCTGAACTGGGGTGGCAGAGTGGGCTAAAGAACGGTGATGGATCAAACCCAGATCTGTTGACTGGGTGTGAGTGTTTGATTGGTTCTGATGCTCCGTCCATCACCACCCCCTTTTGTACCGCTTTGTTCGCCATACGTTGGCAGGGTATGCTCAGACATTGAGTCCCTTGCTCACTTTGCCACTGGATTCAAGCAAGCCTGGCTGAAGACGGCTGAAATGCCAGAAACCGGTTCTAGGAAGCTTGTTTCCGGTCCAGGGAAGACATGGCTTGGCAGTTCGGGCTGGACTGTTCCCATAAGGCACAGGGTCAGACTGATTTGCATATGTACATGTCTGAACTGGGGTGGCAGAGGGGGCTAAAGAACGGTGATGGATCAAACCCAGATCTGTTGACTGGGTGTGAGTGTTTGATTGGTTCTGATGCTCCGTCCATCACCACCCCCTTTTGTACCACTTTGTTCGCCATAAGTTGGCTGGGTATGCTCAGACGTTGAGTCCCTTGCTCACTTTGCCACTGGATTCAAGCAAGCCTTGCTGAAGGCTGCTGAAATGCCAGAAACCGGTCCTAGGAAGCTTGTTTCCGGTCCAGGGAAGACATGGCTTGGCAGTTCGGGCTGGACTGTTTCCATGAGGCACAGGGTCAGACTGATTTGCATATGAACATGTCTGAACTGGGGTGGCAGAGTGGGCTAAAGAACGGTGATGGATCAAACCCAGATCTGTTGACTGGGTGTGAGTGTTTGATTGGTTCTGATGCTCCGTCCATCACCACCCCCTTTTGTACCGCTTTGTTCGCCATAAGTTGGCTGGGTATGCTCAGACGTTGAGTCCCTTGCTCACTTTGCCACTGGATTCAAGCAAGCCTTGCTGAAGGCTGCTGAAATGCCAGAAACCGGTCCCAGGAAGCTTGTTTCCGGTCCAGGGAAGACATGGCTTGGCAGTTCGGGCTGGACTGTTTCCATGAGGCACAGGGTCAGACTGATTTGCATATGGACATGTCTGAACTGGGGTGGCAGAGTGGGCTAAAGAACGGTGATGGATCAAACCCAGATCTGTTGACTGGGTGTGAGTGTTTGATTGGTTCTGATGCTCCGTCCATCACCACCCCCTTTTATACCGCTTTGTTCGCCATAAGTTGGCAGGGTATGCTCAGACGTTGAGTCCCTTGCTCACTTTGCCCCTGGATTCAAGCAAGCCTGGCTGAAGACGGCTGAAATGCCAGAAACCGGTCCTAGGAAGCTTGTTTCCGGTCCAGGGAAGACATGGCTTGGCAGTTCGGGCTGGACTGTTCCCATGAGGCACAGGGTCAGACTGATTTGCATATGAACATGTCTGAACTGGGGTGGCAGAGTGGGCTAAAGAACGGTGATGGATCAAACCCAGATCTGTTGACTGGGTGTGAGTGTTTGATTGGTTCTGATGCTCCGTCCATCACCACCCCCTTTTGTACCGCTTTGTTCGCCGTAAGTTGGCAGGGTATGCTCAGACGTTGAGTCCCTTGCTCACTTTGCCACTGGATTCAAGCAAGCCTGGCTGAAGACGGCTGAAGTGCCAGAAACCGGTCCTAGGAAGCTTGTTTCCGGTCCAGAGAAGACATGGCTTGGCAGTTCGGGCTGAACTGTTCCCATGAGGCACAGGGTCAGACTGATTTGCATATGGACACGTCTGAACTGGGGTGGGAGAGTGGGCTAAAGAACGGTGATGGATCAAACCCAGATCTGTTGACTGGGTGTGAGTGTTTGATTGGTTCTGATGCTCCGTCCATCATCACCACCCCCTTTTGTACCGCTTTGTTCGCCATAAGTTGGTAGGGTATGCTCAGACGTTGAGTCCCTTGCTCACTTTGCCACTGGATTCAAGCAAGCCTGGCTGAAGACGGCTGAAATGCGGTCCTAGGAAGCTTGTTTCCGGTCCAGGGAAGACATGGCTTGGCAGTTCGGGCTGGACTGTTCCCATGAGGCACAGGGTCAGACTGATTTGCATATGGACATGTCTGAACTGGGGTGGCAGAGTGGGCTAAAGAACGGTGATGGATCAAACCCAGATCTGTTGACTGGGTGTGAGTGTTTGATTGGTTCTGATGCTCCGTCCATCACCACCCCCTTTTGTACCGCTTTGTTCGCCATAAGTTGGCTGGGTATGCTCAGACGTTGAGTCCCTTGCTCACTTTGCCACTGGATTCAAGCAAGCCTGGCTGAAGACGGCTGAAATGCCAGAATCCGGTCCTAGGAAGCTTGTTTCCAGTCCAGGGAAGACATGGCTTGGCAGTTCGGGCTGGACTGTTCCCATGAGGCACAGGGTCAGACTGATTTGCATATGGACATGTCTGCACTGGGGTGGCAGAGTGGGCTAAAGAACGGTGGTGGATCAAACCCAGATCTGTTGACTGGGTGTGAGTGTTTGATTGGTTCTGATGCTCCGTCCATCACCACCCCCTTTTGTACCGCTTTGTTCGCCATACGTTGGCAGGGTATGCTCAGACATTGAGTCCCTTGCTCACTTTGCCACTGGATTCAAGCAAGCCTGGCTGAAGACGGCTGAAATGCCAGAAACCGGTTCTAGGAAGCTTGTTTCCGGTCCAGGGAAGACATGGCTTGGCAGTTCGGGCTGGACTGTTCCCATAAGGCACAGGGTCAGACTGATTTGCATATGGACATGTCTGAACTGGGGTGGCAGAGGGGGCTAAAGAACGGTGATGGATCAAACCCAGATCTGTTGACTGGGTGTGAGTGTTTGATTGGTTCTGATGCTCCGTCCATCACCACCCCCTTTTGTACCGCTTTGTTCGCCATAAGTTGGCTGGGTATGCTCAGACGTTGAGTCCCTTGCTCACTTTGCCACTGGATTCAAGCAAGCCTTGCTGAAGGCTGCTGAAATGCCAGAAACCGGTCCCAGGAAGCTTGTTTCCGGTCCAGGGAAGACATGGCTTGGCAGTTCGGGCTGGACTGTTTCCATGAGGCACAGGGTCAGACTGATTTGCATATGGACATGTCTGAACTGGGGTGGCAGAGTGGGCTAAAGAACGGTGATGGATCAAACCCAGATCTGTTGACTGGGTGTGAGTGTTTGATTGGTTCTGATGCTCCGTCCATCACCACCCCCTTTTGTACCGCTTTGTTCGCCGTAAGTTGGCAGGGTATGCTCAGACGTTGAGTCCCTTGCTCACTTTGCCCCTGGATTCAAGCAAGCCTGGCTGAAGACGGCTGAAATGCCAGAAACCGGTCCTAGGAAGCTTGTTTCCGGTCCAGGGAAGACATGGCTTGGCAGTTCGGGCTGGACTGTTCCCATGAGGCACAGGGTCAGACTGATTTGCATATGAACATGTCTGAACTGGGGTGGCAGAGGGGGCTAAAGAACGGTGATGGATCAAACCCAGATCTGTTGACTGGGTGTGAGTGTTTGATTGGTTCTGATGCTCCGTCCATCACCACCCCCTTTTGTACCGCTTTGTTCGCCATAAGTTGGTAGGGTATGCTCAGACGTTGAGTCCCTTGCTCACTTTGCCACTGGATTCAAGCAAGCCTGGCTGAAGACGGCTGAAATGCGGTCCTAGGAAGCTTGTTTCCGGTCCAGGGAAGACATGGCTTGGCAGTTCGGGCTGGACTGTTCCCATGAGGCACAGGGTCAGACTGATTTGCATATGGACATGTCTGAACTGGGGTGGCAGAGTGGGCTAAAGAACGGTGATGAATCCAACCCAAATCTGTTGACTGGGTGTGACTGTTTGATTGGTTCTGATGCTCCGTCCATCACCACCCCCTTTTGTACTGCTTTGTTCGCCATAAGTTGGCAGGGTATGCTCTGCCGTTGAGTTCCTTGCTCACTTTGCCACTGGATTCAAGCAAGCCTGGTTGAAGATGGCTGAAATGCCAGAAACCGGTCCTAGGAAGCTTGTTTCCAGTCCAGGGAAGACATGGCTTGGCAGTTCGGGCTGGACTGTTCCCATGAGGCACAGGGTCAGACTGATTTGCATATGGACATGTCTGAACTGGGGTGGCAGAGTGGGCTAAAGAACGGTGATGGATCAAACCCAGATCTGTTGACTGGGTGTGAGTGTTTGATTGGTTCTGATGCTCCGTCCATCACCACCCCCTTTTGTACCGCTTTGTTCGCCATACGTTGGCAGGGTATGCTCAGACATTGAGTCCCTTGCTCACTTTGCCACTGGATTCAAGCAAGCCTGGCTGAAGACGGCTGAAATGCCAGAAACCGGTTCTAGGAAGCTTGTTTCCGGTCCAGGGAAGACATGGCTTGGCAGTTCGGGCTGGACTGTTCCCATAAGGCACAGGGTCAGACTGATTTGCATATGTACATGTCTGAACTGGGGTGGCAGAGGGGGCTAAAGAACGGTGATGGATCAAACCCAGATCTGTTGACTGGGTGTGAGTGTTTGATTGGTTCTGATGCTCCGTCCATCACCACCCCCTTTTGTACCACTTTGTTCGCCATAAGTTGGCTGGGTATGCTCAGACGTTGAGTCCCTTGCTCACTTTGCCACTGGATTCAAGCAAGCCTTGCTGAAAGCTGCTGAAATGCCAGAAACCGGTCCCAGGAAGCTTGTTTCCGGTCCAGGGAAGACATGGCTTGGCAGTTCGGGCTGGACTGTTTCCATGAGGCACAGGGTCAGACTGATTTGCATATGGACATGTCTGAACTGGGGTGGCAGAGTGGGCTAAAGAACGGTGATGGATCAAACCCAGATCTGTTGACTGAGTGTGAGTGTTTGATTGGTTCTGATGCTCCGTCCATCACCACCCCCTTTTGTACCGCTTTGTTCGCCATAAGTTGGCAGGGTATGCTCAGACGTTGAGTCCCTTGCTCACTTTGCCCCTGGATTCAAGCAAGCCTGGCTGAAGACGGCTGAAATGCCAGAAACCGGTCCTAGGAAGCTTGTTTCCGGTCCAGGGAAGACATGGCTTGGCAGTTCGGGCTGGACTGTTCCCATGAGGCACAGGGTCAGACTGATTTGCATATGGACACGTCTGAACTGGGATGGCAGAGTGGGCAAAAGAACGGTGATGGATCAAACCCAGATCTGTTGACTGGGTGTGAGTGTTTGATTGGTTCTGATGCTCCGTCCATCACCACCCCCTTTTGTACCGCTTTGTTCGCCATAAGTTGGCAGGGTATGCTCAGACATTGAGTCCCTTGCTCACTTTGCCACTGGATTCAAGTAAGCCTTGCTGAAGGCTGCTGAAATGCCAGAAACCGGTCCTAGGAAGCTTGTTTCCGGTCCAGGGAAGACATGGCTTGGCAGTTCGGGCTGGACTGTTTCCATGAGGCACAGGGTCAGACTGATTTGCATATGAACATGTCTGAACTGGGGTGGCAGAGTGGGCTAAAGAACGGTGATGGATCAAACCCAGATCTGTTGACTGGGTGTGAGTGTTTGATTGGTTCTGATGCTCCGTCCATCACCACCCCCTTTTGTACCGCTTTGTTCGCCATAAGTTGGCTGGGTATGCTCAGACGTTGAGTCCCTTGCTCACTTTGCCACTGGATTCAAGCAAGCCTTGCTGAAGGCTGCTGAAATGCCAGAAACCGGTCCCAGGAAGCTTGTTTCCGGTCCAGGGAAGACATGGCTTGGCAGTTCGGGCTGGACTGTTTCCATGAGGCACAGGGTCAGACTGATTTGCATATGGACATGTCTGAACTGGGGTGGCAGAGTGGGCTAAAGAACGGTGATGGATCAAACCCAGATCTGTTGACTGGGTGTGAGTGTTTGATTGGTTCTGATGCTCCGTCCATCACCACCCCCTTTTATACCGCTTTGTTCGCCATAAGTTGGCAGGGTATGCTCAGACGTTGAGTCCCTTGCTCACTTTGCCCCTGGATTCAAGCAAGCCTGGCTGAAGACGGCTGAAATGCCAGAAACCGGTCCTAGGAAGCTTGTTTCCGGTCCAGGGAAGACATGGCTTGGCAGTTCGGGCTGGACTGTTCCCATGAGGCACAGGGTCAGACTGATTTGCATATGAACATGTCTGAACTGGGGTGGCAGAGTGGGCTAAAGAACGGTGATGGATCAAACCCAGATCTGTTGACTGGGTGTGAGTGTTTGATTGGTTCTGATGCTCCGTCCATCACCACCCCCTTTTGTACCGCTTTGTTCGCCGTAAGTTGGCAGGGTATGCTCAGACGTTGAGTCCCTTGCTCACTTTGCCACTGGATTCAAGCAAGCCTGGCTGAAGACGGCTGAAGTGCCAGAAACCGGTCCTAGGAAGCTTGTTTCCGGTCCAGAGAAGACATGGCTTGGCAGTTCGGGCTGAACTGTTCCCATGAGGCACAGGGTCAGACTGATTTGCATATGGACACGTCTGAACTGGGGTGGGAGAGTGGGCTAAAGAACGGTGATGGATCAAACCCAGATCTGTTGACTGGGTGTGAGTGTTTGATTGGTTCTGATGCTCCGTCCATCATCACCACCCCCTTTTGTACCGCTTTGTTCGCCATAAGTTGGTAGGGTATGCTCAGACGTTGAGTCCCTTGCTCACTTTGCCACTGGATTCAAGCAAGCCTGGCTGAAGACGGCTGAAATGCGGTCCTAGGAAGCTTGTTTCCGGTCCAGGGAAGACATGGCTTGGCAGTTCGGGCTGGACTGTTCCCATGAGGCACAGGGTCAGACTGATTTGCATATGGACATGTCTGAACTGGGGTGGCAGAGTGGGCTAAAGAACGGTGATGGATCAAACCCAGATCTGTTGACTGGGTGTGAGTGTTTGATTGGTTCTGATGCTCCGTCCATCACCACCCCCTTTTGTACCGCTTTGTTCGCCATAAGTTGGCTGGGTATGCTCAGACGTTGAGTCCCTTGCTCACTTTGCCACTGGATTCAAGCAAGCCTGGCTGAAGACGGCTGAAATGCCAGAATCCGGTCCTAGGAAGCTTGTTTCCAGTCCAGGGAAGACATGGCTTGGCAGTTCGGGCTGGACTGTTCCCATGAGGCACAGGGTCAGACTGATTTGCATATGGACATGTCTGCACTGGGGTGGCAGAGTGGGCTAAAGAACGGTGGTGGATCAAACCCAGATCTGTTGACTGGGTGTGAGTGTTTGATTGGTTCTGATGCTCCGTCCATCACCACCCCCTTTTGTACCGCTTTGTTCGCCATACGTTGGCAGGGTATGCTCAGACATTGAGTCCCTTGCTCACTTTGCCACTGGATTCAAGCAAGCCTGGCTGAAGACGGCTGAAATGCCAGAAACCGGTTCTAGGAAGCTTGTTTCCGGTCCAGGGAAGACATGGCTTGGCAGTTCGGGCTGGACTGTTCCCATAAGGCACAGGGTCAGACTGATTTGCATATGGACATGTCTGAACTGGGGTGGCAGAGGGGGCTAAAGAACGGTGATGGATCAAACCCAGATCTGTTGACTGGGTGTGAGTGTTTGATTGGTTCTGATGCTCCGTCCATCACCACCCCCTTTTGTACCGCTTTGTTCGCCATAAGTTGGCTGGGTATGCTCAGACGTTGAGTCCCTTGCTCACTTTGCCACTGGATTCAAGCAAGCCTTGCTGAAGGCTGCTGAAATGCCAGAAACCGGTCCCAGGAAGCTTGTTTCCGGTCCAGGGAAGACATGGCTTGGCAGTTCGGGCTGGACTGTTTCCATGAGGCACAGGGTCAGACTGATTTGCATATGGACATGTCTGAACTGGGGTGGCAGAGTGGGCTAAAGAACGGTGATGGATCAAACCCAGATCTGTTGACTGGGTGTGAGTGTTTGATTGGTTCTGATGCTTCGTCCATCACCACCCCCTTTTGTACCGCTTTGTTCGCCATAAGTTGGCAGGGTATGCTCAGACGTTGAGTCCCTTGCTCACTTTGCCCCTGGATTCAAGCAAGCCTGGCTGAAGACGGCTGAAATGCCAGAAACCGGTCCTAGGAAGCTTGTTTCCGGTCCAGGGAAGACATGGCTTGGCAGTTCGGGCTGGACTGTTCCCATGAGGCACAGGGTCAGACTGATTTGCATATGAACATGTCTGAACTGGGGTGGCAGAGGGGGCTAAAGAACGGTGATGGATCAAACCCAGATCTGTTGACTGGGTGTGAGTGTTTGATTGGTTCTGATGCTCCGTCCATCACCACCCCCTTTTGTACCGCTTTGTTCGCCATAAGTTGGCAGGGTATGCTCAGACGTTGAGTCCCTTGCTCACTTTGCCACTGGATTCAAGCAAGCCTGGCTGAAGACGGCTGAAGTGCCAGAAACCGGTCCTAGGAAGCTTGTTTCCGGTCCAGAGAAGACATGGCTTGGCAGTTCGGGCTGGACTGTTCCCATGAGGCACAGGGTCAGACTGATTTGCATATGGACACGTCTGAACTGGGGTGGCAGAGTGGGCTAAAGAACGGTGATGGATCAAACCCAGATCTGTTGACTGGGTGTGAGTGTTTGATTGGTTCTGATGCTCCGTCCATCACCACCCTCTTTTGTACTGCTTTGTTCGCCATAAGTTGGCAGGGTATGCTCAGACGTTGAGTCCCTTGCTCACTTTGCCACTGGATTTAAGCAAGCCTGGCTGAAGACGGCTGAAATGCCAGAAACCGGTCCTAGGAAGTCTGTTTCCGGTCCAGGGAAGACATGGCTTGGCAGTTTGGGCTGGACTGTTCCCATGAGGCACAGGGTCAGACTGATTTGCACATGGACATGTCTGAACTGGGGTGGCAGAGTGGGCTAAAGAACGATGATGGATCAAACCCAGATCTGTTGACTGGGTGTGAGTGTTTGATTGGTTCTGATGCTCCGTCCATCACCACCCGCTTTTGTACCGCTTTGTTCGCCATAAGTTGGTAGTGTATGCTCAGACGTTGAGTCCCTTGCTCACTTTGCCACTGGATTTAAGCAAGCCTGGCTGAAGACGGCTGAAATGCCAGAAACAGGTCCTAGGAAGCCTGTTTCTGGTCCAGGGAAGACATGGCTTGGCAGATCGGGCTGGACTGTTCCCATGAGGCACAGGGTCAGACTGATTTGCATGTGGACATGTCTGAACTGGGGTGGCAGAGTGGGCTAAAAAACAGTGATGTATCAAACCCAGATCTGTTGACTGGGTGTGAGTGTTTGATTGGTTCTGATGCTCCGTCCATCACCACCCCCTTTTGTACCGCTTTGTTCGCCATAAGTTGGTAGGGTATGCTCAGACGTTGAGTCCCTTGCTCACTTTGCCACTGGATTCAAGCAAGCCTGGCTGAAGACGGCTGAAATGCGGTCCTAGGAAGCTTGTTTCTGGTCCAGGGAAGACATGGCTTGGCAGTTCGGGCTGGACTGTTCCCATGAGGCACAGGGTCAGACTGATTTGCATATGGACATGTCTGAACTGGGGTGGCAGAGTGGGCTAAAGAACGGTGATGAATCCAACCCAAATCTGTTGACTGGGTGTGACTGTTTGATTGGTTCTGATGCTCCGTCCATCACCACCCCCTTTTGTACTGCTTTGTTCGCCATAAGTTGGCAGGGTATGCTCTGCCGTTGAGTCCCTTGCTCACTTTGCCACTGGATTCAAGCAAGCCTGGTTGAAGATGGCTGAAATGCCAGAAACCGGTCCTAGGAAGCTTGTTTCCAGTCCAGGGAAGACATGGCTTGGCAGTTCGGGCTGGACTGTTCCCATGAGGCACAGGGTCAGACTGATTTGCATATGGACATGTCTGAACTGGGGTGGCAGAGTGGGCTAAAGAACGGTGATGGATCAAACCCAGATCTGTTGACTGGGTGTGAGTGTTTGATTGGTTCTGATGCTCCGTCCATCACCACCCCCTTTTGTACCGCTTTGTTCGCCATACGTTGGCAGGGTATGCTCAGGCATTGAGTCCCTTGCTCACTTTGCCACTATATTCAAGCAAGCCTGGCTGAAGACGGCTGAAATGCCAGAAACCGGTTCTAGGAAGCTTGTTTCCGGTCCAGGGAAGACATGGCTTGGCAGTTCGGGCTGGACTGTTCCCATAAGGCACAGGGTCAGACTGATTTGCATATGGACATGTCTGAACTGGGGTGGCAGAGGGGGCTAAAGAACGGTGATGGATCAAACCCAGATCTGTTGACTGGGTGTGAGTGTTTGATTGGTTCTGATGCTCCGTCCATCACCACCCCCTTTTGTACCACTTTGTTCGCCATAAGTTGGCTGGGTATGCTCAGACGTTGAGTCCCTTGCTCACTTTGCCACTGGATTCAAGCAAGCCTTGCTGAAGGCTGCTGAAATGCCAGAAACCGGTCCCAGGAAGCTTGTTTCCGGTCCAGGGAAGACATGGCTTGGCAGTTCGGGCTGGACTGTTTCCATGAGGCACAGGGTCAGACTGATTTGCATATGGACATGTCTGAACTGGGGTGGCAGAGTAGGCTAAAGAACGGTGATGGATCAAACCCAGATCTGTTGACTGAGTGTGAGTGTTTGATTGGTTCTGATGCTCCGTCCATCACCACCCCCTTTTGTACCGCTTTGTTCGCCATAAGTTGGCAGGGTATGCTCAGACGTTGAGTCCCTTGCTCACTTTGCCCCTGGATTCAAGCAAGCCTGGCTGAAGACGGCTGAAATGCCAGAAACCGGTCCTAGGAAGCTTGTTTCCGGTCCAGGGAAGACATGGCTTGGCAGTTCGGGCTGGACTGTTCCCATGAGGCACAGGGTCAGACTGATTTGCATATGGACACGTCTGAACTGGGATGGCAGAGTGGGCAAAAGAACGGTGATGGATCAAACCCAGATCTGTTGACTGGGTGTGAGTGTTTGATTGGTTCTGATGCTCCGTCCATCACCACCCCCTTTTGTACCGCTTTGTTCGCCATAAGTTGGCAGGGTATGCTCAGACATTGAGTCCCTTGCTCACTTTGCCACTGGATTCAAGTAAGCCTTGCTGAAGGCTGCTGAAATGCCAGAAACCGGTCCTAGGAAGCTTGTTTCCGGTCCAGGGAAGACATGGCTTGGCAGTTCGGGCTGGACTGTTTCCATGAGGCACAGGGTCAGACTGATTTGCATATGAACATGTCTGAACTGGGGTGGCAGAGTGGGCTAAAGAACGGTGATGGATCAAACCCAGATCTGTTGACTGGGTGTGAGTGTTTGATTGGTTCTGATGCTCCGTCCATCACCACCCCCTTTTGTACCGCTTTGTTCGCCATAAGTTGGCTGGGTATGCTCAGACGTTGAGTCCCTTGCTCACTTTGCCACTGGATTCAAGCAAGCCTTGCTGAAGGCTGCTGAAATGCCAGAAACCGGTCCCAGGAAGCTTGTTTCCGGTCCAGGGAAGACATGGCTTGGCAGTTCGGGCTGGACTGTTTCCATGAGGCACAGGGTCAGACTGATTTGCATATGGACATGTCTGAACTGGGGTGGCAGAGTGGGCTAAAGAACGGTGATGGATCAAACCCAGATCTGTTGACTGGGTGTGAGTGTTTGATTGGTTCTGATGCTCCGTCCATCACCACCCCCTTTTATACCGCTTTGTTCGCCATAAGTTGGCAGGGTATGCTCAGACGTTGAGTCCCTTGCTCACTTTGCCCCTGGATTCAAGCAAGCCTGGCTGAAGACGGCTGAAATGCCAGAAACCGGTCCTAGGAAGCTTGTTTCCGGTCCAGGGAAGACATGGCTTGGCAGTTCGGGCTGGACTGTTCCCATGAGGCACAGGGTCAGACTGATTTGCATATGAACATGTCTGAACTGGGGTGGCAGAGTGGGCTAAAGAACGGTGATGGATCAAACCCAGATCTGTTGACTGGGTGTGAGTGTTTGATTGGTTCTGATGCTCCGTCCATCACCACCCCCTTTTGTACCGCTTTGTTCGCCATAAGTTGGCAGGGTATGCTCAGACGTTGAGTCCCTTGCTCACTTTGCCACTGGATTCAAGCAAGCCTGGCTGAAGACGGCTGAAGTGCCAGAAACCGGTCCTAGGAAGCTTGTTTCCGGTCCAGAGAAGACATGGCTTGGCAGTTCGGGCTGAACTGTTCCCATGAGGCACAGGGTCAGACTGATTTGCATATGGACACGTCTGAACTGGGGTGGGAGAGTGGGCTAAAGAACGGTGATGGATCAAACCCAGATCTGTTGACTGGGTGTGAGTGTTTGATTGGTTCTGATGCTCCGTCCATCATCACCACCCCCTTTTGTACCGCTTTGTTCGCCATAAGTTGGTAGGGTATGCTCAGACGTTGAGTCCCTTGCTCACTTTGCCACTGGATTCAAGCAAGCCTGGCTGAAGACGGCTGAAATGCGGTCCTAGGAAGCTTGTTTCCGGTCCAGGGAAGACATGGCTTGGCAGTTCGGGCTGGACTGTTCCCATGAGGCACAGGGTCAGACTGATTTGCATATGGACATGTCTGAACTGGGGTGGCAGAGTGGGCTAAAGAACGGTGATGGATCAAACCCAGATCTGTTGACTGGGTGTGAGTGTTTGATTGGTTCTGATGCTCCGTCCATCACCACCCTCTTTTGTACTGCTTTGTTCGCCATAAGTTGGCAGGGTATGCGCAGACGTTGAGTCCCTTGCTCACTTTGCCACTGGATTTAAGCAAGCCTGGCTGAAGACGGCTGAAATGCCAGAAACAGGTCCTAGGAAGCCTGTTTCTGGTCCAGGGAAGACATGGCTTGGCAGATCGGGCTGGACTGTTCCCATGAGGCACAGGGTCAGACTGATTTGCATATGGACATGTCTGAACTGGGGTGGCAGAGTGGGCTAAAAAACAGTGATGTATCAAACCCAGATCTGTTGACTGGGTGTGAGTGTTTGATTGGTTCTGATGCTCCGTCCATCATCACCACCCCCTTTTGTACCGCTTTGTTCGCCATAAGTTGGTCGGGTATGCTCAGACGTTGAGTCCCTTGCTCACTTTGCCACTGGATTCAAGCAAGCCTGGCTGAAGACGGCTGAAATGCGGTCCTAGGAAGCTTGTTTCCGGTCCAGGGAAGACATGGCTTGGCAGTTCGGGCTGGACTGTTCCCATGAGGCACAGGGTCAGACTGATTTGCATATGGACATGTCTGAACTGGGGTGGCAGAGTGGGCTAAAGAACGGTGATGGATCCAACCCAAATCTGTTGACTGGGTGTGAGTGTTTGATTGGTTCTGATGCTCCGTCCATCACCACCCCCTTTTGTACTGCTTTGTTCGCCATAAGTTGGCAGGGTATGCTCTGCCGTTGAGTCCCTTGCTCACTTTGCCACTGGATTCAAGCAAGCCTGGTTGAAGACGGCTGAAATGCCAGAAACCGGTCCTAGGAAGCTTGTTTCCAGTCCAGGGAAGACATGGCTTGGCAGTTCGGGCTGGACTGTTCCCATGAGGCACAGGGTCAGACTGATTTGCATATGGACATGTCTGAACTGGGGTGGCAGAGTGGGCTAAAGAACGGTGATGGATCAAACCCAGATCTGTTGACTGGGTGTGAGTGTTTGATTGGTTCTGATGCTCCGTCCATCACCACCCCCTTTTGTACCGCTTTGTTCGCCATACGTTGGCAGGGTATGCTCAGACATTGAGTCCCTTGCTCACTTTGCCACTGGATTCAAGCAAGCCTGGCTGAAGACGGCTGAAAGGCCAGAAACCGGTTCTAGGAAGCTTGTTTCCGGTCCAGGGAAGACATGGCTTGGCATTTCGGGCTGGACTGTTCCCATAAGGCACAGGGTCAGACTGATTTGCATATGGACATGTCTGAACTGGGGTGGCAGAGGGGGCTAAAGAACGGTGATGGATCAAACCCAGATCTGTTGACTGGGTGTGAGTGTTTGATTGGTTCTGATGCTCCGTCCATCACCACCCCCTTTTGTACCGCTTTGTTCGCCATAAGTTGGCTGGGTATGCTCAGACGTTGAGTCCCTTGCTCACTTTGCCACTGGATTCAAGCAAGCCTTGCTGAAGGCTGCTGAAATGCTAGAAACCGGTCCCAGGAAGCTTGTTTCCGGTCCAGGGAAGACATGGCTTGGCAGTTCGGGCTGGACTGTTTCCATGAGGCACAGGGTCAGACTGATTTGCATATGGACATGTCTGAACTGGGGTGGCAGAGTGGGCTAAAGAACGGTGATGGATCAAACCCAGATCTGTTGACTGAGTGTGAGTGTTTGATTGGTTCTGATGCTCCGTCCATCACCACCCCCTTTTGTACCGCTTTGTTCGCCATAAGTTGGCAGGGTATGCTCAGACGTTGAGTCCCTTGCTGACTTTGCCCCTGGATTCAAGCAAGCCTGGCTGAAGACGGCTGAAATGCCAGAAACCGGTCCTAGGAAGCTTGTTTCCGGTCCAGGGAAGACATGGCTTGGCAGTTCGGGCTGGACTGTTCCCATGAGGCACAGGGTCAGACTGATTTGCATATGGACACGTCTGAACTGGGATGGCAGAGTGGGCAAAAGAACGGTGATGGATCAAACCCAGATCTGTTGACTGGGTGTGAGTGTTTGATTGGTTCTGATGCTCCGTCCATCACCACCCCCTTTTGTACCGCTTTGTTCGCCATAAGTTGGCAGGGTATGCTCAGACATTGAGTCCCTTGCTCACTTTGCCACTGGATTCAAGTAAGCCTTGCTGAAGGCTGCTGAAATGCCAGAAACCGGTCCTAGGAAGCTTGTTTCCGGTCCAGGGAAGACATGGCTTGGCAGTTCGGGCTGGACTGTTTCCATGAGGCACAGGGTCAGACTGATTTGCATATGAACATGTCTGAACTGGGGTGGCAGAGTGGGCTAAAGAACGGTGATGGATCAAACCCAGATCTGTTGACTGGGTGTGAGTGTTTGATTGGTTCTGATGCTCCGTCCATCACCACCCCCTTTTGTACCGCTTTGTTCGCCATAAGTTGGCAGGGTATGCTCAGACGTTGAGTCCCTTGCTCACTTTGCCACTGGATTCAAGCAAGCCTGGCTGAAGACGGCTGAAGTGCCAGAAACCGGTCCTAGGAAGCCTGTTTCCGGTCCAGAGAAGACATGGCTTGGCAGTTCGGGCTGGACTGTTCCCATGAGGCACAGGGTCAGACTGATTTGCATATGGACACGTCTGAACTGGGGTGGCAGAGTGTGCTAAAGAACGGTGATGGATCAAACCCAGATCTGTTGACTGGGTGTGAGTGTTTGATTGGTTCTGATGCTCCGTCCATCACCACCCTCTTTTGTACTGCTTTGTTCGCCATAAGTTGGCAGGGTATGCGCAGACGTTGAGTCCCTTGCTCACTTTGCCACTGGATTTAAGCAAGCCTGGCTGAAGACGGCTGAAATGCCAGAAACCGGTCCTAGGAAGTCTGTTTCCGGTCCAGGGAAGACATGGCTTGGCAGTTTGGGCTGGACTGTTCCCATGAGGCACAGGGTCAGACTGATTTGCACATGGACATGTCTGAACTGGGGTGGCAGAGTGGGCTAAAGAACGATGATGGATCAAACCCAGATCTGTTGACTGGGTGTGAGTGTTTGATTGGTTCTGATGCTCCGTCCATCACCACCCGCTTTTGTACCGCTTTGTTCGCCATAAGTTGGTAGTGTATGCTCAGACGTTGAGTCCCTTGCTCACTTTGCCACTGGATTTAAGCAAGCCTGGCTGAAGACGGCTGAAATGCCAGAAACCGGTCCTAGGAAGCCTGTTTCTGGTCCAGGGAAGACATGGCTTGGCAGTTTGGGCTGGACTGTTCCCATGAGGCACAGGGTCAGACTGATTTGCATATGGACATGTCTGAACTGGGGTGGCAGAGTGGGCTAAAGAACGGTGATGGATCAAACCCAGATCTGTTGACTGGGTGTGAGTGTTTGATTGGTTCTGATGCTCCGTCCATCACCAACCCCTTTTGTACCGCTTTGTTTGCCATAAGTTGGTAGGGTATGCTCAGACGTTGAGTCCCTTGCTCACTTTGCCACTGGATTCAAGCAAACCTGGCTGAAGACGGCTGAAATGCCAGAAACCGGTCCTAGGAAGTTTGTTTCCGGTCCAGGGAAGACATGGCTTGGCAGTTCGGGCTGGACTGTTCCCATGAGGCACAGGGTCAGACTGATTTGCATATGGACATGTCTGAACTGGGGTGGCAGAGTGGGCTAAAGAACGGTGATGGATCAAACACAGATCTGTTGACTGGGTGTGAGTGTTTGATTGGTTGTGATGCTCCGTCCATCACCACCCCCTTTTGTAATAGCATGAATACCAGCAGAAGACAATGAGAAAATGCTGGGTGGTCCTTTCCTTTTCTATTGTAACAGTTTAGATTCTACAAATATATAAAAATATAAATATCTATATGTATATTCACTGAAAAAACATAGGTTTCAGGCCTGATATAGTTAGGAATTAGCATTTAAAAAACCTTAGAAATTCACTGAAAAAACAATAGGTTTTAGGGGTGTTATAGGTAGCTGGGCATTTCACTCGAACAAAACCATTGAAATTCCTCCGATATAGTTAGTTGTACTAACTACATCTCGCGCGCCCGCAATCCACTGCTGATGATGTCACATATTACATCATTCATGACATGGTCAGTGACATCACTGATTACATCTCAAATAACATCACTGATGACATCACTGGTGACATCATTCAGTGAATGTGGTTTGGTTCATTATTTAAATATGTATTATACATATATAGCAATTTGCATTGAAGAATGAGTGGATATATAAATATAAATATCTGGATGGAGGATTTAGTAGCAGTGTGAGTGACTGTTTACTTGACTAATTTATAGTGTCTCACTAAATATATTGGATAGTTACTAAACTGTGTGAATATCTGTATCACTTTGTCAGTTGTTGTGTAAACTGCTGCACCAGCTGGTTACTAGCTACGTGAAAGTCTATATTATTTATTGATTAGTTAACTGAGTATTTGTATGGAAGAGTGAATGTGTGTGTGGTTCGGTGGGGGGTGTTTGACTGCCCAAAGATGTGTGAATAGTTGATTCAGTAGGTATATGAAGTTAAAACTACATGTTATAACAGTTGTTTGGGTGAGTGAATATCTTTATGGGTGTGGTGATGAGCCAATATATGTCTCAATGGTACATGTCCAACAAACTAGAAAAATAAAAGCCAGTGTATGTGTCAGTTGTTGTATATAAATAAGTATACATAAGACTCAGTGATTGTAAGAGTGACTGTATGGATAACTGTATACTTGTAATAGTGTTTTTATAACACACTAAGTATGAGTTATTATGTATATTAATAGATGAAGTGGGTTTTTTAAAAGTGTATAGCTAAGTAAAAGTAAGTATGATCCATTGTTTGCATAAGTGAATAGGATGACTTCATAAGTGATAAGGATGTGTGCTGGTTTGTAATGTCGATATAGGTGTATAAGTATATTTGATAGTATTCTATTGATCATTGACAGCATGTATGAGTGAATATATAGGTAAGTGATTAGATGTGTGTATAGATCTAGGAATCACTGAGTGGGTGTTTAGAAACTTGTATTGGTGTGTCAATGGTTTTAAATCTGTCACTCTGTATTTTACAGTGAGTGATGAAAGGTTATACTAGTGTATGATGAGGTGTATCTGATTGTCACATGGATGATGTCATCAGTGATGTCATCAGTGATGTCATTTGAGATGTCATCAGTGATGTCATTTGAGATGTCATCAGTGATGTCACTGACCATGTCATGAATGATGTAGTATGTGACATCATCAGCAGTGGATTGCGGGCTCGCGAGATGTAGTTAGTACAACTAACTATATCGGAGGAATTTCAATGGTTTTGTTCGAGTGAAATGTCCAGCTAACTAGAACACCCCTAAAACCTATTGTTTTTCAGTGAATTTCTAAGGTTTTTTAAATGCTAATTCCTAACTATATCAGGCCTGAAACCTATCGTTTTTTCAGTGAATTTCAAAGGTTTTTTTAAATGCTAATTCATAACTATATCAGGCTTGAAACCTATGTTTTTTTCAGTGAATTTCAAAGGTTTTTTAAAATGCTAATTCCTAACTATATCAGGCCTGAAACCTATGATTTTTTCAGTGAATTTCAAAGGTTTTGTAAATGACAATTTTTAATGTATTAATTGTTATACTGATTTTTTGATACTGATTTGCTACATTTTTCAAACTATTTATGTTTAGATATATTTTTTTAAATTACATTATACATTACAATACAAAATATACTTTCTCAGAATGAATTACTTTAGTTTAAATACTTTGTAAATAGGCAATAGATTTTTAAGTACAGTAGTTACAGTTGTTGCCAGGGGACATCACAATTTCAAACGCTATGCAAGATTGAGCTCAATGTGAATTTCTAGTCAAATGCAATTAGTTACTTTATGGATTACTTTTCTAACCACAGGACTGGATCCTAGATATAGTCCTTTGACATCTCCTGTAAACAGTTGAGTAAAATAGTTTTTGTTACAGTAGTGATTTTTAAGGAATATTATTATCTTTTAAAAGTTGACACAGAATTGTTTTCACATAGAATCACCAATGTTATCCTATGGCAGAAAATTCACTTAGCAGGTAAGTAGTGCTATCGTTACATTTTCTTACTCAGTGGTGGATCCTGGATCTAGCAATGGTGAATCTCCTGTAAACAGTTGAAAAAATGTGTTTAAGTCATCCAGACGATTTTTTAGGAATATTTTTAGTTTGTGAAAATAGACACTAAGGGGCCGATTCCGATCTGGGTCGGAAAGCACTCCGACCGAGTCGGATCCGGAGTGTTTTCCGACCGAGCCGGACCCCTACAGTCCGACCGAGCTAGTACGATGCGCAAGTATGCTGTCGGACTCGGTTCGGTCGGACTCCCATAGAAGTCAATGGGAGCCAGTTGTACGATGCGTACATGCGCTCCCATTGACTGAATGGGTACGTCTCGAACAAGTGTGCCCCCTACAGTGGGTAAGCATCGGTGCCATCCGCACCGTACATGCCTGTGTTGGGGAGACCCATAAGTCTCCCCCTGTGTGCGAGTCATACGGCTGCGGGTGTCGGGGGGTCCGACGCAAACCCCCGCAGTCCGACTCCGGGAGCTTTTGCGAGCCGGACACTCAGGCTCGCACTGGCTGTCCGACGCGTGCATTGTACTGGCTCGGTCGTGAATCGCATCCATTGCACGCCACGGTTAGCTTATGACCGAGACGTACGGAGCGGCTCGGACCCGGAAACGACTCGGTCTGTGAATTTCATGTAGCTCGCATCGTACTGGCTCGCTCGTACAGCTGTATGAGTCGGCCGGAAAACACGCGTACGGCTCGTAGTTTTCCCGGCCGGATCGCGTTCGGTGCCCTTCCGACCCGGATCGGAATCGGCCCCTTAGAAACTTTTCTGCTGAAAACCACACAATGGATTCCTATGGAAGGAAATACAAGTTACTGGTAAGTACGCTTAGAATTACTTTTCAGGGTCAGTGAGTAAATCGGAATTCGTAGTTCGGCTGATTTTAGAGGAATATTTGTACGTTTCAAAAATGGACACTTAGAAACTTTTCTGCTGAAAGCCACACAATGGATTCCTATGGAAGGAAATACAAGTTACTGGTAAGTACGCTTAGAATTACTTTTCAGGGTCAGTGCTGGGGTAAAAGATGCAGCGCTGGGTTCTCTCCTGATAACAGGTGAGTAAATCGGAATTTGTAGTTCGGCTGATTTTAGAGGAATATTTGTACAATGGTGAAGGAAGGGGGCGGGGCATGAGGTGACATGTGCAAACACGCCCTGTGGCGCGTTTTACATTGGGGAATTAATTCCTCTTCAATCCTGCGGTCCCCTGGGGGCCAACTAGCCCACCAGGTACCTCCAGTATGCACCAGGGAGCTGCGTTGCAGAGAGGTGTTCAGAGGCCACGCCCCTTTTTACAACACTCGGCAACGCAGCTCCGTGGCACTTACTGGAGGTACCTGGTGGGCTTGTTGGCCACTAGGGGACCTCTGGATTGAAGAGGAATTAATTCCCCAACTTAAAACGCGCCACAGGGCGTGTTTGCACACATATCACTTCAGGCCCCGCCCCCTACCTTCACCACTGTGCAAACGCGCCCCGTGGCGTGTTTTAACTTGGGGGATTAAGTCCCCTTGAATCCTGAGGTCCCCTGGAGGCCAACTAGCTCACCAGGTACCTCCAGTCTGTGCCAGGGGGCTGCGTTGCAGAGAGGTGTTCAGAGGCCATGTCCCTTTTTACAACACTCTGCAACGCAGCTCCTTGGCGCTTTATGGAGGTACCTGGTGGGCTAGTTGGCCCCTAGGGGACCTCTGGATTGAAGAGGAATGAATTCCCCAACTTAAAATGCGCCACAGGGCGTGTTTGCACACATATCACCTCAGGCCCCGCCCCCTACCTTCACCACTGTACAAACGCACCCCGTGGCGTGTTTTAAGTTGAGGGATTAAGTCCCCTTGAATCCTGAGGTCCCCTGGTGGCCAACTAGCTCACCAGGTACCTCCAGTAAGCGCCACGGAGCTGCGTTGCAGAGAGGTGTAAAAAGGGACGTGGCCTCATTACACCTCTCTGCAACGCAGCCCCCTGGCGCATACTGGAGGTTCCTGGTGGGCTAGTTGGCCCCCAGGGACCTACAGTATTCAAGGGGAATTAGTTCATCCTCTGGGGGCGCGTTTGCAGAGTGGTGCAAGGAGGGGGCGTGGCCTCCGGCCCGATCCCGTCTTTTTTATTTTTTTAGAAGGGGGGCTGTGTAGCCATCCTTCTTTTTCTAATGTATTGGCCCTGAGGACCCCACCCCCCAGGGCCTGCCCCCAATTTGTTTAAAAAAAAAAAAAAGAAAACTCGGGAAGGGGACCGCGTGGGCCCCCTCCCGAGGCCATAATTTGCTCCGGGGACCCCATCCCCCGGAGCATGGCCCTTTTAAAAAAAAAAAAAAAATTTGGGAGGGGTGCTGCCTTGCCCCCGTCTTGTGGCTACTTATAGCCCCGGGGACCCCATCCCCTGGGGCCGTTTTTTTGCATTTTGTAGGAGGGGGTCGCGTGGCCCCCCTCCCGGGCTACTACTAGCCCCGGGGACCCCATCCCGGGTGCTGGCCCTCTTCGTTGGGGGCCGTGGGGGGGTCCCCAATCCCCCCACGGTCCCAGCCAGCACCCCGCGTCCTGCGGGAGCCGGCATTGCTTTTCCACATGGGGAGCAGCTAACATGCTGCTCCCCATGTGGAAAAGCAATCTGCTTTGCTTCATTGAAGTATTGAAGTGAGAGCAGGTTTCCCTGCTCTCGCTTCAATGAAGCAAAGCAGTTTGCAATGACAGGGTGGGAGCCATTGCAAACTACAGTGTCCCGGGGGTGGGGACCCCGGGACACTGCAGGAGCCGGCCCTGGTGGGTGGCGGTCCCCAGGGCCTATACATTTTGAAGTTGCCCCGGGTGGTGGCAGTCCTCGGGGCTGGGGGAGCCTGAGAGCCCCCCACAATGAATATTAATAAGCCCCGGGGGGTGGCAGTCCCCGGGGCTGGGGGAGCCTGAGAGCCCCCCCAACGAATATTAAGAAGCCCCGGGGTGTGGCGGTCCCCAGGGCTGGGGGGGCCTGAGAGCCCCCACACACATTTGAAATAAGCCCCGGGGGTGGCGGTCCCCGGGGCTGGGGGGGCCTGAGAGCCCCCCCACATAATTAAATAAAGCCCCGGGGGGTGGCAGTCCCCGGGGCTGGGGGGCCCCTCTGGGCCCCTCTTTACATAACTATTGCCCCCGGGATTTGGCCCCATTTTGTTTTTCTTTTCGGCCGAAATTCGCTCTGGGTTCACGAATCTCGCCGATTTTTTATTTTAAAAAATGCTTTTTTGGGCCTTGTGGGACCCCCTGAGCAGGCCTAGGAGGTCAGGGTGTTTCCACCCTGCCCCCTTTTTGCGTTTTTCGCGTTTGTTTTTTAGGTTTCTTGTGCCTCGGTTTTACCGAGGCACAAGATGGCTGCCAACACTTCCGGATTTGGAGTGTTGACAGCCAATTAGAATACAGCTCGTGCACGGCAGGGTGCGCGCTGGGTGCGCATAGGGTTCGCGGATCCTCCAAGGCCATAGATATATATGTACTTTTAAATGTCATTTTCTCAGGAACTACTGAACGGATTTACACCATTTAAGCAAAAGGCACGAGTCTGAACTAAGGACTACCTCTTTGCCAAATTTGGTGTAATTCCGTTCAGCAGTTCGGGCTGTAGCTGCGGCTAAAGGTCCTATGGGAAATTGCATGGGGAAAATGTGGTTTGGGACCCCCCTTTTTTCTCACCCCCCACTTGACGAATCATGGTGAAACTTTCAGGATAGGAGCGGACTGGAGCTGGCCAAAAGTTTGGAAAATTTCACGAAGATTCGTCATTCGGCGCCAAAGTTATTCCAAATAGAATGTTGCGGATTTCCTATGGAAAATAGGTCCTAACTATATCTACCTACTGGCGACCGCCAGTAGGTAATATATATATATATATATATATATACGAAAAGTTACACAGCTCCTTCTGGAATACTGGGCCCCATAGGAAGGTGGCGTACACTCCGGCGGAGCGTGCCGGTGATAAATTATCCAACCAACAGCAAAAATTGTATGTCGTACGCTCTGAGGAAAAACCAAGCAGCAGACAAGAATGGTGATCCAAATTTAATCCTACACAACGCGTTTCGGCGACAGCCTTGTTCACGTGTAGAGTTACAATGAAAAAGTGGTACTGATAAAGTTGTACTAGATCCCCACCATGGACATGGAAATGGGACTGTTGTTCAAACGATAGGTTAATGAACATGGCATCCATCTTTGAAAGGTGTATCACAACGTAAAACATGCTAGTGTGTTCACCAAACGTTATACTTTTAGAGTGATCAAAATCGACATCAAAATAAAGCGAATGAATCTCATAATACAGTATATGTCATGGGTACATATATCAATTAACAGCTATTGTTCAGTGTGTTGAAACAACCTACACTTGTACATAGGTAAAAACAGACTGTATTGAAATACGTGATATAGCATACAATGAGGAAAGGTCAGGCAGGTGTGAACATGCTAATGTGTCTCCACCTGTACTGAATGCATATGTGTTGATAAAGTATGTTTACAATTGCATATTGGTACAATGCTAACATCAACCTTCCTTATTAAAATACTGTGTACATTAAATGTTCATGTGTTTTGCGTAGACTCAATACTCAAGTGAACGTCCTCCAATAGGACCATTTCAAATGTACTGTGCTCGCGCGCTGATCAAAAACCGCTTACTGACGCCCAAAATATTGAAGGTTACATTACCAATTGACTAGTTGTGGGCTAATCAAGTTTCAGGATAGTGCCACAATGCCAATGAAGAATCAATACAGTCCCATATAATGACACCCAGGCCAAATATGCTTAAGTACTGGTAGTCGTGGATCGTGTACATACCAGTTTATGGTGATAGTGAAAGAACAGCGTGCATATGAAGAAAAGGGTAGGTTGCCCGTGCAGGTGAATACGTGTCAAAGGGGTACCTTCCTTTTCTCCTGTAAATAAAAGAAAAGAAAAACCAATGTTAACTATTAAAAATGTACATACTGTTTACATATTATGCACAATGTTTAGCTGGAAGAACAACAAGAAAAAGTTAAAGTTAAAAGTTCTGTAAATAACCAGATTCTGTTCTGCCAATGATAGATAGAGAAGAAAGGCTCACGATTAAGACAGAATTAAACTCTTACGACCCCACTCTAAGGTGAATTGATAGTTACTCATCCATATTTAAGCCTCCCGGACTCTTGGTTTGGAGGTCTATAATGTATCGTGATTCTCGCTGTCTTAGATGGAGAACTCGATCACCCCCTCTGGGGTTTTTGGGAACGTGTTCTAAGATTAGAAAACTGAGATCTGACACATTAGAGAAATGTTGTTCATTGAAATGTCGTGCCACTGGATATTTGGGATCGTGGTTAGTAATGGCTCGAAGATGCTCCAAGATCCTCTTCTTGGCTGAGCACGTGGTGCTGCCAATATACCAAAGCTTGCAGGTGCATTCTATGGCATATATGACATGGGTGGTACCACATGTTAGAAATTGAGTTATCTTTCTATTAATACCATTGTACTCTATGGCTGCTCTGTGTTTACTGTGTCTACACGCCTTGCAATGGCCACAGGGGTAAAAACCAATGAGGCCGTGGCTGGTGGACGTGGTGTGAGTGGTGATGTCATTCCTGACTACGATGTCACGTATGTTTTTATTGCGTCTATATGTGATGCTGGGTCTCTGCGTGATACTAGTGCCTAGGATGTTATCAGCTTTCAAGATGTCCCAATTTTTGGCCAATATCTGCTTGACCTTCTGTGATTCGGAATTGAAAGTAAGAATCATCCGAGTGTTGTCGTTTTCGTCTTGCTCAACAGCGACCTTCTCACTGAGTGTATCAGTTCTTTCCACCTTTTCTGCTCTCGCTGTGGCTTTTTTGAGCACCCAATTGGGGTAGCCCCTTGTGCGAAATCTATTGATGATGATGTTCTGTTCCTCTAGATATGCCTATGTGTTATTGCAGTTTCTTTTTGCCCTCAGCAGTTCTCCATAAGGGATAATCCATTTGAGTGCTTCTGGATGACTGCTGAGGGCGTGCAGAATGCTGTTCCCTGCTGTGGCCTTCCGATATAGAGAGGTGCAGATCTTGCCTTGCTTGATCTTTAAACTAACATCTAGGTAGTCAATTTTGTCTGCATTAATTTCTCCTGTCAGTAAGATATTATATCTGTTGGTGTTGAGTTTGTTAATAAAACTTACTGCCTCACATTTGGAACCCCTCCAAATGATAAACAAATCGTCAATGTAGCGTAGCCATGTGACGATATTTTGGAGGTCTTCCTTGAGAGTGGTACTGCCAAAGATCTCCTGCTCCCAGTACCCCATGAAAGATTGGAGTATCCCTTATGGAGAACTGCTGAGGGCAAAAAGAAACTGAATAGAGTACAATGGAATTAATAGAAAGATAACTCAATTTCTAACATGTGGTACCACCCATGTCATATATGCCATAGAATGCACCTGCAAGCTTTGGTATATTGGCAGCACCACGTGCTCAGCCAAGAAGAGGATCTTGGAGCATCTTCGAGCCATTACTAACCACGATCCCAAATATCCAGTGGCACGACATTTCAATGAACAACATTTCTCTAATGTGTCAGATCTCAGTTTTCTAATCTTAGAACATGTTCCCAAAAACCCCAGAGGGGATGATCGAGTTCTCCATCTAAGACAGCGAGAATCACGATACATTATAGACCTCCAAACCAAGAGTCCGGGAGGCTTAAATATGGATGAGGAACTATCAATTCACCTTAGAGTGGGGTCGTAAGAGTTTAATTCTGTCTTAATCGTGAGCCTTTCTTCTCTATCTATCATTGGCAGAACAGAATCTGGTTATTTACAGAACTTTTAACTTTAACTTTTTCTTGTTGTTCTTCCAGCTAAACATTGTGCATAATATGTAAACAGTATGTACATTTTTAATAGTTAACATTGGTTTTTCTTTTCTTTTATTTACAGGAGAAAAGGAAGGTACCCCTTTGACACGTATTCACCTGCACGGGCAACCTACCCTTTTCTTCATATGCACGCTGTTCTTTCACTATCACCATAAACTGGTATGTACACGATCCACGACTACCAGTACTTAAGCATATTTGGCCTGGGTGTCATTATATGGGACTGTATTGATTCTTCATTGGCATTGTGGCACTATCCTGAAACTTGATTAGCCCACAACTAGTCAATTGGTAATGTAACCTACAATATTTTGGGCGTCAGTAAGCGGTTTTTGATCAGCGCGCGAGCACAGTACATTTGAAATGGTCCTATTGGAGGACGTTCACTTGAGTATTGAGTCTACGCAAAACACATGAACATTTAATGTACACAGTATTTTAATAAGGAAGGTTGATGTTAGCATTGTACCAATATGCAATTGTAAACATACTTTATCAACTCATATGCATTCAGTACAGGTGGAGACACATTAGCATGTTCACACCTGCCTGACCTTTCCTCATTGTATGCTATATCACGTATTTCAATACAGTCTGTTTTTACCTATGTACAAGTGTAGGTTGTTTCAACACACTGAACAATAGCTGTTCATTGATATATGTACCCATGACATATACTGTATTATGAGATTCATTCGCTTTATTTTGATGTCGATTTTGATCGCTCTAAAAGTATAACGTTTGGTGAACACACTAGCATGTTTTACGTTGTGATACACCTTTCAAAGATGGATGCCATGTTCATTAACCTATCGTTTGAACAACAGTCCCAT
This sequence comes from Triturus cristatus, assembly GCF_964204655.1. Taxonomy (NCBI): domain Eukaryota; kingdom Metazoa; phylum Chordata; class Amphibia; order Caudata; family Salamandridae; genus Triturus; species Triturus cristatus. The sequence continues at coordinate 425,074,830 of NC_140587.1, forward strand.
TTCCATGTCCATGGTGGGGATCTAGTACAACTTTATCAGTACCACTTTTTCATTGTAACTCTACACGTGAACAAGGCTGTCGCCGAAACGCGTTGTGTAGGATTACATTTGGATCACCATTCTTGTCTGCTGCTTGGTTTTTCCTGAGAGCGTACGACATACAATTTTTGCTGTTGGTTGGATATATATATATATATTATCTACTGGCGGTCGCCAGTAGATAGTTAGGACCGTGTTTCCATAGGAAATCTGAAAATTTCTATTTTGAATATGGTTGCAATGGACTCCCGAGTGAGCGTCATTATTTGAGATAAACTGTTATATATATATATATATATATATATATATATATATATATATATATATATATATATATACAAAAATCCTTATTCCACGTAAAAGATTCCACGAATAAAGGGACGGCACACCAGGAAACGGCACAAAACTTTATTGTGCACTAGCAGTTAAAGGACGACGCGTTTCGGCGTTTGCCTTTGTCAAGTTACTTCCTGCATGCCCACAAGCCATAGAAATACATTTGCAAGGTTCATAAACATAAACAAAATACTTCAACATTGTATTTCTCAGCAAACATAACCAAACTCAATTTAAATTAAATTAGTTAATAGCATATTCCATATTGAGAACACCTGTGTAAATAACTTAACTTGCAATTGCAAAAGAAGAGATTGGGGCGCATGCTCTTTCACTGAATGTTTGGACCTTGCTGACAATTGCCGTGAGGGAACAATGAAGTTTGGAACAAAAGAGTCAATAGGGAGACTATTGCAGATATCACAATTGTGAAGTGCAGTAAGTATCCTACGAGCTTCACTCATTATAATTCAGACTGAGTGAACGTACCATTACACATGGGTATTTCAACCTCGTTAGTGCTCGTAATGAACGTGCAATGCTGATGAAGTGAGCCAGGATATCATTGCGTACATCATAGTTACAGAGATGTCATGTGCATTCATAGCTTGAAAGTAAAATCAATTCATTGCAATCAAGGCTAAAATAGCCAAACATTTCAAAAGGATATTTTGCTTCTCCGTTACTCAGAATAAACACGCAATACTATCAAAAGTTGGATTAAACCAAAGGTAATACTGATGTGCGTTATAGCCAATTAATTCAGAGGCATCATATATATGAATGGCATGAAAACAAATCCACTACAATAAAGGCTGAAATAGCCAAAAGTTTTTTTCAGTCATGGATTAGGTATGCAATGGAAAAAATATATATATACATCAAATTGTTGATTTGAATTCATTAAATAACCTAAGGTCAAATTCCTCCTTGGCTACAATCATCTGCCACGAGATTCCCAATAACGTAGATTCAGGGACTGTTCCTCACTAAACATATACTTCAAGGGGCAAAGGCAGGTAGTATCCTTTACTAAGCGCTAGATGTTAAAGGACTGAATAGTGGGGAGGAACTTGCAACTCATATAGGCATATAGTCCTCTAAAATACTGTCTTAGTGTATACATGATCATTCCCAACCTTAGTTGGGATTTTAACAACCTTTGATATTCAATTCTTTAAATTCACTTTTAGCAAGATAGCGACATAGGCCTACACTGGATAAAATGTTATTCCCAATGGGGACATTATGGCAGGATTTACCGTAAAGAAATGGAAGCACTTATTGGAATCACAAGTGCTTCTAGTTAGCATTCCAGTTATCCCTCTATACCCTTCCTCTTTCACTCACTTAATTTCAATTTTACATTCCTTCACGCATAGCACTTTCCCATCACTCCTTTAACATCTAGCGCTTAGTAAAGGATACTACCTGCCTTTGCCCCTTGAAGTATATGTTTAGTGAGGAACAGTCCCTGAATCTACGTTATTGGGAATCTCGTGGCAGATGATTGTAGCCAAGGAGGAATTTGACCTTAGGTTGTTTAATGAATTCAAATCAACAATTTGATGTATAGATATATTTTTTCCATTGCATACCTAATCCATGACTGAAAAAAACTTTTGGCTATTTCAGCCTTTATTGTAGTGGATTTGTTTTCATGCCATTAATATATATGATGCCTCTAAATTAATTGGCTATAACGCACATCAGTATTACCTTTGGTTTAATCCAACTTTTGTTAGTATTGCGTGTTTATTCTGAGTAACGGAGAAGCAAAATATCCTTTTGAAATGTTTGGCTATTTTAGCCTTGATTGCAATGAATTGATTTTACTTTCAAGCTATGAATGCACATGACATCTCTGTAACTATGATGTACGCAATGATATCCTGGCTCACTTCATCAGCATTGCACGTTCATTACGAGCACTAACGAGGTTGAAATACCCATGTGTAATGGTACGTTCACTCAGTCTGAATTATAATGAGTGAAGCTCGTAGGATACTTACTGCACTTCACAATTGTGATATTTGCAATAGTCTCCCTATAGACTTTTTTGTTCCAAACTTCATTGTTCCCTCACGGCAATTGTCAGCAAGGTCCAAACATTCAGTGAAAGAGCATACGCCCCAATCTCTTCTTTTGCAATTGCAAGTTAAGTTATTTACACAGGTGTTCTCAATATGGAATATGCTATTAAATAATTTAATTTAAATTGAGTTTGGTTATGTTTGCTGAGAAATACAATGTTGAAGTATTTTGTTTATGTTTATGAACCTTGCAAATGTATTTCTATGGCTTGTGGGCATGCAGGAAGTAACTTGACAAAGGCAAACGCCGAAACGCGTCGTCCTTTAACTGCTAGTGCACAATAAAGTTTTGTGCCGTTTCCTGGTGTGCCGTCCCTTTATTCGTGGAATCTTTTACGTGGAATAAGGATTTTTGGATTACATACGGTGGCTGCTGCTGCCACCGACGGCACCAACGTCGCAGGCAAGGGGACTGCTCTGGCAGCAAGTCGATGAAGATATATATATATATATATATATATATATATATTCACTGAAAAAACCATAGGTTTCAGGGATGTTATAGTTAGCTGGACTTTTCACTTGTACAAAACCATTGAAATTCCCCCGTTATAGTTAGTTCAGCTAACTATAACTCGCGCGCCCGCAATGCACTGCTGATGACGTCACATATTACATCACTCATGACATGGTCAGTGACATCACTCATGACATCACTGATGACATCTCAAATGACATCACTGATGACATCACTGATGACATCATCCAGTGAATGTGTGTTATTCTGAAAATTAAATATGTTTTATATATGTATATCTCAAGGTCGATGGAAGAATAAATGGGTATATAAGTGTCTAAATAGATGATTTGTTTTTGAAAAATTGATTGTGTAACTGACTGATTAAGTGTATCATAGTGAATACATGGCTTAGTGAGTAATGTTTAAATATGTAAATATCTGTATCAGTCTCTCACTTTGTGTATAAGTGGCTGCATGGGTTGGTGAGTAGCTACATGGGTGTCTATATAGGTTATTAGTTGGTTTTTTGAGTATCAGTCTGAGTGTCTGCATGGTTCGGTGGGGGGTATTACGTAGTGCATAGGTGCATGAATGAGTGACTCACTGTTTGTATGTGTTGAACACAGTATGTGTGCAGGACTGTATGGGTGGATGAGTGTGTGTATGGGTGTGTTAGTGAGTGAATGACTGTCTCAATAGTGTCTTTATGAGTAACTACATATGTTTTAAACTAGTATATGTGACTATTGGTGTGTATATATGTGAGTATATGTGAGAGTGAGAGATTGAAAGAGTTCCTGTATGAATAAGTATGTGTTTCTATAAGTGATTGTTTAAAAGACTAAGTATGTGTAAGTTTCCGTAGAAGTAAGTGTGGTGGTGTGTGTATAACTGTATATGCAAGTAAATGTATGTTTGATTCTTTATTAGCATGAGTGACTATGTGTGAGTAACTCTATGGATGAGTGGCATTGTGTAACAGGATGTATAGGTGTATGAGTACATATGATGAGTGAGTACATGTATGAGTGACTGTATTGGACTGTTGGTGAATGAGTGGATGTGTATGTGGATCTTAGAATTACTGAAGAGGTTGTTGTAACTGGTATTGGTATGTCCATTGTTTTGAAAATTTTAGTCTCTATTTTTGAATGTGTGTATCAAAGGTTATATTAGGGTGAGAGGAGGTCTGCCACTCTATCACAAGGATGATGTCATCAGTGATGTCATCAGTGATGTCATTTGAGATGTCATCAGTGATGTCATGAGTGATGTCACTGACCATGTCATGAGTGATGTAATATGTGACGTCATCAGCAGTGCATTGCGGGCGCGCGAGTTATAGTTAGCTGAACTAACTATAACGGGGGAATTTCAATGGTTTTGTACAAGTGAAAAGTCCAGCTAACTATAACATCCCTGAAACCTATGGTTTTTTCAGTGAATTTCTGAGGTTTTTTAAATGCTAATTCCTAACTATAACGTGCCTGAAACCTATGGTTTTTTCTGTTAATTTCAAAGGTTTTTTAAATGCTAATTTCTAACTATGCCTACAGAGATAGGACATGTGAAGAAAGAAGAAAAAATGCACAGAAAGAAACAAAAGAAGTGCAGAAAGAAGCAACAGAAGTCCTCAAATACGAAGATAAGTGCAGGAAGAAGGATAACGTGCAGAAAGAACAAAAAGAAGAGCAGAAAGAAGCCTTGTTGCAAAATCATCCTGTACCCTCAACTTTTTCAGACGGATACTGGTGGTAACTGAGTCTGACTAACCAGTCCTAGAGCCAGTGCTATGTTAAAAGACACTTAGAATACAGTGAAAACACCTACATACACTAGGGAACATTATGCGTTGGGGTCCCCCTGTGATTAGCCTTACCTCCTCTATAAGCCCCTAGTATATAATAGGGCATGGGGATTAAAACTACCTCTTAAAACAGGCCACAGGGCGTTTTTGCACACGTTAACTCAGGCCCCGTCCCCTCCTTTCACCATTGTGTAAACACGCCCTGTGTCCGTTTTTAGTTGGGAGATTAAGTTCATTTGAGTCCTGAGGGTCCCTAGGGTCCAACTAGCCCACTAGGTACCTCCAGTAAGTGCCACAGAGCTGCGTTGCAGAGAGGTGTAAAAAGTGGCACGGCCTGGACCACCTCTCTGCAATGCAGCTCAGTGGCGCTTACTGGAAGCACTTGGTGGGCTAGTTAGCCCCCAGGGGCCCTCAGTATTGAAGGGAAATTATATCCCCAATTTAAAACGTGCCATGGTGCGTGTTTGCACACGTCACCTCAGGCCCCGTCCCCTCCCTTCACCACTGTGTAAACGCGCCCTGTGGCTGTTCTAAGTTGAGAGATTAAGTCCCCTTGAATCCTAAGGGTCCCTAGGGTCACACTAGACCACTAGGTACCTCCAGTAAGCGCCACAGAGCTGCGTTGCAGAGAGGTGTAAAAAGGGGCTTGGCCTCAGAACACCTGTCTGCAGCGCAGCTCCCTGGCGCATACTGGAGATGCCTGTTGGGGGCGCGTTTGCAGAGTGCTGCATGGAGGGGGCATGGCCTCCGGGACGATGCCAGTCTTTTATTTATTTTATTTTTTTAAGAAGGGGGGCTGTGTGGTTCCCCTTCTTATTCTAATTTATTGGCCCTGATGACCCCATCCCCCAGGGCCTGTCTCCTAATTATATTTTTTTGACCCCAATCCCCAGGGCCGGCCACTGTTTTTTATTATTTTTAAAAAATATATATTTATAGACACACCTAGGACATGCTGGACAAACCGTACGTACCTATCACCATGACGATTTGCGTGATATTCATTAAAAGGCGACTATGCATGCAATTAATCCACGTGGAATGTATTTACACCACTAGTGAAGCTCTGACATGTCTGATGCTCTACCGTGCCTAATCCCGGTAGACACCCTTGTCGTTTATTTATACAAACATGGGTAGCTATTGACGGGCACATTTAATACACATGCACACCAAGCCATTCAAAGGGGATTCGACAAAAATTCGACCAAAACTATGCAAGAAACCCCCCTCACAGTTAATAAAACACACATCCACTGCCGGATGTGTAATACTTTTTATTTTACTCTCTGGAAAGGGGACGAACATCACTTGCGAGTCACAGCGCGCTCCTGACAGAGCCCAATGCTGTGTTACACCCACCATTGCCTGCCGAGTGCCACACACCTCTGTATTGTATTCCACTAGCTAGTGCATATGCTATGACACTCTCTAGCCCATGTGCACTGTAACACCACCCCGTGAAAATGTCATGCCACACTTGTCTTCGCACGGGTTATATTGCCCCATCTAACGTGCCTTCCTCGATGCCTATGTTATAACGCACAGTGCTATGCCATACATATTACAATTTGGGATCCATATCTTTGTCACAGTGCATATGCAACGTTACACTCCCCAGCACATATTTTATATTACAACTTTAGAGACTAGTTAGGTTACACAACACTGCCCTGTGCATATTACACTCCAAGGCGCATATCGCATAGCACGCGCTAGTGCCTGTGCTATCTCGCGCTCTCCAATGAATCTGTCATTGCGCACAATGTATTGCATATTATATTTCACGCCTGGTTCATCTTATATCACACTTTTTGGTGCATAGTTTATACCATACACTATATCTAGTTTTCATTTTCAATCGTGCTCTCAGGACTATGTTCTATATAACACTGTGTTCACCTACCCTTTTCACGGGCATTACATTTTGCGATAGGGGGTGGAGGGTCAGGGGGTGTTTTTGCCAAGTGAGCCCGGAGTCACAGTCACTAACGTCTTCTTCTTCCTGAATAAAAGTGAGATTATGCTGCATACTTGTTCATATTTTAAGTAGTTTGCACAGACAAAATGTTTTAAAAACAATAAAGTTTCTAATACCCGCCTTCTCTGAACAGTTAGCTTGCTGCCCCATCCCCCTCCTCCCTATCCTCTGTTGTGTGAATCCATGGACTAGCCTCCTCCCTCCTGCCATGCATGGTCTGATGTGCTGCCACTGCCCTCAATTTAGTATGATGTACCAGTCCACTCCTCCTGCCCTCCATTGCCCAATTCTATGCCCCATCATTGACCTCCTGCTTAAACTCTGTGCTTAGCTTGCTGCCCCTATTCTCCTTCCCCCTGCCCTCCGATGTCTTTGTGCATGCCCCTGCTCCATCCTTTTTGCCCACCATGTCCCATGGACCTGCCACTCCTATCTACTCTGAGTGTTCTGTTGAGCTGCCACTCCCCTCCCACCTGCCTAGCATTGTCAGATGACTGTAACCTGTCCCTGCCACCTCCACCCTGCCTGTCCACATGCCATGCCTCTATCCTCTTCCTCCTGTCCTACATGGTCCATTGTACTGCCACACCCTTCTGCCCTCCCTGGTCTGTTGTGCTGCAACTGCTCCTCCTGCCTGCCCCGTGTGGTCTGCTGTGAGGCCCCTTCCCCTGAACTTTCTTGTCTGTGCACAGGTCCTGACCCTCCCTTCTATCCTCCATCGTCCTTTGTGCATGCCCCTGCACCCTCCTTCTTGCCCATCATAGCCATTGTGCTGCCACTAACCCTCCCACTTGCCATGCATGGTCTTCTGTGCTGCCATGGCCCCTCCCACCTTCCCTGTGTGGTCAGTTAGCTGCCCCTGACCCCCTCCCACCTTCCCTCCATGGTCTGTGTGTATGCCATCACAGTCTCACTGTTGCTCTTCATGTTGTGTCTTGCTTCTAGTGCCCATCCTGCCTGACCTCCATGGCTATCTTGCTGCTCCTGCCCTGCCCCCTTGCCCCCAGCCCTCTGTTTACATGTGCAGACCCCTACTCCCTCCCTCCTGGCTTGTCTGTTCCATTGTAATGCCCCTGATCCGTCCCTCCTGCCCTTTATGGTCTGTTATGCTGCAGCCTTCTCTCCTGTCTGTCCATTATGGTCAGCTAGCTACCATTGCCTCTTGCCCCTCTGTTCTCTGTTGTCCATGTGCATGGTCCTGTCCCCTCCCTCTTGCTTTCTATGGATTGTTGTGCTGCACTCCCGTCCTGCATGCCCTGTGTGGTGTATTGTGCTGCTGCAAACCCTGATGCCTGCCCTGCAGGGTCAGTTTGGTGCACCTCTCCATGTCTCTCCTGTCCTCTGTTATCCAAGTCCATGTCCCTATCCAATTTCCTTTCATGATCCAATGTACCATACTTGCGAACATTTTGAACTTGGTAAGAGGGAGATTTTGAAAAAAAACTGGGGTATTGATTTTCCCCTTTGAGTTACATTGAAAAAGAGGATATTGTAGACAGGAGACAGATCAAATAAAGCCCATTTGAGCTTAAAAACATTGGACGTTTCCTGGCTGTATCGGGTCTGTTGGCATGTATGGTTGTACTACCATTGCCTCTTCCTTCTGCCCACAATGGTCTATTACATTGCCACAGCCTTGAAGGAGGGTAGATTTTGTATCACAGGGGGCCCCTGGCCCGTTCTGTCCACACCTGAAGTATGAGACCCTTGTCCTTGCCCTGCCAGCCGCATTTGTAGGCCGTATTAAATTGACCAGCGGGTCCTGTGTTGCTATATAATTATCCTGAGACATCCTTACCACTCAGCCAGCATAAAACCCCTGTGTAGGCCCTTCTGTTCAATATGTAGGCCTCTTTGTTAAATTGACCATAGCTCTGCAATTTTAGTGTATAGCAGTCTGAAGGCAGGTCTGCGAGGCCTTCTGCTCCAAACTAGTAGCCCCCACCCTACCCGAGTGCTCCGTGCTCGGTATCAAAGTTCAACATCCCCCTGAAGCTGTCGACATACAGTAGGCTGCATCCTGGACTGGTACTTGCTTCCTGGGCAGGTTTCCCGCTTTTAAGGAAGTGGCAACCGCAGAGCGTCAAGTTAGGAGAACTGAGGAGATTTTATACATGAATATATTGAATTCCTGTAGAATACCCATTATTTTCTGCTTGCTCTATGGAACTTACGATAAGCGATTGGCCTGAGAGACTGACCTTTTCACCCAGTCCATTGTCAGCATTAAGTGGGTAAATGACGAAATGTCTGGTAAAATCTGCAGACGAAGCTTTTGGGTAGCATACGTAGGTAGATGTAGCGTGCAAAGGAGCCCACAAAATGATATAAAAAGGGAGCACCCACAGATATCGACGGCCAACCTCGCCGTCTGTATGTAGGTTAACAGGGTGTGCAGGTTTTCCCCAAGAACTGGGAGCTCTTGTCTTCCTTTGCTTAAAATGTCTTGCTCTGCTTTGCTTGAAGTATCTTATTCTATTTTACCTATATGAAATGTCATGTTATTTTTTAACCATTGTTCTCTTTACTTTTGCATTTAAAAGATGTTGTATTGTAATTGCAGGAATGCTTGCTCTAAGAGTAAATGTGAGTGTCCCTAGGTAACATTTTCCTTGGTGTAACTTGTTTCTCATGATGCATTTATAGATGTGTTTTCTCTCTCTCTCTGTCAGTCCATTAATTGAGATACAGAGAATATCATGACAGCTGTATGATTATCTGGATTCTGTATTTTGTACTTTATGTCTCTATTCTGCGGTTTCTTTGAAGTTGCATCTTCTCATTAAACTGCCATTGTATTCTGCCTCCAATTCCATGTCTCATATGTCTGTTTTCTTCATTTTTGGAGCAAGCGTTCCTAGGCACCCCGGCTCAAATTAAGGTGCCCCTTTTGTCCCTGACTCACTCTCCTGCTCAGTTCTGTGGTGGCTCCCGGGGCTCTGGGGACCGCCCCTAGCTTCCTTGACCCGTAATAGATCTTCCCTCCAACAGCCTCTCTTGCAAGTCCTGTATTGTTGGTTTGTTGCCCCTGCCCCCCTTTCCACTGCCCTCCATAGTCTGTTGTGCTTCCACGGCCCTTCCTGCCTGCTCAGTGTGGTTAAATTGTTGCCTTTGCACCCTCCTACCTGCCTTCAATTTTCAGAGTCCGTGCCCCTGGCCTCTGCCTCTCAACAGTATCCTAATGAACAACTAGATTGCTAACATTCTATATTTATTACAAAAGTGTGGAACGCCTGACATCATCTTAATGTAATCAAAACTGTAATACCTAGAGCATTCCTTTAGAAATTACATATATGAGAGGGTCTTATTGGCTTCAAAATTATGGTTAGTGCTCTAAAAGACTAAAATAAGGACATATTTTCTGAGTTTTCAAATAGCGACAAAGCACTTTTAAATTATTTGTTATCTTTATGTTTTTTTATCTAGTTGACAACTTGATTAAATGTTGCACTTAGGGGAGAGGATGTGGTGTTACTTCCAGAACTGCAGACTTTGCAACTGGGGAACCAGGTTGAAGTTTCTGCTTCAGCTCGACATTCTGTGATTCTGGTCAAATCACTTAGTCTCCCCATGTCTACAACCAAAATGAATTTGTTCTTGTGTGATGTAACCAATGCTCATGTAAAGCACTCCAATACCTGACAAGTCTGCACTATATAACACTGCAAAAACACAAAATAATAAGTGTTTTGCACACTTCTGTCATTGGGCTATATTTGGGCTATATCTGGGTGATTTTGGGCTACATTTGGGCTCTTTTGTCTCCGGTGGCCATCTTGGGAGATTTATTTGTTATGAAGTTTCCTAATTTCCTCATGTACTGCAGTCTCCTCAGTCGGAAATGCTTTCAGTTTTTTACTTTGATTCCATCATGAAGGTATTCAGATATGTCACACATTTGCCATAAATTCTGAATGTTAGCACTCTAGTTGCTCATTAGATCACTGTAGTAAAACTACTGTTCACCATGGAAGTCTGCTCCTGGTATTAAAAGTGCATGTTTCAGTCTGCATGTCAGAATTTTTTAATGAAATAGAAGAGGATTTGAGAAGTCACTCAAAATGTGCCCTCATTTTCTTTCTTCAGCATTAATCATAATTTCTATGGCAAAATGAACCCCCTCATTGTGTTCCTTTTTAAATTAAATGTTTTAAGTGTTACCAGTTTATTCCAATCAAGATGGCTTCAGGTGTGCCATACTTTTGTCATAAGGAAGACAGTAAGTGCTCTAGTTGTTTTTAAGAACATTCTTGGACATTCTGTCATTGGGCTATACTTGGGCTACATCTGGGTGATATTTGAGCTACATTTGGGCTCTTTTGTCTCTGGTGGCCATCTTGGGAGACTTATTTGTTATGAAGTTTCCTAATTTCCTCATTTACTGCAGTCTCCTCAGTAGGAAATACTTTCAGTTTTTTACTTTGATTCCATCAAGAAGGCATTCAAATGTGTCACACATTTGCCATAAAATCAGAATGTTAGCACTCTTTTTGCTCATTAGATCACTGTAGTAAAGCTACTGCTCACCAGGGAAAACTGCTGCTGGTATTGAAAGTGCATGTTTCAGTCTGCATGTCAGAATTTTTTAATGAAATAGAAGAGGATTTGAGAAGTCACTCAAAATGTGCCCTAATTTTTCTTTCTGCAGCACTAATCATACTTTTTATGGAAAAATGAACCCCCTCATTTTGTTCCTTTTTAAATTAAATGTTTTAAGAGTTACCACTTTAATCCAAGCAAGATGGCTTCAGGTGTGCCATACATTTATCATAAGTAGGACGGTTAGCGCTCTAGTAGTTCTTTGGAACACTCTGGAAAGCTGCAGTAGAACACAAAGGAATCAACTGACAGTCTCTGCCCTTGTTGGATGTACATGTTTTACTGAGAATGTCAGACTTCATTCTCACATGACTGAGAAAGATAATGTGAATTTACAGAAAATAAGCTCTCAGTTTAGCTTATAGATCACCTTCCAAACCTCTGTGGTAAAAGCATGAGAAAATATTTTTCTCTCAATCATGATATCCCAGCAGAAGGCTTTTTCACATGGTGAAATCACCTTAGAACATACCACAATTCCTAAAATGAGTATGGTACCATCAACAAATGATTTATAATGTAACTAAAGTCTTAAAACCTTCTATTAACTGCAATGCTTTTTAATGAGGTGCTATCATGTATATTGGTCCCAAGATGGCTGCCAACACTTCTTGGATGAAGTGCTGACAGCCAATCAGATCTCAGGATGAGATGTGTGGTTAGGCTCCGCCCACATATATATATTGATTTAAATGCTATTTTCTCAGGAACTACTGAACAGATTTACACCAGACCTACAAAAGGCACTTCCTTGACCTGAGGACTACCTCTCTGCCAAATTTCAAGTAACTCTGTTCAGCCGTTCGGGCTGTAGCTGTGTCTAAAGGTCCTATGGAAAAATGCATGGGAAAAACGCATTTTGGGACCCCCCTTTTTTCTCAGCCCCCGCTTGACGAATCCCCCCGAGACTTTCAGGGTAGGAGCGGAGCGTAGCGCCCCACCTATTTTGAAAATTTCGCGAGGATTCATCGACCGGCGCCAAAGTTATTCCAAATAGAATGTTGCGGATTTCCTATGGAAACAGGGTCCTAACTATAACTATCTACTGGCGACCGCCAGTAGATAATATATATATATATATATATATATATATATATATATATATATATATATATATATATATATATATATATATATATATATATAATCTACTGGCAGTCGCCAGTAGATAGTTATAGTTAGGACCGAGTTCCCATAGGAAATCTGAAAATTCTATTTTGAATAACTTTGGCGCCAGTTGACTTATCTTCGTGAAATATTCAAAACTAATGGGGCGCTCCGCTCAGCTCCTACCCTGAAAGTCTCGGGGTGATTCGTCAAGCTGGGGCTGAGAAAAAAGGGGGGTCCCAAAACGCGTTTTCCCCATACATTTTCCCATAGGACCTTTAGTCGAAGGTACAGCCCAAACGGCTGAACAGAATTACTTGAAATTTGGCAAAGAGATAGTCCTCAGGTCAGGCATGTGCCTTCTGCTTAAATGGTGTAAATCCGTTCAGTAGTTCCTGAGAAAATCAAAAGTAAAATCACATATATATCTGGGCGGAGCCTAACCACACATCTCATCGTGAGATCTGATTGGCTGTCAGCACTTCATCCTAGAAGTGTTGGCAGCCATCTTGGGACCAATATACATGATAGCACCTCATTAAAAAGCATTACAGTTAATAGAAGGTTGTAAGACTTTAGTTACATTATAAATCATTTGTTGATGGTACCATACTCATTTTAGGAATTGTGGTGTGTTCTAAGGTGATTTTACCATGTGAAAAAGCCTTCTGCTGTGATGTCATGAATCATGTTTGAGAGAAAACTATTTTCTCATGCTTTTCCCACAGAGGTTTGGAAGGTGATCTATAAGCTAACTGAGAGTATATTTTCTGTAAATTCACATTATCTTTCTCAGTCATGTGAGAATGAAGTCTGACATTCTCAGTAAAACATGTACATCCAACAAGGGCAGAGACTGTCAGTTGATTCCTTTGTGTTCTACTGCAGCTTCCCAGAGTGTTCTAAAGAACAACTAGAGCGCTAACAGTCCTACTTATGACAAACGTATGGCACACCTGAAGCCATCTTGGTTGGAATAAAGTGGTAATTCTTAAAACATTTAATTTAAAAAGGAACAAAAGGAGGGGGTTCATTTTGCCATAGAAAGTATGATTAGTGCTGCAGAAAGAAAAATTAGGGCACATTTTGAGTGACTTCTGAAATCCTCTTCTATTTCATTAAAAAATTCGGACATGCAGACTGAAACATGCACTTTCAATACCAGCAGCAGACTTCCCTGGTGAGCAGTAGCTTTACTACAGTGATCTAATAAGCAACTAGAGTGCTAACATTCTGAATTTATGGCAAATGTGTGACACATCTGAATGTCTTCTTGATGGAATCAAAGTAAAAAACTGAAAGTATTTCCTACTGAGGAGACTGTAGTAAATGAGGAAATTAGGAAACATAACAAATAAGTCTCCCAAAATGGCCACCAGAGACAAAATAGCCCAAATGTAGCCCAAATATCACCCAGATGTAGCCCAAGTATAGCCCAATGACAGAATGCCCCAGAGTGTTCTAACGAACAACTAGAGCGCTAACAGTCTTACTTATGACAAAAGTATGGCACACCTGAAGCCATCTTGAATGGAATAGAGTGGTAACACTTAAAACATTTAATTTACAAAGGAACACAATGAGGGGATTCATTTTGCCATAGAAATTATGATTAGTGCTGCAGAAAGAAAAATTAGGGCACATTTTGACTTCTCAAATCCTCTTCTATTTCATAACCAAATTCTGACATGCAAACTGAAACATGCACTTCGAATACCAGCAGCAGACTTCCCTGGTGAGCAGTAGTTTTACTACAGTGATCTAATGAGCAACTAGAGTGCTAACATTCAGAATTTATGGCAAATGTGTGACAAATCTGAATGCCTTCTTGATGGAACCAAAATAAAAAACTGAAAGTATTCCTACTGAGGAGACTGCAGTAAAGGAGGAAATTAGGAAACTTCATAACAAATAAATCTCCCAAGATGGCCACCAGCGACAAAAGAGCCCAAATGTAGCCGAAATATCACCCAGATGTAGCCCAAGTATAGCCTAATGACAGAATGTCCCAGAGTGTTCTTAAGAACAACTAGAGCGCTTACTGTCTTACTTATGACAAAAGTATGGCACACCTGAAGCCATCTTGATTGGAATATACTGGTAACACTTAAAACATTTAATTTAAAAAGGAACACAATGAGGGGGTTCATTTTGCCATAGAAATTATGATTAGTGCTGAAGAAAGAAAGATTAGGGCACATTTTGAGTGACTTCTCAAATCCTCTTCTATTTCATAAAAAAATTCTGATATGCAGGCTGAAACATGCACTTTTAATACCAGCAGCAGACTTCCGTGGTGAGCAGTAGCTTTACTACAGTGATCTAATGAGCAACTAGAGTGCTAACATTCAGAATTTATGGCAATTGTGTGACATATCTGAATACCTTCTTGATGGAATCAAAGTAAAAAACTGAAAGCATTTCCTACTGAGGAGACTGCAGTAAATGAGGAAATTAGGAAACTTCATAACAAATAAATCTCCCAAGATGGCCACCAGACACAAAAGAGCCTAAATGTAGCACAAATATCACCCAGATGTAGCCCACATGTAGCCCAATGACAGAAGTGTGCAAAACACTTATTTTTTGTGTATTTGCAGTTTTATATAGTGCAGACTTGTCAGGTATTGGAATGCTTTACATGAGCATTGGTTACATCACACAAGATCAAATTCATTTTGGTTGTAGACATGGGGAGATTAAGTGATTTGACCACAATCATAGAATGTTGAGCTGAAGCAGAAACTCCAACCTGGTTCTCCAGTTGCAAAGTCTGCAGCTCTGGAAGTAACAACACATCCTCTCGCCAAGGTGCAACATTTAATCAAGTGGTCAACTGGATAAAAAAACATAAAGATTACAAATAATTTAAAAGTTCTTTGTCGCTATTTGAAAACTCAGAAAATATGTCCTCATTTTAGTTTTTTAGAGCACTAACCATAATTTTGATGCAAATAAGACCCTCTCATATATGTAGTTTCTAAAGGAAATACTCTAGGTATTACAGTTTTGATTACATCAAGATGACGTCAGGCGTTCCACACTTTTGTAATAAATATAGAATGTTAGCAATCTAGTTGTTCATTGGGATACTGTTGAGAGGCAGAGGCCAGGGGCACGGACTCTGAAAATTGAAGGCAGGTAGGAGAGTGCAGAGGCAACAATTTGACCACACTGGGCAGGCAGGAAGGGCAGTGGCAGCACAACAGACTATGGAGGGCAGTGGAAAGGGGGGCAGGGGCAACAAACCAACAATATAGGACTGGCAAGAGAGGCTGTGGCAATATAATAGACCATTGTGGGCAGAAGGAAGAGGCAGTGGTAGTACAACCATACATGCCAACAGACCCGTTTCAGCCAGGAAACGTCCAATGTTTTTAATCTCAAATGGGCTTTATTTGATCTGTCTCCTGTCTACAATCTCCTCTTTTTCAATGTAAGTCAAAGGGGAAAATCAATACCCCAGTTTTTTTTTCAAAATCTCCCTCTTACCAAGTTCAAAATGCTCGCAAGTATGGTACATTGAATCATGGTAGGCAGGAGGAATTGGGGTAGGGACATGGACAACAGAGGACAGGAGGGACATGGAGAGGTGCACCAATCTGACCCTACAGGGCAGGCATCAGGGTTTGCAGCAGCACAATACACCACACAGCGCATGCGGGACGGGAGTGCAGCACAACAATCCATAGAAAGCAATAGGGAGGGGACAGGACCATGCACATGGACAACAGAGAACAGATGGGAAAGAGGCAATGGTAGCTAGCTGACCATAATGGACAGACAGGAGAGAAAGCTGCAGCATAACAGACCATAAAGGGCAGGAAGGACGGATCAGGGGCATTACAATGGAACAGAGAAGCCAGGAGGGAGGGAGTAGGGGTCTGCACATGGAAACAGAGGGCTGGGGGCAAGGTGGCAGGGCAGGAGCAGCAAGATGACCATGGAGGTCAGGCAGGATGGGCACTAGAGACAAGACACACCATGGAGAGCAACAATGAGACTATGGTGGCATACACACAGACCATGGAGGAAAGGTGGGAGGGGGTCAGGGGCAGCTAGCTGACCACACAGGGAAGGTGGGAGGGGCCATGGCAGCACAGAAGACCATGCATGACAAGCGGGAGGGTTAGTGGCAGCACAATGGCTATGATGGGCAAGAAGGAGGGTGCAGGGGCATGCACAAAGGGCCATGGAGGATAGAAGGGAGGGTCAGGACCTGGGCACAGACAAGAGAGTTCAGGGGAAGGGGCCTCACAACAGACCACGCGGGGCAGGCCGGAGGAGCAGTTGCAGCACAACAGATCAGGGAGGGCAGAAGGGTGTGGCAGTAAAATGGACCATGGAGGACAGGAGGAAGGGGATAGGGGCATGGCATGTGGACAGGCAGGGTGGAGGTGGCAGGGACAGGTTACAGTCATCTGACAATGCTAGGCCGGTGGGAGGGGAGTGGCAGCTCAACAGAACACTCAGAGTAGATAGGACTGGCAGGTCCATGGAACATAGTGGGCAAAAAGGATGGAGCAGGGGCATGCACAAAGACATCGGAGGGCAGGGGGAAGGAGAATAGGGGCAGAAAGCTAAGCACAGAGGCTAAGCAGGAGGTCAATGATGGGCCATAGAATTGGGCAATGGAGGGCAGGAGGAGTGGACTGGTACATCATGCTAAATGGGGGGCAGTGGCAGCACATCAGACCATGCATGGCAAGAGGGAGGAGGCTAGTCCATGGATTCAGACAACAGAGGATAGGGAGGAGGTGGATGGGGCAGCAAGCTAACTGTTCAGAGAAGGTGGGTATTAGGAACTTTATTGTTTTTAAAATGTGTGTCTGTGCGGACTACTTAAAATATGAACAAGTATGCAGCATAATCTCACTTTTATTCAGGAAGAAGAGGACGTTTGTGACTGTGACTCCGGGCTAACTTGGCAGGAACACCCCCTGACCCTCCACCCCCATCGCAAAATGTAATGCCAGTGAAAAGGGTAGGTGGACGCAGTGTTATATAGAACATAGTCCTGAGAGCACGATTGAAAATGAAAACTAGATGTAGTATATGGTATAAACCATGAACCAAAAAGTGTGATATAAGATGAACCGGGGCGTGAAATATAATATGCAATACATTGTGCGCAATGACAGATTCATTGGAGAGCGCGAGATAGCACAGGCACTAGCGCGTGCTATGCGATATGCGCCTTGGAGTGTAATATGCACAGGGCAGTGTTGTGTAACCTAACTAGTCTCTAAAGTTGTAATATAAAATATGTGCTGGGGAGTGTAACGTTGCATATGCACTGTGACAAAGATATGGATGCCAGATTGTAATATGTATGGCATAGCACATCGAGGAAGGCACGTTAGATGGGGCAATATAACCCGTGCGAAGGCAAGTGTGGCATGACATATTCACGGGGTGGTGTTACAGTGCACATGGGCTAGAGAGTGTCATAGCATACGCACTAGCTGGTGGAATACAACACAGAGGTGTGAGGCAATCGGCGGGCACTGGTGGGTGTAACACAGCATTGGGCTCAGCCAGGAGCACGCTGTGACTCTCAAGTGAGGTTCGTCTCCTTTCCAGAGAGTAAAATAAAAAGTATTACACATCCGGTGGTGGATGTGTTTTTTATTAACCGTGAGGGGGGTTTCTTGCATAGTTTGGTCGAATTTTTGTCGAATCCCCTTTGAATGGCTTGGTGTGTGTGTATATTAAATGTGCCCGTCAATAGCTACCCATGTTTGTATAAATAAACGACAAGGGTGTCTACTTGGAGAGTACCCACCGGCGGGGGCGCCGGGATTAGGCACGGTAGGGCGTCAGACACGTCAGAGCTTCACTAGCGGTGTAAATACATTCCATGTGGATTCATTCTATGCATAGTCGCCTTTTAATGAATATCACGCAAATCGTCATGGTGATAGGTACATACGGTTTGTCCAGCACGTCCTAGGTGTTTCTATAAATATATATATTTTTAAAATAATAAAAAACAAAGGCCGGCCCCGGGGATGGGGTCCCCGGAGCCATAAGTGGCCTGAGGAGGGGGGCAACCCAGCCCCCTCCTAAAGAACTTTAATTAAAAAAAGGCCATGACCCGGGGGTTGGGGTCCCCGGGGCCGATTAAGGCCTTGGGAGGGTCAAATTGATTTTTTTCAACAAAAAAAAATAGGGTGCAGGCTCTGGGGGGATGGGGTCCCCAGGGCTAGTAAATTAGAAAACGAAGGGGGGCCACACAGCCCTCGCTCTTAAAAAAATAAAATAAATAAAAGACCGGCATCGCGCTGGAGGCCACGCCCCCTCCTTGCAGCACTCTGCAAACGCGCCCCCTGGCCAGTTGTAAGTTGGGGAATTAATTCCCCTTCAATACTGAGGGTCCCTGAGGGCCAACTAGCCCAACAGGTATCTCCAGTGTGCGCCAGGGAGCTGCGTTGCAGACAGGTGTTCTGAGGCCACGCCCCTTTTTACACCTCTATGCCACGCAGCTCTGTGGTGCTTACTGGAGGTACCTAGTGGGCTAGTTTGACCCTAGGGACCCTTAGGATTCAAGGGGACTTAATCTCTCAACTTAGAACAGCCACAGGGAGCGTTTACACAGTGGTGAAGGGAGGGGACGGGGCCTGAGGTGACGTGTGCAAACACGCCCTGTGGCGCGTTTTAAGTTGGGGAAATAATTCCCTTTCAATCCTGAGGGACCCTGGGGGCCAACTAGGTGCTTCCAGTAAGTGCCACTGCTCTGTGTTGCAGAAAGGTGGTGCAGGCCGTGCCCCTTTTTACACCTCTCTGCAATGGCGCTTACTGGACGTACCTAGTGGGCTATTTTGCCCCTAGGGATCCTCAGGATTCAAGGGGACTTAATCTCCCAACTTAAAAAACGGCCACAGGGCATGTTTACACAGTGGGGAAGGAAGGGGACGGGGCCTGAGGTGACGTGTGCAAACACGCCCTATGGCACGTTTTAAGTTGGGGAAATAATTCCCCTTCAATCCTGAGGGCCCCTGGGGGCTAACAAGCCCACCAGGTGCTTCCAGTAAGCGCCACTGAGCTGCGTTGCAGAGAGGTGGTCTAGGCCGTGCCCCTTTTTACATCTCTTTGCAACGCAGCTCTGTGGCGCTTACTGGAGGTACCTAGTGGTCTAGTTGGACCCTAGGGACCCTCAGGATTCAAGGGGACTTAATCTCCCAACTTAAAACGGCCACAGGGCGTGTTTACACAGTGGGGAAGTGAGGGGACGGGGCCTGAGGTGACGTGTGCAAACACACCCTGTGGCGCGTTTTAAGAGGTAGTTTTAATCCCCTGCCCTATTATATACTAGGGGCTTACAGAGGAGGTCATGCTGATCACAGGGGGACCCCAACGCATAGGATTCCCTAGTGTATGTAGGTGTTTTCACTGTATTCTGAGTGTCTTTTAACATAGCACTGGCTCTAGGACTGGTTAGTCAGACTCAGTTACCACCAGTATCCGTCTGAAAAAGTTGAGGGCACAGGATGATTTTGCAACAAGGCTTCTTTCTGCTCTTCAGTTTGTTCTTTCTGCACGTTATCCTTCTTCCTGCACTTTTCTTCGTCTTTGAGGACTTCTGTTGCTTCTTTCTGCATTTCTTTTTTTTCTTTCTGTGCGTTTTTTCTTCTTTCTTCACATGTCCTATCTCTGTAGGCATAGTTAGAAATTAGCATTTAAAAAACCTTTGAAATTCACTGAAAAAACCATATGTTTCAGGCACGTTATAGTTAGGAATTAGCATTTAAAAAACCTTAGAAATTCACTGAAAAAACCATAGGTTTCAGGGGCGTTATAGTTAGCTGGACTTTTCACTCGTACAAAACCATTGAAATTCCCCCGTTATAGTTAGTTCAGCTAACTATAACTCGCTCGCCCGCAATGCACTGCTGATGACGTCACATATTACATCACTCATGACATGGTCAGTGACATCACTCATGACATCACTGATGACATCTCAAATGACATCACTAATGACATCACTGATGACATCATCCTTGTGATAGAGTGGTAGACCTCCTCTTCCCCTCATAGAACCTTTGATACACACATTCAAAAATAGAAACTACAATGTTCAAAACAATGGACATACCAATACCAGTTACAACAACCTAATCAGTAATTCTAAGATCCACATACACATCCACTCATTCACCAACAATCCTATACAGTCACTCATACATGTACTCACTCATCATATGTACTCACACACCTATACATCCTGTTACACAAGGCCACTCATCCATAAAGTTACTCACACACATAGTCACTCATGCTAATAAAGATCCATTTACTTGCATATACAGTTATACACACACCACCACACTTACTTCTACGGAAACTTACACATACTTAGTATTTTAAACAATCACTTATAGAAACACATACTTATTCATACAGGAACTCTTTCAATCTCTCACTCTCACATATATACACCAATAGTCACATATACTAGTTTAAAACATATGTAGTTACTCATAAAGACACTATTGAGACAGTCATTCACTCACTAACACACCCATGCACACACGCATCCACCCATACAGTCCTGCACACATGCTGTCTTCAACACATACAAACAGTGAGTCACTCATTCATGCACCTATGCACTACGTAATACCCCCACCAAACCATACAGACACTCAGACACTCATACTGATACTCAAAAAACCAACTAATAACCTATATAGACACTCATGTAGCTACTCACCAACCCATGCAGCAACTTATACACAAAGTGAGAGACTGATACAGATATTTACACATTTAAACATTACTCAATAAGCCATGTATTCACTAAGATACACTTAATCAGTCAGTTATACAATCAATTTTTCAAAAACAAATCATCCATTTAGACACTTATATACCCATTTATTCTTCCATCGACCTTGAGATATACATATGTAAAACATATGTAATTTTCAGAAAAACACACATTCACTGGATAATGTCATCAGTGATGTCATTTGAGATGTCATCAGTGATGTCATGAGTGATGTCACTGACCATGTCATGAGTGATGTAATATGTGACGTCATCAGCAGTGCATTGCGGGCGCGCGAGTTCTAGTTAGCTGAACTAACTATAACGGGGGAATTTCAATGGTTTTGTATGAGTGAAAAGTCCAGCTAACTATAACGCCCCTGAAACCTATGGTTTTTTCAGTGAATATATATATATATATTTGCTGAAAAAAACAAAGGTTACAGGGATTTTATAGTTTAGAAATAAGATTAATAAAACCTCAGGAATTCCCTGAAAAAACCACAGGGTACAGGGAAGTTATACTTGTGTATAAATGCTGTTTCATACCTAAACGCCCCTATAACCTTTGTTTTTTTAGTGAATTTCACAGTTTTTAAAGTAGAAATTGTACTACAATTTGACTCATAAGTTCAATTTACTAATATGTATTTTCACAAGTTTCTAAATACATTTTGTTCACATATTCATTCTTAATATATATTTTAAAACTGTAAATTTAAGAAGTAAGGTAATGTAACGTATGTAGTTTTTCTTTAAATACAATGCACCATGTCTTTCTTTTTTTTTTTATAAATTAATTTTTTGGATCCATGAATCTGTCACGAATATTTGGGCAAATAAAGGGTCTGCCAGTTATATTGCACACATTCAATAATGAACCAACAACACATTTAATACAAATATATGCTCTTGGAATTTGTATAAATGTATGACTGCCTGTGTGTGGGTGTGTGAGAGGCTGTGTGAGTATGTGAGTGCCTATATGGGTGTGTGAGTGGCTGTGTGGGTGTGTATGTGGGTGTGGGAGTGGCTGTGTATGTGGGTGTGGCTGTGTGAGTGGGTGTGTGAGTGACTGTATGGGTGTGTGAGTGGTTGTGTGGGTTTGTAAGTAGGTGTATGTGTGGGTCTGTGAGAAGGTGAGTGAATGTTTTCTGGGTTTGTGAGGGTGTGTGAGTGTGTGTTTGAGTGGGTGCATGAGTGGCTGTGTGGGTCTGTGAGAAGGTGTGTGAATGTTTTCTGGGTCTTTGAGGGTGTGTGAGTGGGTGTTTGAGTGGTTCTGTGGGTGTGTAAGTGGGTGGGTGAGTGTGAGAGTGAGTGTGTTAGTAGGTGTGTGGGTCTGTGAGTGGATGCATGTGATTTTTTTAATTGGGGTCTGGATCCATGGATCCACCCGAATCCATGACAATCTGTGTGGATCCAAGTGGATCCACAGATCCTCGTGCTCTAAAAAAACATGTTTGGACAATTTTCGGCTCATGGTGGGCCCCTAACAGACCCCTCAACCAGTCCCATGGGGTTAGGGTACCTCTACGCTGACTCCTTCTATCACTGTTACATTGTATTTTCCCCCGGGAACTGTGTCCTGATGCACAACATGGTGGCTGCAACTTTCGTCTCAGGTTGCATCCAGCCAATCACGGCACTGCTGTTGGCGCGTAGATCCGTGAATCCGCCCGGATCCGCAGAGGATCCGCGGTGGATCTGCATCTCTAGATATACATAAATCTTTTCCATCTTTAATATCTCCAAAACTACTGAACAGATGTACACTAGATTATAAAAAGGGTTTTTTTGGGACAAAGATCTAGCTTTCTGCCAAATTTGGTGGAAATTCCATTCTGCGGGTCAGGATGTAGTTGTGTCAAAACCCCCAATGGAAATCGTATTGGGAAAACAAGGTTTTAGGATCCCCTCTTTTCTCAGCCCCCGCTTGACAAATCACCGCAAAACTTTCCAAACAGCAGCTGAAGTGAATAGCAAACGAGTTTTGAAAAATTTTGCGAAGATTCATCAAACGGCACCAAAGTTATTAGCAAAACAAAAAATGCTTTTCCTATGGTGAGTAGGTCTTAACCATAACTACCTAGTGACGCTATATATATATATAGATATATATATATATAATTTTGGAACAAACCAACATTTCATGATTTGACTTAAGCCAATATCTACAAAACAAAAAGATGTATGGCCTCCCTTTCCCCTTTAAGAGACAAGTATGTTGTTAATTAGGTGGTGGGATGGAGGGCTGTTGTCCCATTAAGAGTGACACTGTATGCACCTACTCTATCACCCAGTTGAAGGCCAAGGCTGAAATACATAGGTCTGTCTGCTGTCGCACGTGCACTTTGCTTTAAAGATGAAAAAAAAGAAGTTCAATAAACAATCGCCTGGAATTTCTCATGATTGCTGTCTTTCTGTGTCGCTCATGCTGGAGACGATTGTGGAATCAAAGGAGGGTGGTATCCAGAAACAAACACCTTGTTGAACGTGGTGTTGGTGCATGCAAGATGTGCACCCGGATTCGAAACGGCTCCCAAAGTTCCGGCGTTTTCTGTTGTTAGATGATGAAGGGGAGCTGATTCCGGCTCCAGCAGCTGGCAGAATAAGGAAGCTGACGGAGGTAGCCTCCAAGATGGGACGGTACTTTAAGAGACTTGGAGGGAGTGGGCAATCTCTGCGGGGAGTTTGCTGTGTTGGGCGCCGTAGCGGAGGTCCAGATGCACGACCCTCCTGAGCCAATCTTCTGTGCCCAATTTCCACCTGAAATTCAGAGTATTTGCCTGTCTGAATACATCTGCCCCGGTAGAAGAACGCTGCTGCAGCCGTGATCCGGCTTGTTGCAAACTGTGGAGATTGTTTAGCATTAGGTATATATGTATGCAACGAAAGGTGGGAATTTTGGCGATATGTTTGTGAGAACAACAAGGCAATAGCTGCATGTGTGCTGATAAATTTTGAAGGGGACTGTGACGGCACATGGTCAAAAGTTTGAATTGACTTGGTACAATAATGGCGGATAGATGGAGTAAACGGGAACAGCTTTTAAAATAGATGTTTGAAGACAATGGAAAGGCCAATGATGTACATGGAAACATTTGGGGCCCAAATGCTGCTAGTACACCAAAGCAATTATTGAGAGAGCTGAAACAGGCAAGGACAATGGAAATTAATAAGTCGTGGGAAAGTGTAACCCTATAAAAGTATATAGAATACAAATGCATTCCCTAGGGTTTGAGAATTTTTGTCCTTCCCACACTGGGTGATTTGGGCTTAGATTTGCTTTTACAATTGCAGACTGATACCTCTGATTGCTCTATGAAATTAATGAATACCGTTATAATGCATGCAGACAGGAGACTATGATCCGCGATGGAGAAAATTAGCATGATTGAGAAATCTTTGGTAAAATTTGAGACCTCAGAAGGGAAGAAACTACCTGAAGAATGGGAAAGAAGGTTGGAAAAACATGAAAAAGAAATACAACTAAGGAAAATGAAGAAATTCAATAGGGATAAAATTGAGTATGCCACTGGAAGGGTCTATACATTTGCTCGACGATATGATACAAACTACAATAAGCAAACCATGGATCAGATACGAGGACGTGAGCAAATCACATTTTCAAGTGCAGACATTTCAGAGGTCAGTTTGGGGGATGAGGGGGCCTCAAGTGGCCGACAGAGAATGGAATTTTCAGGAGAAATGTGTCTGTTACGGATGAAGACATGTGTAAAAGAGAGGGGAGTAACTCCCTCTACCTTGGGAGAAGAGCAAAAAGAACCAGACACAGCCATAAGAAACAAAGGAAAAGGAACCAGAGGTTGAAAAAGATAAAAGGAAACAAACACATGTCCAACTCCAATCATGAGGATAATTTAGTTATCAATCTCTCTGGGAAAATCCTAAATAAAAAACATAAATCTACTGAATAAAGGCCTCACTTTCTGCCCGAAGAGTGGGATGGATCTGGCTACAATTAGAGTTGACATTTATACATTCTGCAGGATATTAAAATTAAAAAAGTTTGTTGCTACAAAACCTCCAACCAAAAAGAAATCCGGAACAGTCCAGGAACTATCAATTTTAACATCTGAGGACATTGTTTTTTTTAAAGAATCCTGCACAGTCTAGAATCAGAGGATGGTAATCAAACAAAGGAATTGGAGGATGTATCTAACATGGGATGTTGTGAGATCTTGGGCATCGAAACTAATAAATCATTAAGTAGCAAATGCAAAGTGAAATCCAGAATTTGCCCCCAACCCCCACCGGGGAACAGAATAGATATATTCCAGGAACTTGTGGCAGAAGATTTGAGAGATATCTTTATCAAAGAGAGAAAACAGAATGACCAAGTGCATCCCAATATGAATGTAGACGACTGGTGGGCACTTGCAGACCTACAATGTGATGACAATATTATCATTAAATCACCTGATAAAGGTGGAAATATTGTTGTGATGGATTGTCAAAAATATCATCAAGAGGTTAGGAGACAATTGAGTGACACAACTAACTATGAAAAATTAAAGGACAATCCCACTAATAAAATCATGTTGACATTCCACGCCAAACTACAGACATGGCATGAACAAGGCTTATTAGATGAGGAAGAATTACAATATTTTAAGGTTACTCATCTAATTATTCCATTGCTCTATTTACTTCCGAAAGTACATAAAAGTCTGGTGAATCCCCCAGGATGCCCCATTGTGAGCTTGTGAAGCTACCTACTAGGGAATACGTCCAGATTTGTGGATATTTTCTTATTTCCATATGTAGCGAATTTACCATCTTACATAGGGACTCAATGGATTTTATCAACCGTATCAATGAAATTCCTTGGAGATCAGCATATGTTATGGCCACGGTGGATGTGGTTTCACTCTATACTTCAATTGTCCATAAAGATGACCTTACGTCATGTGAATACTTTATGAGGTCATGTTCTTGGAGTCTACTCAACCACACACAGATGTTTTTAGAGATGATGTCTTTCTGTTTAACCAACAATGTTTTTTTTTCTTATGGCAAATTATACAAACAAAAGCAAGGAACAGTAATGGGCACTTCATTTGCACCTACATATGTGAATCTAACAATGGGATATTGGGAGGCAGAATGTTTGTGGTCAGAAGAAAATATTGCGAATATGGAAAAAGTGATACTGTGGGTTCAATGACCTCTTTCTGATAAGGGAAGGCAAAGAGGAGTTGAAAGAGGTTTTACAATCTTTGAATCAGAACTCGCTAAATTTACAATTCACCCATACGATCAGCAAGAACCTAATTCATTATTTGGACATTCAAATCTATATTGAAAACAGGAAGATTTGTACCACCTTATTCTGCAACCCCACCCCTTGCAACAGTATCATGGCTGCAAATAGTGTCCATCCTGGAGCTCTCAAATGCAATATACCGTGCAGAGAATTTGTTGTTGTTAGATGATGAAGGGGAGCTGATTCCGGCTCCAGCAGCTGGCAGAATAAGGAAGCTGACGGAGGTAGCCTCCAAGATGGGACGGTACTTTAAGAGACTTGGAGGGAGTGGGCAATCTCTGCGGGGAGTTTGCTGTGTTGGGCGCCGTAGCGGAGGTCCAGATGCACGACCCTCCTGAGCCAATCTTCTGTGCCCAATTTCCACCTGAAATTCAGAGTATTTGCCTGTCTGAATACATCTGCCCCGGTAGAAGAACGCTGCTGCAGCCGTGATCCGGCTTGTTGCAAACTGTGGAGATTGTTTAGCATTAGGTATATATGTATGCAACGAAAGGTGGGAATTTTGGCGATATGTTTGTGAGAACAACAAGGCAATAGCTGCATGTGTGCTGATAAATTTTGAAGGGGACTGTGACGGCACATGGTCAAAAGTTTGAATTGACTTGGTACAATAATGGCGGATAGATGGAGTAAACGGGAACAGCTTTTAAAATAGATGTTTGAAGACAATGGAAAGGCCAATGATGTACATGGAAACATTTGGGGCCCAAATGCTGCTAGTACACCAAAGCAATTATTGAGAGAGCTGAAACAGGCAAGGACAATGGAAATTAATAAGTCGTGGGAAAGTGTAACCCTATAAAAGTATATAGAATACAAATGCATTCCCTAGGGTTTGAGAATTTTTGTCCTTCCCACACTGGGTGATTTGGGCTTAGATTTGCTTTTACAATTGCAGACTGATACCTCTGATTGCTCTATGAAATTAATGAATACCGTTATAATGCATGCAGACAGGAGACTATGATCCGCGATGGAGAAAATTAGCATGATTGAGAAATCTTTGGTAAAATTTGAGACCTCAGAAGGGAAGAAACTACCTGAAGAATGGGAAAGAAGGTTGGAAAAACATGAAAAAGAAATACAACTAAGGAAAATGAAGAAATTCAATAGGGATAAAATTGAGTATGCCACTGGAAGGGTCTATACATTTGCTCGACGATATGATACAAACTACAATAAGCAAACCATGGATCAGATACGAGGACGTGAGCAAATCACATTTTCAAGTGCAGACATTTCAGAGGTCAGTTTGGGGGATGAGGGGGCCTCAAGTGGCCGACAGAGAATGGAATTTTCAGGAGAAATGTGTCTGTTACGGATGAAGACATGTGTAAAAGAGAGGGGAGTAACTCCCTCTACCTTGGGAGAAGAGCAAAAAGAACCAGACACAGCCATAAGAAACAAAGGAAAAGGAACCAGAGGTTGAAAAAGATAAAAGGAAACAAACACATGTCCAACTCCAATCATGAGGATAATTTAGTTATCAATCTCTCTGGGAAAATCCTAAATAAAAAACATAAATCTACTGAATAAAGGCCTCACTTTCTGCCCGAAGAGTGGGATGGATCTGGCTACAATTAGAGTTGACATTTATACATTCTGCAGGATATTAAAATTAAAAAAGTTTGTTGCTACAAAACCTCCAACCAAAAAGAAATCCGGAACAGTCCAGGAACTATCAATTTTAACATCTGAGGACATTGTTTTTTTTAAAGAATCCTGCACAGTCTAGAATCAGAGGATGGTAATCAAACAAAGGAATTGGAGGATGTATCTAACATGGGATGTTGTGAGATCTTGGGCATCGAAACTAATAAATCATTAAGTAGCAAATGCAAAGTGAAATCCAGAATTTGCCCCCAACCCCCACCGGGGAACAGAATAGATATATTCCAGGAACTTGTGGCAGAAGATTTGAGAGATATCTTTATCAAAGAGAGAAAACAGAATGACCAAGTGCATCCCAATATGAATGTAGACGACTGGTGGGCACTTGCAGACCTACAATGTGATGACAATATTATCATTAAATCACCTGATAAAGGTGGAAATATTGTTGTGATGGATTGTCAAAAATATCATCAAGAGGTTAGGAGACAATTGAGTGACACAACTAACTATGAAAAATTAAAGGACAATCCCACTAATAAAATCATGTTGACATTCCACGCCAAACTACAGACATGGCATGAACAAGGCTTATTAGATGAGGAAGAATTACAATATTTTAAGGTTACTCATCTAATTATTCCATTGCTCTATTTACTTCCGAAAGTACATAAAAGTCTGGTGAATCCCCCAGGATGCCCCATTGTGAGCTTGTGAAGCTACCTACTAGGGAATACGTCCAGATTTGTGGATATTTTCTTATTTCCATATGTAGCGAATTTACCATCTTACATAGGGACTCAATGGATTTTATCAACCGTATCAATGAAATTCCTTGGAGATCAGCATATGTTATGGCCACGGTGGATGTGGTTTCACTCTATACTTCAATTGTCCATAAAGATGACCTTACGTCATGTGAATACTTTATGAGGTCATGTTCTTGGAGTCTACTCAACCACACACAGATGTTTTTAGAGATGATGTCTTTCTGTTTAACCAACAATGTTTTTTTTTCTTATGGCAAATTATACAAACAAAAGCAAGGAACAGTAATGGGCACTTCATTTGCACCTACATATGTGAATCTAACAATGGGATATTGGGAGGCAGAATGTTTGTGGTCAGAAGAAAATATTGCGAATATGGAAAAAGTGATACTGTGGGTTCAATGACCTCTTTCTGATAAGGGAAGGCAAAGAGGAGTTGAAAGAGGTTTTACAATCTTTGAATCAGAACTCGCTAAATTTACAATTCACCCATACGATCAGCAAGAACCTAATTCATTATTTGGACATTCAAATCTATATTGAAAACAGGAAGATTTGTACCACCTTATTCTGCAACCCCACCCCTTGCAACAGTATCATGGCTGCAAATAGTGTCCATCCTGGAGCTCTCAAATGCAATATACCGTGCAGAGAATTTTTGAGGGCTCGAAGGAACTGCTCAGAAGACACAGAATACGAGACCCAAGTGAATGAAATGTATAGACAACGTGGCTATCTGATAACTGTGTTAGAAGATGCAAGGATGAGAGCGACTAAACAAAAGAGAGACAATTTGCTGGTGCCCAAAACATCCCTTAAGACCTCAGACTCAAGCAGTGATGTAACCAGAATCATCACATATTTCAATGTGTCAAATAAAGCCATATATATCGCGAACTGGTATTTTGAATATATATATATTGTTCGTGGGCTGGTGGGAGAAGCACGTGGCCTGGGCGGATGACAATGAAAGGTGGGTTGAAAAAATCGCCCTATGGGTGCAATATATTGATGACCTTTTTATTGTCTGGAAAGGCACACCAGAGGAGGCAGCAGAATACATTGATATCTTGAATGATATTATTCTAAATTTGAGGTTCACTAGCTATATGAGCAAGACCATGGTGCCTTTTTTAGATCTTTCAGTTTTTGTGGCAGATAATAAGATTTGTACGAAGCTTTATCGTAAGCCAACTGCTGGGAATACAGTTCTCCATTATAGGAGCCAGCACCCTCGTACACTGATTCACAGTATCCCATATGGGGAGTTGTTGCGACTCAAAAGGAATTGCACACTCCCCTCGGATTATGTTCAGGCAGCAAGTGAGTCATTGGGCAGATTCAGGCAGAGGGGCTACAAAAGTGGTCTCTTACATGAAACAGCTCTGAAAGTGCAGGCAATCGAAAGGCAATCACTTTTGGGATCTAAAGAA
Organism: Triturus cristatus; assembly: GCF_964204655.1. Lineage (NCBI taxonomy): Eukaryota > Metazoa > Chordata > Amphibia > Caudata > Salamandridae > Triturus > Triturus cristatus. The sequence goes on from NC_140587.1 coordinate 425,105,128, forward strand.
TTAATGGAGACCCGAGAGGGTGAGAACACAGAAAATCCACGACTTATTTTGGGGTTTTCTACAGAATCAGGTGCTATCAGGAAGTTAGTAGAAAAGAACTGGAAAGTGCTGCAGATAGACAATATCATTGGTAAGGCTTTACCGAGTAGACCTGAGATCACATATCGAAAAAGTAAATCTTTGAAAGATCTCTTAGTGCAGAGTCACATTTCAGAAGGTATTTCCAAAATCACTTTAGCTGGTTTTTATCCATGTGCTGCCTGTAAGGCATGTAAGAACAGCAAAAAGGTAAAAGAATATGCTGTTCCGGGCACAAAGGGTACACACAGCATCAGCAAATTGATGAATTGCAACACCAGTTTTGTTGTTTATTGCTTGGTATGCCCGTGTGGTCTCCGTTATATTGGAAGTACAATCCATCCAGCGAAGAAACGGATACTGGAGCACACACGGGCAATTACCAATCATGATACAGCCTATCCAGTGGTGAGGCATTTCGCTGAAATACATGAATCTCGCAGTGATAGACTAAGCTTTTTCTGCTTAGATCATGTACCAGTGACAGAAAGAGGAGGAGATAGGGTTAAAGAGTTGCGACAACTTGAGGCAAGATTTATCATCGAGCTTCAAACACGCACTCCTGGGGGATTGAACATGGAGGAGGAATTGTGGTCTTTTATTGGTTAAACTGCCCAATATTATTGTTAGATCTCCTAAGATTATCTTAGATAGGTGTAAAAGCAATTCCATATTCCCCAGAACCTATTTTCTATCTTCTGCTTCCTGTTATCTATTTTCTATTCTCTATTTCTCTGTTTTATACTCTCCGTTTCGCAGTTTTTTATTGGAAATTATAATTTGGTGAACCGTCTATATATAAGATACTGAATTTTGCTGAAACATGGTTGATTCGTAGTTCAAGTGATTATTGATAGCCCATTGGAGGGCTTAATTTTGAAGTAATTTAATTTTTAATATTACTTAATGAATCAATTCAAGGGATTATTAATTGTGATATATACAGAAAATTAGATATCAACATTATGGTGGATTTAATCGACAAATGATGCCAAACCAAAATCTGAAAAGAAGCATATCTCTGATTAATCCATTTTTCGTTTGCTTTAGGATTTTGTGTTTCAATAGAATGAATTTTGAAATATAATTGTCATTGTATAATGTATTTGCATAACAGAACGAGATACATAACCTAGGTCAAAATGGCCGCGCTAGTAATACTGGTGTATATGTCATTTTGGAGAGTCCCCTGTTTATGTTGCTGGATGACCCTGAGGCCGAATGGTTAAGCCTGTTATTTAAAGGCGGTAATGATGTAAACAAACTAACACTGACGAAGGCCAGGGTGCCGGAACGCGTGTGTTAGCTTTCTTTTGAAACAGAATAAAATACTTATGTGATCCAGCTGGAGTGCGCTGAACGTCTTCTTTGCTGAGGCGGGTTCTTTTTGAAAAAAAAATTGCGGTATCGTCCACGCAATTGGCGCACCCGCACTAAGGAGAGCGAGGTAACTGGGCGGTTCCGTTTGTATCTATATATATATATATATATATATCCAAGCTCACGGTACAAAAACAGATACCAGCACTCTCGGGAACAGTGTCCTTAATTTATTATAGGACAGAACTCACGATAAAACGCGTTTGGAGGAATGGGCGGAGCACACAGCAGCCTCATCGAAAGGGCTGTTACTTATATTGATTAAATTTGCCTGGAGCGATAGAGATACTACACTACAGGACATTAACGTATTAGAAAAGGAGATTGCGAAAGACTGCGAGAAGAGCAGACTGGATGAGTTAAAGGAGACAAGACACTTTGAATCATTCCATCAGAGTAACAGGGATCTGTTAAGTTTTTTCTGTATGGATCACGTACCACTTAATGTCAGAGGGGGTGACAGACAGTTGCAATTGAGAAGACTTGAATCGAGATATATTATCGATACTCAGACCAGGATGCCATTTGGCTTGAACAGTGGGGAAGAGATGGCTGTTCATTTCTAGCTAGGAATTCTGTGTATCTGATATCTGTTCTTTTTGTATTTAATTCGTCACAGAAAACATACTAAGAAAATGGCAGCAATAACCCATTCAGGGTATAATTATGAGTAGGAATTCGCAAACTGTTAAGAATGCCCATGCAGGGCGAGATTTGTTTACTTTTCAAATTGTATGCATACTATATGTAAGAATGACTTTACATGTTTAGTAATGGCTGCCATTTTAGGACTGAAGTAACTCCTATGTTGATGTTTATGACATGAAGAATGTATTTATGTTTACTGAAAGTCGACGCAGTTTACAATTGACAAAGGCGGTAGCCGAAACGCGTTTTGCCGTGAGTTCTGTCCTATAATAAATTAAGGACACTGTTCCCGAGAGTGCTGGTATCTGTTTTTGTACCGTGAGCTTGGATTATACGCGGTGTCCGTCACCGCGTTGGGAGCACCCGATCGTGAGTGAAGGGATTAAGACGGAAATTTGAGCCGGATATATATATATATATATATGTCAGTGTTAGTTTGTTTACATCATTACCGCCTTTAAATAACAGGCTTAACCATTCGGCCTCAGGGTCATCCAGCAACATAAACAGGGGACTCTCCAAAATGACATATACACCAGTATTACTAGCGCGGCCATTTTGACCTAGGTTATGTATCTCGTTCTGTTATGCAAATACATTATACAATGACAATTATATTTCAAAATTCATTCTATTGAAACACAAAATCCTAAAGCAAACGAAAAATGGATTAATCAGAGATATGCTTCTTTTCAGATTTTGGTTTGGCATCATTTGTCGATTAAATCCACCATAATGTTAATATCTAATTTTCTGTATATATCACAATTAATAATCCCTTGAATTGATTCATTAAGTAATATTAAAAATTAAATTACTTCAAAATTAAGCCCTCCAATGGGCTATCAATAATCACTTGAACTACGAATCAACCATGTTTCAGCAAAATTCAGTATCTTATATATAGACGGTTCACCAAATTATAATTTCCAATAAAAAACTGCGAAACGGAGAGTATAAAACAGAGAAATAGAGAATAGAAAATAGAGAACAGGAAGCAGAAGATAGAAAATAGGTTCTGGGGAATATGGAATTGCTGTTACACCTATCTAAGATAATCTTAGGAGATCTAACAATAATATTGGGCAGTTTAACCAATAAAAGACCACAATTCCTCCTCCATGTTCAATCCCCCAGGAGTGCGTGTTAGAAGCTCGATGATAAATCTTGCCTCAAGTTGTCGCAACTCTTTAACCCTATCTCCTCCTCTTTCTGTCACTGGTACATGATCTAAGCAGAAAAAGCTTAGTCTATCACTGCGAGATTCATGTATTTCAGCGAAATGCCTCGCCACTGGATAGGCTGTATCATGATTGGTAATTGCCCGTGTGTGCTCCAGTATCCGTTTCTTCGCTGGATGGATTGTACTTCCAATATAACGGAGACCACACGGGCAGAGAGACGTGTGTACAAAAAATAGATATGGTTTCAAAATGGATGTCGGGTTTAGGCTAATTTGGCAAGTAAATAGCGTATTTGCATAGGCCATACATCATCCATCCCTGGTTAGTGTGGAGAGGTAAGGGCCAATAATGAAATCAGAGTTCAAATACCTAAGCATACTTAGAAAGTTATTATATGAAAATAGTTCAATTGAAGTGTATTAAAAATGTAATAGGAAAAAGTAAAAAAGTTGGAAAAAAATCAATCCAAGAATATAGTGAATTTCTTACAAGTCTTGGAGATTGCAGTCCGGAAGTTCTTCAGCGGCTTGAGATGCGTAATGTTCCAAGAGGCGATTGTTGCCATTGTGTGAGAAAAGCGAAGCAATCCAATTTATATCCTTGAAGGGACAGTAATGTTCCTCGAATGTTGGAGCGGCAATTTGAATTGGCAGGTAATCTGCGATGTTGTCAAAGGTTGCACGTTGCAGAAGATCTTTCACGGCTGCGCAGAAATCCCAATCCGACAGGATACCTTTTTGCGTTACATCTGCCATTGCTCCACTGCCCGAACAATCAAGTTCATGGTTTTCAAGATACTCCATTACCTGATGGATATCAGGAGCGTTTGCTGGGATGTTGGCAAGGCATAGATCCATTCGCCAGTCGATTGGGCAAGTTTTTCAATAAAAAGATGGTTGCACGCAGATTGTATATGTGTAAATAAATGTCATGTCAGGCAGCCGAAAAGTTGTTCCATTTTTTCACGGTATTGATGTAGCTTCGCGTAGAGGCGTATTCTGTTAGACATGCTTGTTACCACATGGAGCGTAGCCATTTTTAACAAGCTAAAATAGTAGTAGGATGGCCACAAACAGAGCGAGAATTATGGGCACTGTTGCTGTTATTCCAGAGATGATCGAACGAATGAAGTCTGGTATTAGACTATAAACAGTTTGAAAGCCTTTGAGAAAGCCGGAGGAGACAATGTTAAAAAATTGTGCCAGACTTTAAATGTCAGATGTGTTGAAAATTGTGTAACAATTCACAAAGTATAATGGAAGGTTCGTATTTAAAAGGGAGTGTATTTTACTTTAAGTTTGTGCTATCTGCAGTCGATAAATTACTTTTGGAGAAGTGAGGGACACTTCTGTTTGAAACAAAAGCGCTTTCAGTTTGCTCCATTTAATAAAATCTGTTTTCAAAGTAGGTATTGAAGGCCAAGTTGAACTTTGGGAGTTACTTTGTGTGGGTGGGAATAGAGATTGCCAGAGGAAGTTATCCGGTTTGAAACAGTAAGGACAGACGATATGCCAGCTCACATTGCGTACAGCCCATGTAATTAAGAAGCAGATAACTGCCGTTAGAAAGCTGTGTGAATGTTGGTCTGATTGTGGGAGTTGGCGTGCTTTTAAGAAAGCACGCAAGATTGGGGGCTGTAAGCTTAGAAGCGTTGTGTAGTTGGACATTCTTGCATAGTAATGAACGAGAAAAACTTTGGTATCCTCTTTAAGACAGCGATATGTACATGGGAGAAACCACTGCTCGTGAATAAACGTGCTACCTTATATAATCACATACAACATGACAAACAACATGTACACCTAGCAGACACAACAACACTATGTACTGTGGGAACCGTGGCTAGCCATATACACAAACCAAACATGGCATAGCACCTCTGCCACACAATGCAGAATGCGGGGAGAGTATGTGCGAAGGTGGCAAGTGATTGTTGATTATAAAACTATATAATGCAAAGTGTTGAGGGGATGTGCCGGACAGACTTGAGTATGCAGAGCACAGACATTTACATGTCAACATACACTGATGGTCTATTGAGTGAAGTCGACAGTGGACGCAACCATGATAGTACAGTCAGTAGGGAAGATTACGAAAACATAGCACGTACGTGCGCCCCCCCCCAAAATCTTTAGCGTAGTGGGCTGGCTCAGCGTACGCAAGGCTAGCTTAGGGGTATGAATAAAAGGCATGTTTCTCTGGGTGTGGTTCTCTTCCAGAATGGCAAACATGTCTGTCAGGTCTGCACAGCTTACACCGTCGTATTGGAAAGAGGGCCCACCACATGCTGGCGGAAGCTCCTGGGCTGAGGTTTACGAGCTGGGAAGGCTCCTGAGATCAACGCTGGCTACAGCGACACTGGCAAACAGCACCCAGCCTGAGGCCCAGCACCGTGGAGTGCTATGTATACTACTAACACAGTAGTCGAAGAGGTAACAACAGTGAAACGGTGTCTTGATCCCATAATGGACGATGTTAGAACTGCATCTGAGAGTGCAGATGAAGGTACTCCTTTCGACCAGCTGTAACAAACTCTAGGTCCCAACAGTGGAACGGTGTCTTGATCCCACAATGGACGATGTTAGAACTACATCTGAGAGTGGAGATGAAGGTACTCCCTTCGACCATGTGCAAGCAACTCTAGGTCCCAACAGTGGAACAGTGTCTTGATCCCAGAATGGACGATGTCCGATATTACCTACTGCTTGTGTGTTTTCACAGAGGTCCCTCCGTTGAGGTGCATCAGACTCTGTGCTTCCGTAGCTAAGTGCTGCACATGATCATTGGGCTTGGCTGACTGCAGTGGCTGGAGTACACCGCGGTACAGCAGGTCTGAAGAGTGAAACGGGGTCTTGATTCTGTGATTGAGGATGTCAGAAGTTAAAGTTTGTGATGATTTGTGTGTACCCCCTCCGATCAGGTGCAACCAACTGCGTGCTTCCGAATCCAACGGCACGTGGCTGTGAGGCGTTAATGACCACTGCCTCTGGCCTACACTGCGGTAAGCAGGGCTCACAATTCAGATCGAGTGGTGATTGTTTAATTTCAGAATCCAGTAGGCAACTAACTACAACGTCTATTGAAATATACACAATAGCCTTTTAGTATACTTGCTTGAAGAAGTTTTTTAAATGACTTATAGGTCTAGTACAATGACCAAATTCATCTTGGTAGTGGTAAAGAACACCGAATAACAGTGTACACAGTGGACAGCAGAGATCGCAATTCGAATTGTTTTGATTTATTTATTGCAGAGTTTTGTGTAATTTATGTTGTATTTTGTGAAGAGGAAGTGAGAAAAAGTATTCATGGAAGACTGTGCTCACTACTACCTTCAATTTACACTGCAGACAGCAGTGTTCACAATTCAGATCGAGTCGCTATTGTAGATGACGCAGTCCTGTAGGCAAAAGACATTGCTCCAGTACGCTCTGTCCGCCCCATGCATACGCATCATCAAAGGGTCCGCACACGGTTTTTATTGCTTCGCGTACGGCAAACTGGGCAGCTCAATTCAACGCCACGTGGCTGTGGGCCCTTACTGACCGCTCTCTGGCCTACACTGCAGACAGCAGTGTTTACAATTCTGATCGAGTAGCTATTGCAGATGATGTAGTGTTGTAGGCAACAGACATTGCTCCAGTGCGCTCTGTCCGCACCACGCATACGCATCATCACAGGGTCCGCACATGGTTTTTGTTTCTTCGGTAACGGCAAACTGGGCAGCTCAAGTCAACGCCACATGGCTGTGGGCCCTTGCCGACCGCTCTCTGGCCTACACTGCAGACAGCAGTGTTTACAATTCTGATCGAGTAGCTATTGCAGATGATGTAGTGTTGTAGGCAACAGACATTGCTCCAGTGCGCTCTGACCGCCCCATGCATACGCATCATCACAGGGTCCGCACACGGTTTTTGTTCGCTTTGGTAACGGCAAACAGGACAGCTCAAGTCAACGCCACGTGGCTGTGGGCCCATTGCTGACAGCAGTGTTTACAATTCAGATCGAGTCGCTATTGCAGATGATGTAGTGTTGTAGGCAACAGACATTGCTCCTAGTACGGCCTGCCCGCAGCACGCATCATCGCTGGCTGTGCACATGCTGAATGCTTTTGATGTGGCTATCTAAGTGCACTAGACCAGATGGACCCTTTATGATACAATCTTTTTGTGTATTATTTCAGATCAACTGCCTGTATCTTAGTATACCACAAGTTATGGTTGTTTTAAGATAGAATCTTTTCTGTATTATTTCACATCTAGTGTCCCTACCTTACTGCAGCACAAACTATTGACACTTTTATTATTGAATCTTTGTGTGTGATCCAATGATTACTGTTGTAGTTGAAGCTAGCAGCAACCATTCCATGAGGGCTGGTTTACACTCACCTCACACGCATCCAACACAGACGTCACTGGATATGTGACCCTCATAATAAAAAGGAGTCTAGTGCATGTGCCTGTACCCACTTTCACTATCTATCTGTGTCTGTGTGTTCATTATGTATGCATGATACTGCCCCTGGGCCGTACCACATTACATTGTGCTGTGGATAGCATATGCAACCATGTTACCTCTGGCAGTGGGGAAAAGTTCTGGAATGTAGCTTTTAGATGCATGGCTATTACAGGTGGAAGGCTACTTTACAGAGCATGATTATTGATGAAGATGATGGTTGCATGTTGTGTGTAGTGTCAGATATGTGTACATAGCAAAAAGTTTTCAAAAAAGCTCTGTAAGCAGAAGAGGAGTCTCTCATCAAACGCTGTAGAGAGAATGGCTAAAATGGGTGGGGTCCTCCAACTGTTACAATGGGAAATGTTACGTAACACAGGGCCTGGCAACGTGCACTCATCACTTATGCAACGCGCAGTGGGCATGACCCCATACATACATGACTTAAGGTGCAGCTTGGTACTGCGTAGACGTCACATATCAAAGTAGCAGCTGGCGCGACCACATACGTATGTGATGTTACGCAGGACGCGATGCCATGAACCCGTCGGATACGAAATGCGCATCCTTTACGAGTTTAGCAATATGGCGGATAGGATTCGCGTGCTGATGAAGCTTGGTACACTACCGGTACGGGACTTCAGTTTTCTCCCCAAAAAAAACAAAACGATATATATACTTTTTTTTGACGATATAAAACATTACATATTTTTCAAAAAAAAAAAAAAAAAGGATAATAGAGTTCCAAATTATTACCAAAAAATATAGGTTTTATAAATATTAAAATATGAAATGAACATTTAAAAAACCTTTGAAATTCACTGAAAAAAACCATAGGTTTTACAGACGTTATAGTAAGGAATAAGCATTTAAAAAACCTTAGAAATTCACTGAAAAACCATAGGTTTCAGGGACGTTATAGTTAGTTGGACATTTGACTCAAATAAAACCAGAGAAATTTGCCCGTTATAGTTAGTTGAGCTAACTATAACTCGGGCGCTCGCAATGCGATGGTGATTACATCACATATTACATCACTGATGACATGGTCAGTGACATCACTCATGACATCACTGATGTAATCTCAAATGAAATCACTGATGACATTATCCACCTGATAATCTGATGCACATACTGATAGCCTAATATAAACTTTGATACACGCACTCTAAAATACAGACTACTATTTTTGAAACCATACACACAACAATGCCAGATACTACATACCACCCACTATTTCCTAGGTCTACACTCACATCCACTCACTTATACATGCAGTTACTCATCAATACTGTACAATAATATGCACTCATACACCTATACATACAGTCACAGTCCGCCACTCATCCATAGAGTTACTCACACACCTAGTCAGTCATGTAAAGAATCAATCACATACCCATTTACTCATGTATACAGTTATACACACCAACTGCGTTATTTATACACACACCGCATCACTTATTTATGCAGATACTAACACATACTTACTGTCTTATACAATCACTTATACAAGCAGACTCTCTTTTATACATCCACTCCTTCAAATAACTTACTCTCACGTATAGTCATTTATATACTCCAACACTCACATATACTGCCTTAAAACATATGCAGTTACTCACACATATATCAGTGAGACATTCATTCACTCACCAACACACCCATACACACACTAACTCACCCATACAGCCCTTCCCAGATGTACTTTTGAATCCATACAACCAGTGAATCACTCACTCAGACATGTATGCACAGAGTCACACACACCCCCACCCACCCACACTGACACTCAGGCACTCATACAGATACTCAGACAACAAATAAATAACCCATATAGACACCCTTATACACCAACTGAGACACTAATACAGACTTTCACACAGTTTAGTCACTAACCCATACATTCAGTAACACATGTTCAATCACTCACTTATACAGTCAGGCACGCAGCTTCTAAATAATCCATTCAGGGGCTTGTAAATTCACTCTTTCTTCAATACACCTTGGCATAGAGATATATGAAAAATATTTAAACTTTACAGAAACACACATTCACTGGATGATGTCATCAGTGATGTCATTTGAGATGTCATCAGTGATGTCAGCAGTGATGTCACTGACCATGTCATGAGTGATGTCATATGTGATGTCATCACCAGTGCATTGCGGGCGCGCGAGTTATAGTTAGCGCAACTAAATATCACAGGCGAATTTCTATGGTTTTATATGAGTCAAATGTCTAACTAACTATAATGTCCCTGAAACCTTATTTTTTTCAGTTATTATATATATATATATAACCAACTCCGGTACATCAGCTTGTTGTACCAGGAAACGACACAGCAGACTCGACGTCCAACAAATAAATCACTTATTTATTGCAATCCGGGCTATAGCACGTTTCGGCAGGATCCCCTGCCTTGTTCACATACAGAGCCACAGTGTACATTTGTTTTTAACTACTCGGTTACCATCACGTGGTAATGTAGACATAAACAACATACTGGCACACAAAGAAAAAGTAAATTTTTCAATAGATCCTTTTGCTTGAAAACAAAGAATTATTCCTTTAACATTTTAAATGTTTTTTATGATTTTGCTATTATTTCTTTTTTCTCCTTTTTTCAATACATTCAATCGGCTTTATCTTTTGTTCTAGTGTTCAATAAACTTTATTGTACCACTATTGTTGGCCCATCCTGGTGCATGCAAAACATAAAGGTCTCACTCAGTTACAATATTTTGCAATTTCATAACGTGTGGGCATGGATGAAATCTGGCATTGTCGATCTATCAATTAATGTCGAATACATTAATAAATAAATACACAGACAATGAACAGACACAAATGAAGACTTGGTATGTCCCAACATTAACAGTGCTAGTGCTGGTTAATCCATTCCTCTCATACAGAGGGCCATGCTTCCATCTATAGCACATTCATAATATAAAGTGCAAGTGCTTCTCCCTACATGTGCAAATTGGCAATAGACCATTTTGTGTTTTATGTATGACCTTCTCTTTCGCAACAGTTGTCTGACCAAATACTGTGTATTTAGAGTAGATTTTCTATCAGGAGGACCTACAGAGAACTTTCTTTGCACAAATCATAACAGCACATATTCCAATATCTCCCAATTCACCATAGGGATTGCTGTTTTTTTACATGCAAGATAATGATATAAAGTGCTAGTGCATTGCTTGATATTGCCTTCAGCCTAGTTGCAAAAGAATGTCTTAGGCAATTGTTTAATCAATACATGGGCACAGTTGCAGGTTTCAGCTGCCTATTTCAATAAAGTGCAGGTGCTCCAGTGAAATTTCTCCTAGCCAAAGTGCCGGTTGTTAATGAAAAGTGCCAAGTCCTTTACTTTACGTTGTCCTCATGGAAAAAGCAGCTGTAGTAACCACAAATGGTTATCCAATCTGGTTGTGTGGAAAATTACATTTAGCAGCTACAAGATGTGATAAAGTGCATGTGCTCCAGTGCAAATCCGCCTATTACTAGCTATGCGCTAAGCCTAAAACTCATTCTTATAAGGCTGCAATATAGAATGCAGTGACTTGGGTAAAGCAATTGGAGAATCCTAATACTCTACATTCTTTAATAAAACCAACGAGACACTTAACCTTTTGGATACTTAGCACCACCGACTTTGCTCTTCCGTTTGAACAATAAAACTGTTGTCTACTTGTAATATATACAATCTTTAAAAAGGAAGCCATAAAAAAGTGTATCACAGACAGAATACTCTGAACTCTTTCCTTAATGCTAACTTATATACACACACACTCCTTCCAGGGGTGACAAGGATGATCAAATTCCCTAAAGATGTGTTGTAACATTTTTACCCCAGATGGACATGAAGGTCTTCGTCAGAATTAAGGCCGTTGGGGGTCTTGGAATCAAACATTAATATATAACGAGATTCCAATTGTCCTAACCTACCCTCTCGGTTCCCCCCTCTTCTCTGTTTGGGGACAGAGTCTACTACAAAGTAGGTTAAGTCTTCAACTTTGCCTCCATGGACCTCATTAATATGACGGGCAACTGGAACAGATTGATCATTATTCTTTTCTGCCCTAAGATGTTGTAAGATCCTAACATGGGCCATGTGGATCGTGCTGCCCACATATACCATGGGGCACATGCACTGAAGCACGTACACCACATGATCACTTTTACAGTTGAAAAACCAAGGGATTTTCCATGGTTAGTTCATCAAGGGCAGCTGTATTTCTTTTTTGTGTACAACATGTTTACTGGCCTTACGTTTAAGGCACTTGTTGAAACCAGGATTGGCCTTCAACCAGCTTTCAATTTCAATTATTTCAGGGCTTCTGTTTACTAGTTCTTGTCTCAATGATTTTGCTCTCCTATAAGATACAAGGGGTTTATGTGATGCTAGGTTATTGAGGGTGGGATCTCCTCTAACAAGGTGCCAATGCCTATTCATGCAGTCTCTCACCCTTGCATAGTAGGCATTGTACCTGGTTCTCATCCGAGCATCCTCCTTGGTGTTCTTTTTCTCCCTTCTAGTACCAAATAGAATGTCTTGCCTCAACAGTCCATCTACCTTCTCTATCGCTTGTTTTAGAACTGTCTGACTGTACACCCTCTCCTTGAATCTTTCTGTCAGATCCATTTGTGCTTGCAACAATGAGCTAGCTTCGCTACAATTCCTCTTCATGTGAAGCTGCTCAGCATACGGGATGCTCTGTTTTAATTTTTGAGGATGGAAACTACTGCTGTGTAATACTGAGTTTCCTGCAGTCAGTTGTCTGAAGGTAGGAGTATGTAGACTATCATTGTTAATAAAGACTTCCAGATCTAAAAAATGTGCAGCTGTAGTACTGATTGTACTTGTAAATGTTAAATTGAGCGTGTTAACGTTGAGGGCTGTTATAAAATCATTGGCACCTTCTGATGACCCTTTCCATATAATAAATAGGCCATCGATGAATCTGCACCAGACTTTGATGTTTTCTTCCCACTCTTTCTCAAATGCAACCCTGGGCACTTGCTCCTCCCAGCAGCCCATGTGAGGATTCGCATAGCTGGGGGCGAAGCAGGTGCCCATGGCCGTTCCTCTGAGTTGTCTGTATGTGTCACTCCCAAATAGTAAAAAATTGTTTTCCAAACATAATTCTGCCATTTGTAGTAACATTTCTGAGTATTGGTATACTTGTAACGGTCTGCTGCCTAGAAAGTGTCTGAGAGCCCTTAGTCCATCTTTGTGGGCAATACTCGTATAGAGCGAGGCTACATCAGGGTTATTAACAAATCATCTTCTCCCCACTGTATGTCATTCAGTTTTCTCAAAAAGTCCCCAGTATCTTGAATATAGGACGGTAGGGCTTTTACAAGGTCCTGTAAGAAGTGATGCAAATATCTTGATGAAGTTTCAAAAAGGCTTCTAATAACCGATATGATTGGCCTCCCAGGGGAGGATAACAAGTCTTTATGGATTTTTGGTATTAAATAGAGTATGGGGTTCACTGGGTTGCTTACTTTCAGATATTGATGTTTGGCTTCTGTTATCAGTCCCAAGCCCCTCCATCTGGCCAGTTCCTTGTGAAATTTGATTTTTACTTCTAATATGTTGCTGTGTGTAACTCGCTGGTAGCATTTTGTATCTTTTAGTTGATGCCTCACTTCTTCATTGTATTTACACAGTGGACATAGGACTACATTGCCCCCTTTATCTGATTGTCTTGTTACAATGTCTGTTCTAGATTTGATTTTGTCCATGATTTTGGCATACTCTGTTTCTTCCTCTTTCTTGTTTTTATTTAAATTCATTCTTGATTCTTTTGCTAATTATATATATATATATATAATTATATGTAATAACTATATATATATATTTTTTATTCTTTTTTTGCTCGAAGTTAATGCCGGGCACTCTGGGCTCGGTAAATCATTTCATTATTTTATTTATGAATCAGCGTGCAGCCAAAAAACTGACAAACGCGTTTCGGCCGCCTGGCCTTTGTCAATGTCAGCTACCCCCCTGTGACACAACGTATATAAAACATATTACTCTGGTTGGAAGGCTCTCTTGACTGGTTACATCAAAAATGGACTACAATTTTAGTTACTTCTCGTATCGCTACGAACATGGCAGCCATATTTGAGGTACCTGTAATTAGATCATTATATTTAGATGTCGGAACTGTGGCTAATATATTTTGCTTGTCTAATTCATTCTTAATTTTAAATTTCAAAGTTACCTTCATCAAAGGGCTAAACCTTGGTACATTTCATGTATTTAATGTATTTCACAGATCACCTGGTGCCATCAACTTGAAATAACGTAGTTGGGCAGGACACCTCAAGAATCCACATGCATATAAATTCGCAAATACTCTTGCCATTACCCTTTGTGATACTGTTCCTCACATGTGGTATCTCCAAAATGTATGCCCATACAAATTCATTCAGCTTGTACAATTCAAGATAGATCAAAGTGCAACGTGCAAATAAGTTACTGCAATCGTTACAATGATAGGATCCTTATGTGACATAATACAGATTCTTGACATTGAGCCCTATATGGGCCTACACTCATGTCCTACTAATCGAATTGTTATTGCATGCTTAATAAAGTTCATTAGTTCATTCTTGCAAACGTTAAACCTCCTTGATCGGCATGTATATCACACTCTTCAACAACCCTGTGTGCGTAATAATTCATAGTCAACATCACATTATATATGTAGCTCTGTATGGGCCTTATCTTACACGGCACTATGGGATCGCACCTATCTTATCCAAGCAATCTCTTTCTTTCATGTTCATACTGCCAATGATAATTCCAATGATGGCCTGCAGGAGAGAATTTATTCATCCTAGCCTAAGTATCAGCTACTAGTACATGCCTCAAAACATGATTCGCCACCTGTCTAAGTCCTAATTGCCCTGCCTTATTGCAACATGTGTAAGTAGGCTCTCTGGTTTGACAAATCCTAAAGTCAATAAACGTAAATAAAGAAAGAGAGACATGTGCAGTGATCAAAAACAAAAGAAGAAATAATAATAAAATGTAATAGAGGTAACATAAAGGAAAATAAACTAGGAGACCCTACTATCTGGAGAGCTCTAAAATTGAGTCCCTGAAAGTAGTATGGTTCCCTCACTATCCCACATGGATCCAAAGCTCTTTCTCTGTATTAAGACCTATTGGGATCCTAGTTCGGAGGTCTACTATGTATCTTGACTCCATTTGCCTCAAAAGTCTGACTCTATCGCCGCCCCTTTCTCTGTGTTGTACTCGATCGATCCAAAAAAACTTCAACTTGTCTCCTCTACTTTGGTGGGCTTTTACAAAATGCCTTGCAACCGGATATTAATTATCCTGGTTATTGATGGCTCTAATATGTTCCAGGGCTCGCTTCTTAGCTTGATGGACTGTGCTTCCAATATACTTCTGTTCACAGGGACAGATTAGACAATAGACTACAAATTCCGAGTTGCAGTTTAACAACTTCATAATCTTCTTTTTTTCCTTCCTACCTGGAACCTTAAACTCTTTTACCCTTACACTGCCTCTGCAAGCCTTTTATTTGGTGTATGGATAAAACCCTGCCACCTCAATGTTTCTTATGGATGGGTTTCTCTTGACGATTATTGACTTTAGGATTTGTCTAGGATGAATATATATATATATATATATATATATATATATATATATATATATATATATATATATATATATATATATATATATCTTTACCAACTTTGCCCTGGAATTGAAAACGCACTCCATGATGGGTGATAACCAATCCACTTATTGCAGGGACTCGGCATTACACTTCGTGTACACTCTGCCTGACGCGTTTCGGGACCTCTCGTCCCTTCCTCATAGGCCGTGCTGTGCAGTCTCAGTGTTACAAGCCTCCATTTTATGCAACAATTACAAATGTTTCCTCTCAGGTGAGTATCATCAGAAATAAAGCATTATGGTGCTTGTATTATTATTATTATTAGTGAGTTTTATAACGCGCCTGGTTACCCTTGGGCATCCCCGCGCTTATCCAGAGTGAAACGCCATGACATGAGGCACCGGTATTAAGCAGGAAACAGGTGAGTTTTTAACAACTTGCGGAAGCGGAGGAAATTTGATTCCAAGCGTAAGTGCAGTGGAAGGGAATTCCATAGAATGGCCACATTGATGGAAAACCTTCTACCCCCAGTTCTTGCCTTCCTAGCTCTCATGACCTGCAGCAGATGTTGATGCTCTGAACGAAGGGAACGAGAGGTCTTATAAGGTTGCACCATATCCCGGAGGATAGGAGGGCCTTTCCCCTGCAAGATTTTATGGGCCATACAGAGTGCCTTAAATTTCACCCTCTCCCTAACGGGAAGCCAGTGCAGCGCCTTCAGCGCAGGGCGGGCAGACTGACGCCTGGGGAGATCCATCAGGAGCCTGGCGGCCGCGTTCTGCACTTGCTGTAATTTATTTAGGGTGGACTCTGGAGCCCCCAGAAACAGCGCATTACTGAAGTCCAGCCGGGAGATGATAAGACCCTGAACAAGTAATCTCCTAGAGACCACAGGGAGAAGAGGTAAGATCTTACGGGCTGAACGGAGCAGACCAAAACACACGCCTGCGATCTTTTTAGCGTGAGTCTTAAAGGTAAGGTCCTGCTCCAACCACACCCCCAGACTCTTGATCTCCTGTTTGGGGGTGGGAGCCGCTCCCAGGCAACTAGGCCAGCTACTCGGAGACAGGGTGGGAGGGGAGTTTCCCAATATCATCAGTTCCGTTTTGGAGCCGTTAAGCTTGAGTGCTGAGCTACACATCCACTTGAAGATCTTGTCCAAGCAGGTGTGCAGCTGGTCGGGATGGTAAGACGACTGGGGGAGGCCTACCACCAGCTGGGTATCATCAGCATAGCTGATAATCTTGATACCCAGGGGCAGTATCTCATTCTCCAGGGGAGCCATATAAATGTTAAATAAGGTAGGGCTCAACGATGAGCCCTGTGGCACACCACACTGGAGAGAGACCGATGAAGATTTCAAATGGCCTTCCCACACCTCAAACGTACGGCCAACCAAAAAGGAAGAGAACCACTTCAGGGCCAGCCCGGAGACCCCCACCCTCGACAGTCGTTGGAGAAGCACTTGATGATCCACAGTGTCAAATGCCGCACTGAGGTCAAGGAGGATCACTGCCACTGATCCCCCTGTGTCCAAAATGCTCCTGGCATTCTCCACGACTGCCAACAGGGCAGTATCGGTCCCCTGACCGGGACGAAAGCCCGTTTGGGAATCGCCCAAAAGGGAGTTGGACTCCAGGAAGCCCGAGAGGCGCCGATTGACCAACTTCTCCGCTACCTTGCTAACACCGGGGAGCAGGGAGATAGGCCTAAAGCTGGCAAGGTCAGCGGGGTCCAAGTTAGGCTTCTTTAAGAGAGCCTTGACAACCGCTCCCTTCCAGCTTGGAGGCACTATTCCTTGGGTGAAGGATACATTTATCAAATCCGTCACTGGACCACCGATGATAGAGGCCACCTGCTTAAGATATTTCAGTGGTGCAGGGTCTTTAGGCGATCCACTTTTCATGGTCGTCAACACTGTGAGCACTTCTTCCTCAGTGACCGATCCAAAGGAGGCCAACTCTACTGTCCACGCCCTGGGCAGAAACTCCAACTTACCATCAGAGGAAGTCTCCTCGTCTAACCGAGGGAGTGATGAAAGGATGTTATCTATTTTAGATTTAAAGAAGGAGGCAAGTTCGGAGCATTTCCCAATGGGGTCAGCATGGAGGACTGGGGGTTCGGGGGCTTTTAGAAGTTCCTTGATGACCCTAAAAGATTCTTTTGAGGAGTTGGCCGCCAAGCCTATTCTCTCCTCAAAGAATACAGATTTAGCCACCCGAATGGCGGATTTATAAATACTTAAAGCCGCCCGGTATTCTCTCCGGATTGCTTCACTTCAATCTTTCCTCCAAGAACGTTCCAATCTCTTGCAACCCCTTCTCAGAGTTCTCAACTCTGATGTATACCAGGGCGCCGATCCCACTCTTTTACCCATAGAGAGTTGTTTCTTCTTAGGGAGGAGAGCATCAAGCGAGGTGGTCAACCAGATATTTAGCCTCTCATCGGCAACTAACGGATTAGACCCAAGGGAAGGCCGGGACGCCTCCAGATGGCCCGCCCAGCTGTCTACTGAGAGTCTCGACCAAGCTCTTTCCACCGTGTATACCCTGGGAGCCGATGTGACTGGAGCCTCACACTGCCACTGGGCAGGCACCATAAAATGATCCGTCCAAGGCAAGGCCAGCGCTGGAAAGGCCTTGAGGCAGACCGAGTTCGAAAATATGGGATCCAACAAATGGCCCTTCCTGTGTGTAGCACCGGAATTAGTCAAGTTGATCCCCAAGGCTTGAAGATCACTTTGTAGGTCTACTCCCAAGGAGTTGTGAGAATCATCAAAGTGGATGTTAAAATCACCCAGGGCGATAAAGTTGCCAGTGGAAGAGGCAAGAAGCGCCACAGATTCCAAAAAGGAATTAGAGAAATTTCTCAGGGGCCCAGGGGGACGATAAATTAGAAGGCCTGTCAACGACGGCGTAGGTGGCAGTCGAAGAGAGAACTGGCAACTCTCGCAGTCACTCATCCCTCCGTCCTGCACCTTACAGCCTAACGCGTCCCTATAAAGGATAGCAAGCCCTCCTCCCCTCCCCACAGGCCTATCCAGATGAGCCATTAGAAAACCGGAAGGGAGAGCTCTGACTATGTCAGGACCCGAACAGGAAGAGATCCAGGTCTCGGTTAAAAATAGCACATCCAACTTATGGTCCAATACCAGGGAATGAATTTCTGTGGCAAGACTAGGTACAGACCGGCAATTCAGCAAAGCTATAGTAAGCACCGAATTATCAACGGACGTAGACCGCCCCCCACTACATGACCCGCAAGGCAAGAACGGTAGATCTCCCTCATAGACATACCTACAGGGTACGGGATTCGTAAGCCGCCAGGACAAAAGTTCTTCCCTACTATACCCAATGGGAGTGTGGCCCGGTTCCCTAGGAGCGGGCATAGCAACCAGCCCTGAGCCCGTCTGGGCCCGGACGGGCACAGACATGCTGAACTCTGGCGTAACTCCGGCGTCAGTCCGGCGTCCCCACTGCGCGTGACCGCTGCGCGTAAGCATGGCTACCTAAATAGTCTCCAAAGGAGATGGAGAGAGGACTTGCTGATGCACTGGGACCCACTCACCCAAGATGGCCGCCGCGAGTCAGGGGCAAAGGACCCGCAAAACGCGGTGAAATGCCAAGATTACTGTGCAGGTGTGATGACAGAGGTGGGGGTATGCGAGGCCAGGCAGGTAGGACCAGGGAGAACTCTAAAACAATTCAAATTAAATGTCAAACGAGTATATTAAAAACAAACGCTGCCACAAAACAAGCGCTGCATGAAAAGCGCTCGCGCTGGAATAGGGCGCACTGCTCAAACTAGCCTACCTAAATAGTCTCCAAAGGAGATGGAGAGAGGACTTGCTGATGCCTGCCTTGTAGTAAAACTTGTACCTCATTCCTCCAGTGGATACCTTGACTGCAACAGTTCATTTTCACGATTTCATTAAAACCCTCCAGTGGGCCACAGAATGTCATCCGAGTTCCAATTATGCTCCCATCTTGCCGCTATTACCACCCGGCATGATTCCAGGCTCAGCAGACCCCAGACATTTTCAGGGGCGGTGCAGTCTTCCACAGCTGGACCGCCGCGTTTTACATCTTTACCAACTTTGCCCTGGAATTGAAAACGCACTCCATGATGGGTGATAACCAATCCATTTATTGCAGGAACTCGGCATGACACTTCGTGTACAATCTGCCTGGCGCATTTCGGGACCTCTCGTCCCTTCCTCATAGGCCTTGCTGTGCAGTCTCAGTGTTACAAGCCTCCATTTTATGCAACAATTACAAATATTTCCTCTCAGGTGAGTATCATCAGAAATAAAGCATTATGGGGCTTGTAGTACAACTTGTACCTCATTCCTCCAGTGGAGACCTTGACTGCAACAGTTCATTTTCACGATTTCATTAAAACCCTCCAGTGAGCCACAGAGTGTCATCCGAGTTCCAATTATGCTCCCAGCTTGCCGCTATTACCACCCGGCATGATTCCAGGCTCAGCTGACCCCAGACATTTTCAGGGGCGGTATCCACTGGAGGAAGGAGGTACAAGTTGTACTACAAGCCCCATAATGCTTTATTTCTGATGTTACTCACCTTAGAGGAAACATTTGTAATTGTTATATATATATATATATATATATATATATATATATATATATATATATATATATATATATATATTCAGTGAAAAAACCATAGGTTTCACACATGTTATAGTTAGCAGGACATTTTACTCGTAAAAAACCAATGAAATTCCCCCGTTATAGTTAGTTCAGCTAACTATAACTCGCGCGCCCGCAATGCACTGCTGATGACGTCACATATTACATCACTCATGACATGGTCAGTGACATCACTCATGACATCACTGATGACATCTCAAATGACATCACTGATGACATCACTGTTGACATCATCCAGTGAATGTGTGTTTTTCTGAAAATTAAATATGTTTTATATATGTACATCTCAAGGTCGATGGAAGAATAAATGGGTATATAAGTGTCTAAATGGATGATTTTTTTTTGAAAAATTGATTGTGTAACTGACTGATTAAGTGTATCATAGTGAATACATGGCTTAGTGAGTAATGTTTAAATATTTAAATATCTGTATCAGTCTCTCTCTTTGTGTATAAGTGGCTGCATGGGTTGGTGAGTAGCTACATGAGTGTCTATATAGGTTATTTGTTGGTTTTTTGATTTTCAGTGTCTGATGTCTGTATGGTTTGGTGGGGGGTATTACGTAGTGCATAGGTGCATGAATGAATGACTCAGTCTTTGTATGTGTTGAAGACAGCATGTGTGCAGGACTCTATGGGTGCATGAGTGTGTGCATGGGTGTGTTAGTGAGTGAATGACTGTCTCAATAGTGTCTCTATGAGTAACTACATATGTTTTAAACTAGTATATGTGACTATTGGTTTATATAAGCGAGTATATGTGAGAGTGAGAGATTGAAAGAGTTCCTGTATGAATAAGTATGTGTTTCGTTAAGTGATTGTTTAAAAGACTAAGTATGTGTAAGTTTCCGTAGAAGTAAGTGTGGTGGTGTGTGTATAACTGTATATGCAAGTAAATGGATGTTTGATTCTTTATTAGCATGAGTGACTATGTGTGTCAGTAACTCTATGGATGAGTGGCATTGTGTAACAGGGTGTATAGGTGTATGAGTACATATGATGAGTGAGTACATGTATGAGTGACTGTATAGGGCTGTTGGTGAATGAGTGGATGTGTATGTGGATCTTAGAATTACTGTATAGGTTGTTGTAACTGGTATTGGTATGTCCATTGTTTTTAAAATTGTAATTTCTATTTTTGAATGTGTGTATCAAAGGTTATATTAGGGGAAGAGGAGGTCTGCCACTCTATCACAAGGATGATGTCATCAGTGATGTCATCAGTGATGTCATTTGAGATGTCATCAGTGATGTCATGAGTGATGTCACTGACCATGTCATGAGTGATGTAATATGTGACGTCATCAGCAGTGCATTGCGGGCGCGCGAGTTATAGTTAGCTGAACTAACTATAACGGGGGAATTTCATTGGTTTTTTACGAGTAAAATGTCCTGCTAACTATAACATGTGTGAAACCTATGGTTTTTTCACTGAATTTCTAAGGTTTTTTAAATGCTAATTCCTAACTATAACGTGTGTGAAACCCATGGTTTTTTCAGTATATTTGCAAGGTTTTTTAAATTCTAATTCCTAACTATAACGTGTGTGAAACCTATGGTTTTTTCAGTGAATTTGCAAGGTTTTTAAAATGCTAATCCCTAACTATAACGTTTTTGAAACCTTTGGTTTTTTCAGTGAATTTGTATGGTTTTTTATATGCTAAGTTATGTATTTTTAATTAAAGATATTTTTTTTTATTAAAAATAAAATTACTATATATTCATTTATATATTATCTGTATTTTTTTATAAATTTTTTTTTTAAAAAATTCAATTAGGATATTTTTTTAAAAAATTTTTTTAAATTATTTTATGTCCACTTTTTTTATAAATTCTTGGGGTGCGCGCTCTGAGCGCGCTCCTAGTACTATTTCGTAAGTTTTTTATGAATTCCGGCGTACGTTATTTACGTGCGCAAATATACTTCATGGTGCGCGCTGGGAGCGCGCACCCAGTATGTATGCGTACGTACGTACGCATGCGTCCTACGCGCTCGACACGGTTTACTTCCGCATACGCTAAAATTATGCGCAATAACGGTCGCGTATACGCATGTTCAACGTATGCGCGCAAGGTACGCGCATATGACGTATGCACCTGCGCGTTTACGCGTTCGTGCATACGTCATCACGGGGTGCGCGCTCGGAGCTTGCGCAGTGCGCGC
This sequence comes from Triturus cristatus, assembly GCF_964204655.1. NCBI lineage: Eukaryota > Metazoa > Chordata > Amphibia > Caudata > Salamandridae > Triturus > Triturus cristatus. The sequence continues at coordinate 425,127,376 of NC_140587.1, forward strand.
ACCTCGGGTTTATACATAATAAAACAATATTTCTTATTGGTTATCATTACTTTCAGTTTCTAATTGTTTCAATACCACACCCAATCCCCTCATGGCAAGTCATGTGATGAAGAATCATCACTTTTGATTGGTTTGAAGTACTTTCTGTTCCAGATTCTTCCCAAACCACACCTACTCCCCTCATTATTAGTTCTGATTCCTTTGGAGAAGGAGCTATTCTGTTGTTGAGAGACAATGGCTGAACAGCAACCTACTTCAGACAGTGACCAGGACACTCTTGAGAGGCAGAGGAACAGGAAGCAGAAAGACAGCTTTATATGGCAGTTTTTCACTTTTCCTGATGGTGAGAAAAAGGTAAATGCACCGAAAGTTACATGTGTACTTTGTAAAAAAGTCTTATCTCGTGGGAATCCTAACAAGAAATATTCTTTTAGCATTCACACTATGTTGAGACATGTTTACAAAATGCATCCAGTAACTTATCGTCGAGCTTCTGGAGAAAACCCTCCACCTGCTCATCCGACGACATCAGCAGCAGCTCAGCCGAGCACATCTTCGGCAGCTCAGGGGAGCACTTCAGCTGCGATGGTGCCTTCACCTGTTTCTATACCTCTTGTTGGTCCACCTTGTTTGGCGAGGTTGTCTACACGGTGCACTGATTGCGGTTCTCTTATTTCTGTGGGGGAGACCAGTCTTGATCTCCTTCAGAGAAAATTTGATGCGCATCCGTGCACTAGGCCATAGATGTTTTTTCTTTTTTTGCGTTTTTCTCTTCCTGTTTCCCTCCATTAACTCAAGGGCTCTTTTAAGAGCCACTTATAAACTTAACCAAACAATTTTTTTTTGTAGAAATTTTTTTTGAAATTTTTTTGAGGTGCGCGCACCCTGCGCGCACCCAAGGTTTTTTTTTTTTTGAGAGACTACAATTAAAAATTGAAAATGTGATTGTAGAGAAGTAGAAAAAAAGGAACCATGATATTGGTGACTTACCATACCCACTCAAAAAAAAATTTTCATTTATTTTTCTAAAAAATTGCTTTAAAAATGGTTCTAGTTTTCGTAAATTTTCTATATCAATCTGAAAAAAAAGAAAAAAGTATTAATATTTTTGAAAACATTTTATAATACAGTACACATATTTACATATTTATCAAAAAATATTTTTGCCTTATTTTTGCTGTTTTCAGAATATATTGCATTTCACTATAAATTGTGAAAGCAATTGCATTCATCATTTAACAGCGGGCAAAAAAAAAATAACAATCTCAAAGATTGTATTAAAAAAGCCCAGAATCTCTTCTCACTTAAACTTATCATTACAGAAATGCATAATATTCTAAAAAAATATCATCTAAAAACAATACTTATTTCTTTCAAATTCCGTCAGATATTTTTGTTTCAGAAGTATAATCACAAAATTATATCTCAAATAACTCCACAATACATCTGATTCCATTTCCTTTAGGCCAAATAGTAATTTTAAAATTCTTTTTTGATTAAATTTCCAATGGTAATCCAATAAAATTCTAAAGTTTAATTTGTACAGATCTCACCGATTCTCTGTAACATTTTGGTTCCCGAAAGACTTATTAATAATTTATTAAGTCCACAATAGAATTGGTTACTTTTCCGCATGGCCAAATAGTAATTTTAAAAATCTTTTTTGAAAAAATTTCCAATGGCACTCCAATAACATTCCAAAATTTAAATTGTGCAGATGTTACCGATTTTCTTTAAATTTTTGGTTTTTGAAAGTTTCATAACAAATTATAAAAGTCCACATTACAATTGGTTATCTTTCCATTAGGCCAAATGATAATTTAAAAAATCTTTTTTTTGAAAATTCCAATGGTAATCCAATAAAATGGTAAAATTGTTTTGTCCAGATTTTGCCAAGTCTCTCTAAAATTTAGGTTTCAGGAAGATTAGATAGGAATTTGCTAAATCAAAAGGCAAACGTTGCTTAAAAACCAATTGGGAATCATTACACAGTGTCCAGCCTTTCTCACATTTAAGATAAACTGTGTAATGTCCAGAAGTAACAGTAGGTCCTTCATGGAAAATTATTGCAACAGTTACAAAAGTTTTTCCTGAAATTGATAATTGCTGTCCTGTAAACTTCTTTATTAAAGTATCCAATTTTGAACCATCAGCTCTACATCGTTGCATCATTAAAATTACATACTGTCCGTATTCCTTTAAAATTAATGTTGAAAACATGTCAGATTGACACTCACCGCATTGCATGCTATGATTAGCATCTTTAACTAATTTAGCAAAAGTGACTGTTTTACTCTGTGGTAATGTCAAATAAATAAACCTTTCATTATCAACATTAGAGCCACATATATTATAACAGTTTTCACAAGTATGTTCCCATTTATAAGAGAGACCAAATAAAATATCAATTGCAACTTCTTCTTCTTCCAGTACTTGTAGAAAATACATCAAAAATTCATGTGCATCTTGCTGTTCATTTTGAGAAAACTGTGTTCGTCCTGAACATACATCTAAAAGTTTTCTAATTTCAGTAGCACTTTCTATTTGACTTTTATCATTACTCAGCTTATGAAAAAGGAGACTCAGCTCAGAACAGAATCTTTTTCCCTGATTTACTATTATCTGCTCTTGCAAACTTTCAAGATAAAATGCAACATTCAGCACTACATTAGCGTAGCAGTTGACACCAGAGCTATTTTCAAAATGACATCCTACAACCTGTTCTTCATTTTCCTTATTCTTTTTGCTTGCAATTACATCACTCCTCTTTTTTTTCCTCCTCTCTACATCTTCAGTACAGATATTCTCATTTCTCCTTTTACGAGAAACTACATGTTTCTCCAACACAGGATACTGACCTAAATGAGGAGCATAGGTTCTTCTTAATCTATTATACTCCTTTACACAATTTGCATCAGCACTAACTTTTGAGTCATCAAAGTCTATCATGAATAAACCAGATAATGTTTTCACTCATGACAAAGCTACATAAGCCATACCTTCTTTGAACACAGTTGAACCAATGTTCACAAATGCACAATCTACAGTCAATCCTTGAGACTTGTGAATAGTTACAGCATATGCTAGAGAAAATGGAAACTGCTTTCTACGTACATATAAGTCTTTCACAAGCATGAAACGAACTGAACAACGACAAATATCTTTAACTTCTTCTATCTGATCAAATTTTATTTTTAAACATTCAATTCCATCTTTTTTCTGATAATTAATAAAACCCACAACTCTTCCCATAGCTCCATTAACTAAACCTTTTTCAACATCCAAATTTCTCCTTAAAAATACTCTACAGTTCATGCAAACATATAGATTTTTTTCTAATCCAGCTGTTTTGGAAATGTTCTTCTCTAGTGAATTCAATTTATTTTTCAGTGTGCCTTTTACTGTGACAGTAATTCTTCCATCCTCAATTTTGTCAACTGCTTCCAATTTCCTGATCTCCTCCTTTTCCAATTTCAAAAGCTCCTCATTGAATATTGAGCATTCACGTAGAGTTGGCATTAAGCAGATGACACTTTTGTTTTCTGCAATGTTCTTGTATATCTTCTCTGCAACTATTTCTTCCTTTGGAAATAAATTATGTAGCAGCCGACTCTGTAATGCTTTTGTGCCAGCTTCAGTGAGTAGTCCAATTCTGATATCTTTCAGAATACTTCCATATTCTTCATCGTTTGCTTGCCTCATATTAGTAGTAAGTTCCTTGTACTCAAAGAAGGACCAAATATTTGTATTACCGATGCTTCCTAATGACTTCTTCGTGTCTTCATGTGTGACAGTATTAAACACTGGTTGTCCTTTAACTGGAGTAAGTTGCAAAAGATCTCCAAAAACTATGATGTGTTTTCCACCAAATAACATGTCATAGTCTGTCTTCAAAATTTGCTGCATTCTTAAATGCACAAAGGCAAGCATTAAGTTTGATACCATGCTCACCTCATCAATAATGAGAACTTTCATCTTCTTCAATACTCTTGAAACTTCCAAGGATGCTTCTCCAGTTAGCTTGTTGTATTGTATTTTGTTCTCATGCTCCACTGGTAACATTAGCAAACGATGTAAAGTGATTCCTTTTATGTTATATGCTGCTAACCCAGTTGGAGCAGTAACCACACAAGACAAAGTAGAATCCGTTTTTTGCTGTAGGTAGCTTCTGATGACTTTTATAAGGAAACTTTTCCCAGTTCCAGCTTGTCCGCTTACATACATCCTGATTGGTTGAAATGATGTGCATGAGCACTCTTTTTTTTCATGTTGAAATCCGTGATCAATTTTGCTTCTGATCTCTTCATAAATTTGTTGCTGCTCTTCATTCAGTTGTCTTTCCAAATTTTGTAAGTCTATAAATTCTTCTTGCGCTTGATTCATAGCCGTTTCCACTTCATTCATGGCTATTGATGCTTCATTTTCAACGATTGGTTGTCCTAGAGGATCTTGACTGAGTGTTCCTGAACTTTGGCTGTCTTGAGAACTGTCTCTAGCTACTTCTGCTGCAATTGTAGTTTCTTGTTCAATTTCTTCATTTAACATTTGCAGATAAGTTGTGAATGTACTGCATTGTATGCTGTCTTTGCAAGCATTAAAAGAATCTTCATAGCTTTGAAATTCTCCCAGTAGTTCGTCCTCTGAACGCCATGGTTTAAACAGCTGTAAAAGAGCCAAGTAGTAAAATTCCTTTTTGTCAGTAGTGTCGCAACTCAGCTTCCTGTGATTTATCAAACTTCCTTTTGTTTGCTTCACCAAACATCCTTCCTCACCAATCACTTTATATTTTCCATTGTTGATGTCTTCTGCGGCTTTCCGTGAATAAATGTAGTTCTGCAGCACTTCATAGAGACACATGTTCTCCAGATGTTGACTTCTTTTTGGATAATATGTGTCCAACATGTTTGATTTCAAAATATCTGTACTTTGTGGGTCATTCTCGGCCAAATATTCAATTTCTCCAACAGATTTCAGTACCCGATTTCTCATTGCTGCAAGGCCTAAACTTGCCCAAATTATTCTTCTTGATTTCGAGTAGAGACTTGCAGAAGATAACCTATCTGAACATTCGTAGGATCCAATTTCTCGATGCGATAACATCTTCAAACTGAAACTGTACAGCTTCTTACTGACAGTCTTCTCGTGAGAAATCTCTTCCCACATTTCCTTCAATTCTGTTTTTTCTGATTTCGTAATGTAAGACGTTACATATCGAGCAACAGCAATGGAATTGTCAGCTACATACTGTATATCCATGTTAGCGTTCCACATGGATAAAATGACTGGGTTGTAGTCATTTATATTTTTTGATTCTTCTTTTCTTTTTAGGTTATAGGTATTCTTAGGTGATTTTCTTGTGATAGTATGTCTCACAGCTGACATAAAACTGTTTACTCTTCCATTTGAAAGAACAGGTCTAGGAAATCCAAATCGACATTTAGTGTAGTATTTATCTTTGCTCTTGTATTTCCGTCGACAGTACTTTCCACACCGATGACTTTGGAAACGTAAAACTTGCTCCTTTAACTTTTTCTCTTCTGTGCTTTTTGGTATAGCACATGTTGCATATTCTTCAATGTAAGATAACACTGCTTCATCAGTATCTGTTCCAAACTTTGGGGCATCCTTGATCCACAACAGCATATGAATATGAGGAGCACCTCTTGCCTGGTACTCTTTTCTCCAAAAGAAATCTACTACTTCTCCAAGAGGTGGATTTTTTTTATTGCAGATGAAGGACATCATAGCCTCAAATCTATGATTGAAATATCTGCAAACATTAACCGGATCCAATGAGCACAGTTCTCCTGCTGTCTTGTATTCGATGTTTTTAATGTTTGAATTTGCCTCTCGTAGAAAATCCAGTAAATCATCCCAAGCGTACTCGACACAGCTTAGTGTAACGAACCATGTTGGTGTTCCTAAATTCCGTAACATGCATTTTAATTCACCATGGCGTCGGTACCAATATTCATTTGTCCCACGCTGACAAGCCATCAGATTGATCAGTTGTGTTTCCAAATGATCATCTCGGTGCTGCACTTTCTCCATAAAATCCTTAGCGGACACATTTTGTAAATGTACTCCACTTTTTAAAATGTGATTTACTGCATAAGACAGTGCAGACAAGTCGCTTTCAAATAAAAGATGGAACAAATAAGGAATACTTTGTCGAAATCTGGGATCTTCAGCATATAGTCTTGTAGTCCGATACTCAGAAGCTGGAATCTGTTCCGGACGTTCATCGTATCGTCCTCCTTTTCCTTTAGGAAACAGCTGGGGAAAACATCGAGCTTCCAAGCTCTCCTCCCATACACTCACGGGAGTTCCTTTTGCTTTCTTCATCTGAAACAGATCAATATTGTCTCCCATAACTTCTTTTGAATGGAGAGGATGTATGCTAAAATGTTCATATATTTCTTCTTCCTTTGACTTGTCCACTTTTTCAATTTGTCCAGTTGGTGTTTCTGTGTCTTCTTGTAAATCTTCTTCTTCTTCTTCTTCTTCTTCTATATAAATTGATTCATACCATTTGTTATTCCTTTTCAAATACAAATTTGCTCTTTGTACTTTCCGCACATCTACCAGCTCCTGCCAAATCTTCTTATTCTTTGTAGGTACACCATTAATCAGAATAATTAATGGTTCAGTTTCCAAAGTATCCGCATCAATAGTTTCCATATTTTTTTTCAAATCCAAGGGCAAATACACCACTCTACCTTTTAAACCTCTCAGTAAATCTGAAGGAGGTAATTTACCAGTTTTGGGCTCCATACGTACTATGGTCTGGAACGGATGAACACATTGAATGAGTATAGACTCATATGTATTTAATTCAGAAAGTTCAGCAGGAATAGCATCCAATTCTAAATTATTATGTACAGCTCTGGTCGGCATTCTATTTTCCTCTAACTTGTTGTAACAGTATTTACAAATACGCTGATCTTCACCCATATCAAAACAATTTTCAAGAAATATATATGTGGCAAAATCCTTCCACTTATAATTATCTTCATTTTCACTCTTTCTGTAGAGATCAACATTCCTAGTTTGTTTTCTATAATGAGTTCTGCGGCAACAAATACAAGTAAAATTTGGTCTTTCATTAGAGATTATTGCAAATTTTGTTATGTGATCATTAAATGTGTTACTTACAGAGGGTTCTACATTCTCTTCCACTTCTTCCTCATTTACTGTGTCCTTCTCTGCACTGTTTTGTTCAGGACCAAAGTAACAAAACTGAATTTCATCAACAACCTTTTCTACATCTGATACCGTTCCTCGGAACAGAGCCCTATTCAATTCATTTAACTTTATTGCTGGACTTTTTGCAAAATACAACCGTCTCACAAACTTTCTCATTTCAGTATGATGAACAGCCAGCATCCTAAAATGATGGAAAACACTATTACACACTTTTCTAGATAGACAAGCCAGAGAATGACCCTGCAAACCAGTATTCTCTCTCACTCTGCATGGATCCAGACTTTGAAGCACCTTAATCTTCTGTTTTATACTTTTTTTACTATATTCTCTTAGAAACTCACGAAATTTGTCAATAGATTCCTGACGCACAGTGCAAATACTACTACAATTCCAAGTGTACACTGGGGCTTTAGGACGTCTCCCCATAGCCTCATCCGCCATCACTTGTACCTCATCTCTTGGAACCATTATCTCCTTCTCCATTATGCAACCATTTGTCACTTCGTAACCACGACCTCTGGTGTCAACTGCATGGACCAAACTATTACTTTGAAAATAGCTCTCTTCATTAAAAAAAGGTTCACTACTTGAACTATGCATCCACTTTCCTAAAAACACTTTACAAAAGTTTGTTCTGTTCACTACTCTTTTCCTTTTGCTATGTGATTTCAGTACATTAACCATTTTGTTTAATGTACGCATCCTATTCAAAATTAAAATGAATAGTTTCCTTTTTAATTCTAATGCCTTTGCTGCAATGACTTCAATTTCTTTTTTTCTTTTATAAAACTTTGTCTTTTTCTTATATTTCTTCACATCCTTCATCAAATTGGACATAACTCTTCTCTGAAACATTTTTCTACGTATCTCTTTAAACGCTGTTTTTCTATTTATATAAATCTTTTCAGTTGCAGAAGGTATATTTGCATTAACTAAATTCTCAATTTTTTCCTCTCTATTCCTTTTCAAAACATTTTTTCCAGTACAGACATTTTGTACATTTTTCATTCTTTTGAATATATTTTTTAGAAATTGTTTTTTCTGCTTACCACAAGATTTTTTCTTTTTCCCAACATGAGCATCTTCTACTAACTTTGGTCCTCTAGTTGTCTTCAAATATAGGTTTTTTTTTGTGCGTTTTTTGAACTCTGGATTTTGTAGGCATCTTAAATTTTGTTAACTGCTCTTCAGCAATACCTGAAAAAAACTAAAAAAAAATTCCTTTATTTTATTTAAATATATTACTACATTTCTTTTCACAATAGTCACAAAACCTAATTTCTTTGCCAATTTGAAAACACACTTACTGCTCTTTTTTTTTGGCAAGTGAAAATCACTTTTACAGACTGACACATTATGAATCCACTTTTCAGATTTTTTTAAAAGCCCATGTCTAGACTGCTTTTTCAGACCACAAACCATGTGTAACCTGGGTGACTGAGTACACTCCAGCAAGGGCAACCAGCCTTAGTGATGCTGAATGTATTTGCATTACAGACTGAAACCTCAAAACCCCACTCGCTTGTAAATACTGTGCATGATTATACATGGAAAGGAGGTGGGTGTGTGCTAAGAGTCTGTTTCTGCACCAAAAAAATCGCTCCCCCTTTTTCCTACTAATGCAACTGTGAAATCACCAGAGTAAAACGCAACAAATCTCTGCCTGTAATTCCTATTTGCACACAGAGTCTTGTTTTCACATTAGTCACAAAACGAAATTTCTTTGCCAATTTGAAAGCACACTTACTGCTCTTTTTTTTTGGCAAGTGAAAATCACTTTTACAGACTGACACATTATGAATCCACTTTTCAGATTTTTTGAAATGCACATGTCCAAACTGCTTTTTCAGACCACCACCATGTGTATCCTGGGTGACTGAGTACACTCCAGCAAGGGCAACCAGCCTTAGTGATGCTGAATGTATTTGCATTACAGACTGAAACCTCAAAACCCCACTCGCTTGTAAATACTGTGCATGATTATACATGGAAAGGAGGTGGGTGTGTGCTAAGAGTCTGCTTCTGCACCAAAAAAATCGCTCCCCCTTTTTCCTACTAATGCAACTGTGAAATCACCAGAGCAAAACGCAATAAATCTCTGCCTGTAATTCCTATTTGCACACAGAGTCATGTTTTCACATTAGTCACAAAACGAAATTTCTTTGCCAATTTGAATGCACACTTACTGCTCTTTTTTGTTGGCAAGTGAAAATCACTTTTACAGACTGACACATTATGAATCCACTTTTCAGATTTTTTGAAATGCACATGTCCAGACTGCTTTTTCAGACCACAAACCATGTGTAACCTGGGTGACTGCCTACACTCCAGCAAGGGCAACCAGCCTTAGTGATGCTGAATGTATTTGCATTACAGACTGAAACCTCAAAACCCCACTCGCTTGTAAATACTGTGCATGATTATACATGGAAAGGAGGTGGGTGTGTGCTAAGAGTCTGCTTCTGCACCAAAAAAATCGCTCCCCCTTTTTCCTACTAATGCAACTGTGAAATCACCAGAGCAAAACGCAACAAATCTCTGCCTGTAATTCCTATTTGCACACAGAGTCATGTTTTCACATTAGTCACAAAACGAAATTTCTTTGCCAATTTGAATGCACACTTACTGCTCTTTTTTGTTGGCAAGTGAAAATCACTTTTACAGACTGACACATTATGAATCCACTTTTCTGATTTTTTGAAATGCACATGTCCAGACTGCTTTTTCAGACCACCACCATGTGTATCCTGGGTGACTGAGTACACTCCAGCAAGGGCAACCAGCCTTAGTGATGCTGAATGTATTTGCATTACAGACTGAAACCTCAAAACCCCACTCGCTTGTAAATACTGTGCATGATTATACATAGAAAGGAGGTGGGTGTGTACTAAGAGTCTGCTTCTGCACCAAAAAAATCGCTCCCCCTTTTTCCTACTAATGCAACTGTGAAATCACCAGAGCAAAACGCAACAAATCTCTGCCTGTAATTCCTATTTGCACACAGAGTCATGTTTTCACATTAGTCACAAAACGAAATTTCTTTGCCAATTTGAATGCACACTTACTGCTCTTTTTTGTTGGCAAGTGAAAATCACTTTTACAGACTGACACATTATGAATCCACTTTTCAGATTTTTTTTAAATGCACATGTCCAGACTGCTTTTTCAGACCACCACCATGTGTATCCTGGGTGACTGAGTACACTCCAGCAAGGGCAACCAGCCTTAGTGATACTGAATGTATTTGCATTACAGACTGAAACCTCAAAACCCCACTCGCTTGTAAATACTGTCCATGATTATACATGGAAAGGAGGTGGGTGTGTGCTAAGAGTCTGCTTCTGCACCAAAAAAATCGCTCCCCCTTTTTCCTACTAATGCAACTGTGAAATCACCAGAGCAAAACGCAACAAATCTCTGCCTGTAATTCCTATTTGCACACAGAGTCATCTTTTCACATTAGTCACAAAACATAATTTCTTTGCCAATTTGAAAACACACTTACTGCTCTTTTTTTTGGCAAGTGAAAATCACTTTTACAGACTGACACATTATGAATCCACTTTTCAGATTTTTTTAAAAGCCCATGTCCAGACTGCTTTTTCAGACCACAAACCATGTGTAACCTGGGTGACTGCCTACACTCCAGCAAGGGCAACCAGCCTTAGTGATGCTGAATGTATTTGCATTACAGACTGAAACCTCAAAACCCCACTCGCTTGTAAATACTGTGCATGATTATACATGGAAAGGAGGTGGGTGTGTGCTAAGAGTCTGCTTCTGCACCAAAAAAATCGCTCCCCCTTTTTCCTACTAATGCAACTGTGAAATCACCAGAGCAAAACGCAATAAATCTCTGCCTGTAATTCCTATTTGCACACAGAGTCATCTTTTCACATTAGTCACAAAACATAATTTCTTTGCCAATTTGAAAACACACTTACTGCTCTTTTTTTTTGGAAAGTGAAAATCACTTTTACAGACTGACACATTATGAATCCACTTTTCAGATTTTTTTAAAAGCCCATGTCCAGACTGCTTTTTCAGACCACAAACCATGTGTAACCTGGGTGACTGCCTACACTCCAGCAAGGGCAACCAGCCTTAGTGATGCTGAATGTATTTGCATTACAGACTGAAACCTCAAAACCCCACTCGCTTGTAAATACTGTGCATGATTATACATGGAAAGGAGGTGGGTGTGTGCTAAGAGTCTGCTTCTGCACCAAAAAAATCGCTCCCCCTTTTTCCTACTAATGCAACTGTGAAATCACCAGAGCAAAACGCAATAAATCTCTGCCTGTAATTCCTATTTGCACACAGAGTCATGTTTTCACATTAGTCACAAAACGAAATTTCTTTGCCAATTTGAATGCACACTTACTGCTCTTTTTTGTTGGCAAGTGAAAATCACTTTTACAGACTGACACATTATGAATCCACTTTTCAGATTGTTTAAAAAGCCCATGTCCAGACCAATACACCTTAATTTATCGTGAAAACATAGTCCATATTATTTTACATGTTCCTCACATTTAAATTTCTCCCAAAACAGAAAATAATAAACACAACTTCAACAAAAAGAATTACATTTCTATTATTCATTTCTTAATTTACCATATACATCTCCTCTCAAACTCTAACCTCACCTTTAAAATTAGTTAGTTGTGATAGAAATGTGGCACTCAAACAGCAGATTATCAGAGCCAGGACCTCTGTTCTCTACACCTCTCTCCTCTCAGCAGAACCAGATAATGGCAAACTTTCCCTCTCTTTTTCCACACATATACATGTTAATTTCAAATCTCACTGCTTCCCCCTTTTTTTCAAATGTAATCACACATTTCTATTGGTTGAAAACCAACCCTTTTCCAAAAGTACCCTTCCCCCTACTTGACTTCTGCCTAGTACCCTTCCCCCAACTTGACTTCTGCCTGCTACCATAGCAACAGCTCATGGAACACTGCTGTGTGGAGTTAGGTCAGAAGTTCGCCACACAATGTTTCAATTCCACAGAGCAAGAGTGCTTGACTTTTCAAACCTTACAGCAAATCCATAGTACTGTTCTTTGGTAACACATTTTTCTGTACCAATACAAAACATGCTTCTATTATTTTACACATACAGCCTAGTTTTTAGTGTAGAATGGTATGAAACAGCCAATCAGTTCTTTTTTTTTTTATAAAAAAATATGTATGCCTCCATTTCCAAACTGTCTTTCATTTCATATTGCCATTCTACTGAAAGACACCTCCTGAGTGCATCCAGTTCTCCTTTGAAGATGTTCACAGTGTGAATTGCAGGGCACAGCTATGTCTTCTGGAGTGAAAAGTATGCAGAGAAAACAGATATGGTGAGAGACCTTGCTTTGCCAAATGTAGACATTAAATGGATTGGTCAGAGAGGGTTAAAGTGGCACCAATTGATGCCATTGGTGAAATCCTTCATGCAAATCCAACACCCTGACCTCATAATAGTGCACTGTGGTGGCAATGACCTAGGCACTATGACTGGGGTAGGTCTGGAAATGCTTATGAAGGACACCTTTGTACAACTGTTTTCACTTTTCCCTAAAACTGCCTTTGTGTTTTCTAACATATGCCAAAGGCAAAAATGGAACTGGTCCAATCATTTTTGTCCGCAGATTGACAAAGCAAGAAAGCACGTCAACAAATCTGTTTCTGCTTTCCTCCGTGACTATGGTATGGGTTCCATTTACCACAACAACTTGCGTTACGACATGCAAGACATTTATAGAAGAGATGGTGTGCACTTCACTGATGAAGGCAACAGAGTCTTCCTCTTGAACCTCAGACTCTGCATCGGTACTTACTTGTAGGTACCAAAAAACAAACAATAAACACAAGGGCTCTTTTTAGAGCCACCTTATATCTAAACACTTAAATGCGATTTTTTTTAAATTTGTTTTATTAAGTTTTTTTTCGGGTGCGCGCTGGGTGCGCGCACTCGGCGATATTTTTTAACAAAATATTAATCTTTTTTTTTGCCCTACAAGGTCCTACTTTGACCCCCTTACAATGCATACTGGGTCTATTTCTACCCACTCTGCCCCCTTTTCAAGTTCTCCCCCTTTGTTTATCACCCCCTCTTTATGCGATAGACAAAATGGCGGCCGCCGCTTCCTGATTTCCACCGATTCGAATGTTTACTAAGATCTAACAACCAATCAGAATTGCGCTCGCGCACGGCGAGGTGCGCGCACCCAGCGCGCACGGAGCGCGCTTAGATATATATATATTGATTTAAAGGCTATTTTCTCATAATCTACTGAACAGATTTACACCAAACCTACAAAAGGCACTTCCTTGACCTGGGGACTACCTCTCTGCCAAATTTCTAGTAATTCTGTTCAGCCGTTCGGGCTGTAGCCCTGTCTAAAGGTCCTATGGAAAAATGCATGGGAAAAACGCGTTTTGGGACCCCCCTTTTATCTCAGCCCCCGCTTGACGAATCCCCCCAAGACTTGCAGGGTAGGAGCGGAGCGTAGCGCCCCACCTATTTTGAAAAATTCGCGAGGATTCGTCGACCGGCGCCAAAGTTATTCAAAATAGAATGTTGCGGATTTCCTATGGAAAAGGGGTCCTAACTATAACTACCTACTGGCGACCGCCAGTATGTAATATATATATATATATATTTGGAGGGTTTGAATACATAATGAACGTACTACAAGTCCCACAATTACTGACATCAACATGATGAAGAACCACCAGAGGGCGATGTAAATGAATAATAGAGACTAGGTACGATCAAACTGCCGATCCGCATGCAAAGCAGCCCGTGAACAAGGAGCAGCAGCTCCGAAACGCGTAGGGCTTCAACCACAATATCTGGACATTGTTTGCCGGTTTACCTGAATAAAGAAGACTGCTATCAATGGCAGAATTCGGCTGTTCTTGAGTGCGTTCTTGCAGAGGGGCAACCTTTTTTTAAACGACGTATTCCGGCCAGTCCCGGTCGGGAGAATCGCACCGCCACAGAAGAGTGGACTGTAGGTCACAGACTTGACTGTAACCAGTGCAGAAGAAGAGTTATGGTACAAACTCCAACCGGAATCATGATCTGGAGACTCACTGGAGGGTATGATACATTGCAACACTTTGCCTAATCGGCAGAACCCACTGGAGGGTTTGAATACATAATGAACGTACTACAAGTCCCACAATTACTGACATCAACATGATGAAGAACCACCAGAGGGCGATGTAAATGAATAATAGAGACTAGGTACGATCAAACTGCCGATCCGCATGCAAAGCAGCCCGTGAACAAGGAGCAGCAGCTCCGAAACGCGTAGGGCTTCAACCACAATATCTGGACATTGTTTGCCGGTTTACCTGAATAAAGAAGACTGCTATCAATGGCAGAATTCGGCTGTTCTTGAGTGCGTTCTTGCAGAGGGGCAACCTTTTTTTTAACGATATATATATATATATATTTATATATCTATATATATATATATATATATATATATATATATATATATATATATATATATATATATATATATATATGTATATATATATATATTTTCGAACTTTGCACCAGACAGATGATCTAAATAAATCGGTACTGCTGCTGGCAGTATCAGCATAAAAGAAGTTGTCCGTCTCTCTTTTCCGGTGCCGCAAAGCACCTCGGAGTGGTATTTGGATATATATATATATATATATATATATATATATATATATATATATATATATATATATATATATATATATATATATTACCTACTGGCAGTCGCAACATTCTATTTGGAATAACCTTGGCGCCAATTGACGAATCTTCGTTAAATTTTCCAAACGTTTGGCCAGCTCTGGTCCGATCCTATCCTGAAAATTTCATGGTGATTCATCAAGCAGGGGCCGAGAAAAAAGGGGGGTCCCAAAACGTGTTTTCCCCATGCATTTTCCCATAGGACCTGTTGACGCAGCTACAGCCCGAACTGCTGAACGGAATTACACCAAATTTGGCAAAGAGGTAGTCCTCAGTTCAGACTCATGCCTTTTGCTTAAATGGTGTAAATCCGTTCAGTAGTACCTGAGAAAATCAGAGTTAGAAAGATAGATATATCTGGGCGGAGCCTAACCACACATCTCATCGTGAGATCTGATTGGCTGTCAGTACTTCATCCAAGAAGTGTTGGCACCCATCTTGGGACCAATATACATGATAGCACCTCATTAAAAAGCATTGCAGTTAATAGAAGGTTTTAAGACTTTAGTTACATTATAAATCATTTGTTGATGGTACCAAACTCATTTTAGGAATTGTGGTGTGTTCTAAAGTGATTTTACCATGTGAAAAAGCCTTCTGCTGTGATATCATGAATCATGTTTGAGAGAAAACTATTTTCTCATGCTTTTCCCACAGAGGTTTGGAAGGTGATCTATAAGCTAAACTGAGAGCATATTTTCTGTAAATTCACATTATCTTTCTCAGTCATGTGAGAATGAAGTCTGACATTCTCAGTAAAACATTTACATCCAACAAGGGCAGAGACTGTCAGTTGATTCCTTTGTGTTCTACTGCAGCTTCCTAGAGTGTTCTAAAGAACAACTAGAGCGCTAACAGTCCTACTTATGACAAACGTATTGCACACCTGAAGCCATCTTGATTGGAATAAAGTGGTAACTCTTAAAACATTTAATTTAAAAAGGAACAAAATGAGGGGGTTCATTTTGCCATAGAAAGTATGATTAGTGCTGCAGAAAGAAAAATTAGAGCACATTTTGAGTGACTTCTCAAATCCTCTTCTATTTCATTAAAAAATTCTGACGTGCAGATTGCAACATGCACTTTCAATACCAGCAGCAGACTTCCCTGGTGAGCAGTAGCTTTACTACAGTGATCTAATGAGCAACTAGAGTGCTAACATTCAGAATTGATGGCAAATGTGTGACACATCTGAATGTCTTCTTGATGGAACCAAAGTAAAAAACTGAAAGTATTCCCTACTGAGGAGACTGCAGTAAATGAGGAAATTAGGAAACTTCATAACAAATAAATCTCCCAAGATGGCCACCAGAGACAAAAGAGCCCAAATGTAGCCCAAATATCACCCAGATGTAGCCCAAGTATAGCCCAATGACAGAATGTCCCAGAGTGTTCTTAAGAACAACTAGAGATCTTACTGTCTCACTTATGATAAAAGTATGGCACACCTGAAGCCATCTTGATTGGAATAAACTGGTAACACTTAAAACATTTAATTTAAAAAGGAACACAATGAGGGGGTTCATTTTGCCATAGAAAGTATGATTAGTGCTGAAGAAAGAAAAATTAGGGCACATTTTGAGTGACTTCTCAAATCCTCTTCTATTTCATTAAAAAATTCTGATATGCAGACGGAAACATGCACTTTTAATACCAGCAGCAGACTTCCGTGGTGAGCAGTAGCTTTACTACCGTGATCTAATGAGCAACTAGAGTGCTAACATTCAGAATTTATGGCAAATGTGTGACATATCTGAATACCTTCTTGATGGAATCAAAGTAAAAAACTGAAAGCATTTCCTACTGAGGAGACTGCAGTAAATGAGGAAATGAGGAAACTTCATAACAAATAAATCTCCCAAGATGGCCACCAGACACAAAAGAGCCTAAATGTAGCACAAATATCACTCAGATGTAGCCCACATGTAGCCCAATGACAGAAGTGTGCAAAACACTTATTTTTTGTGCATTTGCAGTTTTATATAGTACAGACTTGTCAGGTATTGGAGTGCTTTCCGTGAGCATTGGTTATTTCACACAAGATCAAATTCATTTTGGTTGTAGACATGGGGAGATTAAGTGATTTGACCAGAATCACAGAATGTTGAGCTGAAGCAGAAACTCCAACCTGGTTCCCCAGTTGCAAAGTCTGCAGCTCTGGAAGTAACACCACATCCTCTCCCCTAAGTGCAACATTTAATCAAGTGGTCAACTGGATAAAAAAACATAAAGATTACAAATAATTTAAAAGTTCTTTGTCGCTATTTGAAAACTCAGAAAATATGTCCTCGTTTTAGTTTTTTAGAGCACTAACCATAATTTTGATGCAAATAAGACCCTCTCATATATGTAATTTCTAAAGGAAATGCTCTAGGTATTACAATTTTGATTACATCAAGATGACGTCAGGCGTTCCACACTTTTGTAATAAATATAGAATGTTAGCAATCTAGTTGTTCATTGGGATACTGTTGAGAGGCAGAGGCCAGGGGCACGGACTCTGAAAATTGAAGGCAGGTAGGAGAGCGCAGAGGCAACAATTTGACCACACTGGGCAGGCAGGAAGGGCCGTGGCAGCACAACAGACTATGGAGGGCAGTGGAAAGGGGAGCAGGGGCATTAAACCAACAATATAGGACTGGCAAGAGAGGCTGTGGCAATATAATAGACCATTGTGGGCAGAAGGAAGAGGCAGTGGTAGTACAATCATACATGCCAACAGACCCGTTTCAGCCAGGAAACGTCCAATGTTTTTAAGCTCAAATGGGCTTTATTTGATCTGTCTCCTGTCTACAATCTCCTCTTTTTCAATGTAACTCAAAGGGGGAAATCAATACCCCAGTTTTTTTCAAAATCTCCCTCTTACCAAGTTCAAAATGTTCACAAGTATGGTACATTGGATCATGGTAGGCAGGAGGAATTGGGGTAGGGACATGGACTCGGATAACAGAGGACAAGAGGGACATGGAGAGGTGCACCAATCTGACCCTCCAGGGCAGGTATCAGGGTTTGCAGCAGCACAATACACCACACAGGGCATGCGGGACGGGAGTGCAGCACAACAATCCATAGAAAGCAATAGGGAGGGGACAGGACCATGCACATGGACAACAGAGAACAGAGGGGAAAGAGGCAATGGTAGCTAGCTGCGCATAATGGACAGACGGGAGAGAAAGCTGCAGCATAACAGACCATAAAGGGCAGGAGGGCCGGATCAGGGGCATTACAATGGAACAGACAAGCCAGGAGGGAGGGAATATGGGTCTGCACATGGAAACAGAGGGCTGGGGGCAAAGGGGCAGGGCAGGAGGAGCAAGATGACCATGGAGGTCAGGCAGGATGGGCACTAGAAACAAGACACACCATGGAGAGCAACAGTGAGACTATGATGGCATACACACAGACCATGGAGGGAAGGTGGGAGGGGGTCAGGGGCAGCTAGCTGACCACACAGGGAAGGTGGGAGGGGCCATGGCAGCACAGAAGACCATGCATGGCAAGCGGGAGGGTTAGTGGCAGCACAATGGCTATGATGGGCAAGAAGGAGGGTGCAGGGGCATGAACAAAGGACCATGGAGGATAGAAGGGAGGGTCAGGACATGGGCACAGACAAGAGAGTTCAGGGGAAGGCGCCTCACAACAGACTGCGAGGGGCAGGCAGGAGGAGCAGTTGCAGCACAACAGACTAGGGAGGGCAGAAGGGTGTGGCAGTAAAATGGACCATGGAGTACAGGAGGAAGGGGATAGGGGCATGGCATGTGGACAGGCAGGGTGGAGGTGGCAGGGACAGATTACAGTCATCTGACAATGCTAGGCAGGTGGGAGGGGAGTGGCAGCTCAACAGAACACTCAGAGTAGATAGGAGTGGCAGGTCCATGGAACATGGTGGGCAAAAAGGATGGAGCAGGGGCATGCACAAACACATCGGAGAGCAGGGGGAAGGAGAATAGGGGCAGCAAGCTAAGCACAGAGGCTAAGCAGGAGGTCAATGATGGGCCCCAGAATTGGGCAATGGAGGGCAGGAGGAGTGGACTGGTGCATCATGCTAAATGGAGGGCAGGAGGAGTGGACTGGTACATCATGCTAAATGGAGGGCAGTGGCAGCACAGAGGATAGGGAGGAGGTGGATGGGTCAGCAAGCTAACTGTTCAGAGAAGGTGGGTATTAGGAACTTTATTGTTTTTAAAATGTGTGTCTGTGCGAACTACTTAAAATATGAACAAGTATGCAGCATAATCTCACTTTTATTCAGGAAGAAGAGGACTTTTGTGACTATGACTCTGGGCTCACTTGGCAGAAACACCCCCTGACCCTCTACCCCCCATCGCAAAATGTAATGCCCGTGAAAAGGGTAGGTGGATGCAGTGTTATATAGAACATAGTCCTGAGAGCACAATTGAAAATGAAAACTAGATATAGTATATGGTATAAACTATGCACCAAAAAGTGTGATATAAGATGAACCGGGGCGTGAAATATAATATGCAATACATTGTGCGCAATGACAGATTCATTGGAGAGCGCGAGATAGCACAGGCACTAGCGTGTGCTATGCGATATGCGCCTTGGAGTTTAATATGCACAGGGCAGTGTTGTGTAACCTAACTAGTCTCTAAAGTTGTAATATAAAATATGTGCTGGGGAGTGTAACGTTGCATATGCAATGTGACAAAGATAGGGATCCCAGATTGTAATATGTATGGCATAGCGCTTTGCGTTATAACATAGGCATCGAGGAAGGCACGTTAGATGGGGCAATATAACCTGTGCGAAGGCAAGTGTGGCATGACATATTCACGGGGTGGAGTTACAGTGCACATGGGCTAGAGAGTGTCATAGCATACGCACTAGCTGGTGGAATACAGCACAGAGGTGTGTGGCACTCGGCGGGCACTGGTGGGTGTAACATAGCATTGGGCTCAGCCAGGAGCACGCTGTGACTCTCAAGTGAGGTTCGTCTCCTTTCCAGAGAGTAAAATAAAAAGTATTACACATCCGGCGGTGGATGTGTGTTTTATTAACCGTCAGGGGGGTTTCTTGCATAGTTTGGTCGAATTTTTGTCGAATCCCCTTTGAATGGCTTGGTGTGCGTGTGTATTAAATGTGCCCGTCAATAGCTACCCATGTTTGTATAAATAAACGACATGGGTGTCTACTTGGAGAGTACCTACCGGCGGGGGCGCCGGGATTAGGCACGGTAGGGCGTCAGACACGTCAGAGCTTCACTAGCGGTGTAAATCCATTCCACGTGGATTCATTGTATGCATAGTCGCCTTTTAATGAATATCACGCAAATCGTCATGGTGATAGGTACATACGGTTTGTCCAGCATGTCCTAGGGGTTTCTATAAATATATATTTTTTTAAATAATAAAAAACAAAGGCCGGCCCCGGGGGATGGGGTCCCGGGGGCCATAAGTGGCCTGAGGAGGGGGGCAACGCAGCCCCCCTCCTAAAGAATTTTTTTTTTAAAAAGGCCATGACCCGGGGGTTGGGGTCCCCGGGGCCGATTAAGGCCTTGGGAGAGGGGCCACACGGCCCCCTTCCAAATGTATTTATTTCAACCAAAACTTTAGGGTGCAGGCCCTGGGGGATGGGGTCCCCAGGGCCAATAAATTAGAAAAAGAAGGGGGGCCACAGAGCCCTCCTTCTTAAAAAAATAAAATAAATAAAATACCGGCATCGCGCTGGAGGCCACGCCCCCTCCTTGCAGCACTCTGCAAACGCGCCCCCTGGCCAGTCATAAGTTGGGGAATTAATTCTCCTTCAATACTGAGGGTCCCGGAGGGCCAACTAGCCCAACAGGTATCTCCAGTATGCGCCAGGGAGCTGCGTTGCAGACAGGTGTTCTGAGGCCATGCCCCTTTTTACACCTCTATGCAACGCAGCTCTGTGGCGCTTACTGGAGGTACCTAGTGGGCTAGTTTGACCCTAGGGACCCTTAGGATTAAAGGGGACTTAATCTCTCAACTTAGAACGGCCACAGGGCGCGTTTACACAGTGGTGAAGGGAGGGGACAGGGCCTGAGGTGACATGTGCAAACACGCCCTGTGGCGCGTTTTAAGTTGGGGAAATAATTCCCTTTCAATCCTGAGGGACCCTGGGGGCCAACTAGCCCACCAGGAGCTTCCAGTAAGCGCCACTGCTCTGCGTTGCAGAGAGGTGGTGCAGGCCGTGCCCCTTTTTACACTTCTCTGCAATGGCGCTTACTGGACGTACCTAGTGGGCTATTTTGCCCCTAGGGACCCTTAGGATTCAAGGGGGCTCAATCTCCCAACTTAAAACGGCCACAGGGCGCATTTACACATTGGGGAAGGGAGGGGACGGGGCCTGAGGAGTCGTGTGCAAACACGCCCTATGGAGCGTTTTAAGTTAGGGAAATTATTCCCCTTCAATCCTGAGGGCCCCTGGGGGCTAACTAGCCCACAAGGTGCTTCCAGTAAGCGCCACTGAGCTGTGTTGCAGAGAGGTGGTCCAGGCCGTGCCACTTTTTACACCTCTCTGCAATGCAGCTCTGTGGCGCTTACTGAAGGTATCTAGTATGCTAGTTGGACTCTAGGGACCCTCAGGATTCAAATGAACTTAATCTCCAAACTAAAAACGGCCACAGGGCGTGTTTACACAGTGGTGAAGGGAGGGGGCGGGGCCTGAGTTAACGTGTGCAAACACACCCTGTGGCGCATTTTAAGTTGGGGAAATAATTCCCCTTCAATCCTGAGGGACCCTGGGGGCCAACTAGCCCACCAGGTGCTTCCAGTAAGCGCCACTGCGCTGCGTTGCAGAGAGGTGGTCTAGGCCGTGCCCCTTTTTACATCTCTCTGCAACGCAGCTCTGTGGCGCTTACTGGAGGTACCTAGTGGTCTAGTTGGACCCTAGGGACCCTCAGGATTCAAGGGGACTTACTCTCCCAACTTAAAACGGCCACAGGGCGGGTTTACACAGTGGGGAAGGGAGGGGACGGGGCCTGAGGTGACGTGTGCAAACACGCCCTATGGCGCGTTTTAAGAGGTAGTTTTAATCCCCTGCCCTATTATATACTAGGGGCTTACAGAGGAGGTCATGCTAATCACAGGGGTACCCCAACACATAGTGTTCCCTAGTGTATGTATGTGTTTTCACTGTATTCTGAGTGTCTTTTAACATAGCACTGGCTCTAGGACTGGTTAGTCAGACTCAGTTACCACCAGTATCCGTCTGAAAAAGTTGAGGGTATAGGATGATTTTGCAACAAGGCTTCTTTCTGCTCTTTTGTTCTTTCTGCACGTTATCCTTCTTCCTGCACTTTTCTTCGTCTTTGAGGACTTCTGTTTTTTCTTTCTGCATTTCTTTTTTTTCTTTCTGTGTGTTTTTTCTTCTTTCTTCACATGTCCTATCTCTCAAGGCATAGTTAGAAATTAGCATTTAAAAAACCTTTGCAATTCACTGAAAAAACCATAGGTTTCAGGCACGTTATAGTTAGGAATTAGCATTTAAAAAACCTTAAAAATTCACTGAAAAAAACATAGGTTTCAGGGGCGTTATAGTTAGCTGGACTTTTGACTCGTACAAAACCATTGAAATTCCCCCGTTATAGTTAGTTCAGCTAACTATAACTCGCGCGCCCGCAATGCACTGCTGATGACGTCACATATTACATCACTCATGACATGGTCAGTGACATCACTCATGACATCACTCATGACATCTCAAATGACATCACTCATGACATCATCCTTGTGATAGAGTGGCAGACCTCCTCACCCCCTAATATAACCTTTGATACACACATTCAAAAATAGAAACTAAAATATTCAAAACAATGGACATACCAATACCAGTTACAACAACCTATTCAGTAATTCTAAGATCCACATACACATCCACTCATTCACCAACAGTCCTATACAGTCACTCATACATGTACTCACTCATCATATGTACTCATACACCTATACATCCTGTTACACAACGCCACTCATCCATAGAGTTACTCACACACATAGTCACTCATGCTAATAAAGAATCAAACATCCATTTACTTGCATATACAGTTATACACACACCACCAAACTTACTTCTACAGAAACTTACACATACTTAGTCTTTTAAACAATCACTTATAGAAACACATACTTATTCATACAGGAACTCTTCCAATCTCTCACTCTCACATATACTCACTTATATACACCAATAGTCACATATACTAGTTTAAAACATATGTAGTTACTCATAAAGACACTATTGAGACAGTCATTCACTCACTAACACACCCATGCACACACTCATCCACCCATACAGTCCTGCACACATGCTGTCTTCAACACATACAAACAGTGAGTCACTCATTCATGCACCTATGCACTACATAATACCCCCCACCGAACCATACAGACACTCAGACACTCATACTGATACTCAAAAAACCAACTAATAACCTATATAGACACTCATGTAGCTACTCACCAACCCATGCAGCCACTTATACACAAAGTGAGAGACTGATACAGATATTTACATATTTAAACATTACTCACTAAGCCATGTATTCACTAAGATACACTTAATCAGTCAGTTATACAATCAATTTTTCAAAAACAAATCATCCATTTAGACACTTATATACCCATTTATTCTTCCATCGACCTTGAGATATACATATATAAAACATATGTAATTTTCAGAAAAACACACATTCACTGGATGATGTCATCAGTGATGTCATCAGTGATGTCATTTGAGATGTCATCAGTGATGTCATGAGTGATGTCACTGACCATGTCATGAGTGATGTAACATGTGACATCATCAGCAGTGCATTGCGGGCGCGCGAGTTATAGTCAGCTGAACTAACTATAACGGGGGAATTTCAATGGTTTTGTACAAGTGAAAAGTCCAGCTAACTATAACGCCCCTGAAACCTATGTTTTTTTCAGTGAATATATATATATATAGATAGATAGATGTATAGATATATCTATGTTGTCAAGCAAAGTGATTCCTTCTCACAGCGCACCCAGTCATCCTGTGCTGATATCAATTGGGTGGAATCCAACCCCATATAATATATTTAAACAAAGGGATGTCGCGTTGGTGGCAGTGACAAATAAAAACCTCTGATTATAAAATACTGGAGTGCGACATCCCTTTGTTTAAATATATCTATATATATATACTGTGTACTGCCTGACATGCCCATGTCAAAAACGCTATATTGGTAGCACCATGAATCCAACAAAGAAGCGCATCTTAGAGCACATGCGTGCAATTACAAATAAAGATGCGACTTACCCTGTTGCACGTAATTTTGAGAAATTCCACAAAAGTAACAGGGACCTCCTACAATTCTACTGTATAGACCAGATGGATAAACAAGAAAGAGGAGGAGATAGGGTGCGCCAACTTCGGGCCTTGGAATCTAAATATATTATAGATCTTCAGACCATGGCACCGACAGGTTTGAACAATGACGAGGAGCTGTGGGTGCATCTAGAGTAAAATAAGAATACAGAAAGAGACAGTAAGCAGTTGTCATTTCAAGTCTTACTCTAGATAAAGCCATATACTTCCTATCCTCAATAGACTCGACATGTCATGAAAGCCCATTCAGGGCACAATTGTTGTAGCAACACAAAGACACAGATACATTTGGGCGTATTTATTAGTTTACTTCATTGGTTTTTTGGATATTTTTCTTGAATCATGAAATACATCTAAGTTTTTCAGGAACTGACAAGAATTTATCTATTTATTGGTATATTTAATTATGAATCTATAAATATTAACTATATTGCCAATTTTGCACATGGATTTAACCATAGATAAGAGGGGGTTCGATATGAATTCATGAATGTTTAACCCAGATCCTTAAGTGTAAATAGTAAACTGTGTGTCTATTTTGCTACAAAAAAGTTTTTAAGTATAGCACTGAGCACTTTAATTTAAAGCACTTTATGGATATAATCTGTTTTAACATGGCCGCCATGAATTTTAAATAAATGGAGTGTAAGTCCTGTTTTTATTTTTATGAAACAACCACGTGATGTATGGCGATTTTAAATACATGCAAGAAAATGTAACAAAATGACATTGAGGAAGCCGAAAGGTGAAACGCGTTTGTCAGAGGAGGGGAGGGGGGAGTCTGCACAATAAACACCAGCGAGGAAATTATCCGTGTGTGCTCTCCGTTTTTTCAGTTGCGAAAAGGCTGCTGGGACGTTATAGTTAGAAATTAGCATTTAAAAAAACTTTAATATTCTACCCTTTTTACACCACCCTGCAAATGCCCCTCCTGGCGCACTACTGCCAGGTTTCCTGCTCTCGCTTCCACGAAGCAAAGCAGTGTTTGCAATGACAGGGTGGGAGCTGTGCTCCTGCCCTGCCATTGCAAACTGCAATGTCCCGGGGATAGGCACCCCGGGACATTGCTGGAGCCAGGCCTGGGGGGTGGCGGTTCCCAGGGCCATCTAGGGCTCCAGGAGGGGCGCTGCATGGCCCCCTTCCTTTTTATTTTAAGCCCCGGGGAGTTGGTGATCCCCGTGGTCGGTGACCCGCAACGGACTCCCGCATATAATAATTAGTGCCCCGAGGAGGTGGTGGTCCCCAGGGCAGTTTGGGGGGGCTCAAACCCCCCACACTATAATTTTAAGACTAACCCCGGGGAGGTGACTGTCCTCGGGGCTGCATGGTGTGGACAGGAGCCCCCCATGCAATGTTTTATTTAAAAATGAAGCACCGGAGAGGTGGCAGTCCCTGGGGCTGCAGAGGCATAATAAATGACCAGCTCGTTCTGCTCATTTAATACTCCTTTATTTTATTTTGCATTTTTTGTGTGTCCCGATCTCACCTGAAACACCCAGAGTTTACATTTACTTTGGGGCTCCAGGGGGAGCCCGGCGGCTCTCGCAGCCTCTCTGTCACTCCAGCCAGCACTGGAAAACCAGCGATGTTCCCCGCAAAACTGCGATTTCTCCCGCTATCTCTGAAATTTTTATCGCCCTGGAGTAACGCGTTGTTGATAACGTGCTACCAGGGCGATAAATTCCAGAGATTGACGGCGATGAATAACAAAGTGCTAAGCGCGCTTTGTGTTATTCATCGCCGTTCATCGCTGATATGCCCGAAAATGTCTTGTTATTCCATATTTAACTCAGATCTGCCAACTCGCCCGGTGCCACTGTGTGTCACATGATGCCGGCTCCTTACAGATGGTCACTGGTGAAGAGTTGATAGCACAAGGTGAGCTGGAAACCCTGCAAAGAGTTGGTTTGCAGGCTCTGAACAGCTGATGTCCATTACAGGTTGTGAAGTCGCTCCAGGACATCAGTGGCGGCCTCAGAAGCTTGTTTTTGCTTTAGTTGGAGAAGGTAGAAGTGCCTCTCAGGCAGAGCTTGCCACAAAGCCCCACACCATCTCCAGGGCCCCGTCCCCTCTGAAGCTCCTTTAGGAGTGGTTAGATAGCATGGTGCTTAAGGTCTAGCGTGACCAGAATTCCTGGTTTTCCCCGGACGGTCCCGGTTTTCAGAGCAGTGTCCCGACACTTAGCTCCAAATTACAGAAATGTCCTGGTTTTTGTGCAGTGCCCAAAACAGAGCGATGTCCTGGTTTTTAAATAGTGTCTCACACTAAAAAACAATTGGGACATTTTGCTGCTTACTTTTTTGAACACCGAGACACTATTTAAAAACCGGGAATATATTGGGTAACAGATGCTCAATGAGGAATTTGTAAGCACTGAAAGGGACAGGTGTTTAAGTGCATTGTGAGGAATGAACTCTGAGAACTTTTCGGAATGCAGGATGCAACTCTCCATAAATCAGTACTTTTCTCCTCCCTCTACCAATGTTTTTAAGGAGGATTGGAGTGCCACCAGAATGTGCTATTACAAGGGACTGCCATTTCAGTGCCATTGAAAGTTACTAGTTTGGAGGCCGTTCTTGGCATTGTGAAAGCAAAAACCCAACATCCTATAATACACATGCTGTTAGTTTAAAAATCTATTGCTGTCTGTGTTACACATCTGATTTGTTGTCTGTATTTCTTCATCTGTGTCTGTGGAGGCGGCTGTCATTATAGTCCTTTTTCTATGACTTCTGTCAAATAGTCCTACTTTTATGTCAACGGTTAATGCAAACTGTAGTCCTATTTCTATGTCTATGAACTGTCCCGGTTTTTTGTTTTGAGGATCTGGTCACTCTATCAAGGTCCCACCCACTCTCCAAAACGTACCATTCACCTCCTCCTCTCACATAGTGAACTGTTTTAAAAGTTGGCAGCTTTGCCAACTGACCACAGAAATCCGGACATGAGATAATAAAAGCAAGCCACATACAAATTACAAGCGCAAGCCTTCGTATGGTAAACTGCTAAATTAAGAGTGTGTTACGAAACAATTTGTAAAAGAATAAATGCCAGGGCTCTCGTCAGGAGGCCACTGCAGCTTGCGTCACACATTGCCCCTGTCATGCTGCCAATGATAGTAACAACACAACTACTAACCATCATACTCCTACAAGTGTGACAATTCAGACTATTTCAAGCCCCAAAGCGATAGGAATGACTTGGGAAGCAGGCATTAGTCGCTGTTCATGTATATTGAATAAATATTTAACTGTTGTTGTGGTCATCTCTAGATGAGCCCGACAGCACCAACTTGTGGCAGGCTGTCACAAACACTGGTGTTGACAAGTAAGTGCAGGTGCCGAGCACCGGAAACCACTGGCTCAAATTAAGAACTGCGAAACATTATCCTTTATCAAAATAGTTTGATATTTTGATATTTGATATTTATTAATTTATAGAGCGCCCGAATCACCCCAACAGGGGTATCTCCGCTCTAGGACTGCAGTTACCAACCTAGGAGAGATAAATCAGAACAATGATGTTTTCAGCAGCTTTCTAAATACCAGGTAGTCGGTGCATTGGCGCAAGTGTATGGGAAGTTGGTTCCAGTAGAGTGGCGCTAGATGGAAGAAAGCTTTACCACCGATGCGGGCTTTTTTAAAGCGTGGGATATGAAGAAGGGCTTTAGACCCTGACCGGAGGGACCTGGGTGGCACATACCTGACAAATTTGTCTGATAAATAGCTGGGACCCAGTTTATTTAGGGATTTGTATGCCATGCAACAGATCTTGAATTTGATCCTCTTCCGCACCGGCAGCTAGTGCAATTTGTGGAGTAGGGGGAGAGACGCTGTTCTGGGAGGGGCATTGTCTACCAGGCGAGCCGCAGTGTTCTGGACTACCTGCAATTTGTTTACGTTCTTTTCATTGGCTGAGATTAGCAAGGCATTACAGTCCAGGCGACTTAACACTAATGCCTGGATCAGAGTTTTCCGTGTGGGAGATAGTAGAAAAGGGAAAACTCTTCAGATGAGACTGAGTGTGATGACACTCAGCATCTACTCTCCTTAGTTTTGTCAAAGGAGAGTAGACGCTGAGTGTCATCAGCATAGGAGATGGGAATGAATCCTAAATTCTTCAATAATCCCGCCAAGGGAGTAACGTAAATGTTAAATAGAGTGGGGCTCAAACAAGAGCCCTGAGGTACTACCTTGGTCACTCTTGTGGTTTGTGAGCGAAAAGGGCCCAGGTTAATGGTCTGGGTTCTATCAGTCAGGAAATTGGACAGCCATTTTAGGGCATCTCCTTGGAGGCCGATGTCCTTAAGTCTCCTGAGAAGAGTCTTATGGGAAATAGTATTGAAGGCTGCATATAGGTCAAGCAGCACCAAAAGTACTGCTTGACCATTGTCCAGTGACATTCTGATGTTATCAGTAACTGCAACCAGCACAGACTCAGTACTATGTCTTGGTCGAAACCCCGACTGAGAGGAATCAAAATATTTAGAGGATTCGACATATTTAGACAGGTACTTGTTGATATGCTTTTCCAGGAGTTTACTCTGTAGTGGGAGCAAAGAGATGGGGCGATATATGGATGCATCGTCCAAGGGAGCTTTAGGGTTTTTCCTGATGGGGATGACTTGCTGTTATATAGAGTTGAAGCAGGAGCAGAGCAAGTCTCACTGGCTTGGTTGGTGCTGCCTAATGCCGTGTATCCTGTGAGTTCAGTTACTTTAGATCAGTGATTAATTTGCAAATAAATAAGCGCCAGGGCCCTCGTCAGGAGGCCACTTCAGCTTGCACCACCCATTGCCCTTACTAGTGCTACCAACACAACTACTAATCGTCACACACCTACAAGTGTTTCATTTTAGACTTTTCCAGGCCTCCAAAGGTATAAGAACGGCTTGGGTGGCAGGTATTAATCATTTGAAAGTATACTGAATTAATAAACAACTGTTGTGCAGATCTCTAAATTAGACAAAAGGCGCTATCATGTGGCAGACTGTCATAAGTGCCGGGCTGACAATTAAGGGGCAGATTTACAATAACTGGCGCATCCCTGCATATCAGCAGGGATGCGTCAGTTATTTTGCGTCACAGCAGACACCTCTTGCGCCACCATGGATGCGCCACATTTACAATGCGGCGCACCATGGGGCAAGAATAGACAGATTCGTGGCGTATCTGCTGCCATAAAGATGACGCATTGCTGGAGTCGCTTCGCAAGCGCGACGTAGCTCCAGCAAGGCTTGGGGTGCCCCTATTCCCAACATGCTGCGTCAATCCTTATGCCTGCTTCAAGCAGGGGCAGGGTTTTGACGCAGCATGGCCGTAAAAGTGACAGAGTGAAATCTTGTAGATTTCACTCAGCCACTTTTAGGAGGCGTTCCTGCGCTGGAACGCCCCCCCCTGCACTGGAACGCCCACATGTGGCGCAGGGCTTTATAACGTAATGCATCTCCCTAGATGCGTCACGTTGTATATACCCCGCAGCATGGCGCTGGCTTTGCGCCGCCGCTGCGTCACAAAAGTGACGCAACTGCGGCGCAAATGTGGCATACGGGACTTGGAAATCTGCCCCTCTGTTCCAGCGCTGAGCATTAGAAACCAGCTGCTCAAATTAAGCACTGCTTTAGATGCAAAGTGGACTAGTTCTTATTAGCCACATTTAACGTGCAGGGTATGCATCGGTTTAAACTTTTCTTTTGCTGTATGACCTTTAACCCTAGGATCCCATGCCTTGAGAAGAGTGACTTACTTAGGGTAGGTATTTAGGTTGTCATTCATTTTTCTTTTGTGTTTTTTGCTTTGATTCGTGTGGTTAGGTTAGGGAAGAGCACTGCTGACGTGTGTGTCTCTGTAAGATCCGGGCGGTATACTTGCTTCAGATGGGAAATATGGGATGAGCAACGAAATATGATTAATGCCTTCAGTGGGCCTTTCGATCATTTTTCCCTAGGGTGTAATTTTGTTAGATAATAGTACGTTTTCGATGTGTTTTCCCGCACGATATTCGTGGGCTGCTGGATGAGGAGGAGATAAGGAAAGCTACTTACAAGTGGAGCACCGTGGACATATGCCAAATGTGTTTATTCTGTAAAAGAAAACCTATCACGATCCTGCTCCATCTTCTTAGAATTAAGTGAATTCAAATGTTTAGATGTCAAGAGGAAAAACAAATCAAATAATTTCGAATGATACAGAGATCTCACAATAGAGCACGACACAGTGATATGAAAGTCAAGGTTTCCAACAGTGACGCATAAACTCCACGTCACAATTTAGGTGCGTGCTTAGATTTCAATAACTTTGAAAATGTCAGCTCGCATTAATGTCAATGCTGCTTGCCTTGAAAATTAACATCATGTACTTGAATGTTGAGGGTTGGCAGTGACTGACTGTGAGAAGTGGTCGTATTATGAATGTTTGCGCCAGGGCGCACCTTTCAAAAGGTGTGCTGAGCACAAACAGGGACAGTGCACCGTGTTACAAAGAATGCGCCGCCTCCAGGGCAGCTGCAAACTTGCACTGACCGGGGGTCAGCACATTCACGTGAAATACGGAGCAGCTGTTTAAAAGCTGCTCTGTGTTTCACCCTGCAGGCGGCAACCCACCTGTAATTTCAAGAGGGGAGAGAGATTGCGTTGCAGCCAGGCGCAGTGAGTAAGTGAACCCACCTGTAGGTGCACATCCTAAAGGCATGTTTGCCTCTGCTCCCGCGTCCATCATACGGTACCGGTGCAGAGGCAAAGTGATTTCCTCATTTGCATGGGGTCACGCCCCCATGCAAATGAACAAATGCATTCTTATGATAGCGCTGGTGCAATATGTTCGCCAGCGCCATCAGTATTACAGAAGGGGACACACAAACATCCGCAAACCCCTCTGTCGTGTCGTGACCCCCAATCACGACTGACACGAGGTTATCTTTGACGCTCTTTATTTTCTCTATCTCGACACCTCCTGCCCCTAGCTCGTCCCTACTCTAACTGCCCGCTTCTTACCTCGCTCCACCTCTTCCCCTCACCCCACGGCTCCGCCCCACCAACCACTAGAATGCTCACAACATTACATCTCCCCCTTTGTTAATAAAGCTTGTGACCAGTGCTCACATCTCTTCGATCAGCCGTCTAAGTTTTTGAATGTCTCTTCTTGTCCGGAGGTAAAGCTTGTGACCAGTGCTCACATCTCTTCGATCAGCCGTCTAGGTTTTTGAATGTCTCTTCTTGTCCGGAGGGACATGCCTTCCGACACAGTTCCATTGCTGCCTTCAGCGTCCCGTTCCTGACCTATAGGTATCCGATCATGTCCTTCACCGTGTTCAGTCACAGACGTTGTAGGCCCCGGCGTGAGTGTCTCTTTCATGGTGGAGCTGCATCTTTGAAAGTGGGGAATATTGCAAGTGATGAGCCTGTTCTCCGACTCAGCCGTCAGCGCGGTGCCCTTTTGTCTGGTGACCGTGGGGGGCTTTGTCCGGAACCAACAGTCCGTTTCCTTACTTGGTTCGTGTTTGACCACGACGCAGTCCCTTTCATGAGGCGAGAAAGATCTAGCTCGTCTCCTGTGGTCCGCATAAGCTTTCATGCTCTCCTTGCCAGCGCGATCAGCATCAGTTACTACTTCTTGGTGAAGACGACCTGGTGACACCGGTCTTAATGCATCCTCCCAGGTGGGTATCCTCGTCCAGATGGGGCGCCCTAGCATGAGTGTCGCTGGACATTTGCCTGTAGTGGCATGGGGTATTGTTCGATATGCTCGAAGCACTTCATCGAGAGCCATTTGTGGATCTCGTCTATCACGGGTAGCTTGCTGGAAAGTCTCTTTGAGTATGTCCATAAACCTTTCACTAGTGCCATTGGCTTGTGACCACATGTGTTATCCGCCGATGCTGGACACTCAATGATTTCGCAAAGTCGCTGAATTTCCGTCCAGTGAACGGTGGACCATTGTCTGTTCTCAGTTCCTTGGGCACACCCCAGGCTGCAAAGACTCCATCTAGAACTGCAATGGTGGCGGCAGCACAGGTGGACGGCACAAACTGGGCAATGGGAAACCGTGAGTATTCGTCCATTATTACGAGAACATAGTTGCCTGTTTGCATCGGGCCATAAAAGTCTAGGGCTAGTTCGTGCCACACTCCAGGCGGCGGCGGTGTCATCTGACTTGGGGATGGAGGGCCACCATGCCCTACTATTGGACACTGCGGACACTCCTTCGGGGTGACGTGTTGACTGATCTCCAGGGAAGCTGCAGGCGGTCGCGCTTGATCCTCCACGAGATGGACATCTTCCTCTACAACAGACAGTCCAGGTGTGTGTGATGCCTTGGGGTGTCGCGACATGTAACCGGCCAGGTTGACTGACTTGCCTGGCTTGTGCACAATGTCAATGTCATTGCTGACGCGATAGAGGACTTCCACCAGACGCAACCGCTCGGCCGTCGGCAGACTAAGAAGACAGTCAGCCTCCGGCCCTTCTATGACGTGGATCACAGCGGGAACTGACATTGTGTTGTGTCTCAGCGTAGTTGAAAACTTCCCGAGACAGGGAAGTGGCTTCCTGGACATCCAGGTGTAGACCCGAACAAATGCAGGACTTAGGCGCGGGAGAGGGTTCATTTTTTTGTACTCCGTCACCGGAATGTAATTGAGTGACGCTCCACTGTCCATCACGAATTTGGTGGCATGTCCACCGACGCTGATGTCCAGTCGGGAATATTTCTTAAGTTGGTCCGGGTCAGCAACCATACTCGCATATTCAACTGAATATTCTTGTTCATCCGATGTTGACCTGGAGTCTCTGGATGGTGATCTCCTCGACCATCGGGATGTCTGCGGATCCCGACTGGAGTGAGAGGATCTGGACGACGACTTTGGGCGGTCGTGCACCGCTCGCGCGTGGTGTTGGCGGGTGTCGCCGCGCGACGTCCTGTGCGCGTTCTTGTCCTTCTCCCGACGATACTCGCTGCACATGGCTTCAAAGTGGTTGCTCCGCCCACACTTGCGGCACTGCTGACCCATGGCTGGGCAGGCTCCGGTGTGCGGGAAATCATACCCACATCTGTAGCATTGCCGTGCTGGCGTTTTCCTTACATGATCCTGACGCTTGCTTCTCAGCCTAGCTTCCGGTTGGCGATGTCCAGAATAACGGCGGCGCGACGACAGCCGGGAGTGTCGCCCTCGTTCCCTGGACCCTCGGCGGGAGCGACTGGTCCGCACATGGCATACTTGTTCCCTGCGTTCCGTACGTCCTGCTTCCATTGTCCTGGCGTGCTCCTCAGCCTGATCGTGTACCCTCGTCATTTCTTCTATTTCGTCGAGGGTGTGACTTTTCTTCAGTAGTTTTCTCCTGAGCGTCTCGGACTGGCACCCATCGATAACGCGCAGCCGGATGGCGTCGTCCGTCGAGAACGCGTCAAAGTTGCAGTGGCGTGCCAGCCGGCGTAGTCGAGTTATGTATGTATCCATCGTCTCATCTTTTTCCTGGTGCGCCCGCTGGAACACATGCCTCTCGTAGTCCACATTCTTCTTGTGTAGAAATTTCCTATCCAGCGCCTCACGTACTTTGGCGTACGTCCCTGCGGCCGCAGCCGGAAGTTCTTTAATCATTTTACTAATGTCCTTACCTATGAGATTGCGGAGCGCGATTAATTGGTCTTCGTCACCGGTTACCTTGGATCCTTTGATATAGTCTTCAAAATCTTCGATCCATTCTTCCCACCTGGGCCCCATGCTTCCACCAACCACGAGCGCCAGGGGCTCCGGAGGGCGCAGGTGCGACAATCCCACCATGATAGGTTTTGCATCCAGGCGTGCAGGGGATCCGTGGTTCGACATCACGACTCACTCACACAGGGCTCGGTTTATTGTGGCGTCTTCTTGCACTTGCTTGTGCTTGTTAATTTCCACTCCTCCAGTTGGACTGTCTCTATGCTCTCCCACTATCTTGCTTGACGTCTTGCACTTGTCCTTATTCCTATTGCTGCGTGTCTCTTTTTTTTTTTTTTGTTTTGTGTTTGCTCGGGTTTGTTTATTGCTATTGCCAATGCTTTGTTGAAAACTTCTGGGCGCCTGACTCTAAGATGGCCGCCTACTCCTTTCACAAGGGTGTCTTCCTGTGGCCGCCTGACTCCAAGATGGCCGCCAGGCCGACGTCACACGTTTGCACGAGGCTCAGCCACTTCTCCATACACGCTCGGGGCTGCACCGGCGCTCCACTCACCAGCTTCCTTCGAGCTCCGACGCTGTGCTGGGTCCCTCAAGGCTTTGTCAGGTGAGCAGCACTTCGGTCTCTGCTTCTCCTGGCGCGCGCGTGCTGCAGCCCTCGCACCGGGGCACTCGCTTCCACCTCTTCAGCCTCAGCCAGCTCTCCGGTCACTCCGGTCACTTGGGCTTGCGTCCTCGGTGCCCAATACTCGACGCGATCTAGGTATCGCGGAGTGCTTCAGGGATCGCTGGTCTTTAGGCGGACGGCGATCTGGTCGAGGCTCACAGGTCGCGACGGCGGCTGCCTCTGCCCTCAGCTCGGGGACGGGCCACGTTTCCTTCAATATTCAAGGGGGGGGGGCAGGCTCTTCATCCCACCCTCGTCGCCAGCTGTCGTGTCGTGACCCCCCAATCACGACTGACACGAGGTTATCTTTGACGCTCTTTATTTTCTCTATCTCGACACCTCCTGCCCCTAGCTCGTCCCTACTCTAACTGCCCGCTTCTTACCTCGCTCCACCTCTTCCCCTCACCCCACGGCTCCGCCCCAACAACCACTAGAATGCTCACAACATTACACCCTCTGTAATGCCATTGTGCCCCGGGGTGCACAAAGTGGGTTCACACACCTGTTGTGCCCCCGCAGAACAATGTATAATATGCCCACTGATATGCCCACTGTAATCTGGATATCGAGACAGTAAACTGTCTGGTGCCATGCCAGTCCTAGCCACACCCAGCAGATGTCCCTTAACTCCTATGCAGTGCAGGTGTACCAAGGTACCACCAGGAGCGTGGAAAACATGCATGGGATGCGCCATACATTTCTCCCGAATTCGTCCGGAAATAAATCATATTAGGGACAGACATTACCTGCCAGAGCCCAGTGCTAATTTCTTTTTTAGCCCAAAATTTGCGCTCACAAGAAATCTGGACTGGTGTTTTATGAGGCTTTATTCAAAGCCAAACTATATGCACTCGTGGAGAAACTGACCTTGCTGCCTGTGAATCCTGCTCCGAGGACTGCGAGGTCCAGCAGCCCTTCACTTCCTGCTGCTGCTGCCTGCCTCTTCCTCTGGACCCGCCCCTGGACACAGGTTTAAAACTCGCGGCCCCCGCTTCGCGGGAGCCGCTCGTTGAGAAACTGACCTTGCTGCCTGTGAATCCTGCTCCGAGGACTGCGAGGTCCAGCAGCCCTTCACTTCCTGCTTCTGCTGCCTGCCTCTTCCTCTGGACCCGCCCCTTGCTGTGACCATATCCTTCCGCCCATTCATTTCCGCAGCGCGGAACGCAGCGCGGGCGAAGCCCGGGCCAAGGGCGGGCCCGTTTATGCCCGTTCGTGCCCGAGTGGGTCCGGTCCGGCCATACCCTCTTAGTGCTCCAGTCTTGTGAGTATATTTAAGTTTGTCCTATTGTACAGGAGAACAATGGTGAATAAAAGGGGCCTGAAAACAGGCCCCACTGATCATGTTGCTGGTTCGTTTATTTATCGTAAGAGCAGCCTCCATACTTGAGCACGAAATCGCTATCACTGAGCGTCGCCTGTCTTTGGATCCATCCTTTCCCAAACGCTCGTCACTGGGTTCTATCGCATCTAGTCGCTCTCCTGTTATTCCTCCTGCTATTATGCCCATCCTGGCTACCACTAACGGCGAGTTTCGTCCACCAACATTATCCACTGTTTCTATTGATGAACTTGCAGTTATGCCTGGAAATGTTTCCGTTGAGGTATCTGGCTCTGCCATTGACTCTGTGGCTCCGGTTCGGGTTACTGGTACCATTCCCAAAAGGAAACGAAACGGGCTATCACCAAAATGCAGAAGGAATAAAATCCAGAAACCTAACCCTGATATTCTGGACTCTTCTTTGACCGTATCCACAGCCACTACCAACCTAATCTGCTCAGAGCACCATTCCCTAGATGTAGCCTCTCCGCCTTTTGATATAGACTTGCTACTTGGGAAAATGTCCACAGTACTAGACATAGCCTTGCAGCCGCTCGAGCTTAGATTGGTTGCTATAGAAAAGAGGTTGGTTGCTCTGGAGACAGCAATACTGAAATATGATGAAAACATACATTCTACTATTTCACGTCAACTCCCATGTCGAACCCAGGTTAATACTCCAGAAGATCTAACAACCCCACAAGACTTAACTAATTCCCAGTCGACGCAACATCGGGGAGCTGTATGTAATTCTCATCAGAGCCATAGACGGGGTCCTGTTCTACAGAAACCAGCTGCCAACAATATGACTGCTGGCATCCATCAAACAGATATTCCTTGTACAGATCCTCTTGTTGAGATTCCTTACCAACAGGAATTTCCACGGATTGACCTTCCCCCCGAAAGCGCCCCCTACGTGGTTGTCTTGACTAATGTTCCTAAATTGACTTCTAAGAGACCAGAA
Organism: Triturus cristatus; assembly: GCF_964204655.1. Taxonomy (NCBI): domain Eukaryota; kingdom Metazoa; phylum Chordata; class Amphibia; order Caudata; family Salamandridae; genus Triturus; species Triturus cristatus. Next base: position 425,164,258 of record NC_140587.1, read on the forward strand.
TCCTTTCAGGAACTTAAAAATAAAGTGATGTTCTGGTTGAATGCTAATAGACCCCTGCCTACGAACGTACGGTCATCCATTTTATTTGTTAGAAGAGTTGGTTGGGTGGGCCATAGACATAAAAATGTGGGTGGTGATTGTGTCATCGTTAATTTTCAAGCACATGAGGTGGTTGACCACATTTGTAGCCCCGCCTTTGATAATCCTCCTTCTAACATTAAAACGCTTTCTTTAGGTTATTTCTACCCCCCGTCCACTAAACTCCCCTTCCCATGCCTAAGGCCCCTCGCTCCGTCATATAATTATGCTGACAGAGAGCAATATAATGAGGGAATGTGGGGTAGGCAACCTGTTAATGGAGTTCTGGGGTTTCCTACCCATAATAGGTTTAGCCTGTTGGATGAGGTAGAATGACTAGATACACAAGCTAGTTGTTTACCTTCCCTCACACACACTGTAGATGAGACCGGTGCTAAGGGAGGCTATGGAGACTCACAAGTGCCCACCTCTGTGGCCTCTGTACCTTTGGTAGTTGAATTTACTTCCCCCAATCCTTTAGGTCTTATGGGGGATATCTTCGCCCAACTTTCGGCTCCGAAGGCTGTCCCTGTGACTCAAACTGCAACTATTGACACCTTAACCACTCAATCTAACCTTACTGAGCTTCTTCCTGATTCTGATCGCCAGCTTCAAGTTCTTAGCTGGAACATTGCAGGCCTAGCTTCTTATACCTGCAATCCAGAGTGGTGTTCCTTTATGGACCCCTTTGGGATTTGCTTATTTCAGGAAACATGGTCAACCGAATCTATTCATAGACTGGGGTACATCACTTACATGCAACCTGCTATAAAAGGCCTCCGGGGGAGACCTTCGGGGGGTCTGTGTGTTTGGGTGGGTACTCACCTTGGCTTTAATATTAAAAGGGTTGAAACGAATTGTAATGATATAATATGCATTCTTCTGTCCCATAAAAAGACTCCCAAGATTGCACTTATTAATATTTATTCTCGTCCAACTCGTGGTGGTGGTTCATCACCCACCCTTGATTCCTTGTCAACCCTTTTGGAATTACTTCCAGACGATGTCGTGTTGATGATTGGAGGAGACTTCAATTGCCACTTTGAGCCTCTGTCTGGAGTAACCTCGCTTACACTTGAGGAAGACGAGGCTAGATTAATACCATCCACTAGTATGTACCCTGCTAAACAGTGGACCCCTCTGGTACTCCAGCTTACCTCCCTCACGTACGCTTTCTCCATGAGAGCGTGTAATGGTCGCTTTAGTAGAGATATACCAGGTCAACCAACGTACAGGGGTATGGGTCACGAAACTGTGATTGATTATGTTATGGTTAGTCTAGACCTATGGCCCCATGTGCTGGACTTTAAGCTAACTAGGCGAACCGAAAGCGACCATGACCCCTTGATAGCAGTATTAAGTTTTCACCTATTGAGCACGGGGACAGATATGGTTACTCTTCCAGCAGATAATCTAAGAGCTATACAAGGGGGGAAGAGGATTCGCTGGCAAACCATTAAACAGTCAGATACTGCGATAGCCAGCTTGTACTTAAAAATACTCCCCCTGCTTGATATGGGGTTTGAATGTGACATTAACAATACTGCAGCCGATGGAACCACGGACCTGGTTAAAATCCATAAGGACCTCGTAGAAGTATTGAGTGGCTCTTTCTACACCACTGGAACAGTTAAAGCAATGAAGTCGGGTAACAAAAATTCCTGGTTTACAAAGGGTTGCAGGTTGGCTAAACAGGATTTACTACAGGCCATTAGGGGGGGCATTCCTTCACATATCCGGGACGCCAGGCGGGTCTATAGAAAGTTAATTCAAACTGCCAAGTCTGAGTGGGAAGAGGAAAGATGGGCTGCTATGAGATTAGCTCTTGTGGCAAAAGATCTAAGATCATTCTGGAACCTTGTCCACTTTGGGAAACCGGAGGGTATCTCCCCGATTGACCCAAACATCTCTGAAGATGCCTGGGCTTCTCATTTTGAAAATTTATATTCGACTAATACAATCAGGACTGTTGACCCCCCTGCCACTTTACTAGATAGGGATCCCTCCTGGCTCGTCCCTCCCTGGACCCTTTCAGAAGTTGATCTGGCTTTGGATCAGCTTCAAGTAAATAAGGCCCCAGGGTTAGACCGTATTCCCGGGGATCTATATAAGGACGAACCGAAGATCTGGGCCCCTTATCTTCAAATCCTCTTCAATGCCATTTTACAAGGTTCACCGGTACCATCAACCTGGAAGGGTGCGGAAATTATCCCCATCTTTAAAAAGGGATCTCCCCTCGATCCAGGTAACTATAGGCCCATAAGCCTAATAGATGTGAGCCAAAAAATCTATTCCAGGCTTGTCTTGCAACGGCTATTGAATTGGATAGAAGAGGAAGACATACTAACCCCACTACAAGCAGGATTTAGGCCCAAAATGTCAACTATGGACCAATTATTTAGGCTCCAGATGCTTCACTGGAAACATGTTATACTGGATGGGGGGAGTTTATATATGATTTTTGTGGATTTGAAATCCGCTTTTGATATGGTGGATCGTAATCAGTTATGGAACCTACTTTTAGTCATGGGGGCCCCGCCATATCTATGCTACCAATTGAAGATTCTTCACGATGAGACTTATGCTAGAGTCCGTTATGGAAAACATGGTAATTTGACTGGACCCTTCCCTGTTGAAAAGGGAGTACGACAGGGATGTGTCCTTGCCCCAACCCTGTTCTCTCTCTTTCTTAACGGGCTTATTGCTGATCTACTGGACTCACTTGACATAGATGCACCTAAATTGGCCTCTAGAAAATACCCTGCTCTTATGTTTGCCGACGACACCCTGCTGCTGTCAAAATCCCCAAGGGGTATGCAGCGGGTGTTGGATCAGTTTTCCAATTTCTGCAAAAAGAGAAACTTGGTGGTCAATATAGGTAAAACGAAGTACATGGCCTTCAATGTAAAACCCTCTACCTATCCGCATCCTAAAATGGAAGGTATTGCTTTGGATCAGGTTAATACTTTCGAGTATCTAGGTTTGACCCTGAATGATAAAATGGGCTGGTCACCACAAATGCGTAAGGCAAACTTAAAACTTAACCAGGCTGTGGGGGGCATCCTAAAAGTCCATAAGAACTGTCGTACAAAAATCATAAGTGCTCCCTTAGAAATTTACCGGGTGCAATCCCGATCTTCTACATTGTACGGGGCCGAACTGTGGGGTCATTCCCGTGTAAATGATTTGGTCACCACTGAAAATACTTTTATGAGGAAACTCGTATCCCTCCCAATTAACACGCCGCTTATGCCACTGAGGTTGGATCTTAACATCCGCCCCATCTCCGAGGTCGTTGCCACTAGACCGGTGATGTACTGGAAAAGGCTCTGGAGTACACCTGAGCTGGCATGTTACAGAGACGAATTGAAAGTAATCCTGGGTTTACACGGGGCCGATAAGATTCCTTGGCTCCAATATGTCAGGCAGACCTTAGTTCTTATTGGTCTTGCGCATCTCTGGGTTAACCCAGAGGTTTCTACTCTAGGTATTTCTAAAAAAACCCTTGCTTTAACCTTTAAAGATTACTTTCTAACGAAAGCTTATAGTTCAGTCAGACTATCCAGTCTGACAGACGCTTTCCTCGATGTTAAATCTCATTACGCCTTTGTTCCCGACCTTGATGCTATCCAACCCATTTTAGCAAAGAAGCTGTATCTACAGTTCAGATATGGAACCCTCCCCCTCTATTCTTTTACTGATCGATGGGTGGGTGGTTCCCAGCATATTTGCCCTGGTTGCTTATCTGAACTAGAAACTACGATTCATGTTGTGCTATTTTGCCCCGCATATGTCGGTATTCGGAAAAAATGGATTATACAATTATGTTTAAATTTGGGTACTAGGAGTTATCTCGATTTCTTTAGGATCTTGCGAAGCGACTTAAACTCAGTTGTTGTGGCTGCAGTTTCTAAATTTTTGTTTGCAATGTGGCTAATTCGCAGGAAACTAATAAGTAACAACACCGATTGACCTTTCGGATTAAATAGGGGGCTGTCTTCTGATTAACTAATATGACATTTTGTTTTTTATTATGCATTTTTATATTAGCAGGAATATGTATTTTTAAATGAACTGTTTTTTATTGTACTTTTATGATTCAACCAAATCGCAATAAAGTTTTTGGTAATTGGAATTGGAATAATAGCAAATATCATGAGAATTGTGCGGGTACACATTTATAGACAGTAAATAATATGAACATCTGCAATATTTGATTCTATATAATTCCCCTTCCAAGCGGGTGTTTGCTAATAAAAACTAGTGCTGAAAAATGTGCCCCTGAGAGGAGCGCATCCTGGAGGGTGTAGGCAGGCTTCAGGCCTGCAGGGCCGGGCTCTGCCTTTGAGCCTGGTACCCGGAAGTGTTCCTACCAGCTCCTCGGATGCAGAAACCTCTCTCTGGCTGAGAGAGCGGCTTAGCTGTGTTTGTGCTCTTTCACAGAGTAGAGGGAAAAAGTGAACCTACGATCTGTGATGTAGTGTGAGAAGAATTCACTGGGAAATGTTCCCTATGCTTGTCCATATAGGGCACCACTAGCTCTAAGCTCAAACATTACAAATCAAAGGGTGTATACGAGCCAAACGTACATAACACATGGAACATCAACATCCAATGTCATACAGGTATATACGTTTAAAAAAATATAAAGGTAGAAACATTTGCAATATATCATTGGAGACCGTAGGCCATTAACAAAAGGTGGGCATATTCAGGATAGGGTGTGCACTTAGGCAAACAATGTGCAAACACACACTACTTCATGGGATGACTTGGAGCCTTACCTAAATATGGTTCTCCCCTTAGAACACAGCTAGAAGTGCAACATTCTCATCATGCGCGTTCATGTAGTTATGTGAAATTTCAGGAAAATGACTTGATAGTTTTGCATAATTACATCATTGTGTACTATATTTTAGCCACAAATGCGTCTTTGCCGCAATTTTTGACAGAAGGACACATTTTGTGATAGAAAGATGGCTTGAAAAGCACCACTGCCACAGCCAGCAGCGGGTGTCCTCCTGGGTGTCCAAGGTTCCTGTGCTGCTGCGCTATCATTTCACACTACAAGCAGCACGATTAAGCACCGTGGTCTAAGAGAGTATTTTGGGGCATTTCATGCAACAAGCATAGCGTGCAATGCCCGAATGTACGCAGAGTGCGCCGGCCTCAGTTCCATTTCGTCTGGACCTAATTATCACCCAGGTGGTGCCGCATCCCGGGTTACCCGACTACAAACGCCTGCTATTCCTGCCCCCAGATTTCCTGGCTGCGGGAACAGATAGCCCAATGTTACCGGCCGAAACATTTGGCAGGTAAAATTGCATTAGGATCGGGGTGCAATAGCAATACCGGGTCCTTTGCCCCCACTTGATCCCCTCCTGTGGAATGGGGGAGCATGTACACCCCACCCCCGACAACCCACACCTGTGTCCTGACATCATCACATGCCCCCTGCCCGCCCCGCTCTGCACCACCCTACTCACCCATTTACCAGCTACTGGCATTAGGTGGTAAATGGGAACATTCATCCACACAAAATAAGGAATACATGTGAAGGGGTTGTGCACATGTGCCCTTTTTTTTTTAATCAAATCTGTTTTTATTATTTTTTAAGAATACACACAGTGGTAACAGGCATTGCATACAGAAGTTTGCAAGCATGCATACATTGTGAATCAGTACATGGCCATGGGACCACTTTAGTTTAACATGCGTTCAAACTGTGCTGCAAATGAAACAGTGAATGCTCACCCAGGAGCAAGCTGTACTACCTTTTGTCAATTCTGGTGCAGTCTCTAAGGGGTAGCAGAAAAAACAGTGTGCCAACCACTCAGTTGCTCAGCTGGTATTAGGTGGTAGTAAATGGGAACATTCATCCACACAAAATAGGGAATACATGTGAAGAGGTTGTGTGCATGTGCCCTTTAGTTGTCTGTCTAGGCTGGGCATTGAGTGCAGGTCTTTAGTGATGTTTTTGAATTCTGCCTTTTTGTGTGACAACTTGGTGCACTCCTTTGCTAGTTTTGTAAAACTATTCTCTTTGTATATTTACAATAAGGGTTCAGGATATTTGTCCATTAGTCTGGGATGGGTCCTAATAGTAGAAATGTGATTTGATATTCCCAGAGGTAGGTTGTGTACTAAGTGTGCATTTTATCTTTGTTTTAGGTCGAGGGACCATCCGGTCTGCCGAAGGCAGAACCGGAAGTACGGAGATCTTATGTTTCTTAGAGTGGCTATTTAGCCCGCCTCTCTTTTTGCCTCTCCTCCATTGGCTGGCTTCCTAAACGGAGGCCAGCCATTGGAGGAGAGAGCCGTCCCTCCAAATAGGCTCCGTCTTTTTCAGATTCGGGGGCGTGTTCCATGCTCTTCTTTCCACTTTTTAGCCACGCCCTTTTTTAGGCGTGTTTTTCTCTCCTCCAGCCAATGGCAAGAGGAGAGAAAAAGTAACACGCCCTCGAATCCGAAAACGCCACTGCGTTTCTCCGAGGCATTTCTGCTTCGCCTCGGAGAAAGGCGGTGGTGTCTCCTACCTACTTCCCCTTTGAAAGACTCGTTTTTTTTTTAATCTTACACTTTCCTCTTACGAAACGTTGACATTCGTGAAGGCATTAATTGTGTTTGGGGCGTGCGACCCCATTGAGATCCAAGGGAGGAATGTCTCTTGCTGGGAGGCTGAAGAGGAGTTCAAACTGGTGCACACCCTGCAAATGAGATGGTTTAGGAGGCACATGTGAGTAAGACGAGTGGTTCTTTCCTCGAAGCAGCGTACAGGTGGCCTGCGAGTTTGTGTAATTGATGGTTAGGGGCGCTCGGTGAAAGCACCATAAGGATGTGTGGGTGCTCCAGTGGTTCTTTCCTCGAAGCAGCGTAGAGGGGGCCTGCGAGTTTGTGCAATTGATGGTTAGGGGCGCTCGGTGAAAGCACCATAAGTAGGTGTGGGGGCTCCAGTGGCCCTCACGGGAAGTAGATAACTTCGTCCTCGACTCTGGGCAGTCTGCGGTGGCGCAATAGCGTATGTTTGGGGGAGGGGCTATAGTTCGGTTCAGGGAGGGAGTTTGAGCGCGGACTTTTTCCCTTTGCCTAGGCTGTGACCGCTCCTCCCTCGGTGCCTGGCCTGCGCGCGGGGAACGTTCAAACTCCCGCGCGGGGAGTAGGGAATTCCGAGAGCGTTCCCCGCCAACTGGAGCCCCGCCAGTAGCAGGAGAGCGGCGCTGCGGATCACGACTGCGAACGGGAGACGTTCAAGTGGGCGCTACATAAGAGTACCGGCCTACGGGTGAAAAGTAAGACGGAAGCGGAGGGTCGGGTGGCTTAAAAAAAATCTTAGCCGAGTTGTAGATCGCCATAAGAGCCTGTCAGGTGAGCTCCCTAGGTGCCCCTCAACCTTCTTGTAATAAAGAGCGACGCGCATCTCGGTAAGAGAGGGTCTTCTCCGATAAGTTCTGTACAGGATTTCCAAGCCCTTTACTTTAGCTCTACTGTTCAATTTCGCACAAACGAAAACACTTCTATGGCCAGTCCTCCGGCCGGCTCCACCTACGAGATAGCCACTTATGTCAACAAGTTGACCTTTGAACTGGCGGTTACTTACGCGCCACTTTATTTAAAAGTACCTCCGATCCCAATCAGTCCAATCTACGTAGCGGAGAGTCCCGCCCTCTTGTTCGATGATTGGCTGCCGAGGACTACTTCCGGGTACGTGACCCTAGTAAATGTCACTTTATCGTGGCCATTTTGGGAAGGGCAATGCTTTATGAGTTTAATAGCATACTGTCGAACTTTTTCGTTATCAGACAACCTGTTGATCAACTCGTGGTCATATGCCAAAGCAATGCTTTAAAAAGTTTATCACAATTTCAGCTGTCCATGAAGCAATTATCAGTTTAATTAATTGTACCGTTTTCCAATTGCATTTCTTAGAGAACGGTTTTGTTACGAGGATGGGCTTGTTTAGGAGGATCTCGTTTCATCAACTGATATCACCAGGTCAATGTTTTCCTGTGAAGCTTTTCTCAATAGGTTAACTGCTACCTTGGTGAATTGTGAAGCTGACTTATTTACCGTGGACCAGTATTTAAATGTGTCAAACGTGAGATTTGGGACCGGTTTCAGGGTAGTACCCCTCATCTGCCACGCTAGCTTGAATCCAGTTGCAAAGCAAGCAAGAGACCGACATCTGGGCATGCCCATTCCACTTAGGGTGAGAGTGCTGCAGACTAGTTTGGCTTGGTGAGCAACAGAACAATGGATTAAACTCAGATCTTTATGACTGGGGGTGAATGCTTGCATTGTTCAGCATTTCATCCATCATTTATTTCTTTTGAAGTTAATAAGACAAGCATTTTACCTGTTGTGCATCCTGCTTGCCTTCTCGGGCAAAGTGACTTGGAAATGGCACACTAATGGTCACACAAATACTTTCATGCAGTGTGAATTCCCCAGACCGCAATTGCTATACCGTCCCTTAAAAATGACCACCCAGTCCTCGTGTTGTCTCTGTCAGGTTTGAGGAATTCCGACCAATCCTCATATTTTAATTCTAATTGCTGTGCATTGCAGTACTTAGACGATAAGCAAGACTATCTGATGAATCGAGCTATCATTAAAAGTCCTGACATTTTACTGCAAAAGGAATGTCTTTGCTAATGTCAAGATCAGCAACGGTGTAACATTGAGGAGATGTAGAGTAAATCAGGGAACCAGATTTGAGAATCTGGAGAAAAGTAAAAAGTCCTGTGATTCTGGCCATTACTATATCATCCTGTACATAACAAAATTAAAATCTGTCCCTGTGTAATGTAATCTGGAACACACAAAAGGCAATTTGAAGGGACCGAGCCATATGCAAATCGGTCATGACTGTGCTCCTCTAGGGAACAGTCCAGCCCGAAACCGGAACACTAGCAACCCAGATCTAGCTTCACCCTAGTTATGGGCTCATTGGCTAGGTACAGCTCTCTATCTACCTCACTCTCTCTCACTACCTCACTCTCTATTTCAATACCTCACTCTCTCTCTCTATCTCACTATCTCACTCTCTCTCTGCTAATGCAATAGGTATCACATATGCAAAAAAAAGCTAATGCCAATAGAAATGACAATGCCATTTATTTAGGGATACAAAAATGATAAAAAAAATAATGAGCAATACCAATAGCTCTACCTATAATATTGCAGAGACCATTGCATTGTAAATGCTTGTTTAGTTTGTGCAGGAGGTCAGCAGTGTGGTTTTGGGAGTGTGGTTCTGGGATGAGGACCAAAATAGGGCCTCAAACAGAATGTAACTTGGTATAATTCTGAAAGCTAATGAGATAATTGTGTTTGTTTACTTATTAGCATTGTGATTACAGACTTTACAATAACTTTGGCTTTTGTTTGTTTACTATAATCACAAATGCAATATTATAAAATCTAATACATGAGACGTGCAACTTAGTAGAATGTGACAGAGTGAGGAGTCTTATCAATTTTCCTGGCAGCAGAATTGTTTGTTTGTGGATTTGTGACTTGGATGGAAACTAGTCCAGTTTAGATCTTGTTCAAGTTTATGGACCTTTCATGTGTGAGTGTTTCTATATCACTATATTTTCTAAAAGTTATAGTGATGTCTAGAATGCGTACGTTAGGAGTCGAACATCCTATTGTGAAGTTGACACAATACAGATTGATTTAATACGCCAGTCCCCCTGACACCAGAAACAGCATACTCTTTATTTTGCTAACTTTAGGGCACTGGGGTGCTAATTTTACTTAAATAGCTATCCGTTTACATGTACCAAAAATGCCTTCATCACAACCTAGTCAATTCTCTCCGCCTCAGTCTGTACACAGTTTTTTAGGTCGAGCCAGGGCAGCGCATGCACTGCTCTGCGAGGCATGCTGTAGTCAAGTATGAACTTGCAGCTCCGCCCACTCTCTGCCCATGTTTTCAATTGGCTGCTGTGACTGTCCTTTGTTAATGTTGATTTTTGATTTGTTAATAGGCTTATTAGTCCCTCCTTAGTACCTCCCTGCCTTCTGTTGTAACCTCCCATCAGGACTGTCCCTTTTACGTGTGTCCTTATTTTATTGCTTGCATTAGCCCTTAGGGAGAACTCTTTGCTTAATTAATCGAAACAGTACTGGTGGGATGACAACTTTAGCAGTGGTGGATGCTTTTTTTTGTATTTGTAGCACGTTATGCGCGCTTACACTTTCACAATGGGCCCACGCGTACCACTCGCAGGACGGGTCGCTCAGCTCGACCAAATCGTTGCTTTTTTTAAATTTACGTTTGTCAACATTAACAATTGCTTTTTTTCTGTAAAAGCGCCCCATACCGCGCTTTCCCTTTAATGGCGTCCACGCACCTTTCTTTCGACGCGAGCCATCTAAAGAAAGGGGCGTGGCTGCCATTAAAGTGAAAGTGTGGCATGGGACACTTTTACAAACAAGCATCTGTAATGCAATAGGTCTCGCATTTGCAAGAGTTTAAGCTATTGGCAGTGTAAATGACAATGCCTTTTACTTTTGTAAAAATCAACACATAAATAAAAGGCATTGTCATTCACAATGCCAATAGCCGAAAAAAAACTCTCGTAAATGCAAGACCTATTGCATTGCAATTGTTTATTTCTCTTGTTGACGCATGGAAACCGTGGAGTGTGTTGATGCATTACACTAGTATACACTCAGATTTAGAGAGAAACCAGGGGCAGACAGGGAGTTTCCACAGGAAGGAGGAGAGAGGGCTGCTGTGGGAGAGGATATAGATCTGTCAACCCAGGAGTGAAGCAATTCTGGGTCAGCCACCATTGCAATGCTCAGCAAAGTCACAAAATCTGTGGGCATATTTGTGAAAGTTATAGCAAGAGTGGTCGCAGATGGGAAATCGACATTAATGAAAAAACACAAAAATATGCAAGGAGTTTAGTGTGCCAAATGCACAGGTTAGTGATGCACCACAATGATTTACCTGTCTGAATTCACCTAGAAATAGATTAAAAATTGTTGTCCCAAGACTCATTCACAAGAGGTTTGGGTGGAAGAATACGAACAGCAACCATGATAAGGCTTTTTTTAATCAATTATTTTTATTATTTTTTCACAGTGAGAACAACAAATGCAGGTGCAACTATATTAAATATGCGGTGGTTCATCACCATCCATACAGCTCAAAGTGGTTACCTCCTGTGACTACCACATCTCCTGCCAAGGCCCCTAACTCTTTTGTGACGTTGAGGATATCCCACCATCACATTTAGCACTCTTTATGCTTTCATGCATTGATCCATATCCCAATCACCACCTTGACCTAGTGGACCGCAGCAAATTCCTCCGTTCATTTGCTATATCTCGTTTGACCACCATCAGTCCAAACCAGTGTCACTCAAAACTCTAGTATCACAGACTGTGGTGTGAAAGGGACTCACCTACTAAGCATTCAACCCCTATTCCTGCAAGAACTCTGTACCTCTTTACAAGTACAAATAGTGTGTATGGAAGATCTTCTCTTTTGTCATGCATTTAAGGCATTAGCTATTCAGGATCCATGTATAAGTTGTATTCGTCTAAGATTTACTGCGATTGTCACATCCCTAAATTGTCGCAGTGGATCCTCCCAATCTACATCATCCAACACTCCAGGTCCTTTCCACACTAACCCCTGAGGTTTCACAGGCATTCCAGTGAGTTTTTAATATATGTTTTATAAATTCGAGGGACCACCCCTCTGCCTAGTTCTGCCATGAGAAGTGTTACTTATAGTGGATCACCAACCAGTCCTTACATGGGTGTTCAACCCATGCTTAAGCTGCAAATATTTATAATGCTGTTCTGGTAGCAGCGTGAATTCCTTCTGTAGTTAGAAGCACACTTTGATACCTTCTGTCACTAGTACATCTACCAAGGTCGATGTCCCAGTAAGACCCCACTCTCTAAACCTATGCAGCTGCATAACATACTCCATAATCTCACCCAGCCATAGCAGGGTTCATTTGTATCAGGAATCAATTTAGGAGACAGGTATGCAGGGGTTGTTACAGGGGCGTAACACAGGCCCCCGCGGTGCTAATAAGGTTAAGAAAGCATTCACTATATGCCAAAGATGAAAAGTGCCTCTTTGACGTTTCTACAATCTTCTTTCTCGGCTTTGAGATCTCTGAACAGGGAACAGGAATGGACTTTGCTAAGGTCAATGCAGTATTAGAATTGTCCTCTCCAAGAAACATAAAAGATGTTTAGCGATTTATTGGTTTCGCCACCTTTTATTGGCAATTCATATAAATCTTCTTAACCAACCTTCAGCCGACCATTTACTTAACCCAGAGAGAGGTGTAGTTCAAGTAGGGCATGGATCAGGAACTAGCCTCTAACCAGCACAAGCCAACCTTTACCTCGGCTCAGGTGCAAGACATCCCAATGACGTACTGTCGCTTGTAGTAGAAATAGATTCCTCCTCTTTTGCCATTGGAGCCTTACTATTACAGAGGGATCCGACACTGATGAACTTCATCCAGTAGCATTTTACTAATGACCTTAACAGACATGGAAATGTACTGCTCTAGTGATGACTGAAAGCTCCTAGCGATCAAAGAATCCTTTTCTGATTGAAGACACCTGCTGGGAAGAACTGGGCAGAACATTACAGTATGGACTGATCCAAAGAACTTGCTTCCCCTCACCACTATGAAATGTGCTAATTCTCAACATGCTAGGTGGACCTTGTTCTATTCTTGTTTTGATTATGCTATCACGTATCGACCTGGCAAACGAAATGGAATCTGACTGGGAGAAAGGGAGAGACTCTTTAAAGTTTTTTTTTTTTATCTTTATTGAATTTTAGCGGTATACATTGCAAAACAGTTAATAAGACATTTAGTGGTCCAATACAGCACTCAGTCATGCAATCATTCAACATTAAGAGCAGAATGGTTGGGTGTGTTAGGATCTCTGGTATCTATGTTTATTAATGCAGTCAGTGGGTGGGTTGGCTAAACTGTGGGTGGAGTGTGTCCAATGCCCCCCCCCTGGCGTGCCCCGCAGCTTTCAGTGCGAAAACCGGAGGAAAAAAAGAAGGATGGGATCAAATATCCGGCAGACCCAGAATGTATGTGGGTCAAAATTCAGAACTCTGCTGGTTCACCCCAACTAGCTTGCCAGTTCCCTGGTCTGTACACCAGCCTCCCAAGCAGCCCCATCAGCGCTGACCCCATCTGTCACTCCTTCAGGGTGGTCGCTCATCCAGGTCAGGTTCTAATGCTAATAATACCATGTCCCATCCTGTGATGTGGTTGGAATGCCCCACCTGCCGGCGAAGTCGCTGTAGCATGTCGTCCTCCACTTTTGTCTCGCGGGGTACATCACCAAACCTGCCCTCCAGTGTATCACTATCACTTGTCGCGCCACACCTAGCGTGAGGTCTTTGAACCTATTTCCTGCTTTGTCCACCTTGGAATGGGGCATCAGACCGAGCAGGCATGTCTTAGGTATATTGATGTGTTGCCGACCCATAACTTGCGTGACATATGTCCACATTGCGCATTGCCATGTCATGGTAAAAATCTGCGTTATCCACTCCACACTTGGGGCATTCATGCAACACCGCTCCGAACATCCGATGGAGGCATGATGGGGTGAAGTATGTGTGATGGACATAGTTCTAACTGTAATAACTTCAGCCATGCATTCCTCCAGGCCCTTGGGATATAGCGTAGGACCTTGTTCCAGTCCGCCTCCATTAGCGTGCTGTGCTCTGCAAGTCATGGTTCAATTGATCTTTCAGACTGCTGAAGGCTCTACCCGTCGCATGCACCAGTACCCCAATTATTTTAGTAAGCCTGTGGCGTGTGGGTCCCCATGTCAACAGTACCTCCAGTACCAGATCTACATCCGACCCCTTGCTCCTGTCCCCCCATGACTCACCGATGGCCCCTCTGAGTGCTGCGCGTGTCATGTACTGTCCCACTGGGATAGCGTATATCTCTTGGAGCTCTTCAAATGAGAGGACAGACCCCTCCATTAACAGCTGACCCAGGCCACCTATGGAGCAGTGCCATCACTGGAATCGATGCACTGTATGCCACACCCTAAAGAAGGCTGGCAGGCACCTCAGGAACAGATCTGGCGAGTATGCCATTCCCATGTACATCATTGTGTACACCCTCCTTTGTTCTGTGAGTCCAGAGTCTGGCTGTCTCGGGAAATAAATCTGTGGTTACCCACGTCATAAGCCATTGCAGTTGGCATGCCAGGTAATACAATTCGTAGTCAAACCGCCTGCAGTCTTAGGTAAACACAGTTTCTTCAAAGCACTGTGGCGGTACCCTGAAACCCAGATCAGCTTGGAAAACCAACTGTTCTAAGTGGTGAATACTTTGTGAGGTATAATTAGTGGCACATTGGGGAACACATAGACTAGTCGTGGAAAAGCAACCATTTTCGCCAGTGCCACTCTCCCTATAACTGATCGTGGTAATGTCAGACACCAGTCCAATAGCCTTCGGAGAGAGGCAACCACTCTGCCCAAGTTGCCCTAGAGGATGTCATCTGGGTTCTGATAAACCTGGACCCCCAGATATCTAAAGGTGTGCATAGCTGAAAGGACTGCATAGGGCTCAATGTCCACCATTAGGGCCGTGCACATGTTGGACAGCGGGAAGGGACAGGTTTCCAAATGTGACCTACAGGTGCAGCATGGATGCCACTCCAATGTTGACACTGTGCAGATATATTAATATGTTGTCTGCATAGTGGGCGAAAGCATGTGTTCTGTCATTGACTCACAGCCTATGGCTCTCCCATGCAACCGCAGCTGACATGCCAGTGGTTCCATAGCGAGCACAAATAGCAACGGCTACAGCATGCAACCCTGGAGGGCACCTCTGTGTATCCCTCATTGGTCTGAGGATTCGCATCCCACACTGACTCGTGCTACAGGGGCTGTGCATGGTACTTGTAGTTCAGCTCCAATCCCCATGTGATCGAGCACTGTGAAAAGGTAGGGCCAGAAGAAGCTGTCAAAGGCCTTCTCCATGTCCACCAAGATGGCCACTGACCCACGAAACTCCTCTAACAGGCACTTTAATAAATGGAGTAACTGCCGTATATTTGACGAGGTGCTCCTTCCAGGGACAAATCCACTGTGGTCTGGGTGGACCAGGGATGATTAAAGGGGCTGGATACGGTTTGCAATGATTTTCACCACGATCTCGCAATCCAGGTTTAAGAGGGACAGAGTTCTATAAACAATTCTGTCCAGCCGGTCTCCACTCCATTTCCTAATCATTATTATTAAGGCTACCTTGTGAGGAGTCCATTAGTTATCCTGCCTCTCACGCCGCTGTGTTCAATGCCTTCAAGGGTTTTATAAGGTTCGCCTGACAGCATTTATCAAATTCTCGGGGTTGCACATAGCTGCCAGGTGTCTTGCCTGTCACCAATTTTTTAATTGCCAGGGCTGTTTTGGGCTACATGATGGGGCCGTCCATCTGTTGTTTGTTCTCTGGAGTGAGGACGATCAAGGGTGTTTCGGCCAAGAAGGAGTCCCGTTGGTCTGTGGCCGGTTTGGGTACTGGCACGTACAGGGCTTTGTCATAGTTGGAGAACACCACCACTATGTCCCCCTGCTTATATACATAGTGGCCCTTCGGGTGCCAGATGGCTGTTATTAGTGAGTGGTCACCTTCCACATGCACTAGGTTCATGAGCAGACACCCCGCCCAGTCTCCCTCTTCAAGAAGCAGCGCCATGTGCTCCTGTTAGTCATGCAGGGCCAATCGGGCCCCTGTCTCCAAATGTTCCCTTCTCTGCCATACAGACTTATCAGAGGCTCCCACCTCTGAGACCGCACAGATCTCCAATTTCCTAAGCTCAGTCTACATATGTCCCAGCTGGGACCGCAGGGCATGTAACAGCCTGCTATACAGAACCCCCGAATATATGCCTTGAAGGCATCCCACTCAACAAGTGGTGCTGTGGCTGTGCCAGAGTTGTGTTCAATTTATGTGCAGACGCCTCTAGCACTGTTTTTGATACGCTTCGTCCTCTAGTGCTAACATCTGTAATCGCCAGGAGGGAATGCAGGAACGTGCCATGCCCCAGTTCAAGGCCAGTAACAGTGGGCAGTGGTCTGAATAAGTCTTTGCCACATTTTATGCATTGTGCATTGTTTCCACTAATTATGCAGAGGTGAGGAATAAGTCTATCCAAGTGTGTAATGCGTGCATGAAAATGTGGGAATATTCCAGCGTCAGTGGGTACGCCCAGCACCACATATCCAACAGGCACCAATTTGGCAGCCACTCGCGCAACTGCTCCATTACGTTACACGTGGCTGCTCCCTGCAGTGGTGGGTGTGAGCGGCCCAATCCAAAGTATTCTACACTGCTGAAGCCACCTCCAACCACCAGGGGCTCAGTTAGTGTCCATTCCAATGACTCCGCAAGGGAGCACAGAAATACTGTTTTCCCTACATTCGGGAAGTAAGGTCTTAGTATATGTATCGGGGAGCCATCCAGCTTTCACAAACAAATATGTACCCTTTGGGTCTGCCCTCTGCTACTCAGGCTGAAATGGCACTCTGGGTGCTATCCGTATGAGGACGTCCCTGGAGTCCGCAGAGTTGGTGGTGTGAAAGAGCTGGCCTCTCCACCTGGCCCAACGAAATTGCAACACATGCTCAGTCAAATGTGTCTCTTGTAAGAGAGCTATGTACACTGGGGGCCCGATTCACAGAACTAACTTAAGACAAAATCCTGAACTTACTACCATTTTGGTATTCACAGAATGCACTTACTGCTTTTGGTATTCACAGAATGCACTTACTACTTTTGGTATTCACAGAATGGATTTACGACTACTAACTTTACGTCCGCACTCGGGCCGGAAATTCCGGGCCGGAGGCGGAGCTTCCGGGCCGGAGGCAGAGCTTCCGGCCCGGAGGCGGGGCTTCCAGGCCGGAGGCAGAGCTTCCGGCCCAGAGGTGGAGATTTTGGCCATGGCTAAATGTCCGCCACTGGCCGGAATCCCCACCTCCGGGCCGGAAGCTCCAACTCCGGCCCGGAAGCCCCGCCTCTGGGCCGGAAGCTCCGCCTCCAGGCCGGAAATTCCGGCCCGAGTGCAGACGTAAAGTTAGTAGTCGTAAATCCATTCTGTGAATACCAAAAGTAGTAAGTGCATTCTGTGAATACCAAAAGCAGTAAGTGCATTCTGTGAATACCAAAAGTAGTAAGTTTAGGATTTTGTCTTAAGTTAATTCTGTGAATCGGGCCCTGTATGCCTCGCCAAGTACAAGCGGAACTGGTGGCATTTAGATGGCGTTCCCATCCCACAGATGTTCCATGTGAGAAATTTAAACACTGAGTGTCGTAGTATATTGCCCATCATGGTAGGTCAAGTGTGAAGTTTGTGTGGGACCCCGTCCCCCCGCCCGTGTCTCCTGTCCATCCCGACTCAGTCCTCCCAACTCATACGTATTTTTGTGGTGTGCCACGGATTCCACTGATTCTCCTAAACTGTGCAAGTAACCTAGTGTTTCACGCAAACAATGTGTAAACAGTGAACAATAAAATTCACTAGAATCCCCATGCCTGGGTTGAGTCAGGAATCAAACCCCACCCATATTTGTACCAAACTAGGAATGTGAACAATAGTAAGAGAACCCCAAGTGGGCATAAAGAAGGTAGAAAGTAGCTGTAAAAAAGCAGAAAAAATAGTTAAAGAGTAAAAGCTTCATGAGACATTATTGAACCAACTTGAGTTCTGTAAGGGTGAGCGCTGAGGGACCGCTCTGGTTACACATGGCAAAGGTAGGGCCCCCAGCCCAGACTAATGTATCAGTTCACCCGAAGCCCTTCATTGTGGCCAAAAGTGTAGCATGGATCACCACAGGAGTTGTGGTCGAAGTTATATCAGTTCCTCTGCAGACTGTTGGGTGTTCTTTGGGAGGCTGGGGACTTCATAGTCTGAGCTGTACAGAAGGTCTCTTGATTCAGTCTCACTGCTAGCCTCCAAAGCGAGCAGGGGGTAGCTGTGAAGCAATGCCGCAGCCGTCAATTCTGCGATCGTGTCAGTACCTACCTGAGATTTTGCAGGGTTGCAAACGCTCAGCCTCCAGACCTCCTTCGCCTCCTGCCCCGGTACAGATACAGGCCACTGGTTCACTGTGACCATTCATGGGAGGCATCAGATTGTGAGGACCCCCCCAGGGCCTCCAGCCTCCTTCGGTCTGTGAAGAAGAGGGACTTGCCCTGTCATAGGTGATATGAAGGCACACCAGGAAGAGCAGGGTGTACTTCCCATGTCTCAGAGCTCTCTCTTCAATCCCAGGAATGAAGCCCTGTGTTTCTGCACAGCCAGGGTGTAGTACGGGCAAATGATCACTTTGCTGTTTTCTACGGTGTAATGGCCTGCTCTTCGTGCTGCACAAAAAATGATGGTGTCCCTAGCACGAAAGTACAGAAGTTTGGCCATTACCAGTTGTGGAGGAGCCCCTGGTGGCAGCATCCTGGCTGGGAGCTGGTGTCCTCGCTCCAGAGAAAAGAAAGTGGACAATCCATCAAGAATAACCTCCCTCCAGTGTCAACCCTCCAGATAAGTGACCATGATCTGTTGCTCAGTGCCATCAGGACGGCCCATCATGTGGATGTTACTGTGGCGGGCCTGTCTCATTGTTCCTCCACTCAGTCTTCCAAGGTTTTAAGGCGGTCTGAGAGTTTGCGCCCCTTCCTCTGTAGATCATCCTTCCGAGGTGGCAGGTGTCCGACGGAAGTCTCTGCTTGGGCCACTCTCTCCTGCTGCTTCTTAAGGTCCTCTCAGAGAGGGCCCACCTCTATCTCCACCATGTTGATCTTTGCCTTCATGTATGCTTGCGTGGAGTTCACTGCTGCCAGGATCTGAGTGACCCCATCTGTGTCCAGCGGTGCCCCTGCTATCGATGGCCCCTCTCTGTTGTTGCATTCATGTACAGCCCTCTGCTCTGTCCCTGGGTGAGCTGTCACCTTTGGGACTTGAGTTTGCCAATCTCACGGCATGGGCAGGATCAGGCATAGGGGCACACAGCGACTCACCTCTCCCTCACCCGTCAGCACTGGTGTTGCATACCTTGAGGAGACCGTGGTGGTGGGGAACACCAGAGGAGCCCCGTCATCTTCACACCAATGGTGCCCGGGTGCTCCACTTGCCCCAAATGTCCAGGCAGCAGGAGCAGCTGCCTGCTCTCTGAGAAGGGGAGCACAGCATACCCAAGGAACAGGTTCCCCGGGCCTTGTGGATCCAGTACACAGCATGCACTCAGCACTCAAGGGCAGGGCGTGCCACTTCAGCACCCACCTGAACTCTACTAGACCGTGCCACCTCATTGCCCAGTCTTCCACTGACCGGTCGAAGCCCACCCTCCATATCCGCCCCAACCAGAGGGGGTACAGATCCCCAACATGCGGCACAATGAGAGAGAAAAGGGGGCCTCTCCCCTCAGCACTCCCTTGCAAGGGGCCAAAGCAGATTCCCGTCGCTCTTCCCACAGTCCTGAGGAGAGCAGAGGCCCCAGATGTGTACTGCGGTGGCACAACTCCACATCCCCACAGGCCTGCACCATACCTCACAGTGGATGGGCAAGGCGCCTCCAGCCTCCAAAGGCAGCCAATTCGGTCTGCGGCTGGGCCGGCTCCCTCACCTGCACTGCAAGGTCCAGGAGGCTGCTCTGCCTTCCGGTAATCCCTATCGGCTTCCGCGGAGGCGGCAACCGCTCTCAATGATCACAGGGGTGGTGGTGGCTTATGTGTGGTGCCAGCTAGTTCCCGTTGTTGCCGGGATGAGGGAGGATAAGAGCGGTGGCCCCGCAGAGCTCACAAAGCTATGACTGCCAGATTCTTCATCCTGGCCACGCCCAGGAGCTCAAGCTTGTTCTGCCTCTCCCACTACAGACTCATGATTTCTTCAAACAGGTTCAAATATATAATTTTGCACCCTAATGGATTTTTTTGTCCACCATGCCACCCCAGTTTGGACCCAGCTACATGCCAATCAGTCTTGACTCTGCTCCCCATGGGAACAGTCCAGCCCGAACTGCCAGGTCAGGCCCTCACTGGATGGAAAACAAGCATCATGGGACAGGTTTCAGGGTATCACCCCTCATCAGCCAGGCTAGCTTGACTCAAGGGGCATAGTGAGCACATGACCCATGTCTGGGCATACCCTTCCCACTTAGGGCGACTATAGCAAAACAAACAAGTGATGAGTGGAATGCTGAACATATCAGACACTCACTTCCAGTCACATATCTGGGTTAAATCCGTCGGTTTTTTTGCTCACCATGCCACCCCTGTTTGGACCCAGCTATATGCAAATCAGTTTTGACCCTGCTTCTCATGGGAACAGTCCGACCCGAACTGCCAGGCCAGGTCCTCCCTGGACTGGAAAACAAGCATCCAGGGACCAAACTCAGGGTATCACTCTGTAATCACCTAGTTATACAGAGCACGGATACAGGAGCGAGGATTAGTAGGTATTTTATTGACCCGTCTATATTGGGCAAGGCACAGGTCATATGGGGTCAAAACAAGGGAATAAACTAAAGTCACCACAAAAAAAAATACAAGGGCTCTTTGAATGTCAGTCCAGCCACGGTATCACGGGGAGGGTTATCTTTTCCAACTTCTCCAGGAGAGAGAGTTTGGGGTCTTTGGTCAGCTTCTCCTCCTTGTCATGATGCCAGAAGAGGGGAGTGTGGCCCGTACCTTCAAAGAGAAAAATAACAATGGTCAGGTACAGTGGGTTTGGGTCAGTTCTTCCACCACCACCGTCACCCACAACCAGGATTGTGCATCTAAAAGGGAGGGGGTGTAAGTGATGAGGGAAAAGGTCTTAGTGAGTCTCAGCAGTACAGGCTTCTCACAGCCCCGTCCTCAACCAGCCTGCAGTGAAGTAATTGAGAAAAGGTACTTGCCTATGTCCACGGCCCTCCCGGGTTGTCGCTGGGGGAGTCTTCCCGCCCTCCTCCTCTCCGGGTCGGCTGAACTCTCAAGCGTTGCCTCTGGGTGGTTCCTTTGACAGTGGATTTTCTGTCTTCTCGCTGTCCTCCTCTTCCTGCAGCAGGGGTTCTTGCCAGCCTCTAAAGTCGTGGTCTTCCGGAACGCCGAAGAATGAACCTGCGATGTCCTTGGCATTTTTCTTCCCCCGTATTTGTTCCTCCTCTCACCGGGCCGGCGCTTCCATGTGTGGGAGGACTAGACTGTCTAGTTCCTGTTCCGGGCGTCCGACCGCGGGCGCCATCTTGAAATTCTCGCCAGCGAAGGGTGCGGGACTACACACCCTTCATCAGCCAGACTAGCTTAAAGCAAGTGGCAAAGTGAGCACACGACCCACGTCTGGGCATACCTTTCCCACTTAGGGCAAATACAGCAAAACAATCAATCTCTGCCCTCCTTGCATGCCCTCTAGAACATGATTTCCATGAAATTTATTGTGGACTTACCTCCATCACAAGGGTGCACAAAAGTATTAGTAATCATAGACTATTTTACAAAGATGGGGCATTTCTTTCATCTGAAGAGACTTACGTCAGTGGTAGAACTACCTGGAATTTTTATTGTGTAAATTTTTTAAATCTCCACGGTTCGCAAAAAGCATTGGTCCAGACAGAGAAACACAGTTCACATCTATCTTCTGGGCAGAGTTAATTGACGCAGTTGCCACAAGGCACTTCAAATCCAAAAGTTACCATTCCTTGAACAATGGTCAAACTGAACTCTTAAATCAACCCCTAGAACAGTACCTGTACTGATGTTTGATGGACCTTCCAGGTGCTTATTGCTGATGGATTGCATTAGGTGAATTTAATTATAACAACTCTTTGCTCTCCTCTCTGAAAAGACCCCCTTTCTTTTGCTTCTATGAATTTCACCCACAGACCATGCATCAGAAAGAGTCTCTATCCACATTTTCCTCCATAACCTCACTATTAGAGAATCTTCATGCCATTCAGAAAGCCTCCCATCTGCATTTAGTAAAGGTAAAAGCTGATTATAAGTGTTCCTAGAACAACACCAAAGAAAAGCTCCTGCATATGAGGTTAGAAATATGGTCTGGTTGTCCACTAAAAATCTAACAATTCTTGGGACCCTCTCTAAGTTCATCCCTCGATTTGTAGGACCTTCCCCATTCACTAGAAATATTAAAGTTCATCCTTCTAGCTCTAGCCTTCCAGCTAACAATTCCCATCACTGGTACATTGACCCCGTATTTCACATCTCCCAGTTTAAACCCTTGACCACAGATGTCTCAACAAGCCTCCTCCGATCATGGCAGATGGGTCACCAAAGTATGAGGTAGGGGAAGTTATGGATTCCTGTGTTCCACGGCAAGGTACAAGAACTTGTGGCCTGGAAAGGGTACGATATTTCAGAAAGATCATCGAGCCCTGCATATTTCGTTTATGCGTTTAGGTTGTTGAAGAAATTCCATAGATAGCACCAATTAGAACCTAGACCACATGATGTTCCCAGGGGAGGGGGTAATTTTTTGGGGTGGGGAATACTGCCAGGAATTATGTTAGGCAACATGCACAAACGGTGTAGAAGTGCTGCAGAATGAGGCTATGGAAGCTTAGATGAGCGGTATCACTAGACCGCTACCTACCTGGGTTAAGGTAATTTCCAGGGCAAGAGGGGAGTGCCCTATTTAGGCTCCTTGAAACCATAGTTCAGTGCCTAGTGATGAATTGCGTGGTTCATTGACTTTTGGATCCTCGTTGAAGTTTGGATCCATTTTTGCATCCCTCACTGTTGTTCTTTTTGGTTCCCTCTGTCCCTTTCTTAGTCCTCTCCTAGCATTGCCCTCTTGACTATCTGTCTGTTAACCTGAACCTCTAGTAGACTCTTACCTATGTGTGTCCAAAGCATCCAGGTGGCTCTGCTGTATTCCTTGTCAGCCCTGGTCTCTACACTGCATCAACTGCTGTTGGAATTGGTAAGCTGTGTTTGAGTTCTTACCTGTATGTTACATCATTGACCTTCTGCCCTGTGTTTTACAGCTGTTCAGATCTACCCAAGATTCATACCATCAAGGCAGAGTGGTGCCTTCCCTTGAAACAGATGAAGTCTGGGAGAGTGAACTGAAGTCCTGGATTTCTGTCTTACTCCTTAGTCCTGTTTCTCCACTGATTGCTGTTTCTGGGCCTACTTGTCATTCTGTTCACCAGTACCGGGCTAAGGGATGACAGAAGCTTTCAGCGACTCTACGACTTCGAAACTCTGACAGTCTAGTGTTGGCGTTCTTCTAGCCCACAACTGCTGCATCCACTCTTCATGTTTTAATACCAGTCTTTTCTCCTGCGGACAAACCCACAATGGGCCTCCATTGTATAAATAATGCATGTTTATCTTTCTGCCCAGGGGCAGTCTATTTAATTTGATTAAAGGTTCCTCAGTTGGAGCACAGATGCTGGTGTTAACTGCAACCATTTGTGAGGCCAAGTAATAGCACTAAATATTAGGAAGGGCATCATCCCGGCTATTCACTCTTCTGTATATGTCAGTCAGCATCATCCTTCATCCAATAGTAATGTACAAAGCTCCTCCTCCATTCACTGGAAAAAAGGCCCCTGAAGCGTAGTATTGAGTATCTTGCGCCATATAAAGAACACGGGTACTAAAATCATTTTGAGGGTTCAGCCTGTCCCATCACAGAGAGTGGTAATCAATGAGTATCGGAACACACTCTGCGGTAGAAGGGCTGTATATGCCCCACACCCCAAGTATGTATCCATACAGACCTATGTATCTTGTATCTGAATGCTCCCCTAAGTCGTGCAACATGTTCAGCAGCCTCGGTAGTGACTGCGGCGGGTTTGCCACATATAAGAGCATGCTGTCTGCGTATAACAATGCTTTATTGTTAATGTGGAAGGACACCACCACATTATCTGTCACCACTGCAGTGGGATCGGTATATAACAGTGTGAGCCAGACCCTGTATATTGTCTTATGAAGACTCATGAAAGCACCTTAAGTAGATACTCCCACCCAGTAGAGTAGACTGCCTTCTCTGAGTGCAGGGAATGGATTGAGAGTGCGCCCTTCATGTCATCTAGTTTATTGATCCAGTTCTGCAGTCTGCCCAGATTCATTCATATTAAGCTTCTCTGCATAACGCCCTATTTATCATGGTGAACAAGGATGGGCATTTCTGTGCGGAGTCCATTTGCCAGTACATTGGCAAGTGCTTCTGTTTCCATGTTGATGACCAAGATGAGGCCATAAGAGGAGCAGCTGTCTACAGGCTAGCATTCCTTATGTATGACCATTATGGATTGCATGCTTGAGGCCCTCCAGAAGTGGTCCTGTACTTTTCGCATCTGCCAACATGTCTACCTTGTGGTTTCCTATCACTGAAGCCGAGCACCTAGACAGCTCAACTGGGAGTTCATTGCGATCAGGTACCTTATCAGTCTGCATCTGGCTGATTGCCCCCCCCCGCCCCCCAGGAACATCAATAATATATTGCTGTCCAGCCTGTCCCTAAAATCCTCAGGGAGTCTCTGTCCTCTGTAGGAGTTTCATTCTTGTCTCATTTCACCTCTCTGTGTTTCCCTGTTCAAGCACCTGGGGTATCTAGCATTCAAGCAACGTCATTGTTGTCAGTCATTGCTGTCTCCTACGAATCTGTAACCTTCTCTAAATCAAATCAAATCAGGTGTTTGTTAAGCGCGACCACTCACCCGTAAGGGTCTCAAGGCGCTGGGGGAGCGATGTTATCTGTCTGAGGTGGAGTGGAAGGTCGTTCCAGGCTCTGGCCGCGTGGAAGGAGTATCTACCCATACTAGCCGTTCTTCTTGCCCCCTCGGCCGGCCAGCCAGCAGTTCCCCTCTTAGTTTCTGGCTGCATACAGTTTTCCTGGGTGGCCAGATGGTGCGCCATGGCTGCCTCTTTAGTCACACTGCAATTTTCTGTCCATGTGCAATACAGGATTGCCAATGCATGTGGTAGTTTTCTCCCAACTCCCCTGCCTGTTGAATAAGTTAATACCCCAAAATTCAAAGTGGGGAGAAAGAAGCAGTGACGCATTCAGCTTCCATACATAATAGTACTCACTCAAAGGGGAATGAATCACGTGTCTTGGAATACCAGGGTCTATAACTGGTGTTCAAAGGCCCTCATACACATGAACTCGTTGGTAGCGGTGTATCTTGATTCTCCGCATATAGAAGTTAGGTGAGTGGTTTTATCATTGGGTCCTTTTCCGCCTGAGTTTCCCATTCTTCAGTTAGTCAACTTTCCTCCTCCTGGAGGGAGACCATCTGGTTCTGTGACGGTCATAATTTCGTAAGCATTCTCGAAAAAAAAGTGTGGAGTTGAAAATACCTCTTTTCCTGAGAGTATTTTATTAATCAGAAAGGGGTAAGATTAAAAACAGTGTCAAGTGCTAGAGCCAGAACCAGATGGTCTCTCTCCAGGAGGAGGAAAGTTGACTGCCTGAAGAACGGGAACATTTTTTGCAGTTTGATATAGCGCAAACTCGACCCGAAAGTATTGCAGCGCTTTACAAAGCACCAGTTACATTAAACAAGGACGCATTTATTTTTTGGTAGGCGCGGGGAGATTAAGTGATTTGCCTAGAATCACAGGATGTTGAGCCGACACCGAGACAGGAACCTGGTACCCCAGTTCCAAGGTCTGAAGCTCTGGCCGTTAGGCCACATCCATCTCCCCTATCTATTCACCAGAAAAGCGTCTTCTCCAAAGCGTTAGGGACTTCTGAACAATTCATTAAGTCAGTGCTACAATTACCATTTCAGACACTGAACTAATTGAAATTGCAAGTGACAAGAACAAACAGTACAACAGGTCCCCTGGCTGACCCAGTCAATAAAAGAGCTTCATTTTCCCTGTCAATCGCTATGATTACAAATCTCTGCATCAACGAGGCCCTTTTACATACTCATTAAAAGATGGGTTTTAGATTAAGCACATTCAAACACTTGGATTAACAAGACATCTGAGACAAACAGGCACCGTTTGTGTGAGAGTAGAAAATCAATGTAATTATAAAATCACATATAGGAACAAAAACAGTAATAGAAACAGCTCAAACGTTTGATCAGGGAGGAGGCTGTAATGACTGAGTCGCTGTCGACAACCTTCATTGAATGTGTGGCGATGAATTTGAAATGTATGAATTTGTTTATTTGTGCAGTTTTCTATAGTGTGAGCGCGGCGCAGAGGTGTTAGAGCACTTCATAATTCAATATCACAATAAACACTGGCGATATCTGCCATAAATCTATATTAATAGTGAAACAGCACATGTACGATGTGCAGTGCAGGCCCACATTGCAAACCTCAATATGCTTATATCACAACCTGTACAGAAATCCTTGTGAGCTAAAAACATACTCAAATTGCATTTAAATGAAGAATAATTAAAAAAAGGATATACACGATTTTTGGCATTAATTAAATACATCACAAAATAACATAAATTATTAAAATGAGTGCACCCATAAGAAATTCCTTTTTATGAAAGGTTTTGGCAGATATTTCTGAATAAATATTAATGTAACTTTTTTTCGTCTTATTTTGATCTGCATAAGCAGGGTGACATATTCATTTGTTAAATACAGTTATATTCCTCAAATATTAAACAAATCATTAAATTGACAGGACACCAATCATTGCTTGAGTCCATGTGGGTTGTTCTTCAGAGCATGCTCAGTCACACAGAGCAATATTCGACTTCACGCATGTCAATATTAACAAAGTTACATAAGGAGCATCGCTTTGCAACATATCCTGGGGGTGCAGGTTATTACCATACCCCGCGTACTCAAACAAGCAAACCTCCTTGCGCCATCTTAGAACACTCTTTCAGGTCATCCAGCCGGTCCTCCTCCTTTGGGGATTTGGGCTCACTTTCTTGGTGATTGCCCTCCGCTTAGAAACAGTGAGCAGCAATGGTGCTCCTTGTTTATCTTGTGTTACTTGCATGTATTGGGCTTTTATGTATCCTGGCGTATGTTCCCCGAGTGGGACGGCTATGCTCAGACGTGAGTCCCGTGCTCTCCATGCCACTGGAATCAAGCTATCCTGGCTGAAGAGGGGTGTAACCCCGAAACCGCTCCTAGGATGCTTGTTTCCAGTCCAGGGAGAACCTGGCTTGACAGTTCGGACTGGACTGTTCCCATGAGGCACAGGGTCAAGACTGATTTGCATATGGCTGGATTCAAACTGGAATGGCACGGTGAACAAAAAAAACGATGGATTTAGGCCCAGATCTCTGTACTGGGGTGAATATATGACATTGTTCTGCATTCTGTCCATCAATTGTTGTTTTTGCATTTGCAACCCGAGTGGGACGGGTATGCTCAGACATGAGTCTCGTGCTCTCCATGCCACTGGAATCAAGCTATCCTAGCTGAAGAGGAGTGAAACCCTGAAACCGGTCCTAGGATGCTTGTTTCCAGTCCAGGGAGAACCTGGCTTGGCAGTTCAGGCTGGACTGTTCCCATGAGGCACAGGGTCAAGACTGATTTGCATATGGCTGGGTTCAAACTGAAATGGCATGGTGAACAAAACAAATGATGGATTTAGGCCCAGATCTCTGAACTGGGGTGAATGTATGACATTGTTCTGCATTCTGTTCATCAATTGTTGTTTTTGCGTATGTTGGACTCACCCAAAGCAGGTAACTGAAAGGCGTCGTTTTTTATTGTACCCCTACAAAACTGGTAAATCCACTGGAAACTTTATTCCAGAATTATACAACTCTAGGGTAATCCCATATCAGGATCCACTGACCTCTTTGAGGCTGATTCTCACAAGTATTTATGAGTATGTGAAGAAGTGCTACAGAAGTACACTTTCACGTCATGTATTCTTGCAGGCCTTTGTGAACTTGCCTGAAGCATCCAACTCCCTATTAGCAAGAGTGCAAAGATGGGAAAAGTCCTTTCTATTTCTACTAATTCTATATGAACATTGCCTGAATATTACCATTTTAGATGTTTTAAGGCCAATTCACGAAGTTATTTAAATGTACATGAAAGACAATTATAGAAATATTACTTCGCATACTCCAAACTGCCTATCTGAATCAGCCCCTATGATCTTTTATCTTACGAATGCTTTATCAGTCACACTTTTACCTGTTGGACTGGAAAAAGTTTGCAGCTTTTGTATCTGACGCAACGTCTTATTTATTAGTTTGCACAAATCCTAGTATCTCTCACTTTTATTTAGACTTTGAATCAGTTGACAATTTCACATCTTTAATGATTCTGGTTCAGGGATAGCTCAGCGAAGGCGCAAGTTATATTTACTTGAGTTAACCATCACTGGTGAATTTCAGTGTTTTTTTGTGTAAAATGTTACGATTTAACTGATATCATCACCTAATTATAACAGGATTTTAATCTACCGTAAAGTAACAATAAAAAGAGATGTCATTTTAAGTAAGGCAGACATACGGACTTTGACAAAGGGTCAGAACACCAAAATATAAAAGACTGGCCTATTGGCTTCAGCAAAGGATCAGCACACCAACCAATATGAAGCAGATCTCTTGGCTTTTTTAAAAAGTCACCACAGTAATTTATCAACAACCATATTCAAAGTATTAGTTGTAAATACACACATGACAATGCATGATAATTATTGTCACAAAATATTCAAAACATAGTATATTTAAATGTGTTAATTCGTTCAGCAGTGTGTGCTCTATCCAAGTTACATTTTCGTCTTGAAAATTGCACGGGGAGCACGTGTATTTGGACCCCCCTTTTTCTCGGCACCCGCTTGATGCATCACCCTGAAAGTTTCCGGGAAGGAGCTGAGTTGGCTTAACCTTTTTTGTCGTATTGATTTATATGTGAAGAGATATATATATCATGATATTTATCAAGAAAGCATGCTTTTTTTGTGATTTATTGTAATTCTATTCCGACATTTAAAAAAAAAAAAAAATGAAGGTAAAAAATGTACGGATATCTAGCGCCACGGAAAATATGACAAAATTTGTATTTTGATTGATCGAGTCAGTGGAAGTCCAGCAAGACTGAGCAAAGAGATGGGTGACCGCAACATGAAAAAAGATGCTGTTGCTGTCATCACAGGACTCGGGGACCTGGTCCCTGAGACCTGGAAATATTTTTAAGACATATAGAGGGAGCCCTCCAGGAACCTAAAAGAAAAAAATCAATCTTTTTTTTGCGTTGTCACGATCCTGCAGACTCCCATGGGACCCGGCGCGGCTTCAATGTAGTTCTATAGGACTCCTGCAGGACTACCGGAAGGCCATGTGAGGTGAGGGGTTGGCTGCTGTCTGGGGTTTGGGTGCAAGGTCTGGCTGCATGCGAGTCCCTGTGGCGAACCCCTCACCCCCACGCAGAGCAAGACACCAAGTGAGTGCAAGGGTGGCCTGGCCACAGAAAAAAAGAGCTACTGTTTAAAAAACAAAAAAACACTGAAATTTACCAATTACACATAACTGACACAAGGTATAACTAGTGATGCAGTGCATGTTATACTTATGACAGTTATGTATAGCTGGCAAATGTCATTTTTTTTTTTTTTAAAAGGTTGTGCTATTTCAGTGAATTTCTATGGTTTTTTAATGTAAGTTAAGATCTTACTATCTTCCTCACTTATAACTCCATTTATCCTTTGTTTTTTTCAGCAAAAAGGTAAAATATATATGTATACACACACATACACACGCACACACACACACACACACACACACACTTATAGGTACACACACATATATACATACATATATATATATATATAGTTTTAATTTCATTTATACATTTCCACCATAGAGTAGATACATTTGAATACATCATGCATGCTTCTCAGTAAATTACAAAAAAATGTTTATCATCTCAAATATACATTGTAGCTGTGTGTCTAGGAATTCTCACTATGGGCCTCTTTATGATAGCGGTGAACCCGCCACCGGCAGCCTGCCAGTGGTGGGTTCACCGCTATTGTGCGGCCATTCTCCGCCCGCCAGATAAGGATGGCGGGTGGAGTGCTGGCGGACGGAAAGCCCGTCCGCAACGGGTCTGACATAGGCAATCATTACGATAGCCTGTCGGACCCAACCAGCATACCCAGAATGGTGGCGGTGCCTAGCAGGCACCGTCCGCCACATTAGGATGCTGAATTCCGTCAGCCTTTGAATGGCAGTTCCGCCGCCATTCAAAAATTGGCGGAGATTGACTTTGGGGGCCTGTTGCGGGCCCCCCTTGTGCAGGGGCAATGAAATTGTGCACTTGGGGGCACCTATTGTGCCCCCCTACAGTTCCCTGCACCAGGTGGCAGGCACTGCGTGGCGCCTTCCACGTAGTGCAGGGAAATGCACAACATAAATTTTTGCCATTGCGGCAGGTGCTGCAGCCAGCAGCACCCACCACAATGGTAAACATGAACAATGCGACTGCCCCATAGGCGGTCGCATTATAATTGCATGTGTGGGACTGCCGCCATATGACCGGGCAGTCCCAATTCCCGTGACGATGGGGGACGGACTCAAGTCCGTTCGTGTTCATAATCACCCCCTATGTGTCATGTTCATCCTCAGAAAAAGACCTATAGATTGGTATATAATACATGCATTTCATCTCACTGTATTAATTGTATCTGCTTAATTATACTGCTACCAAAGGTTATGCATGTTTATAGTGCTAGTGCTCCAATTACAGTGAGAATTATTGTCATCGTGGTTCAACAGGAACTTCACACCTGATGAGAGTCACAATAAAATTGCAGAAAGGGAGAAAGGACTTTGAGGAGGAATAGTTTGGCTAGGAGATGTAGTCAGGGACTCCATATCCCTCCTTTAAATCCTTACTATATAGATTCCCGAACCCAATGAAGACCTGCATACCTCAAACTTGGAACCCCCCATGGGCCTTTGCCCTTGAAGTGGCCATCCATTACATGAAATACCCATGGATGCTTGCTAGCAGAGGAAGATGAGCAAATGTGCAATCCATAGCAATTGTGGACCTAGCCTACCTGTTGAGTGATACTGAGGATGCCTTTTTATCCTGGACCAAAGACCAAAAGGTTATTAACATGTTTGTTTTGTGGTTGATCAAAGAATCTAGGCTTTTTAATTTAAATTATAAATAGATTTACAATTTTAAAGTATTTTGCGCAATAATGCTGTTAATTACCCTCCCCTCATTATGGGCTCTCGCATGTGGCTCAGGCCCATAATGATGAGAATAAACAATCATTATGTCCCTGCAGATAACGACAGTAAGGCTGTTAGTGCCAACTCCTAACCTCCTGAATTCAACACACCCTCAGCCCAAGGTCCAGTTCTCCTCTGAGGACTGCAATAGCTCTTTCATTCGAAGCTACTCTCACTTTCATTCTGGGCTTGCCCCTTCCCTTCTTTCTCAGAATAGAAATGTAATCCCAAAAGCTACAGCACAGTTGAAAAAACTGACAAAAGTCATTTAAAAAAAAAAAAAAAGATTTCTAAGGTTAGTGCTTACTTTTGAGATTTGCCAAAGAAGGGCAGTGGCTGGCACAGAGAAGTTGCTGGAGGCAAGAATGACTTCCAATGAAAGAGCTTCTGCCTCAGCCTTCAGGGAAGTGTGTTGAAGTGATCTTATATTTTGTAACCGTGGGCGGAGAACTCTGCTCCGCCCGCGGAGTGTGCGGAGATTTCCCTACTACGCGTTTCACGGAGAACGCGGAGTAGGCAAATCTCTGCACACTCCGTGGCGGAGCGGAGTTGGCCAGCCCCCGCCTCCCACCCGCCCTATTAATAATTGGTTAAAACTTCCAAAAACGAGTTAAAAGGTTAAAAGTAAATAAAAACCCCTTACCTTAGCTGCGGCGTTCCCGGGCGCATGCGCAGTTTCCCCTAAGAACGCGATGAAGAGGGCAGCCCGGGGACGCCACAGCTAAGGTAAGGCGTTTTTATTTACTTTTAACTCATTGTTTAAAAGTTTTAACCAATTGTTAATAGGGCGGGTGGGAGATGGGTGGCGTAGCAGAGCTACGCGGAGTTTCACAGAGTTAGTTCTTAACTCCGTGGCACGGTGCGTAGCTCCACTCCGCCCACTACACCCAGGGTTAATATTTTGTCTTATATTTTGTGTTTTTGCTGAATAACTGACGCATCAGATTACTTACGTTTTGTTACCAGCGGTCTGTAATAATGCAGATTATTTCTTAAAATAAGGTTATTCAATACCTTACATACAGAGAGTAGCATGGTATATTTTCACATATTTCTAGGTTCCTTTGCATGTAGGTATATTCATCTTAGTATTTGCATTTTTTATGACTAAATCAATCTTGTTGACTAGGCTATAATTCTCTTGTCATTATTCTCATCATCTCAAATGTATCATCAGTCATCCTTCCATGGACTTACAATACCATCATAATGTATCCATGACCAACCATAATCCATTCTTCATAAACATCATTCTGTGGACTTACAACATTATCATCGCTTAAACATGAGTTACTGAAATCCCCCACTTTATAAAGATCATTCTTTTGTCACCCATCAGTCTTCTTTTCATGCAAAGCAAATTAAAGTTATGGCTGTATATATTTACCCGGTATATGTTCATATCATAATTCTTTCTCATTCATCTATTTGCTATTGTGGCACATTAATTTGACTCATTTTGTACGTACATATATTAACCCACTGCATTGGATGGTCAATGATGGTCTAATGTTCACTGTGTCAGGAAGCGGGCTGGAAGCATTGCTTACCTTTTGGAACTTGGCAAACATGGGAGAGGGATACTCTCAATACACTCACACTGAGCCTTTCCTGGGAATGGAAAGGCTGGCAGTTCCTGCAGTGTTTATGTTGTCTAACTTGAGGCTTCATGTGCTACAGCATCTTGACAACAAGGTACGTTTCCAAGCGGGACATGAATTCTCACATAGTCAAGGGGTGCAGTGGCCATCTTCGACATCTTCCATTGTGGCCCCAGCATCTTTGCTAGGCAATTGTGATCCAATGTTGTTGAAGCCAGGACCTTGTTACTCAGATCTACCAGTTGCTTCCTTTGGATTGCATTGAAGTACATTGGAAATACAAAAAAGTGTTTCTGAAATTTTTGATGTTGCTAGTACAAACTTTGAAATATCTGAACATTAATATGAGCTCTTATGAGACTTTGACTTTATTGCATTTTTCTTAAAGGGCATTTTAGGGTTGAGTATCCCACGGTCACCTCTTATTTGCAGGAAAAAGATTTGTATGTAAATATTTTTTGGGTGAGATCTATTTTTGCAGTGGAACCAAAAAGGCTGTTGAGATGCCTAGGCGTTGGCTCCTCCTGTTTAAAATGTTCCATAAACCCACTTCTTGCTGTGTGTTTGTTTATAATGCTTCTACTTAGAAGCTCACTAGAACAGGAAGGGCTATGGAGCCAGGACCATGTTGCTCGTGTGTAAGTGTCAAAGCTCATGTTATGTGCAAGTGTCATGTTATGCATAAATGTCAAATTGTTCTAGTATATTTATACATATTGCTAGAAAAGGAACAGCAGAATATTTAAACGTTTGGTAAGTACCCTGTAGTGCTACATGAGTGAAGTAGAAAGTATAACTCATCTTCCACAGAGAGTGCATAGTGTTGAAGCTTTAGATAGTTATTACATTCACATATTCATTCGGAGAAGTGTCATATATTTAAGTTGCTCATTATTTGGATGCTCAGTTTCAGAAGCTGCATGTTACACACCAAAGTAGTGAGACTTAGTTTCACAAAGATATTGCTAGGGTACGTTCATTCACTAATACAGTTAAGTGCAAAACTCTCATGGCAAGTTACTAAAAAGATGACTTTGTATTTTTATATCCACTACAGCCTTTAGACATCACTCGCCAACAGAAGTGACAATTGAGATTGATGGATTCTAGTGTCTCTTTCTTCTCACTTATCCTATTCCCCTTTTCCTGTTTCTACCACTGGCCGTGCTGATCTTGTGAATCTGTTTATTGGTGGAGGCGGTGAGAGATGGAAGAGTGTATTGGTCTTGTTTGAGTCTGAGAACAAGGTTGATGCACCTTGACACATTGCACGCAAAGTGGATTCTGTGTATGTCTATGTGTTCTATATATCACTATATCACTAATTTCACTAATGTGCATACTTTGTTTAGTGCATTCATACCATCTACTCCTGTTCTCAACAGTTCAATAATTTGTTCCTACATCTTTGCCAATTTTCTTTTAATGTTTCCTCTTCTTAGGTTGTCTGGTACCATGCCAATATCCACTCATTAACATGATCAGTGTTGTATTTCACTGTAGTGGTCAACCAGGGGAAATTCTTAGTTTTATAGGTTAAACATGATTTGAGCTGTATGATTTGCTTTTTATTGCCTGTGTAGTCTTGCATGTGTAGGTGTTGTCAAAGGCACCTGTTTTTGGCATGCATCATATTTTTACTATTTCAGTTTGAGAATTGCCTTTGTACTGCTGTCTTCCTATTAATGTTGAAGTCTTTGGTATATGTAGTCAATTCACAGACACAACATTGCTTACTTTTACAATGCCTTTTGATTTTGGGTAATCCCCACAGGTTATTAAAGTTCTAGATTAATTTGAATTACTTGCCCTAACACGTGACTCTTTGCGGAAGGTGAATAGTGGTTCTTGTATTTTTAGAGGACTTAAAATACCCATTTAAGGGATTTTACTTTTTCGTTTTGCTCCAGGAAGGTTCTCAAGGACTGAACTGGGCACTTTTGAATGCATTTTGTACTATTAATCCTCTGTTAATCACCTCATTTATCAATATGCTGACAGTATTCAGGTATTCATCTTTCTGGTGCAATTTCTTCTGATCCAAAATAATTTCCCATAGGGTAAGTTTTCTTTCAGTCTTCATATGTGGCAGCCAGAAAAATGTAGTAGAGGGTTTCTATCTGTGGGGTTGTTTTTTGTAATTAATTTTCCTTGTTCAGTGTTTACCCATAGATCCAAATATCTTTTGTAGTGTTTCGTCATTGTAAATTTTAGATTGACTTTTGATTGTTTTAAATCCAATCATAAAAAATGTAAAGCCTCCTCAGATTCTTTCCACATGAGAAATATGTCATCAACGACCCTCACCCGAGTGTCTGTTGCCTGCCTAAATGGGTTTTCTACACCACATATCTATTTGTTCTGAAAATAAGAGATAAATATGTTGGCCATTTGAGGAGTGAATAAACATCATACAGCCAACCCTTTTATTTGCAGGACAAAATATTGTTTGTACATAAAGACATTTTTGTGAAAGCAATTTTTACCATTTGAACCACAAAGGCAGCTTGGGTTTCTAAAGGTTGCATTAGACAGGCTTCAAGGGGAACTCATTTTCAGTTTGCTCAGGCTCTTGGCGGTCGTACATAAGAATATTCACTACAAAAATATTGTGCTGGAAAAATATCATAGCTAAAAAATTGTGAACCAAAATATTGGGAAGGTAAGTCTATATAGCTGAGTATAACTTTACTATCTATGTCACTTGAAGATGTATGTATTGTTAAGGTACATATATGTGGAGTAAAGTATAATTGCATTTTCTTATATATACTTTCCTTCACAATATTTTGGCT
The DNA here is from genome assembly GCF_964204655.1 of Triturus cristatus. NCBI lineage: Eukaryota > Metazoa > Chordata > Amphibia > Caudata > Salamandridae > Triturus > Triturus cristatus. Next base: position 425,199,914 of record NC_140587.1, read on the forward strand.
GTGATATTTTTGTTAAGCATGAATGGGGTAACCCTGTATTCCTCAGAACCTGAGCATTATGCATTACATAAACACAGGTGGTTCTGTCGGATAGAATTTTGATGCAATTATACTTGTTAAATTAATTTATATGAGAGAATTAATCTAAGAAACATGTAGGCCTGAATAACTCAGTTAATCACATTTATTTTATGAAAGTACAATGACAATAATTAATTCAAACACGGGTGCTCTAAATGTGCCAAGTGCAAAAGTGATTGTGCAGTGCATCAAGAAAAAACAGATTGGGGAGGGAGGGTCTCCCAGGATCTCTCTCCCAAAACTAGCCAGAAGTTGGTACGGTGGCGGTAAAGCGCGCCCGGAAATCCAGAAATATTATTGGCAGGCCAGCTCATTGTTATCAACCACTAGGTCCACCTACCCCCTGATGAGCCGGCGTATAGAATTGACCGCCGCAACATGCAGCCCAATGGTTATCTTAGAGCGATATATGGAGGGTGTAGGATTGCTACATTGCCCAGCCCAACATCGGTCACAATACAGATCTGGCAGGAAGCATTGACAGCCCTAGGCTGGCATAACAAAATCACACAAGTGACCCCGCTATGGGACTCTGTGAAACTGGGCCTCCTAGCAAAACAGCGAAGCTTCAAAAAAATGGGACCTGATTGGCATCTCGAGGGTAGGAGACCTGTGGTTGAGGGGGGGAAGTAATTCCCTTTGCAGACCTCCAGAAACACTACCAATTGGCATAATCTGAAGCCTTTCGCTATTTACAGGGCAGTCATGCGCTGAGGGGAGCGCTACCAAGAGGGGATGAACTCCCCGGAATCCTCCCCCTTAGGAGTACAGACTACTGGACGATCTCATGCCAAAGGGGGCAATATCTCTCATGTACCGCAAAATCCTTAATAACTCCCCATAACTCCTGTCCACACTTTAAAAACGCTGGGATGCTGACCTCGGTGACCTAGAGGATGACGAATTGCAGGAGGCTCTGACCTCCCCTAAAGAGGTAGCCACTATATTCCGATTCAAACTAGTACAGCTCAAAATGTTCTGCAGAACATATTTCTCCTGCAACACACTGGTCAAAATGGCGAGGTTTGAGTCCGGACTATGCCCGAGGGGATGCGAACAAGAGGGCACTTTTTTTCATATGATTATGGGGATATCCAGCGCTACAGGACTATTGGGATAAGGTGGTGTCCTGTATCCAGAATTTTGTAATACAACAGCGTCTGGGTCGCCAAGGTGGTGTTTACTGAACATAGGGGATCTCAATAGCATCTCTGAGTGACATGGGGGTTTATGGTGGTCAAAAGAAATATAACTAAGCAGTGGAAGGCAACATCAACCCCTACATTGTGTGAATGGAAAATTGACATGGACTAGTGTATGGTGGCGGAACGGACGGTGTATGAGATTCGAGGTTGTCCACCTAAGTGGACCAAGGTTTGGAGAAAATTGAACGAGTACCGAGGAATGATTTGCATGTATGTATTCAGTCAGGGGCAAGGTCAGCACTAGAGAAAAAGCATTTTGAATAAGTATTTAAGTTAGCATCACACACTTACATTAAATTAGCTCTAAACCAACATCAAATATAATGTAATTAAATCAATTCAAATAGAGAATATATACACTTTCACAAATCATTATTATGAAAATAGCAAACGTTAGATGTGCCCTACCACCACACTTTTGCTCAACATTCATACAAGTGCATAATTTTATAAGATCACATCTCAAAAAATGTTTTATACTTTTTTATAAACTTTAGAATCTCTAGTATGATTAAGCAAAGTTTCAGACTTTTCTTAATGGTGCATACTGACAGAAAACATCAAAAACACTAGGCCACTTGACTTTGACATCAAAATTTCATCAGTATACGTTAATAAGCAACATGTGCATTAGAACTTTATTAGTACAACTTTGTTTATATGTAATAGTATTACTTTATATGTGTATTTTCTTCATCTCTTGGTTTAAAGCACGCTTTTATGGTGCTTCTATTACTCATGTCTCAGTTTCATGTGTCACTGTGACTAACGTGTGCAAAGTGCACTTTCAACTTTTAGTCTCTACTGTCAATAAATGTTTTGTGTATTATGATTTTATTTACACGGTGCTGCATTAAAACTTGTGTATCTAAAGTTACTTGGCAGTCCTACATTGTTTTGAGTGGGAAGAGAGTACTCACCTGAGGTAGAAGAAAGACTACGAATGACCTTCTTTAGCTCAAGGACATGTCTGCCTGTATTATAAAGACACTGGGATGTGGAGCTCATATGAGAATCAAGAAATGAGAAAACTCATCAAATGCATCCAGCAGGTACCACAGAGAAAACATACCTCCTGATGAAGGCCCAGGGGTCCGAAATGCATTGAGGTTTCATGAGTAATTTATTTGTTTGAACAGACCTCTCTTGATGATTCATATTTAAAGTTCAAATTAAATTATTAAATAAATACAAGTACGCCAATTCAATAAATTGGGAAAAATTATTTTACCAGTTTTGCCTGGATTTTTTTTTTTGGAGAGTAAGAATTTACAAAACGGTGTAACCCATCTGGTAAAACATGAAGCGGAGGGGGAGACACAATGCCAGACCTGCTCAGGGCATTTCGGGATCTTTCTTTCACACCCAGGGTCAGTGGATGATACCCTTTGGCACCCTAAAACATTTTGAGTTTTATGAAACACTTGATGAACTGTGGTGTGCACTGGACCAACACACATCGGTGTCCTGAATGACCACATCAGTGTCAGTAGGACCTTTAGCTGCAATGGTTCCTGACACGTCCTGGCTGTGATCTTTTGTGAATACATCTAAATAGTGTAATTAGATGATTAAAGTTTGCCCACAATATTGTTGTGACTCTGCTTCGTGCGTTTGTGACATGTTAATGTTGTACAGATATGTTTGGTGTAGTCATAAGCACACAGTTCACCAAACAGATGATATGTACTACAACTACCATGATGCATTGCTAAGGTAGGGTAAGCATCTCAATGGAGTTATTCATGCTGTAATGTATGATATATAGATTTGCTAACAATATGTTTTGTTAGGTAAGTAAAGGGAAGATGACTTGCCCTGGCTGGGGCCTGCTGGATTGGAGCTACTTCCACCACAATCTCTTCCAGGGTCCCCTCTATGAGTGTCTCCATGAGAGTCAAAGGGGGGTTTTGAGGGTCCTCCACTGGTTCCACATCACTCTGCCATCCTGCTGGCTACCTTCTCCTTCAAACAAGACCTCAGGCCGTACCACCTTTTGTGGCTCTCAGGAATGATCCTCTGGGTGACTCCTAGAGAGTTCACCTTCTCGAGGATGCTAGTCTAGATCTGGGTCTTTTGGCTGTCTGGCACAGAGAAGGAGGCCTTTCCAAACAGTTGGTTCATATGTGCCACACATTCCCCTATCAGGCGTTCCAGCTCCTTCTGAGTAAATTCTACTTTCTGGACCCTGAGACCTTGCTCCCATCTTCTGTGGAGATGGTCTTCTCCTGAGATGGTGTTATTCAGTGGCAGTGGGATGCAGGAGGACTCCTTACTTCCAGCCTAGGCCTCTGGGATGTGGCCACACCCTATATTTGTAAACTTCCTGTTCTGACATCATCATTCTGTATACAGAAAGCTCTGTTTCCTATTTTACAATTTCCTAGTCGGAGCTCACTATTTTGAATTTCCTATTAGGAAATTGCAATTTAGAGGAGGTGAATTCCTTCACTATGAAGAAGAATTCCTTTGAATTATTGGTACTCTGCTGATCCACTCGGTCAGAATTGAGCATTTGGTGGCTTTGAATTGCTAGTGGTAGCTCTGGAGGGCTGGTTTGTAGGTCTGTTTGTCAATATAATTGGGGATGAGTCTCGGCAGCACACCTGCTGTTTGCAGTGGTTTGTGTTGAGCCGTGGGTATCAGTCTAGCAACTTGCTTGCGGTCTGGACCTTGACATGGCTGAGGTTTTGACTGGGGCCTGGGCGTTGGTGCAGGAATTGATCCAGTAGTTGAAGCTGTCAATGAATTGTGTGATGTTCTTTTGGTGCATTGGGTGGTGATTTAGTTTTGTGGTTCAGATTTAAGCAGGGAAGTCACTATTTATCCAGGTTTTTTTAGTTTCACTTTGTACAAATCAGCCAGGAAATGGGTATCTATTTGTCTCTCCTTATATTACGGCTTTTTTCTTACCTCTTTGTGCATTTTTCTACATTTTCTACATAGGGGGAACTCAACTCGAGAAATTTGACGGTTTTACAAGGGCGCTGGTTACATTACACTTCCACATTCATTGTTTATAGGCTGGTGGGGTGATTAAGTGATTTTTTTGCCCATCAACACAGGATGCTGAGCTGACGCCAAACCTGCCCATAAGCCACATCCTAGGCGGAGGGAGGGAGGCAGGCAGAAGGCACGTAAATGCAGGGTTCGAGGTTCCAACAGGACCAAGAGCTGAGGCAGGGCCAGGGTTCAGACTTGAGCTTTCAATGGTTCACCCGCCTCTAGTCCAAATAACAAGGTGTCTGTAGTGTGGCAGGGTGGGCCCCAGGTAAGGCCCCAGAAGACTACGCTCACTCAATGAATTCTGTGGTGGTATTAAACTGAACCACGCCCGGCTCCCTGGGCTATTTATTTACTTTGCTTGCCCATACGCTAGACGCTACCACTATGCTAACGCCAGCAGGGGGATACAGGTCTCCCCCCCACCATGCACAACATGGAACCTGGTGTTGCCCATTACCCAGAAATACTACAGTGTCTGCTCAGCAAACTCTTTCCCTTTCAGAGATATTGCCGCAGGGGTGGTTGCTCTAAAAGCAGAGATCTCCACCAGGCAGGCGGGGCAGCCCTCACCCAGGAAGTGAAGGCCCGTGACCTCGCCATTGACCTGGTGGACTGGAAGGCGTCTGAGCCTGTTTGTGCTCAAGTGCATTCTGTGAAAAATATTATTGCTAAATTTGAACTAATTATATTGTGTGACGGACTTGGCTAATAGTGTTAATTCCCAATATTAGCTTTGATAAAATGCAATATTTACTCTGCTGTTGCTAAGTAACAGGAAAACATTGAAGCGATTATGTTGCCGCCATGTACAAGCACCCACTAAGTCAAAAGTGATCGCGGCAGACCAAAAAGAACATCTGTCAATACGGGGAAAGTATTCACAGTGAGTCCTCTCGAATTGTCCGCGGTTTCCTGCGATAAAACGGAATGAAGGCTCTTGCGTCATCATGTATCCTTAAGCACTGGTCTCGTCACTTGCTGCAGTTCTCTAACACTCCGTCATTGCGCGATCATTTCAGCCGAAGAGCCGTATTTGGCAGCCTCAATATTTGCTAATCCCAAAAACGCAGAGGAGACCAGAGATATGCGGGCAGCTGTGGCAAGGAAACCTCTGGGCGCACTCCGAGTCCGGGAAATAAGCACTGACTGCGCATGAACGCACGGATGGGTGCGGGCTGCAGCCAGTCATGGGCCTGGCTGCAGCTGGAGCGCCCATAATGCAAGGGTTTTAAAAATACATGTTTTTCCGAGAAGCGCTGTCATTTTCACAAAAAGAACACATTTTGACATTAACTGCTTTCTTTTCATTTTTCTACAAGTCCACACAGGGCAATGAAGCGAGGCAGAGGAATAATCTATTCACGGAAATGACTCACAGACTCCCGAGAAATCGCAGACCCTACACGAGGAAAGCAGAGCCGTGCCTACGAACAGTGAGCTGGGAAGGGCTGTCTTTCATTGGTAAAAAATCATCGTGCACAGCTTACCACGTCATAAGTGATCATTAGACTTAAAAACGCAAAAATTGAACCTGACACTTTCCATCCCGGTTCTAAATGGACCTCCTCGTGTCACGTGATGGTCCACAAACCTATATTAGGCAGTTCCCTTGATGTATTTCCGAGCTAGAATATACTGCTTCAAACATATGTCGGGTTACTCTATGCATAAACGCAGTCACCCTTCTTAAAGATTTCAGGCAGGCCTGGTTCTTTTTCTATATAGATTTTATTTGCATTTCATAACTCTTTCGCAACAACATAAAACAAGAAACAAGGGCTCCTGATTTGAAGCAAAATATACATATTGTGCAAGATATATGCACAAACACCCTTCACCCCTGTTAACAATTTACCCCAACGTGGATCTGGAGATCCAGCCTAGACCTCGACGCCCAGGTAAAACCCCTCACGGAGGCCTCTTTCTTCCCTCCCTCTGCTTCCACTTTGACCAGGGCACAAGTATTAAAAAAAGAAGTGGGGGGACGCTCCAAGTTAGGTGGTGTCACCGGAAGTGACCTCACAGCCGGAAGTGACGTCACGAGATGGAGTCCCCACTAATTAACAAAGGTTAGAAGGCGATGGGGGCAGGTTCAAAGGGCAAAGGAGAATGTTTACGTTGGAATTAGTCACCGTATTGACACTCAAAGGAGCGGGGAAATTAAAGATGCGCTTGTTCGGTGCGTATTTATTGCCCACAGTAAATTTACCGGTCTCCGTCTGAAATGCATAAACACATACTGACCTTTTCTAATATACGGCCACGAGCGCCCGTCTGTCATACTGAACGGCTCCATCAACGTGAAACAACTTAAAGAGCTCTGTTCGCCCTCTCTCGACAATAGAAGGTGAGGTTTGGTGAGTGCTGAGCGCGCGCGCAGGCTCGGGTACCGGCTCCATCTTTTGGGCAGGTTGGACGGCGTCCACCAGGTAAAAACCCGGTAAAATAAGTGGGGGGACGCCGTCCACCCGCGTGGTACCCCGACTCGAGCCCTGACTTTGACCATATCTCAGTGTATTCCTTGGAGCAGCCTGAGCCTTGTAAACAGGCTCCTTAGCCTGTCAGCAAAGGTCCATGCCTCTCTACCACTCCTCAACTGTAGGGGGATCCGCACTCCACTATTTCCTCGCAATGTCCCACTTGGCGAGCAACAAACTAAGACCACCCCCAACCCCCGTGAAAGTTCAGAAGCTTAGGTCAAGGTCCCAGCCCTCAATTTTCCCAACTGTGCATCCAACAGTGCAACTTCAGGATCCTACGGAAGGGCATCTGCTACCTCACCCCCAACTGTGTATGGGTTGTGGACCAATAGGGGGATATTACAGGACGGCCCCAGAGTATGCAGAAATGTTCCTCATGCATCCCCAAATCCCCGGAAGGTTGGGGACAGAGCCCTAACCATCCTCCCAACCGAGTCGGGTGAGAATATACCCGGTGCTGGCACTTAAACCGAATCAAATGTATTCGTACCTATATTGCCAGAACTCGTGGTGTCATCTTGGCCTCAACCCAGTATTCTTCCTCAAACTCACCCAGGCCCCTCTCCCATCTCTCCTGCAAGAGCCTAAAGGGGTCAGGCAGGGGTTAACGACTAGGGATCTGTACAACCAGAAAATCCCTTTACTTTCAAGCTGTGTCATTGTTTTGTGTCCCTCCAGGGAGTGAAACTCAAAGACATCCACTAGGGCATCACTGTGACTATCCAAGGCATGCCTAAGTCACAGATACCAAAAGAGCGGACTCTTTCGTTGTTTGCAAGACTTAATGTGACTCCAGAGCGCAGAGATGCCTATGAGATCCCACAAATGGAACCACCTCAATCCAGCCTTCTTCCACACTAGTGTCCCATGTCATAACGGTGTCTCCACCGTCATCCTGCCCTGCCACCCGTTGTGTTTCACTGTGCATTTCTAACAATTGAGGGGAACCATGGTGACCAGGAGCAACACGTGCAGCACCGGGAGTCATGCAGAATGGAATATAGACACAAGAAGTCTAGGGTATCCAGTGGCAACTGCACCACTGATTCCCCGCTGTGATAGAAAAGCGAGTCATTTGGTAGCATCAATTGGGAGGCCTAATAATAAAGTTGAAGTTCAGGAATCCCCAGACCACCACTGAAGGACAGCTGCATACATTTAGTGAAGTAAACCCTTAGGATGGCTCCTGCTTAGAGGAACTGAGTGAGCATTGTAAGCAGAGACTGAAAGAACCGCGTTGGGAGGAGTTATGGATAGTTCTGAAGAGCATAGGAAAACTGTGCAAGAACCAACATTTTAAATAGAGCTCCATGGCTCATTATAGTGAGCGGCAACATGGTCCAGCCCTTGATGTCATATAAACAACAAGACCTGCCTTGAACAAAAATGTTTTGGTTTTTATAAGCACAGTGAACGCATCCCAATCAAGAACCCTGGCACTTGCACAAATTGTTGCATCTTGGACCGTCTCTGCGGCGCACTATTTGCCAATCGCCAAGGGGGTCTGGTGTCACTAGCTCTGAAAATTCCTAAATATTTAGGTGTGTTTAAGAGAGTGTTTCCCTGGTGATCTATTTCCCCAATGCTAAGTGTGAGAAGAAAAAGAAAAAGGAATAGAAGGTAAACTCAAACCCAACAGAACCGACAAGTATGGTGCCTGTTCCAATACCCCAAAGGAAGGAGTGCAAAAAAGTGAGGAGGCCGGCAGTGCCTTACGGAAGTAACCCCAACGAGGCTGTGCAGACAGGTACTCGCCTGCTACCTCACGTTCTCATCATAGGCGACTGCCGTCCAAAATGAAGATAAGAAATAAATCAAGAGTTCTTGTGTCTATTCTAATAACTAGTGTCAACTGGAACTAATAATCTAAACTGTGTCTATGTTCCAAAAATAATGAAGTGAGTGTCGACCCTAAGACAGGGGAGACTGAGTCTGATCAGGACCCACATCACTCCCAATTAAAACCGGACAATACCACACTAGCTATTTGAGACTTTTATTCTATGCTGTGTGGCTGTCCACTAAAACCAACATGTTTCGTTGCCTGTATAGATTGGCGGCAACTTCTTCAGGGCTAGGGTCGACTGGCTTCTCTGCTTTGCTTATTCTGACCAGTATTGTATCTGTCAGCACCTAAGGGAAACACAAATTAAAAAAAAAAAAAAAACACATACATTCAGTCTGGCACCCCAATTGCTCTCGATGTCCCTTCTGGTTCTATCTACCGAGGGATGGTTTGATGAGTTCCCGACTTTGATTGGCATCGCGGGTGACCATGAAGCCTAAACATTTCAAATGCATCATAACAAACTTCAACTGTGGGATGTGTACCACACTATATGTGCCACCCATTAGGGGCATGAACATCGACTTGCTCCAGTTAACCATGAGGCCCACAACCTTGCTATAAACCTGTAGGATTCAGAACACCCTTGGAACCAAGCTCTCGGGTCACTGTATGTACAATAGCAAATTGCCTACGTAAAGTGAAACTCGGCCTTCAGTACCACCATGCCATTGAAAGTCACTCATGCATGCATCTTGGTGAATCCACTTTTACAGGGGTTCCACCATTAGTATGAACAACATGGGTAACAGAGGGCACCCCTGTCGTGTCCCCCGATTAATGTTGAAAGGGCACTGATACGGCACTGTTGACACAGATGTGAGCTCAAATGGAGGAGTATAACATCTTGATGTAGCCTAGGAAACATCTGCCAAAAGCCATTTTACACAATACATCATGCATAAAGAGCCAGTGTACCTTGTTGAGGACCTTGTGGAAGTCCATTGACGTCAACGTAGCCTCACACTGGAAATCACTCAAGTTTGCCATCGCCACATGTAAGCACATGAGGCAGTGTCAGGTACTTCTACCCAGCATAAAGCTGTTTTGGTCATGCTGAACTAGTGTGTAGAATTTCTACACACAATGGCCAGGACCTAAGCTGCGATCTTCCCTTCAAAGTTAATAAGTGAGATGGACCCATATGAAGCGGAAAAATCCGCTGGCAAACCGGGTTGGGGAGAACTGTGACCGTAGAGCACTGCATATCATGTGATCATTTCCCAGTCTTATGCACCTCTTTATATACCCCCAACATCAGTAATGAGGTGTATCTTTTGTAGAACTCAAGGGATATTTTGTTAGACCCTGGCTCCTTACTGAGGGCATGTCCGAGGTTGCACCGAAGCTCCTCGGTCGAGAGAGGTAGGTCGAGGTCAGCACCATTTGCAGCCGACAGGAACTGCACTGGGAGGTTATTCACAATGGGACACTCGCACTTGGTAACACCATGCTCCAACATTTTTAAAACACAGGGATGCGCCGTATATACAAAAATACGGTGCACTCATGTGTCTGCCCTAGCTCTGGCGCTAATAAAGCTGCTTAGCGCCAGCGCATGCAACTTTGCGCCATATTTAAAAAAAACAATTTGAAAATTGATTTTACAGCTTCAGTAGTCAGGCCCATCATATAACTTACACCAATATGCTGATACTTGTGATTAAGCTATAACAGCTCATTTCCCTTTTCACCCCCCCCCAGGTGCAGAATCAGGTATGATAACATTTTAGCAATAGTTTGATGCATATACAGACATGCAACATGACTATATCACAATGTACTGTGGGCAAGCCGTGAGCAAACATTTTTTAGGCCTCGAATAGTTCTCAGGCCTTCCCAAGATTATCGTGCATGACAGTGCATAAATCAGAACTCTTAATTTTTGCTGAACTGGTGTACCTTCCCCAGCATGTAAATCTAACAGCATCTGTCTCCATGCTCCCAAATCATCTTCTAACTTTTCATCCCACCTAACCTGCTTCATTTTAATCTCTTTGGCAGTCGCTCACTCCTTTATATCCTGCAACCATTCCCCGTGACTCGGTGGGCACGTGTTTAGCCATTTAATGGCAATTCGGCACTTGGCAAGCACTAGTCCCAAGCTCCAAAATTTATAACAAAGTTTCTTTTTGGCAGGAGCCGGGAGAAGGCCCAGCAACACTTCATGGGAGTGCCTTCAATTTCCCATTCAGTAGCCTGTTTGAGTGCAAGGAGGAACTCTCTCCAGTACGGCCAAACCATATGTATGCAGTCAGCGCAGGGGTTCTACACAGCGGACATTCGTCTGATCTTGCAGGGTAGATAGTATGCAAGATCTTAGGGGTAAGATACAGTTGGTGGACATCATTATATTGTATTAGCTTAAATCAGGCATTTGAGCTAATTGTACGGGTCTCCTCATGGACTTTCTGCCAATCTCGTGGGGTGATATTTTCCCCTAGGCCCTCCTCCCATTGGGTATAGGCTTTTGGGGTAACTGTCTGAACATCCTCCCGTATTGCCCTATATAAGTGGGCAGTAAGTCTCCAACCCCTTGTCATATCTAACTGTCTATTCAATGTCTGGTATGGAGCAGGCTCCACCAGGAAGCTCGGCCAGAACTCACTTGCAGTGGCCGACATCTTATTGTAATGTAAATATTGTCCCATGCGCAAAGCGAATGAGTCAGTTGTTTCCACTTGGGTTATGAATTGACCCCCCGGGGATAAGCCTCCTAGGACTTCAAAGCCTCCATTTTTCCATCGACATGGTGTTTTCTATTTCTGTGAAGGGCTTGAGTACCCATATTGGCATATCTTGTGCGAATGGGGGTCTACGAAGGACTATCATTACCATTTGCTCCCATATACGGCCCATCTAACTAATCAAGTATGGATAAGTGTGTGGGTTGCGTGCCCCTAACATAAGGGTTTCAGTTTTCATAGGTAGCTCAGGTGAAATCTGGCTGATTTGGCCATTGAGTTGATGTGGTCACGCATGTTCAAGCTGCAGTCAAGGGTTATTTCCAGGCATTTGGCGGAGTCCACTATGGTCGGTGGGCAGTTCAAAGCTATGATTGCCTTAATCCATTCCTGAATGTCAGGGTTGGTTTTGGGTGGGGAGATTAGGAGAAAATCTGTTTTGTTTGCGTTGAGTTTGAGCTGGTTGGCGGTGAGCCAATGGACAATCAACTTCAAGGCCTCATTCAGGGAAATAATCTACTCAGGAGAAGAGATTTTGATGTAGATATGGGGGTCGTCGGCATACATGTGGTAGGAGATATTTGCGTTGTGCAGTATTTCAGCTAGTGGTTCAAGGTAAAGATTGAAGAGGGCAGGGGACAAGGTTGACCCTTGAGAAACTCCAACCGCGATCGGAGAGGGAGCGGACAGGTTATCATTGATTAGGAATCTCTGTTAGCAGTTCTGGAGGAAGTACCTAAACCATTCCAGGACAGGCCCATCCAGATCCACCCTGAGTTTGAGGCGCTCAAGGAGTTTTTCGTAGTTGACCGTATCGAAAGCCGAGGATAGATCTAGAAGGATTAGGAGACAGGTTTTGCCTTGATCAAGGACTTGGAGGGCATCATCCATGATGTGGAGAAGGGTGGTTTCAGTGCTATGTCCGGGCCTGAATCCGGATTGGAAGTCGTCTAGTAGGTGGAAGTTGGTGATGTGTTGGCTCAACTGCTGTTGCAATCCAAAAAGTAAAGCTCCCTCACAACCTATTTATTATTTCTTAGACTTTCAAACTACTAATTTTTATTAAAAAAACATGGGCTCTTGAATAAGAAATTCAATTTACCACTAAAATTTTATTTCTTTACTTTATTTTGTTTTAATATTGTAATTTTTTTTATTGAAGGGTTATGATGTTACCTGGGCTTATATCAGTGTACCTATATGGCGTTTAACAGTCACTTGTAATTAAATGATAATGAGTTCAATGTCACCCTGAGTTTCACCATAACAGAATTATTTTATTTGATGTGGAGTTGTATGTTGAAAACAGTGCAATGCATTGCTATCTAGAATGTTCAGAAAACTAACTTCAGTGAATACTGTATTACCATTGATAAGTTTTCCGTATGTAATCATTGCTACTGTCTTGAAAACTCAATAAAATATGGTTAAAAAATAATCAGTGAATACTGTATTAAATGTTCAATCAGCACATTCACGCAAACATAGGGACAACATGCCTTCTGGAGAGTTCTTAGGAGCAAGGAGAAATTGTAGCACAAATGTAGAATATGCTACAGCAGATACCTTTATAGTTGATACATTTCTGGACAAAGGTTATATAATTCAAACATTACAGAAATTCAAAGTGAGAATTAAGACAATCCCATGACTAAAACTATTGAAAAAAACAAAATAAATTTAAAAAAAATGGAGAAGAGATCATCAGGTGCCTTATAATGTATAGTGGAGCTAATGATTATATTTTCAAGAGTCTGACCAAACATTGTGTATTATTAACGTTAAAGAGTGACCTTAAGAAATACATTTAAAAAACCCTTATATCCTATACATAAACACTGACTATTAAGTTCATTCTGAGTTCAAGAGACACAGTCAGATTTGTGCCAAAAGAAATGTATTGACTCCCTACCTGCCTCACTGTCTGTCACAAATGTAGAAAATACAATTGCTGGAAATTTGTCGACCATGGACCTAAAGACATCTTGTATGGGTAGAATGATAAGGCATATCAAATAAAGTTCCTCATAAATTGGACTTGTTAATGCTGCATACATTTAATAATTTGCACATGTGGACTACAAAAAGTGGGCTCCACTGTACGTAACCTTAAAGAGAGATGGAGAGAACATCTTAGAGCTATTAAAAACAAAGATCCAAACTATTTTCTAAGTACACATCTGTATGAAACACATGGAATATTTGAAACTAGTCAGGTCAGATTTGTGGGCATAGAACAGATCAAAATAGACTGAATTTGGTGCAAATCCGTTCAGTAGTTTTTGTGAAATTAAATCTGAACAATATAGTGGTATCTCTGGTTGCAGATATTTCGCTGCAGTTTCATGGTGATCGTGTTGAAATCGCAACGTGTTCGGGGGAAATCGCGAATGCGTGCACCAGCGGGGATGCTCCGATTGGCTGGATGCATCCTGAACAGAAAGTTGTGGTGGTTTTGCAGTGAAATCATGACGTGTTAGCACACCAGCGGGAATGCTGTGATTGTCTGGACGCAACCTGAAAAGAAAGTTGTGGCTGCTATTTTATTGATCGAGAATGGTTACCGGGGCTGAAAATGTCTTTGAAAGCTAAGATAAAGGATTAGGGTGGAAATGTTCTTACCCCATGTTTGACAAATGTGGGTGTTAGTGACACAAGTTATGTGTCCAAAATGGATTTTTTTGATTGTGCACGATATTTGCGACGACAAAGTGATCGCCAGCGTGACCTCCGTATACAGTCACGGGGACATCGCGACTATTGCGGGGACATTGCGACTATTGTGACATCTTCATGAATATTGGTGAAAATATAGAAAAAATATATATATATTTTTACACACTCACCGGTCTCTGTCACAGACTCATGTATGCACTTACAAACTCACTCAGACATTTATACACTCATTCACATACCCACTCACACACTTATACATCCAGTCACATACCCCACTTAGATACTCATGCGTCCACTCACATACCCATTCAGGTACTCATGCATCCACTAACAGACTCACTTGGAGAGTGATGCATACATGTACAGACCCACTCACAGACTCACGCACCTACTTAGAAAGCACACAGTCTCCTACTCACTTAGAGACTTTTATGCCCACTCACAGACCTACCTCGGCACTCATGCACCCACTCACAGACCGACTCAGATACTCATGCACCCACTTACAGACTCACTCGGAGAGTCACGGACCTATGTACAGACCTACTCAAAAACGTACGCACCGGCTTACAGACCAACTCACACACTCACATATGTACTCACAAACCCACTGACAGATCCGCTGAGCCACTCATCTACACAATTGTAGGTCCACTCAGACACCCATCACAGTCACTCACACACTCAGTCACACATTCTCTTAGAGACCTATGCACTTAGTCATTAATTCATACACTCGGAGACTCACACCCAGTCACAGACTCACTTAGATATACACACACCCACTCACTCACCCACCCACTCAAAGACTTGTGCATCCACTCACAGACCCACCCAGATACTCACCCTCCTAGTCACAAACATACTCAGACACTCATGCATGCACCCATTCCCTCACCCACTCAGAGACCTATGCTTTCACTCACAGACCCATTGAGACACTCATACACCCACTCATAGATTGACTCAGATACTCATACACCCACTGCCAGACCCACTCAGATACTCACACACCCATACAGTCACTGAAACACCCACTCACAAACGCACTCAGAGATATGCAACCAATCACTGATACACTCAGAGACTCATGCACCCACTCATGGTATTTGCAGTGTGTCCTTAGCATTCGCGACGTCATTGCAAAAACCAAAAATATCTTGAAAGAAGATGATTAATGTACTTTTTAAATAAATAGATGACAAATACAAAAATAAGTGGTGCACCATGCATATGTAATGTTCAATATCTAATTATAGAAATAGAATACAAGGACGTTATAGTTATGAAATAGAATTTAAAAAATATAGAAATTCACTGAAAAAAACAAAAGGTTACAGGGATATAATAATTAGGAAAATGATTTGGAAAAAACATAGAAATTCACTGAAAAACCAAAGGTTACAGGGGTGTTATAGTTAGGCTGACATTTCACTTGTACAAAACCAGCAAAATTCAGCAGTAAAAGTTAACTGAGCTAACTATAACTCACGCCTCTGCAATGCATTGCTTATGACTTCACATATTACATCACTCATGAAGTGGTCAGTGACATCACTGATGACATCTCAAATTACATCACTAATGACATCACTGATGACATCATCCACAGAATCTCTGATGCACCCACTCAAGCACTATATAACCTTTCATTAGGCCACTCTGCACTACCATTCTCAAACCCATTAACACACCCATACCAGTACTTACATAGGTACTCACTGATCCATAGATCAACACACACAACTACTCATTCACCCATACAGGCACTCACACACCCACTCACTCACTAATACAGCCACTGACATATCCACTCATGCACCCATACAGCTCTCACACACTGAGTCAGTCACCTGTAGAGATACTCACACACCTACTCACTCACCCATACAGTCAATCACACAGCCACTTATTCATCCATACAGTTACACAAACACTCACTCCTTTACTCATACAGATACTGACACATACTCACTCACCCATACAGTCAATGACACAAGCACACACTTACCCATACAGTCACTCTCACCATACAGTCACTCACATACCCCATCACTCACCTATACTGCCTTTCACATACCCAGTTACTCACCCATATACCACTGACACATGCATTCACTCATCAACACAGTCATACACACACTCACTCACCCATACTGTCCTTCACTCACATATACTCAGTAACCATTAGAGCCACTGACTCACCCACTCACTTATCCATACAGGCAGTCACACACACCCCCACCCACCTACACAGACACTCAGACATCCATAGAGGTATGCAGACAACCAATCACTCACCCATACAGAAAATCATGTACCCACTCACATACCCATACCACCACTTAGACACCAACTGACAGACAGATACAGACATTCACACTACCAGTCACTCACCCATACATTCACTGAGACACCTAATCACACACTTATATATTTGATCACCACCCACTGAATCATCCAATCAGGCACCCATATACCCACTAATTCACCTATACTCCTTGGTATATATGATTGACACTCTTATAAACTTTTTTTAAAACACTCACAGTCACTGGATGATGTCATGAGTGAGGTCATTTGGGATGTCATCAGTGATGTCATGAGTGATGTCACTGACCATGTCATGAGTGCTTTTGTACGAGTGAAATGTCAACCTAACTATAATGTCCCTGTAGCCTTTGGTTTTTTCAGTGTATTTCAAAGGTTTTTTTAATTCTAATTCCTAACTATAACGTCTCTGTAACTTTTGTTTTTTTCAGTGAATTTCTATGGTTTTTCAAAATCTATTTGCTATCTATAACATCCCTGTAACCTTTGTTTTTTTAGTGAATATATATATATATATATATATATCTATATATATTTAAAAAAAGCAGAATAATTAGCTTTGAAATGATAGGTCTGATGCCCATATTCCACGAGTCCATGCACATAGAAAAACAGGAAAGAGCGGACTAATGAGGTTTAATAAATATAGCTCTAATCCCCACATTATACTTTTCTCCATGAATAGAAAAGATGTTGGCTCAGAACTACACTCATTGGACTAGAAAGCAAGGACTTTCAGGTTTGAGAGCATTGCAAGACTCCTAATGAATACCAATTTGAAAAATAGCATTGTTCTTTTTACTGAAAACAAGTCCTTTTATGAAACATTATTTATATGTTAGCACTAATGAGGTGTTGCGGTTTCTCTAACTCATGTACAGTACAATTGCGTGCTTGCAAACATTTGTTGGTGCATATATATATTTTATATTATTTAGGTTTTCAGCATGTACTAATTAGGATGGGAAAAAGTTCTTATGTCCACATTCAGCTTTTTTGCACTACTTTTTTGTGCACATTCATTACCACAGTCATTGGTTTAGCAATCGGGTCCGAGACAACTCATGAATTTTGATTCGAAGAACACTAGGGGCCTCATTTCGATGTCAGTCGGAGTCGCCTCCGACCTACACCGATTTTGTGTGAGAACCAACCGACCACAGGTCGGTGGTTACGCATACCTGATTTTGATGCGACTGCATATGGAGCAGTCACACACTCCCATTTCTCTGTGGGAGCTTGTGCGGTGGGTGGAAACCACCCGCAGTACAAGCTCCCATAGAGAAATGGAAGCTTGTGTAAATCCCTGTACCGTGTGGCAGGAACGGTGCCTGCCACACGGTGCAGGGGTTTTCAGGGGGGCACAACCAGAGGGCCAGAAGGGAAGGGGACCCTGCTAAGGGCCCCCAAAGTCACTTTCCGACACCCTTTCCATGTCGGAAAGGCTGGCAGGAAAAGGCTGTTGGAAACTGACATCATAATCCTGACGGCAGAAACGCCGTCCTTAAGGGATTATGAACGGTTTCCAACTGGCCGATGGGCTCCTTGAGCCCATCGGAATTGAGTCGGTTTTCCCGGTCGCTGGTCGGAGGCTTTCCAACCAATGTTGAAATAAAGCCTATAGTCATTTACTTGCCAGAAGCCCTTTTTGAAATACTAATTTACATATTAGTGCAAATAATGAGTTTGAGATTTACTTAATCATGAAATAACTAGGACTTGCAAATAGATTCGTGAATTTTTAAATTTTCAGTGAATGCATAAATGTAACTAAAACTCGCCTTTCACATTCCTTTTTTGTTTGATTCTCCACGTCATTAAAATATATGGCAATAGGACTAAACCACTAATGTTTGTTTCTACACGAGCTAACATGGCTTCCACTTCAGGGTTGGTATGCCTGGGTCTGAGTGTGACAGGTTTTTTGAAAGGTATAAATATCATGACACCTTAAATCGGGAATGGTTTCTTATTGTGAGGACATGACTGCTAATCTCTGCAATTTCCTGGTGATTCTCTATGGATAGAAAAGAACACTAAAAAGCGTTCTTTTTTAATGTAACCTTTCAAATTTAAGTGAGACGTTTTCAGAAGATAACATTAAAGTACTTTATAATGTTACCCGGAACAGGGGAATTGATATTTGAAACTATTTATGAGTCTGGGCAATCAATTTTGAAAAACGTTTTCTGGTGAGTGACTCCCCAAAGACATACTTCATTAGGAAATAACGTGTCATTCATATTACAAATTTTATTCTGGGGTATATTTGCTAAAGATTACTGCAGGTGCTCATATCGTGCAAAAAAATGCATAATGTAGTGGCAAATTTGCTAAACTGTCACCCAATGCAGCGCAGTAGACAAAGATGCTGTGCTGCGTTGCGTAGCAAGGAGGGAGCAGGAGAGACCATATCTACCAAGATATGGCACTCTCCTCTCTTCAGCCTAGCGCCCGTGCAGAACTTTGCAGCCCTGCACCACGTACACACCTTTGCATCATAGTGCAAGGGTAGTTACGAGATTCTAGCATAGGCTTTGTAATGGAAGAGTTTCCTTGCAGTGCAAAATACTATGTCTAGACAACTTCTAAAACATTTCCTACTATGTATGAGTGTTGTACAGTGCAGCGCACATGCAAAGCCAGAAAAGAAAGGAGAAATTAAAAAAAAATTTAATTAAACTTCTGGTTTCAAAAGGCATTATTTTTGATTCAAAACCCTGTCTCACATTTTTGGTAACCCTGGCCGGAGCCGGCATAGGGCCTCTACGCGTAGCTCCATGGAGTTTTAAAAGAACTCCATGGAGCTCCGCTTAGCTCCGCTCCTTCCCTGCTCCCTCCCTACTCCTAAATCATTTCAAAAGATATAAAGAAGTGACTTACCTGTCTTTTTGCCGCCTCCCCTGCCTGACTGCTCTCCTTCCTACTCCTCCTCTCTCGCGTCGTCCATCTTCTTTAAAACAAAAACAGTACGTTGCACGTCTTGATTTGGGAGGGGGGAGGGAGCGACTAACTCCACTCCGCCATGGAGGCGGAGTTCTTGCCTACTCCGTGTTCGCCACGGAGCTCGGAGTAGGCAAATCTCCGCAAACTCTGCTGGCGGAGCGGAGTTACCCGCCCATAGTTAATTTTTGGTAGATGGGGTTTTGCGTCAAAAGGGGTGCTGATTACATGGGAATCAGCTACTTTGCAATACTTTAAGTCAAAGTAAATAATTTAAAAAAACATTTTGGGTTGATTTGCGTCACTTTTATAACACAAACCCAGCACAAAATGTTAGTAAATCACCCCTGTAGTGGCAATTTACCACACATTATAAAAGCTTGTAAGCGTAGCTCAAAATTGCGCTGTGCTGTACACACACCTGAGTCTTAGATTAGTTCAGCAAGAGGCAAGGTGGGGTCATTCACTGACAAATGGTAGCAAGACAGTTAGCTATGCATGACTGCATGACTGCTGAGAAAGGTGAGAATGAGAAAAGATGTGGGTGTTGTCTGCATGTAAACAATAAAAGAAGCAAAATGAGGAGATTACAACAACAAGGCAGCAGTCGCAGCCAGCCAGTGCAGGTAAGTGCGGTGGGGCTGTGGAGCGGGGTGGAGGGGTGGAGTCGACAGACAACAGAATAGGTTTTATTTATTTCATTTTACCTATTCCATCTTCTGTCGACTCCCCCCCCCCCCCCCGCCCGGCGCGCTGCTCTTACCAGCGCCAGCCGCCACTACGAGGCAGGTGGTATAGAAAGAAGAAAAAAAGAAGGTTACAGGGGGACGACAAAAAACTGTTTAGCGTGGCAACAGAAAAGGATTGATTAGAAAGGCAGGAGTAAAACAAACTTAAGGCAGAGCCAGTGATGCCAAGAGTCTTAAAGAAGACATGTAGAGCAAGGTCATTTACAGTGTCTGTGAAGTGAAAGGGCACAGAAACCTCATTCGAGAGCATTGATCAAATTGTTAAAGAGAAGAAGTAGGTAGAGCCGGTTGAAAACAAGGCAGCCAATAAAAATATAGCAACTGCACAACCAGGGAAAATGACCTAGGGTTGATCAAATTCTATGAGTTAAGAAATAAGTTTAGGTGGTTGAAAACAAGGTGTTCCAATAATATGGACAAGAAAAGGAGACACTAGGCAAGAGTGGACCTTGCATTTCCCTGCTACTGGGAAATGGGATGCAAGTATCACTTTGCTTTGTGTGCTATAATGCGTGCACCTGCCAGATCTGTGGGGACAATAAGACTATACATATGCTTCACCGCGATGCTGAAAGACCAGCAAGACTGAGAGGAATGGTGCTATGTTGTCAACATGCGCATGAACCATAAATTAGCAATGAAGTGCTACGTTGTTGGTAGGAAGTCGCAGTCAGATACCATGATTTAGGAGTCATGTACTCCACATGTTCAATCACAGCAACATTTTATGAAACACATGATAGTATGTTCAATGTTTCCTGCCATCATCTGTGTTTGATATGCAAAATAGCAGAAATCAAGTAGTGGGGGGGACAGAGAAAAATCAGTACACACCAGAGATGGATGCGATTTGAGCAGGAAGCCTGCAACAACTTCAATGTAAAATGTAAAGCCCTACAGAACCATGCGTTTATAAGAATCCAAGTGACTCCTTGCTCCCTACATATGCTAGTGTCATAGTTATTCCCTATTGTGGTTGCTGGAGCGGGTTATGCACAATTTTGTATACCCACCCCATTTTGCATGTCGTTTTATTAATTAGATTAATTAATTAATTATATTCGTACTAATGGTTTGGAGTGATGTGGAAATAATTAATCAACCTTATTAGTGACTGAAATACCCGTGGGATTTGCATCTGCATGGCCTAATTAATTACGTAAACTAAATTTCGTACGCATACTAATGATAGATAATTAGAACATTGCATGATATATGTTGCTTTAGTGATGTAATTGTGATTCGTGCTTTATTTAGTAAGTATAATCGCATTGAGTGTTGCTTTTGGCTAGATAAATACACACGCATATGGGTATTAGCGAGGGAATAACATTTAATCAGTCAATCAATCAATCAATCAATCAAAAGACCTTTATTCGAATTACTTGAATTCATAAAAGTACAGACATAAAAACAATTCATTGATACAATATACAAAATACAATATTTTTAAAAAAATTTAAAAAGGGAACTAAGACAGCAATCTTTCAGGGGTTTTCCATCATATTGCGTACACGAATTATTAATCTTAAAAAGGTACTAGTACGAAAGGTCAGTTCCTCTGTATCCAGGGAGAGTAACATCAAGCGGGACTCCTCCAAGGAGAGGGGTCTTTGTTTTCTAAAATAAGGTGTTAAGAACCAGTTAATATATTTTAAATAAAATTTACAGAAAAATAAAAAGTCAGTCATTTCTATGTAATAATTAAATTTTTGTGTTTATTTGCTTAAGTTGACTATTCTGGCCTATCGAATGATGGCTGCTCTTGGTGTCTAACCCGACTGCCAACGCTGAACAAGGCTTGGGTGAAGTGCGCCTGCGCAAAGATGAGCAACAATGACCTTGTCCTGATCCCAGGTAAGCTGTACTTATCAAGGCCATTGGGAATGGTGCCAGCACTACAGACAAAAGACTTTATTAAAGAACCGGAACCAGCAAGTATGCTCACAACATGGACTAAACCTTATGGGAAAAGGAGAGGTTGACCCCAGATCAGCCAGTTGAAAACTCAATTTTGTTACATTTTGTTATTGAAATTATTATAAAAACCCATAGAATAGAGAGGTCGGGATGTCGCTCCTTCGATTTCCTGATGATATGCTGACGGAGAGGACGGTGACACTGCAGGACAGCTGTTAGCCAGAATCTTTGGCAGACTGAATTAATGCCCAGACTCCTAATAAACTGAATCTGCTAAAATTGATGGGCATAGATTTGCGAGACTACAAAATTTGACATAGAGGACGACTTTAGCCAGAATAGGTAAATATGAATGGCAACTTGATCAAATGAATGATTTAATCTGCAATATTAATATAACTTTGGAATTGAACATCTACAGAAATGAGTTGGGTTGTTTATTCATTGAAATGTGTTAATGAAAAGGTTAATTAGAGTATTAGAAATTCACTTAAATCTACAACTAACAGATCCGTCCCGGTTATGAGGGAAATACCAAATGTGGAATCTAGGGCCTAATGAGTATAAGAAGGGTTTGTAGGTTTGTTGCTCATTAGGGTAAAGTGGTATCTTCCTCCCTCATTATCCAGCGCTTGGAAGGATAATCGCCTCTCGCACGGACTGAGAGTGAGTGTATGTTGGTGTTATGGGCCCCACCAGCGAATGTATGGATAGTGTGCGTGTGTGAGATTTTTTTTTTAGTCCGTGACAGTTGGGAGGGATTTTGCACTCCGCGCTGCATCAGTTTTTCTGGTAGCAGAATGATGGTTTGTTATTGTTTGGTTTAGTGATTATTGCTTGTACATTGCTTATTGATTTTGGTTATTGATTGGTATTGATTTATGTACTGACACTCTATGTTGAGTTACGTTGAGTTTAATGTTGTTTGCACGGCTTCTGGGATGTAGGAAGTCAGAAGTTTGTAACGGTTCCGTAGTAGAGCAGAGGTAAGCGCTGCTCTCGGGAAAGATGGAATTGTTGTTGCCCTGTAGGTACACAGGGGAAACGTGTGACAATTGAATTTGCACTGCGCATTGTCTGGGTTCGATTCGGTGACATCGTCGTGTGTTGCCATTAGAGACATTTTCTGTGTGAGAGAAGTGTGTATGATAGCGAAGGTTACCTGTGAAGTTCTGGTCTTAGGTACCAGGGATCCAACTGGCATTCCGATAACGCTTATCACTGGAAAGGTAATAGGTATTCTCTGAGCTTGTTAGAAGGACAAAGGAGAGGTAAGCGCTGCTTTGTTAACGTATGTCATAATTCTGTAGTAGAACAGACTGTTCGCTGTTCTCGGGAAAGACAGGATTCTGTGTGAATGTATTACAAGTGTGAATGCAAAGGCGTTTGGGTTGATTGCGAAACAAACTCTAAGTTTATTTCTCAGGAGCATTGGGTCTCCAACTATGTGTCTTAAATACTAGAGAAACAATTAGCTAATGCTTGTTAGAAGGGTGAAGTAGAGGGATGTGCTACTTTATCAACGGAAGTAATGATTCTGTAGTAGGGCAGAGGTAAGCGCTGCTCTCGGGAAAGATGGAATTCTCATGAGAAAGGTCTTTTTGCTGTTCTTTGGTTAGCGAAGCGGACAATGGAGATGTTTCTATGCTGTTACTAACAGAAGTGTAGAAATTGAAACAAAAACTTACTGAGTGGATTTGTAAAGGAGGGGTAGACAGAAGCAGGAGCAGGAGCTGCCGCAGCGGCTGCTGACGTCAGAACGACCGCGCTGGGATTGGACAGTCGGTCAGAACTGTGAAACGCCCCGGATTGGTGCGTTAGTGTACGCCGCGCTAGGCTTGGAGAAGAAACAGGGTGACGTGGACGCTCCTTATTGGTGCGTTAGTGTGAGTCGCACTAGGATTCGAGGACTGTGACAGTGACGTGGACGCTCTGAATAGGTGCGTTAGTGTGAAGTCGCGCTGTGATTGGATAGATTAGCGGTACAGTTGTAAAGAGGGACTAGCGTTGCGCGAAAGACAAGAAAATGCATTACGACCCACCAGAGAAGGAGAAGAAAACCTGGTTAGGGAGAATTAAGAAGTGGTTTAAGAAAGACCAACCAGTTAAGACTAGGGAAGGACAGTTACTTCCTCCACCGAAGACCCCTGCATCCTTTATGATTGCAAAATATGGGTATCATACTTGTATTTGGTCAGATAACTGGGTGAGATACACCAAGGACGACGGAGTATTGGCTTTTCCAGAGCATGGTTCATTTAATTTGGCGGTTTTAAGAAATTTACGGGAAAAGATGATGAATTTGAAACTAAGACCTAGACCGACACAGTTTGAGGCTTTGACAGAATGGGAAGACGAAATGCATGAACGAGAAAGACAAAGAAGTGGTAGAGGATATAGGTACTGGTTTGGAAGACCATACGGACACGAAACCCATAGCGATCGAATGAAAAGATGGCGAGATGCGAGCATGACTGAGGGTGTGTTCCCTGTAAGAACTGTAGGAGAGAATGAAGGTCGAAAGTGTGCAGAAAAGAGGCATAATTTAGAATCAAGAGGGTATGGAGCGAATGAGTCTGAGGATGATGTTATTGATGATATGTTTTTATAAAAATCCACCACCGTATCAATCAGAACCAGAAATGTTAACTCCAAGTGCCCCAATGAGAGAAACAATGCAAATTATAAAATCGGAACCAGAATCCCTAAGTTTGAGTAACAACAGTGGTACCAGGGAAGTAGAAAAAAGATCATAAGGAAGGACAGATGGAGAAAATACTGTAGAATTAGCAAAAACAACCCTGGAATTAACTGAGAAAATAAGAGAATTGACCAAGAATCTAGAAGCAGTAACTGTTCCAGTAACAATAGGTCCAGTAATGCCTATATTTGAAAAACAGAAGGACAGTGAGCATTGTTTGACAGTCCCTTACAGAAATAATAACCCAGTAGAACAACCAAGAGTGAGTCAGAATGAGAATCCATGGAGACAGACTATGAGTGTAATGGAACCAAATTTTACAAATAATCCATTTGTAGATCAGAATTGTGCGGAAAGACGTATGACAATGATAGAGACAGTGTCAGAAACACAGAATGATTTTGGACACGGAAGTGTAGAAAAACCAGTAGGACCATCAACAGACGAGCTAAGTGAATGGTTGAGAAGCTTGCAGAGGAAAGACAAAGAATCCCAATCAATTGATGTGGCCAAGTTACGAATGGTATTGGAAGAGTTAATCGTAGGGACTATCCCGACAGAAAAATTGAAAACCTATCAGGATGAAGAATTATTATTTCTGTGCAAAAGTGTGACCTGGAGAGCGAAAAATTTGCATGAAAGGTTAGAAGAAGTAGCAAATGAAATGGGTATTGATATTGAAAAGGTAAAAGCCTTACAGAAACCTTATCAAGTAGAATTCACTGAAAAAGACATTGAGAACATGAACACCACAGGAGGAATAGGTCAAATTAAGGACATAATCATTTTGCTGAGAAAATGGGGAGACATGGATAAATGGAGAAGCAGGTGGTATAGAAAACGCGATGATGCCTCAGATAATACATTTTCAGCCTTTCCGGTAAGAGAAAAAGAGAAGGTAGTGACTGAGTACTCTATGAGAGAGATTCCAGGAGGAGGATATGTACATGTCCCATGGGAGAGACAGGATATTTTGTCTTTTACGAATGATTTCCCTCGATTACGCGACAAGCCCGTCGAGTGGTACAGACAGGTAGACAGATTTGTGAAATTGTCTAAAGTATTATGGATTGATTTGAATAGTCTGTTTGACATAATTGTCCCAGCAGATCTATGGTCAGAATGCAAGTTGATGATAAATTGGCCAACCAAAGAATATCCTAGGGATCCTAAAACAGGAGCACCAGACCCTGAGGTAATGAAGAAATATGAGCAGGTTATGGTATTCCTGAAAAATAAAGCGCCCCCTAAAGAGACAGCCTGGGTAAAAATTGATCGAACACATCAGGAAAGTAAAGAGTCAGTGCATGCATACTATGAGAGGCTAATACAAGCTTTTAAGCAGTTTAGCGGAGACAAGAATCTGAGTGAAAAGGATTTGAGCCATTTTGTATACAGATTTGTATATGGTCTACGACCAGAAATTGGTGACATGATTAAACAGCATACGGTAGATTGACAAAACAAGAAAATAGATGAAGTATTGAGACATGCTAAATACTTCAGTGATGAAATTTAAGCAAAAGAGCGGAAGTTAAAGGAGAAGGCAATGTGGGCACAGGTAAAGGTAGCGGAGAGACAGGAAGCACAATTGGTGGGACAAGCAGGGACCAAGCCAAAATTTAATAATGGGAAGTACAAAGGGAACATTGAAGAAGCTAAAAAGAAATTTCCGTGTCATAATTGCGGCAGGATAGGGCATTGGAAATCCGTGTGTAAATTTCCCCCGAGTACTAACAATGAAAATCCATCATTGAACCCACAGGTGCAGCATGAGGTGAGTGGTCAACTGCAGCAACAGCAGCAAGTTGTTCCCCCACAGAATCAGGTGCCAAAGCCGCCTTTTCCACAGAGCAGAAACACACAGAAGTATAGTAGTGAATCGGGATTCTACAATGAAGAACAGGTAAATAAGCTGCCATGCGCTAGCGCTGTTTCGCAGTATTGGCTGCAACGCGATGAGAGTGACGCAGAAGAAAGGTATTGACGGTGCCGAAGGGAGGCAGAAGAGTGCGTACTTGGCGCAACTCTAGAAGTAGACCAGTCAGGACCTTTTGTAGATGGGAGGGTTAATGATGAAAATATTACTTTCCTAGTGGATACTGGTGCTACTTGATCAACTGTTAGATCAGCTGATGTTAAGAATCTTTCTCTCTCGGATGAAACGATCCAAGTAGTTGGTGTGTCCAACAGGCAAATTAAGACCAATCTTACAGAACCAGTGAAAGTCAGCATAAGGAAATTTTCAGAAATGCACCGCTTTGTGGTGTGTGACACCAGTCCTGTGAATTTATTAGGGAGGGACCTGTTGTGCAAAATGAATTGCACTATATTTTGTACTCCGGTTGGAATAGCTTTTGAAACACCAGATGATGATGTATTGTATAAAATGACCTTAGCTAACAGAGAAAGTGAAGTTACTGAAACATATGCTGTATTCTACCCTGATGAATTACCAAAAGAACTGAGAAACTCTGTAAAGGCAGAGGTTTGGGATTTCACTGGGGAAGATGTAGGATTAATGGGAAATGTAGATCCAGTCAAAATAACTGTAAAAGAAGGAGCAACATATCCAAATGTTCCACAGTACAGATTGACACCTGAAATAATTGAAGGTGTAACTCCTATAATAGAGAAAATGATCAGGCAAGGAATCTTGAGAGAAATAATGAGTAGTCCATGTAATTCACCGATAATGGGACTGAAAAAGCCTAATGGGAAATTCAGGATAGTGCAAGATTTGAGAAAGGTGAATAAAATTGTGGTATCATGTTGTCCCATTGTACCAAATCCATCAGTGATTTTATATCAGATTCCCCATGATGCAGAATGGTACACAGTAATTGATCTGTGTCATGCTTTCTTTTCCATCCCATTGCACCATGACAGTCAGCAAATTTTTGCATTTCGTTTTGGTGAGCGTATTTTGGCATGGTGCCGAATCCCACAGGGGTATACAGAGAGCCCCTCAATATTCAATCAGTTGTTAAAGAGATCTTTGGAGAGTCTAGAAATGCCAGGAAGCTCTGTATTGGTTCAATATAGTGATGACCTTTTAGTAGCGTCAAAAACACGTGAAGCCTGTGAGGTAGATACAATAGCCTTGCTGAATCATTTGGCAGACGGAGGGCTTAAAGTGTCACCCGCAAAACTACAGTTTTGTAAGAAGGAAGTGCAGTATCTGGGACACAACATTGAGAAAGGACTAAGGAAAATAACCATAGACAGAATCAGAATAATAAAAGGAATGAGAGCTCCCATGACTCAAAGAGAAGTGAGTATGTTTTTGGGAATGGTAGGGTACTGCCGTCAGTGGATTGGTAACTTTTCCTTGATCGCAAAGCCTTTGGTGCGATTGACAAGAAGTAATGTAAAAGATCCCCTTGAATTAAACAGAGAAGAATTGGCAGCATTTAGACAATTGAGAGATGGTTTCTGTGAAGCACCTGCATTAGGCATGCCTGATTATGAGAAAGAATTTGAGCAGTATTGCAGTGAGAGAAATGGATGTGCACTTTCTGTGTTGACCCAGAAACATGGAAAAATGAGAAGACCAATTGCATATTTTTCATCAATGATAGATCCAGTAGCTGTAGGTTTACCTGGATGTTTGAAAGCGGTGGCTGCAACATGTCGGAGCTTGGAGCAGAGTGAAGGAATTGTGATGGGATATCCATTGAAAGTGTTTGTACCCCATGATGTAGCGATTCCGTTGACAAGGAGTCGTACTCAGTATATGACACACAGACGGCTGACTAAGTATGAAAAGGTCATATTAGGTGCAACTAATGTGAGTCTTGCAAGATGTGTGAATGTGAATCCTGCAACTTTGTTGCCTAATGCTGAGATTGTGGAGGTGAGAGATGAAGTTGATCATGATTGTCTGGATGTACTTGATTTTTGTACCAAACCACGACCAGACATAAAAGATGTACCTTTGCCAGAAAGTGATTTTGTGATGTTCGTTGATGGGTCATGTTTGAGAATGGATGAAGGAGTGCTAAGTGCAGCGTATGCAGTATATACAGTCACAGCAGTAATTGAAGCATCATATTTGAAAGGAGTGAAATCAGCCCAGGTAGCTGAACTTGTGGCTTTGACTAGAGCATGCAAGATTGGAAAAAGTGTGAGTGTGACTGTGATAATTGACAGCCAGTATGGCTTTGGAATCATCCACGACTTCGGCCAACTATGGCTACAAAGAGGTTTCCTGACCTCGAGTGGAACTCCCATTAAGAATGCAGACGTGGTTGGAAAATTGCTTGAGGCGATACAGCTGCCTAAACAATTGGCTGTTGTAAAATGTGCTGCACATAGTCAAGGTGGTGATTATATTGCCACCGGGAACAGGTATGCCAACGACATGGCACAGTATTGTGCACGAAATCAGAATTCGGTCAATCGGGCTAAGGAAAGAGAAATGTCTTCTTGCTCATTGATGTTCACTAACATTGTGGGAACTTGGGAAGAGGTAAAACAATTGCAGGATGAGGCAGGAGATGAAGAAATGAGACAGTGGGTAAAAGCAGGATGTGCCCCAAGGGAAAAGGATCATGTGTGGGTCTATCGAGATGGAAGACCAGTTATGCCTGATAGCATGATGTCTACCATGGCACGAAAGTATCATGGTCAGGGACATATTGGGAGAGATGCCATGATCAGGTCGTTTAAGCAAACCTGGTACAATGCAAAATTCAGACTTGTAGCAGAAAGTCTTTGTCAGAGATGCTTAATATGTCAGCAGTACAATCCTGGAAGGAAGACAGTAGTGAGTCTGGGAACAATAGGTCGAGAAGGAGGGCCTTTCACCAGAATGCAAGTAGATTTCATTGAGATGCCTCCCTGTAACAGACTGAGGTATGTTTTGGTAGTGGTCTGCCTATTCTCCAGGTGGGTGGATGCATTCCCAACAAGAAGAAACAATGGGTTGACAGTAGCCAAGCTACTGTTGAGGGAATTCATCCCCAGGTTCGGGTTCCCAGTGACAATTGAGTCAGACCGAGGAGGACGTTTCCATAATGAGATTGTAGGATTAATTTGTGAAGCATTGAATGTACAACAAAAACTACATTGTGCCTACCGACCAGAGGCTTCTGGTGTAGTTGAACAGATGAATGGTACTATCAAAAATACAATAGTGAAAATGTGTTTGGCCACAGGTATGAAATGGTCTGATGTCTTGCTTCTAGTACTCATGACAATAAGGGCCATTCCAGACAGAACTACAGGATTGAGTCCTCATGAAATAATCATGGGACGTGCAATGAGACATGTGTTTATACCAGTCAACAAGCTGATGACAATAACTGATGACATGGTGTTGGAATACTGTAAAGGCCTGGCTGACGCAGTTCATTCTGTGTTTCATCAGGTTGGACCAGATGCCACCACACTTGAAAAGAAGCAAGCCCATGATCTGAGCCCAGGTGATTGGGTAAGGATAAAAGTCCACAGAAGAAGAAATTGTCTTGTTCCAAGGTGGGGAAAACCACGACAAGTCATTCTGACCACGACCACAGCTGTGAAGTGTGCTCGACTGAAAAACTGGATCCATGCCAGTCATACATTGAGAATTCCAAATCCGGTGGACAGCACAGGAAAAGAATACTTAGATGAATCAGAATCAAGCACTGAATCAGATGACGAAGGGTCAAAGACACAAGGAAACTCTGAAACGGGGGAAACAGAACAAAGATCAGCTTTAGTCCCCAGAAGTATCGCTCTGAGAAGAAGATTGCAGATTTCCGAATCTAGCGATTCTGGAAACGAGCAAGAAGCGCAGGGTTCCAAGAAGGAACACAGGAAGAAAAGAGGAAAGAGTACTGAAGACGCAACAAAAGAAATTTGTGAAAAGAAAGTACCAGATGAAAGACTGAGAGAAATTTCACCTGAAATAACAAATCTAAGTGAACAAGGGACAGGTACAGAGAGAGAGGGACAGATTTCTGCGGAAGACCCCCGAAGAGGTGTAGGGAACTGCAACATCCAGTGAGGTGAAGGGACAAGTAGCCAGCAGGAAGATTGCGTGCCGTAGACTAGGCCTGGGCAAAAATTTCGTTCCGTTCGCGGAAATTGCGATAATTTGACATTTTTGCGTTCCGCGGAGAGCGCGAAAATGTCAAAAATTCCGGTTTCCGCAGCTTGGCGATAATTTGTTTCTTGCTCGCGCTGTAAAATGATACATTCTCGCGCGCGCGCGATCGCCTTACCTGAATCCCTGCGTTCGCCGACAAGTTTTCTTGATCCGGTCGCGTTCTCTATGAGATGTTGTATTGTTTTTAGCCATTTGCGCTGTCTCGCGACAGTTCGCGCCCGCAGTGACGTCATGCGTCGCGCGATCACGTCTTTCTTCTAGCGATCATGCACCGCGAGAACAACTCAAAACAAGATGGCCGCGCCCGCAAGCAACCACATGGGTAAGTTGGCGACCCGCAACCATGCAGAAAATCTCGCGAACATGCCGGAAAAAAACTTCCGCATCTTTGCGATATTTCTGCTTGTTTGCGATAATTTTAAACATTCTCGCGATAATTTGCGAAGGTTAATTCCGCAAATTTCGCCCACCCCTACCGTAGACCCGAGGAGGGACAGAAGTAGGGAAAACAAAACAAGTGGTGGAAGAAGAAGTTGCTGAAAAGACAAAGCAAGTTGAGACAGAGTCTGAAGAGGGTGAAAATGAAATACTTGAAGGTCGAGTTCTAAGAAAGAGAGCTTGGAGGAATGAAAAGAATGACAAAGGAAGTAAAGTAAAAAGAGTTGCAAGAGATGATGTTTGGCCCAATAAAATAAGGAAACTGAGATACAGACTGACACGAGTGAATTCACCAAGAGCTGAACAGGTGAATGAAGTGACAAGTCAAGAAAAATCAAAAGAAGACGAATTAACGGAAGACAAAGAGAGTAGAAGAACAAGGAAACCTAACCAGAAGTATAAGTCACCAGAATGGACGTACGAGGATGAAATAGAATCGGAAATCCTGAGTTCTCTTGTCCGACATTGGAGAAGAAGAAGCGGAAGTTCAGGAAAATCCATATTTGGAAGACGAGAGGAGAGTGAAGAACGATGAGATGCCAAACTGAATAAGTTAAGAAAACTATTGATGAAGAAAACAAGATATTGAATTAAAAATGGTGACTGGTAGAACCAAATAGGTGTTAGAACCTTAGGTTAGAAAAACTAGTTGTGAAGTAAAAGAAGCTAAGTCAAAAGACACGGTCCATTTTAACAAGATGGCTAACATAGAAAGTAGTAAAGGTAGATGTACATTCATGAAAAGATGGTGTAAAATGTGTTGTTGTTGTACAGGATTATTAATACTTTTGTTGAGCATCCTTGCTCTTGTCATTTCCTTTAAGGCTACTATAGACACATTAGAAGGACATAGTGAAAATAAAACTAATATAGGGAAGATTCCAAAAGTAGTTCCAACTAGAATAGATAAAAATTATTTGCATAAAGACAGGTCAATAACAGATTTTTCTAATAATGTGTTTTCAAAATTATTGTATGAATATGTAAAGACAATGGACGTACGGGACTGCTACGTATGTATGCAGTTACCTGCATCTGTTTCTGAGGAAGTGACATATCATCACCTTCTGGCAACGTATGGAATAACATGTAGTGTAATAGCTAGTTTGTTTTATGAGACAGGGAAATTAGAATATTATTTTTCAGATGTAGATAACATTTTTGCGTAGGTGCCTTCTTATAATAAATTGAACAAAGTAAAACCTGCTAAGGTATTAGGTGAATTCTTTTTAGAAACTAAGGAACTAACATTAGAGTACATTTTTAGAAACAATTTAACAGGCAGTTTGAAGAAGGAGGAAAAGACATTCCTAGACATGGTTGAGGAAAGGAGATTGAAAATGCAAAGAAAAGCAGCAGTAGGGAAAGTGGAGAAAACAATCTGGGATATAGAAAAAGAAAAACATTTGAAAGGAGAAGCTAGTCCAACTATAGCTTTAGATTGGCCTCAGAAAGGGAAATTTTGCATTCGAAGGAATCAAACTGCATATGATAATTATTTTCTAGGTAATAGTGAGTGCCATGATACATATCGAATCATGGGTGGATGGGGATTCAAAGGTGGAAGAGATCCAGTCTTTCCTGGATTATATTTTATTTGTGGGAACAGGGCATATTATCGTTTGCCAGACCATTGGTATGGCACATGTTACGTAGGCCTGGTCTTTCCAAATATCTTTCATATGGATAGAGGAGAAGATGGTGTACATAGCTTAAGTAATCATTTAGTTAGAACCAAGAGAGAATCTTGGGCAGAAATTGTAGGTGATATTTTCAGGCATTGATACCAGCAGTGGGGATAACTCTGAATGCAAACAAAATTAGAAAATTATCAACAGTAGTGGATCGCTTGTCAACAAGCACCGCTGGAGGATTTTTATTGGTTAACACTGAAATGGTTGCCATGCGTCCTATGGTAATGCAAAATCGACTTGCCCATGATATTTTATTGGCAAAAGAGGGTGGAGTCTGTGGAATGCTGAAAGTTCAACATTGTTGTACTTACATTCCTGACGAAAGCAAAGATCTGAAAACTTATATTAAGAATATTACTGAATTGCATGATGAACTTGCACCACTGGAGGTTGAAGGTGTTTGGGATGGAATTGGAAAGAAAATAGCTGCTATTAAGAATTTCTTAGTAAAAATAGGTAGTACTCTTATGGGTAAAATATTGTTTCCATTAACATGTGTAATCTGCATAGTTTTAATGATAAGATTATGTTGTATGTGCTGTAGAAACAAGATTATGTTGTATGTGCTGTAGAAACAAGAAAAATAAGAAAAGAATAAAAAGAGAAAATTCAAAAAGAAAAGATAAGAAACAAGAAAGAGAAATTGAAGAAATAGAATTGGAGGAGTGGAAGGAGAGTATGTATGAATCAGTAAAAAGAGAAGACGTAGGTGAAACTGAATTATGAGAAAGAGCAAGAAAACATTTTAAAGATTCCGTAAAGACAGAACAAAATTTTGGGTGGTGTGGTGATAAATCACCAAAGGGGGATTGCTGGAGCGGGTTATGCAAAAGTTTGTATACCCACCCCATTTTGCATGTCGTGTTTTTAATTAGATTCATTAATTAATTATAATTCTACTAATGGTTTGGAGTGATGTGGAAATAATTAATCAACCTTATTAATGACTGAAATACCCGTGGGATTTGCATCTGCATGTCCTAATTAATTACGTAAACTAAATTTCGTACGCATACTAATGATAGATAATTAGAACATTGCATGATATATGTTGCTTTAGTGATGTAATTGTGATTCGTGCTTTATTTAGTAAGTATAATCGCATTGAGTGTTGCTTTTGGCTAGATAAATACACACACATATGAGTATTAGCGAGGGAATAACATTTAATCAGTCATTTCTATGTATTAATTACGTTTTTGTGTTTCTTTGCTTAAGTTGACTATTCTGGCCTATCGAATGATGGCTGCTCTTGGTGCCAACCCGACTGCCAACGCTGAACAAGGCTTGGGTGAAGTGCGCCTGCGCAAAGATGAGCAACAATGGCCTTGTCCTGACCCCAGGCAAGCTGTACTTATCAAGGCCATTGGGAATGGTGCCAGCGCTACAGACAAAAGACTTTATTAAAGAACCGGAACCAGCAAGTATGCTGACAACATGGACTAAACCTTATGGGAACGGAGAGGTTGACCCCTGATCAGCTAATCAGAACAGTTTAAAACTCAATTTTGTTACATTTTGTTATTGAAATTATTATAAAAACCCATAGAATAGAGAGGTCGGGATGTCGCTCCTTCGATTTCCTGATGATATGCTGACGGAGAGGACGGTGACACTGCAGGACAGCTGTTAGCCTGAATATTTGACGGACTGAATTAATGCCCAGACTCCTGATGAACTGAATCTGCTAAAATTGATGGGCATAGATTTGCGAGGCTACAAAATTTGACATAGAGGACGACTTTAGCCAGAGTAGGTAAATATGAATGGCAACTTGATCAAATGAATGATTTAATCTGCAATATTAATATAAATTTGGATTTGAACATCTACAGAAATGAGTTGGGTTGTTTATTCATTGAAATGTGTTAATGAAAAGGTTAATTAGAGTATTAGAAATTCACTTAAATCTACAACTAACAGATCCGTCCCGGTTATGAGGGAAATACCAAATGTGGAATCTAGGGCCTAATGAGTATAAGAAGGGTTTGTAGGTTTGTTGCTCATTAGGGTAAAGTGGTATCTTCCTCCCGCATTATCCAGCGCTTGGAAGGATAATCGCCTCTCGCATGGACTGATAGTGAGTGTATGTTGGTGTTATGGGCCCCACCAGCGAATGTATGGATAGTGTGCGTGTGTGAGATTTTTTTTTTAGTCCGTGACAGTTGGGAGGGATTTTGCACTCCGCGCTGCATCAAGGTCACTGGAAGTAGATACATAACTTTGAACATCAACTGGTTTGAGAGCCATTGTGATGAATTTTGGTGCAAAATCTCTTTCATGACTTTTCCTCTTTATAGCATTAGATGTCCTGAGTTCTTGGACTTTTGAGTGGGTCGTAGGGATATCAAAGGGGAGAGGATATCCAACTACAACTTGTACTCAAAAATAACACTACACCCCATTTTTCCAGTCAAACCACTACCTGAATATTCTCAACAAACACATTAAACAGAACTCTTAAACGTGTGTGCAGCACAACACCTAGCATGAAGGCCACTGAGTTGGAAACCTGCTGCCAAATGAACGGTATTGTCCAGCACCAAGCTAACATACATCTTGGAACCACTCAGATGAAGCAATCATGAACATATGGCACCTTCCTGCATGTAACACTGCATCATTACTATTACAAGGGTAGGAAAACACTGATGTGTTTTTGAAATAAAGCTTCAAAAAAGCAAGGGCTCAAGCCCCTTGACCCAGGCACATCCCCAAGACCGTGTGAGCTATAACACGTGTCCCTGTTGTACCCCAGGGGAACATCCCCGAGAATGTTATTGGGCAGATGAGATAGAGAGATGAGCATTTGCTTTGATCCTCCAGATGCAGGTGTGACCTGAGTGTGAGCAAAGTTTGGAGAGGTGTTAAGATGTGTTTTAGAGACGTATGGTGACCATTTTGGTTTGTAATTGTTTATGCAGTAAAATGTGTCCCTGAAACAGGAACTGGGTCACACTATTGGAAATATGAGGTTGTGAAACTAGAAAGAACTTTCGTTAGATATGCTTCGGATTACATGAGGATGCTAGCCCAATTCATTGATAATCACAGGATCTGTGACCACATGTGTACATTTGACTTTCAGATCTGCATCCATGAGTGTGATGAACCAGGGAATATGTGCTGCACCATGCATTGTCTCACCGATCTTCAGTGATGCAGTCCTCTTTATTGTATCATATAATAATTCTCTCTTTTAACCATAACTTCCACCGTGTGCACCCCAACAACTCCCTCAAGGACAGTATGCAATCTAGAGGTCACCTTTGATGATGAAAAATGTCAAGCCTGCCAATCTGCCACATGACTGGATCACAATCACATTGAAATGAAATTAAATTTTTATTTGCAACGCGCACTAATACCTGAGGGTGTCTAGGCGCGAATCCTCTAATTTTAATAGAGAAAGAAGGGGGGACGGAAATTTACAGAAAATAGCAACACCCGGTTGAAGGACCTTATTTTATTTTTTAAACAATCAGGTTTTTAAAAATTTGCGAAAAGAGGGAAGATTAGTTTCTTTCTTAAGTACCAGAGGCAGTGAGTTCCACAACCTGGATGTGCCTGCCACAAAACGTCTACGCCCCCAAGATGCTGTTTCAGCCCTTGAAATTACAAGATGAAAAGATGAAGAAGATCAAAGCATACCTCCTGAATCTGTGTTTAAAATAAACAGGGCCATGTCCATGTAGTGCTTTAAAAGTCAATTTTCCGTCATAACCGGCAGCCAATGATATATTGGCAGAGTGTGGGATACCAATTGATATTTGTGGGATGGCAAGCAATATGCATGCTGCAGCATTTTGGAGGACCTGCAGCTTATTTAAAAATCTAGATTGAATATTTAAGAATAGTGCGCTGCCATTGTCAATCTTTGATAAATTAAGTGCCAAAATTACAGCTTTCTGAAGATCTAAAAGAATAAAAGGTAGAACTTTCCTGAGGGTTTTAATCATGAGAAAGCAGGAGAAGGTGATGGCATTTATTTGGCCTTCGAAAGACAATTTATTGTTGAAGTAAACTCCTACATTTTTTACCTTAGTGACCGGGTTAGGAATATCTCCCAGTTCCCGCAGCCACCAGCAAGGTGTCCAAAACGAGGTGTCACGTCCAAATAAAAGAACCTCAGTCTTGAGACAATTTCTGGACATCCACTTTCCAACTTCATGCATACAACCATGGAATCTAAAAGCAGTGTCCTCAGGACTACCCACCAGTGATGCCATGATCTGCGTATCATCAGCATATGACACCACCACAAAGCCAAATTACTTTATTAAAGTGGCAAGGGGGGTGACGTAAAGGTTAAAAAGCGTCGGACTTAATGATGAGCCCGGCGGCACCCCACAAGGAAAGGAAAAAGAGGTGGACCTAAACCCATCAAGCTCCACCAATTGCTCACTATCTGCAAGGAAAGATTTTAGTTCAAGTGCCCTGCCGCAAAGAGGTCCAACAGGATCAAGGCTGTCTTCCCTCCTCTGTCCAGTACTTCCCTAATCTCCTCCGATAAAATGATCAGTGCCAGCTCGGTACTATGTTGGCATCTAAACCCATATTGTGTGCCGTCCAGGAGATTGTTCTCCTTAATGAACTGAGATAATTCAATATTCATTGCCTTCTTTAATATCATAGCTGGAAAAGGCAGCAGAGAAATCGGCCTATAGTTGTTGGGATCCTTGAAGTTTATTTAGATTATATTTTTTCAACAAAGGGAGAATAGACGCTTTCTTCTACTCTCTTGGAAAATAACCATCCTGAAACATCTTGTTAAAGATATCTTTGAGGTAACCAACCGTAACCTCAGGAGCTAAATGGAGAAGCTTTTATTTCAGGTCAGTTTCAAATTATGAAACATTTTGTTACTCTGATAAATGTTCTCAGAATCTAACACCATTTTTATGACCGCCTCTCAACTATGTTCCCCTCTGATTTGGAATATGTTTGTAACTTGTTACAAGTCCATGCCATATGCAAGTGAACTCTTGCTTCTGGTTCGCTCCTGAGACTTACCAGAGAATCAATCATAGACATTTTGAATAATTTCCCCCATGTGTTGTAGTATCTATTTCCTTTGGCATTCTCACTGACTTTTGTCCTGGATCTTGCACATTCTTTAAGACAAGAAAGCATACCCTTCCATATGATAGGGCTCCAGATCGTCGAATTTTACTTAGATTCTATCTGGAACCCCAAATTTCGAAAGAAATTCATAAAACCTATACATTTCTTTCTATTCTGTCTTCTCTCCCTGTGCGTTATATTCCATTGGTGATTTATCTGGAATATTAAAAAGAATTTGCAGTATCTAGCTGCTAGATATTTGCAGTATTCTTGTTGCCATTTCAAACTTTTGCCGCAGAACAACAAATAAATTTTTGA
Source organism: Triturus cristatus (assembly GCF_964204655.1). Lineage (NCBI taxonomy): Eukaryota > Metazoa > Chordata > Amphibia > Caudata > Salamandridae > Triturus > Triturus cristatus. The sequence continues at coordinate 425,238,144 of NC_140587.1, forward strand.
CTGCTGCTATATTTCTCACTGACATTATGACCGCCAAAACCATCCATGCTCATCCAAGCTTCTGCCTATTCTGCTGCCATAAATCTGTGCTCTCGCCAAATTGCAAAAGAGAATATTGAGAAATTAGTTTCTGGAGAGGTATGGGTAAAGGAAGGAGGGAAGCTTGCCAATGATGAAAAGACCACGAAAATTGGGTTAAACACACGTGAAGAAAAAGATGGTGGGTCAAATGGACAAAGCCTGGAAAGAAATGGGAATGAAGAGAGCTATACCACAGATTGGGACAATCTAAGGGCGATAAAGGGGACAAGAGAGTGGACTGTGGGGTATATGTGCAAGAACTGCCGCTAACTAGTGTTACCGTTAGTTAGCGGCAGTTTCCCCCCCCCCCCAAAGTCTCCCAACAGCCAGGATGACCAGTCAGGGTCCCAGGGGAACAGGAAATTCAGGGCTACAATCATGAAAACCAGTGATGCATCACTTATCATTGTACACTCCTTGCAACACCATGGCATCCAAAACCTTGAAAGCGCGGACAGTCCCCGGGGCATGGAGGCCTCGCTGGGCTTGCTTCTGGGACCCGGAGTGGGAGGCAGAGGTGCTGTGGAGTTGATGGGCTGTGGCGGTAGACATTGAAGCATCAGCGATCGTCCTTACCTGGTGGTGAAGTCTGGCAGGTCGCATGGAGACACGTTGCTGACCTGTGTGAGAAGACCGCCTGGTGCCCCTTGGAGCTGTGAACGGTAGAGGCGCTCCTGCGCACCAAAGTAGGGAGGTCTGCATCACATACCACGCACCACCACTACACCGGGGTGCACAGAGGAGATTACTAATGGTGGGCCGCACATCTCTGCATCACAAGCCGGAGGATGTGGCGCTGGTTGGACGCTGTGGAGGGTGAGGCCCCTGAGCTGCACCGAACTTGTGTGGCTGGAGTGCTGCAACTTCACGCCTAAGGGTCCCTGTTGCATCACCTGCATTGGGAGGTTCCCCAGCGGACTTGGCGCCGACTGCTGTACCCAGGCTTGTGAAATCCCACCTGGCTTAGGCTCCTGCTGGCTGAGTCACAGATTTGGAAAGAGTGCAGGGCATTGAGCCCCGGTGTCAGTGTCCAGGTGAGGAGAAGGTGGGACGCGTAACGGAGGAGGCCCGGGGGCGAGTCGGGCCGCGGCCCAGCACCTGTGGGTGACGCACACGATGCCCTGAGAAATGCCTGCGCTGCGACTGACCTACATCACTGAGGGCACTGCACAAGACTGGCGGGGGACTCCACTAACTGGCTCAAGTCACTGAGATCGGCCATTGGTGGCAGTGGGTGCCAGGGGCATGTAGGCCAGTTCTGGCCCGGGCCTTTAGGTATGCAGCTTGATCTGCCGTTACTCGCTGGGGAACACGGAATCTGGTCACCACAGTCAGATCGGAAGAGGCAACCGGGTGGTGCTGCCTTTCCTTGCCCCCTGCTAGTTTGCTTTTGTGTGTACAGGGGACTAACCCTTGGTGGACTTCCTCATCCCACAGCGCTGCGCCGTCTGGTCGCTGCTGCTGCTGTCCTTATCTACTTCTAGTGGTTCCTCTGACCTGGAGATCAGGTGTGCGAGTCCTTCCTCCACCCGCAGACCCTGCCTGCGCCTCATCCCTGGTGGTCCAGTGGTAGAGCGTCACTGCTCTGCAGCTTGACTGCCCTCCTGTCCCTCTGTTCTGCTGTTCCTGTTCATCTTTCTGCTCTTCTCCGTTGCTTTCCTACCTTTTTATTTTTTTTATCTTTGCTTTGTTTGGCTTTGTTTTACCTTTGCTTTTTTGCAGGTCTTTTTTACCTATCCTCTCCCTCGTTGCGATCCCCCAGTGTCCTTTCCAGCGTTTCCCGCCTCCCAGCTGTGCAGCCCCCCTGGCAGACACTGTGCGGCAATGCGCTGCGGGTGTGCCACTGGTGCGCCAAAGGGAAGACAAAGGCAAGCCCGTCTGCGTCCGTCCGCCCCTGTATCGTGCCCAGCACCAGGTACCCTGCCTCTCGGACAGTCCACCCCTAATACGCTAGCACCCTCCTCGCCCTCAACCCTGGACGCCACGCCGCCTGCCATCTAGCATCACCGTAGAATACCCTTGCACCCTGCGCCTGCCAAAACTGCAAACGCACCTCCTTCCAAATCAGCACACCAACACCTCTTGCCGCCCAGCCAACCAACTAATCAGAACAAAGGAACAAGGCTAAGAGGGATCAATCTCGTTTATTTTTACTTATACTCAAGAAACAATTAATTTTCTCGGTAACAACTTATTTCTTATAAGGAACTATATTCATCAAAATTTATCAGGGACGAATATCTCTTGGTGAACATCAGAACACTTCAACACAAAATATATACAGATTTGCACAAACATGAAGCAAAACAACAACCTCTATTTACAATTTCATTCAATCATATGAAATACAAATACACATACAATTTATGTACACAACAAACTATCAAATATCAATTCCCCTAATCGTGGTTCCAAATCTATGTATACTTGTTATTTATAGTAATACATTTGGAGGAAATCCTTTTTGGCATCCGAGGTATTACTCCTCTCCTATTGTTTTATGTGTCTGCCAAACAAAAATAATTCTTGAATCAACACACTTAGTGGATTCCTCCTACGTCAAAATGTCGACGCGTTCGCGTTTCAGCCTCCAAATATTTGGCCTCTTCAGGACGGGGATAACAAACTATCTGGTTCAAGTCTGGGCGGGTATTGCAGGGGCAGTACGCAAAACAAAGTCTTCTCAGTGTCTCAAAAAATTAATTAATGCCTTGTTCAGGTCCAGCCGGACCTCTCATGTGGCGTAACGTAACTTCAATATCTTTTACATCTGGTCCATTGCCTCAGTATGGCGGTCTCATTTGGTGAAACTGAAGCGGCGGAATCAGAGGCGTGTACGCGAGCCCGTATCATTGGGCGAGTGAGAGGGATCGAGTGGAACAATTGTAAAGCGACCCCGAAACTTGTTGATTAAGACGTATGGCGATTTTTTACATACTGAGGCAATGGACCAGATGTAAAAGATATTGAAGTTACGTTACGCCACATGAGAGGTCCGGCTGGACCTGAACAAGGCATTAATTAATTTTTTGAGACACTGAGAAGACTTTGTTTTGCGTACTGCCCCTGCAATACCCGCCCAGACTTGAACCAGATAGTTTGTTATCCCCGTCCTGAAGAGGCCAAATATTTGGAGGCTGAAACGCGAACGCGTCGACATTTTGACGTAGGAGGAATCCACTAAGTGTGTTGATTCAAGAATTATTTTTGTTTGGCAGACACATAAAACAATAGGAGAGGAGTAATACCTCGGATGCCAAAAAGGATTTCCTCCAAATGTTTTACTATAAATAACAAGTATACATAGATTTGGAACCACGATTAGGGGAATTGATATTTGATAGTTTGTTGTGTACATAAATTGTATGTGTATTTGTATTTCATATGATTGAATGAAATTGTAAATAGAGGTTGTTGTTTTGCTTCATGTTTGTGCAAATCTGTATATATTTTGTGTTGAAGTGTTCTGATGTTCACCAAGAGATATTCGTCCCTGATAAATTTTGATGAATATAGTTCCTTATAAGAAATAAGTTGTTACCGAGAAAATTAATTGTTTCTTGAGTATAAGTAAAAATAAACGAGATTGATCCCTCTTAGCCTTGTTCCTTTGTTCTGATTAGATGTTCCTTACCCAGGCGTGGGAGGGTTATTTGGGTATGCCCCAGTATACTTTCTTGCCCAGCCAACCAACAGCGCACCTGACCAGCTCAAATGCATCCTCCTCATTGTGTGGTCCCTCCACAAATACGCCACAGACATCTGGGACCTCCTCGACGCTACCTCTTCAGACATCGCCTTCTTCATGGAAACCTTGTCCAACCAGTGCTCTGGATCAGACATCGCCATCCCTGATGGCTACAAAATCACAGACAAGGACCACCCCGACTGTTCAGGAGGAGGCATTGCCATTGTCTTCAAAAGCATACTGCGACTAACCACGCACTCTAATGACACAACAGTGACCATGACACCTCCACGTCCAGATCTGGACCAACACCAACACCATCCTCAGCGGCACCCTCGTCTAAAGGCCCCCCGGGCCATGAACCCCCTTTCACCAATGCCATTGTAGACCTCATTGCACCCCAGGCTTTCCCATCCACTGACCACATCCTACTAGGAGACCTCAAGTTCCACCTGGACAACTCCAGGGACCAGAATACCACTCCAAGAAGGCTAACTGCTTCACTCCCGGCCTCCACTTCTCCAGGCGCACCTGCAGACGTCTCGAGAAGAGATGGAGCCACAATACCCCTGAAATCCGCTGTCAATGCACACCACACAGAGGAAAAGGAAATCCCCTGGACTGATAGGTTTTTTGCAGGAAGGTGTCCCTTCCTGCACAACATCAATCAAATCCGTAACACCATGGCTCAAGGGTGCCTGCGTTGGCGCATGGCAGCCATTGTGCGTCAATGAAGGGAAAAATACAGGGGGGCTCATTCATGAGCCCCTTCCGACAGTTTAAAGCCGCCGGAGTATCATTTTCTTGACTGACTTGCAGCGTTAATTTTGCACCACGTTGCACCGTATTTACAAAGTGACGCATCTAGGCATATGCGTGACCATGTGAAGTCCTGTGACACATTATACCTGCATCAGGCATGAGGTATGCAGGGTGGACGTTACCACGCAACCAAGCCTCATAGGAGTGGTGCAGTGTATCCATATGAATTCACTACGACAATTCTAGGACGCCACTGCGTCAGAACCTTACGCCTGCCTAATGGCAGGCGTAAGCGTGACGCAATGCCACAGGGATAAGCTGGCCCCATGCATTGCTGGAGTTTCATCATGCATGTGACACAACTGCAGCAATGTGTGACTTTAGCACTGACAGATATATCAGGATTCCAGATGTATCGATCATTAATTACGACATGGCGCGCCGTACAGTGAATACAGCGCATCCATGGTGTTGTAAGAAGGGAGCAGTGAAAAGGGTTGCAACACTGTTTTTTCGCAGCGTTGCAACACTTTTCATGGATGACGCCCAGGATTCGCCCTATCTTATTGATAGTGCACATTCCTGCCCTTTTGTTTTGTCGCAGGGCAGCGCAGCAAGATTCCTTACAGCACTGTCCAGCACCTATACCTTCTGAAATGAGGCCCCAAGTGTTTGCACCTATTTTAAGACCAGCTCTTTTCTGGTCTTAAAAAACTGCCTCTAACTGGAGTTAGAGGCAGTTTTTCAATCCCCACTGGCTCTGTGAGGCCTGTGTTTTACAAATTAGAACAATCTGCCCTTTAGAGGTGTAATTTTCTAATAGCCTCAGAGCTCTCCGTAGCGGGCTCTGTGGCCATTAAAAGGCCCACTCCCTTGTTAAAGGACCTAGCCTTCGGCTCGGGCCTTTAACACGGGAGCTGGACTTTCATGACCAGTAGAGCCCGCTATGGCAGGTTCCAAGGCTATAATAGAAAAAGAGCACAGGAAGAATAGCACTAAGAACTGACCGGAAATAGGAGAAAGTAGGAAAGAAGTAATGGAAAGGGGAAAGAAGGAAAAGCAAGAGAAAGAGTAAAGGGCCACTAATGAACAGAATCGTAAGAGGTGGATGCATAAGAGGAGTTCGAGTGTACTTGAAAGATGAGGAGAGGACGGTCAACAATTGGGCACAAGGAGAAAAGACAATAAAGAGAAGAAGGAGCGAGCAGAAAGTGGAATAGCAGGAAGATATAGTGGGAAAAGACAGAGCGGAAGAGGGAGGAGCAAACAGGGAGAAGGAAGGGGTATAATTATCTCAAGCCGCTCTGTAGGCAGCCTAGCCTGGCACGGCACCAGTGATGCCACACACAAGCATCACAAAACCTTGCTGCTGCTTTACTCTCTTTCCACAAGTGACACATGTATTTCTTGTACCATCCAGTTTGGGAGCTGCGTTCCTAAACCAAGGTGCATAGAAACACATATGCGCCCTCCATGAAGGCATAGCTTAGACCCTACATAATCAGCTTCCTTATGTTCCGGATTTGTCTGCCTAGTTAAAAGGGAGCGTTCGCCGAAGTGAACCGAAGATGACACCGTGAGCTTCACTGCTCTTGACAGCGCGGCTCGCAGCGCCGGCTTATTGCATCTGCCGGTTTCATAAAATACCGCCCCGAGAGCCATCTGCAAGGAACTCAGCCTCACGTTTGCGGTTTGGTGAATACAGAGAGGAAAACATCAAATAATTGGAGCGTGTTTAGCTGTATTCCTTGCATGCTAATGTATGAAGGGAGCCCGATATTTCTTTCCACTTCGAAACAGCTCTCATAACCTGTTTGTTTCTTAGATTAGATACATTCCTGGTGAAAACAACCACGAGCGAGCTGTTTTAACACAGAATGCTTATTAGCAGAACTTAATTTGTTAAAAAATAAGTGCCATGGCCCTCGACAGGAGGCCACTGCAGCTTGTACCACCCATTGCCCTGCCAGCGCTGCCAAGGACAGAGCCCGTATCTTTACTGTTTTTGCTGCCAGTGTGACCGCGGGGGAGCAGGGACCACAACCCCCAGCATGCACAGCGGTGTGGACGCTGCCAACGCATATTCCACGCACCAGGGGGCGCTTAAAACCTGGGCAGGGCACCTGCAGCATGGGAGCCGGTATCTTAACTGTTTTTGCTGCCAGTGTGACCGCGGGGGAGCAGGGACCACAACCCCCAGCATGCACAGTGGTGCGGACGCTGCCAACGCATATTCCACGCACCAGGGGGCGCTTAAAACCTGGGCAGGGCACCTGCAGCATGGGAGCCGGTATCTTTACTGTTTTTGCTGCCAGTGTGACCGCGGGGGAGCAGGGACCACAACCCCCAGCATGCACAGTGGTGCGGACGCTGCCAACGCATATTCCACGCACCAGGGGGCGCTTAAAACCTGGGCAGGGCACCTGCAGCATGGGAGCCGGTATCTTAACTGTTTTTGCTGCCAGTGTGACCATGGGGTAGCAGGGACTACAACCCCCAGCCTGCATAGCGGTGCGGACTCCGCCAACACATATTCCACACGCCAGGAGGCGCTTAAAACCCAGCCAGGGCTCTCACAGCGTGGAACGCTCTCGGAGGTGCGAGGGCCGTGCCCAGGCAAAGCCCGGGCAAAGGGCGGGCCGTCTGCGCCCATCAGAGCACGGAGGAGTCTGGGCTGGGCCCACCTTTTTGGTTACCCGGATTTCTTATATCCAGACTTAGCCATCAAGCCACCAATTGCAATTCTGCAAAAGCAGCATCAAAGTACAGGTTTTTATTTTTCCTTTTCTCCCATTAAGTTGGTTACATCTCAAGTAAATTCCACCTGAAAGCTCAATTTGACCTAGTATGGGGAAACGGAAACCCGCCCTTGCTCCTAAAACAACTGACTCTACATTAGATGGTGTAGTGGCCTGTCCTGCCTCGCGCACAGGCTGCGCGAGGCGTATATGCCGCGTCTCGTGCTGCCTGCGGTGACGTAGGCGTTTGACAGTTGGTGATAACGATTATAGATAACGGTGTTGTTGTGAGCCACAGGCGATTAGTCGTGCCCGTGGGAGTTCGTCATTAAAGCCTTGCTGTTCCTGACTTCTGACTCCGTGTAGTCATTACATCAAGAAATTGGCGACGAGTACGACTCCCACAGAACCCACATACGGTCATCGGACGCACTGCGCACTCCTCACCTGTTGGTCGGTAACGAACCTCTGCCACAGCCGCACACTTAAAGACAAGCGTCTGCTTCCTGATTTCTCCTGATGATCGGTCCGCCTGAGGTGAGGAAACTTGTGACGGAAGGCGTTAGGCGCGCAGACTCCGCTGTTTGTCCCTCCCTCTCTGCCTTATGACACACGATCTTCCCCGCCCAGCTCTTAAAGAGGCAGCCTCGTTTATGGCTTTTTCAAGGCTTATCATCGAATAAGTGCTGGGGCTTGGGAAAATTGGACTGGTGTGTTCTTAGCAAGTGGGAAAAAAACGCATTAAGGCAAAAAGGGGTTCCTCACCCTGCATTTGGCAAACAGGATATGACGTGGGCACGATCTTGAAAAAAAAGATAACATATATTCTTCTCGCAGTCTCTATTGTGGTTATTTAGGCTGTTTTAAAACGTTGTGGCTCATCAAAAATATTGGCTTTGATGTAAATTTGTACACTCTTGGGATTGCCACCGTTAACTACATATAAGTTGGAACAATAAATACCTACATTTCCTCATTCGCACGTTTGAAGAAAACCTTACATGATGCAGTCTATTCTTCCTCCACCTCCTTTCCTGGACACACCTGGTGAACCTCCTGTGCCTTGGAGAAAGTGGTTTGATGCGTTTGAAAATTACCTGGGTGCAATAGGAGCACATAGGTTCAGGGCAGAAAGGAAAAAGTTTTTACTACTGCATTCTCTGGGGTTTGAAGGGAGGGAAACCCTTAAACATTTACCTGACGTAGTGGGTGAAGAAGAAGAAGATGCGGATGAATACAAAGACACAGTGAAGAAATTAAAAGTCAGATTTGATAAGCAACCCAGTGTGGTGGTATCTAGGCATAAATTCTTTAAAAGAATGCAGAAAACCGAGGAAGATGTAGACACATACATTACTGCCTTGAGGAAGTTGGTGGCAGAATGTGATTTTGAAAATTTCAGTGAACAATTGATTCGTGACCAGTTCATAGGAAAATGTCTGGACAAAACCATAAGACAAAAGCTCTTATCGTTGGAAAATCCCTCCCTGGATGAATCTATTCGCATAGCGAAAAGCATTGAAACGTCACAATCTTCAATAAAGGAACTGGAAAGTAAAAGTGTTGAAGTTGTTACCCCTGTCCGTTTTAAAAAGTATGAGAGGAAAAAAGATTATCAGCCAAGTAATTTTTTCAAAAGGACTGATATCTGTTACAGATGTGGATATCCCTCCCATGTGAAAAGTGGTAGACCGTGTCCTGCGAGAAATGCAACCTGTCGCAAATGTGGGAAATTGGGACATTTTGACAAAGTATGCCAAAGCCAAAAATATAAGAAAGAACCGGTGGCATGTCCCATTGATGCAAGTGGTAGTGACAGCGATGACACTCTGTGTGAACTCAAGGACATGGTTGTAGTTGTCAGCGAAGGGAACATAAGAAGTGGTAACCCTGATGACTGTATAGATCCCTATGCCATCATTGGAGTAGGCGAAGAAAGGTTGAGACTGCTTGTAGACTCTGGTGCAAGGATCACAATGATCAGTGAATCTTTGTTCAGGAAAAAATGGGGTAACAGACCTCTGCAACCGCCTGACCGTGAACCTGTATCCTATGAAGGGAGAAGTATAGAACTGATGGGGTACTTTGAGGACATCTTGATTTTCAAGAACAGGCACATTTATGGAAAAGTATACGTCGCCGTCAATGGATTAGACATATTGGGATGGTTCCACCAAGGTTTGTTCAGTATGATGCTGTGCCCTGGAGCTAAGGAACAGATTCTGGTTGTGCGGGACCAAACACATGTTGAGGAACTACTCAATAAATATCCTAGAGTGTTTTCTGGCGAATTGGGGAAAATCAAAGGATTCAAACACAAGATCAAGATAAAGAGTGATGCTGTACCGGTAAAACACAAAATAAGGAGTATCCCTTTCAGCATAAGAGAAGACTTGGAAAAAGAACTTTTGTCCATGCAAAAAAGAGGGGTTATTGAACCCATAGAATCGTCTGACTGGTCATCAGCATTGGTCGTGGCAAGGAAGAAAAATAATGATCTCAGAATCTGCATTGATTTGCGCAATCTAAACAAGGTCATCTGGGTGGATTCGCATCCTCTACCGAATATATCTGAAATGCTGGGTGTAGTTGAAGGGGCCAAGGTTTTCACCAAATTAGATCTGGCCTCGGCATATCACCAAATTGAACTGGACAAGGATTCACGCCATTTCACTGCGTTCAACTCTCCTGCAGGTTTGTTCCAATTTTGTCGAATGCCTTTTGGGTTGGCCTCAGCAGCCTCTGTTTTTCAGAGAGTCATGGTCAATTTACTGAAGGGGATAAAAAATGTGGCCATATTCCAAGATGACATTCTGCTGTTCGCTAAAGACCAACAAGAACACGACATAGTGTTGAACAAGATCTTGTCTATATTCCAGGAACATGGGGTGGTCCTAAAAAGGGACAAGTGTGAATTCTCTAAAGACAAGATGGATTATCTGGGTCACACGATATCAAGTGAAGGAGTCACGCCCAAACCGAGTTTGGTTCAAGCCATTGTTGATGCCTCCGCTCACAAAGACAAAGCAGGAGTCAAATCACTGTTAGGTCTCACAGAATTTTATGCCCGCTTTATTCAAGACTATGCTACAAAGATTCGTCCCATTTCCAAGCTGCTCCAAGACAGAAGTGAATTTGTGTGGGATGAAGAATGCAAAACCGCCTTTGATTGGATCAAGGAACAACTTAGCACTGTCAAGGCCTTGAAGCCATTTGTACAAGGGGTCCAGTGTACCTTGACTGTTGATGCTAGCAGTTACGGACTGGGCGCTGTTTTGACACAGATTGTTGACCAAAAGGAACACACTGTAGGGTTTGCATCCAGAGTACTAAGAGAAGCAGAGACTCACTATTCAGTCATTGAGAAGGAGCTTCTAGCGTGTTGGTGGGGCATTGAAAAATGTAAAAATTATTTGTGGGGACAAAAATTTATTCTTCAAACAGACCATAAACCATTGGTTGCGATTTTAGGGTGTACCAACAGCCGCGGGGCCACTCCCCGCATCGCACGTCTAGCTTCCAAACTCTTACAATTCAACTTTGATATTGTACATATTGCTGGGGGAAAGAATGTAAGAGCGGATGCATTGTCACGTTTACCTGCTAACACCAGTCAGGACATACAAGGTTTAGATGAATGTTGTTCTGATGATAAGGAGGATTATATTATTGCAAGTGTTGAACTTAATAACGTTTGTACCATTGATCAGCAAAAATGGAGGGAGGCGTTGGCTGGTGATGAAGTTTCAAAAGAACTGATGAAGTATATTTCCCAAGGGTGGCCCAGGGAAAGGAATGTGAATGTTAATTTGCAACCTTATGTCAAGGTGTGTGACGAACTTTCGATTGAAGATGGTCTGGTTTTCAGGTTAGAAAAACTTGTTCCACCGGTGGACATCAGATCCACTCTTCTTACCAAAGCACATGAGGGGCACCTAGGTGCCACATTAACCAAGCGTAGAGTAAGGGAATACTTTTGGTGGCCTAAAATGGATAGAGACATTGAGGAAATGGTGCAAGAGTGCACTGTTTGTTCGTCTAGTGACAAAAGTCTTCACACTAGTTGTCCCCCTCTTACACCTATTCCCCTCCCGGGTGGACCCTGGGAAAAACTTGGCATAGATATTCTTGGACCTTTTCACAGTTTACCCCAACAATGCAGATTTGCTATTGTCATGGTGGACTATTACACAAAGTGGCCCGAGGCCAAGTTTGTCTCTAAGGTCGATTCCCAAGAAATCATCGATTTCTTAAGGGAAACTTTTATGAGAGAAGGGTTTCCCCAAACTTTAATATCAGATAACGGAGTACAATTTGTATCATCCGAAGTACAAGAGTTTCTTAGAGAATCTGCCATTACTCATCACCGTAGTTCTCTCTATCATCCTCAAACTAACGGCTTGGTAGAGAGACTAAACAGAGTCACAGGTGATTGTGTCAAGTGGGCTCTTGCCCACCACAAAGCAGTTCCCCAAAGTGTCAGGACTATGTTGTGGTTTTATAGAACCACTCCTCATTCTTCCACTGGTGTGTCCCCCTTTGAACTACTGAGAGGTAGGAAACCATGTACCGAGTTTAGACCGGCTTGGATGTCCAAATGGAATAAATCCAATTCTACTCCCCAAGAAATGGATGAGAAAGTGAGGTCCAAGTCCGCTGAGGTCCAGGCCAAACAAAAAGAGTACTTTGACAAAAGGAAGCGTGTTAAGATCAGAGAATTTGCGGTGGGAGACAGGATCAGAATTAAGAAACCAGGCTTTGTAAGAAAAGGAGAAGCTAAGTATGGGGAAATTGTGGCAGTGGACAAAGTGTGTGGAAATGCAGTTCGAGTCAATGGCAAAGACTGGTGGAATAGTAACAAGGTGGTGAAAGTTAAAAATGTGCTCAATGACGTCAAGTGTCCCATGTTGAAAAGTGAGGTCTCTCATAGGATCTCTCAAGGTAAACTTGATGTCCAGAGTTCTTCTCCCAGCCACGCCGCTGTCAGAAGGAGTACCAGAACAATTAATGTTCCTGTCAGGTACCACCAATGATTTTCGGTGTTCCTATATGCCATTGTTGTACTTCTCCTACACTTGTTTTCTGTATCGCTCTCTCTCTCTTTCTCTCTCTCTTTCTCTCTCTCTTTCTCTCTCTCTCTCTCTCTCTCTCTCTCTCTCTCTCTCTCTCTCTCTCTTTCTCTCTCTCGTGGGTTCTTTCTCTCTTCCGTCTTTGTCTCTTGCTCTTCCCGTTTGCTGCTTTCTCTATCTCTCTGTTCTCTAAGAAAAGGAGATATGTAGTGGCCTGTCCTGCCTCGCGCACAGGCGGCGCGAGGCGTATATGCCGCGTCTCGTGCTGCCTGCGGTGACGTAGGCGTTTGATAGTTGGTGATAACGATTATAGATAACGGTGTTGTTGTGAGCCACAGGCGATTAGTCGTGCCCGTGGGAGTTCGTCATTAAAGCCTTGCTGTTCCTGACTTCTGACTCCGTGTAGTCATTACAGATGGCTTTTTGCAAAAGGCGGTGGGGGCAATTAATAAGGAGATAGAGTTGGTGGAGAGAAGACTGGCACTAGCGCCCCTTCCTGTCTTATCTGACCTACCAGCCACCGCCCCCTCTACTGAGAACCTTCACATGGTGGATACTGCAATACATCCTGATCCGAGGCCACAACCCCATTTTCTCCCTCCATCATTGTTTTGAGTCAGGGAAACCAATGTGCCACGCTTGAGAGAGATTAAATTATCCTGCAGTTAATTACAGAAAAATCTGGGTCCCGGAGTGTGATAGGAGGGAAGAGGAAGCAAACTGAATTGGCTGGGGCAGACTCAAAAGCGAAGGGACAGTCGCAAAAGGTTAAGCACACGAAACAATCTCACTCTCTAGGTACCGCATGTGGAACCCATAAAGGTGGAGGAAATACTGTATAGGTTGACCTGGACTTATTGACTGAAAAAAATCAGTAAGGCTGTCAAAGACGCTCTGGAACTTATCTTAACCCGCTTGGGTAGTATTGAAGAGCATTTTGCGCAACTTCTGGACCAAAGGGATCTCCCTGCACCAAAAGATCACAACGTGACAAACCCTTTATCCCGACATAAAACCAAAAGGGTAACCGAAGAACTTGTTAGCGCACCCCTGGCAACTTTGGAACTACCAAATGGACTATCTACCGTAGATACCCTGGCTATTTTTCCTGTTTCCGGAGATAATTTTATTGGCACGAGATTAAGGGAAACCGGGATGGTTGGGACAGTTGATGGGGATAGTCACAGGAGGGGACAGAATGGGAGAGAGCAACCAGGACCAGGCATGTTTGGGGAGGGGAGGAGAGAAACAAGAGAATCACCGAGTAACCCATACTTAGGGAACAGAGGTTTAGCTGAGCAGGGGGTAGAAAATACTTTAAACTTATTCCCTGATTGCACTCCTTACACAGTGATTTGAACAGGTGTCCCTCACCTTCTTCCAGGGCAACAAGAAAGCTGCTCGAGCCTTATCAACAAGTCAGCACATTGGCCTCCTCCATTTACCCACTCCAATCGCTTTGATGCCCTCTGTGGCTTGACAGATATTGACTGACTGCCTGCTCAGACAGACAGTCTTGCCAATCTGAAAAGATCTTGCTCACTGCGCCCCGTGCTAGGGAGAGCTGCAGCTATAGATGGTAATGGGAATAGGCAACCACAAGCTTTACTTGATACCACCTTGTTAAACATCAGCAGCTCTAGTAATGACACACTGAACACTGAAACCCTCATCCGGGACTTAATTGCGGTCCACCACTATAAGGTCTGGCGGAGGAGGGGGGGTCTGGTACAGCAACCCTGTTCGCCATGCCCGCCAGTAACCAACAAAGGGAGAGCTTGGTGACTCAGGTACATGCTATCCCCCCATGCAAAATTATTTCAAGGAATATCGCAGGAATACGTACAAAACTAAGTAACGATGACTGGGTGGATTATATTAGGGGCTTCGACATTATTAGCCTCCAAGAAACATGGCACCAGGCTGATATTGTGTTGGATGGTTATTATTTTACCGTCCATGCAATACCTTCACCGGCTGGGAGGGACGAAAGGAGGTTCTCGTGACTTTAATCTCAGTCAAATATGGGCACATACAAACCCATGTTGTAAAGTCCTCACCTTGGTATCAGCTAATCCTCATTTCCAATTTATGTTGTGCTAAGTTACTGCTAGTAAACTGGTATTATAATATCTTCGACCGGAATAGCAGCTACATGATTGAGGAATTACAGGAGTTGATTAACAATACTGCAAGAAGTGGCAGCCCTTGTGCATTCTTTGGGTGGGGCACTTTCCCTGCACAATTTGTTCCCTTAGCGACAGTGGAGTTTGTGGACTGTTAGATACAGAGGGTCAGCCACAACCACATTTTATCCATACTCCACAGGGCGAGGCCTTGAACTCTATAATTATTGACAATGACCTGGGCCTTATTAACACTAATAATTTAGTCTGCAGCTTCTTACCCCAGTGTCCTATGTATGCTGGAGGAGGTAGAGAAAGCACAATTGATTTTATGTTTATTACTAGGAAGTATACTCCGCTTGTTGGTGACTTCGAGGTGGCACCAAACACTGCAAGTGACCAAAACCCTTTAACCGTTCTCTTCCGTTTAATAGCTAGGGTTGGGAAAGGTGATGGTTGCCCCAATGATTTTAATCAAAATAAAGGAATGAGATTAAGTTGGGGTAAAGTAGAACCCACCCAATTTGAAGCAAAAACTTTTACGACAAATTTTAACCTCATTATGAGCTGTCTCCACGCAGACTCTCTCCCTGATGAGGTGGTTCCCGACTTTGAACTGATCTGTGCAGAGGTAGCAGAAGATCTGACCAGATCATTTCAATGAGGGGAATCGCAGGAGGCATGATGGTTTAACGCCGAGTGCTCCAGTGCGCATAAGAATCTCAAAACAGCCCTCCAGGCCAACCCCAGTGACAGAACATTAATGAAAAATGTAAGACAGACTTACAAGCGCACTATCAAATTAAGACAAGAGGAATTGAGGAGTTTGGCTTTGGGGGAACTTGGAGAGAGCCCACGCCCTGAAAGACTCTAAGAGCTTTTGGGACATAATTAATCGCCCTCTATTCAAGGATGAACCTAAACCCATGGATTCACTGATCCTGGGGACAACCTGGGAATCCCACTTCTTTGCAATATTTAACCCAAAAAATGCCTTGATAGTTGAAGGAAGCGGGGAACCGGCCTTTGACCTAGCCTTGGCCTCTCAATTAAGCTCATCATTTACAGTGGCAGAGACTGAGGAGGCCCTAGCTAGGGGAAGTAGCATGAAAGCCCCTGGCCCTGATGGGGTCCCTTTGGATTTGTTTAAAATAAACCCCAAATTGTGGGGACCCTTGCTCACTAATGTTTTTAAAGCTGTAGTGATTGGCCCCATCCCATTATCCTGCAATTGTGGTTCCAAGATTTAAGAAGGGTAACAGAAGTGACCCTGACTCTTATAGGCCAATCTCACTAATCGACGCCACTGTAAAGGTATTGGGGAGGGTTATTCTTGCGCGTCTCGAAACATGGGCGTACACCAAAGGGATTGTGTCTGGACTGCAATATGGTTGTAGAAGGGGGATGGGTACCACAGAACAGTGCCTCAATTTGTCCCTCATCATGAGCTAGTACATGAAGACCAGGAGGGGTTCTATCCACCTGGCCTTCATGGACTTGTCCAGTGCTTTCGACACGGTTAATTGGGACAAATTGTGGGAGCAAATGGGTTTTGTATCCCTACTGCGTGGACTTCATATCTCTACAACGGTTGCCATACAAAATGGTCCTGGGGGTAGATGACGGGACCCATTGTCTCCACAGAAGGTGTTCGCAGGGCTGCATTTTAGATCCATTCCTGTTTTTATTGTACACAATTGGTTTAGAGGCTTTTTTAATGGAAAAGGAACTTGATTTCCCCAAAAATTGGAGGCAACGCGATTCCGATGTTATCTTATGCGGATGACATGGTTTTAATGGTTCTGACAGCCAATAGCCTCCAAAAGTCATTGAATGCTTTATGGCAGCGTGGGACCTAAAAGTACATTTTATTACATTTTATGTCATGGTGTGTGGCCCCAAAGTTACGAAAACCAGGAAATTTAAGGTTGAGGGTGAGATCGTTGATAAGGTGAAAAGTTTTACATACCTAGGGAACATTTTTAACGATACTCTGAATTGGGACTACCTCATTACAGATAGGGTACAACATAGGAGTCGGGTTGTGGAGGGATTATTTTGTTTTGCCAGTAAGCTAGGCCATAAACCAGTGTCAGAACTTGTTAGCCTTTACAAAGCCAAATGTCTTACTGTGGCATCCTATGGGGAGGGAGTGTGGGTCTATCATAAATCCCGGCACCTGCAGGTTCAGGAAAATAAGTTTATTAAGAGATTGTTGTGGCCCCAAATAGTGCCCCCACAGCCTTCTGTCACTAGGAGCTTGGGTTGGCATATCTTGAAGATTGAATTAATATCACCCCACTGCTTTTATGGGCTAAGATTTGGTTACCTGAGGACTTAATGTTCTCAAGGGATCTTATCAAAGATTGTACCAACTTAGATTGCGAATTTACCATCCCCTGTTTTGTGAAGGGCAAATTATACGAGTTAGGGTTGGGCACTATTACGACAATCCTGCAAGTATTGATACTAATGCGAAAGATTTTTAAAAGAGGCATTTTATGCTATGGCACATCTGCACCATGCACAAATGGTTGCATCAGGCCCCTTATGGTTATTCCCCAGAGAACAGAAATGTTATTTAACTTTTACCATTAATGTTGAAACAAGATTTTACCTGACCAGGTTTCCATTAAGCACATTGCACATTCTAGTGGCATTCCCTAAACAATCAGGTTGGGATCACAGTTTACCACCTTGTCCGTGTGATAACCTATCAGCTCAGAGCACGTTGCACTTTATCTTATTCTGTCCTCTTTATAAAGAGCCAAGCGGGAAATTTTTAAGCCTAATTTTTAGGGGAATACAGCCATGCACCTATATTGGTGGTTTTAAATTTTTACAGTCCTTGTCTACTTCAACTATTTGCACTACTATTTCGAATTTTATTAGAGTTGCGATGTCTAAAATAAACCGCTAGGAGTCACTGTAACTTAATTAAAACCCATGTTACCCTTTTACAAAAATGTATTAAATGGATGAAATCGTATGGGTGACATTAGAGATGCATGTTTGGGGTATTCGTTGATTCTTTTCAAACTTGCTCGAATCCCATATTGTTTACTTTTTGTCTGTTTTTATCTATGCCTCTGTAATCATGACATGAAATCTCATTTTAGTAACATGTTTTTGTGAACTTTTATGGTTCTTGCAGCCGAATAAAGATATTTTGAGTGATTGATTGATAGTAACAAAACAACTACTAAACATCACACTCCTACAAGTGTGACAATTCAGACTATTCCAGACCTCAGAGCTCTGGGAATGACTTGAGCGGCAGGTATTAGTCATAAGAATTAATAAACAACTGTTGCTGCGCTCATCTCTAAATGAGACAAACAGCGCCACCATGTGGCAGATTGTGTGTGGTGTTGACAATTAAGTGCTACTGCCGAGCACCTGAAACCACTGCTCAAATTAATCAATGGTTGTTAGACGCATTCCAAGTTTATTGGCTGAGTCTTAACTTTGTGGTTGTGGAAATACTGTTGCAGGACGCTAAAGAAAAATTCATGTACTCTGGTGATTGACGCAAGTAAGTTTTATTTCAACTTAAAATGGAAAGGGGGCAACAGCAGCAGCTTCGCCTCTAAGGTCCAGCTAAGGTTTCACCGCCCAGTCTTGACCATTCCAGAACACACCAATTTCACACATGACGAGGATCCTGGAATCGTAAGCATACACTGGTGGCTCCAAACGCACATTCCTCCCGAGTTTTGCACCTTTGTCTTTGAGGGCTACCAAGACTGGATTCAACCTTTTCAAATGTTCCTGTTCATCATTTCCCTTTCTCAGCACATCGTCTTGAAAATGTCAAGACACCATCCAAAACCACAACACATGTGCAGCCAGCACAGACGCCAATCCGAAGGGCATCCGGCGGACTGGAAAACACCATCTGACATGAAAAAAGCAGTCGAGTGACGAGATTTATTTGCTAGAACAACCTGATGACACCTGAACACAGATCCTTTCGAAATGCTGCAACATACTGCACTTCAAACATTTTACACTTTTACCCTGGCATGATTTAAAAGATGCAATGTGTGGTCTTGACCCACATTCAAAACCACTTCCTTCAAAAGGAGTCACCTTTTTCTTCAAATTGAATCTTTTCTCACGAGTACTTTTCTTGTTCTTTACAATACAACTGTGTCCTCTTGAGATGTATTCAGTACTTTAGCAAATTCCTTAGATCCCTAAATTCTGTTATTCATGTGAAAAAATGTGTGCCTTCTAACAACCAGGTACAGTAGTTAAAAAAAAAAAAAAAAAAAAAAACAGATTTCAGCCTTTTTACCGCTTCCTCGTACTCATCCAACGTATCTTCATCGTCTTCTGAAACAAACATAGGTAAATGTTGAAAAATGTTCTGGCCTTCCAAATCCAAGGGAATGCACCTTTAACCTTGAAGCCATCACCAAGATGGCCGCTATGCAGGGCCCGCACAGGTGATGGGGCGGTCATGCTTCTTGCATTGTTTAGTTTGTCCACCAAGGATAGTCAATTTATTTATTTATAGAGCGTGACATTCATCCCGAAAGATATCATGGCGCTATGTAGGGAGAATTCAACATAATGCTGCCAGAGGGAGTAGTAGATCTGTCGGATATTATATCTTAGGAAACAGATAGGTTTTAAGTTTTTCCCTAAAAGCTAAATAGTCAGCCGTGAGGAATGAAGACTGAATAGTGTGCAGCATTTGAAATAGCTGAAGAAGATGGCCACTCATTGCTGCTGATCGCTGTTGCCCCCAAAGTCGAAGTAAAAACTTTTCTTCAAGGTTAGCTGTTTTCCAGTGGCTGCAGTTAGAAAAACATGGGACCTCATTTATGTGTTTTTGCCATAAGGCAGCGCAACAGGTCTTCCTGCTGTGCTACCCTATGGCAAAAGAAAAGGGCAGGAATGCGCCGTACCTATGAGATACGGCGCATTTATGTCCTCTTTTCGCTGCGCCGGCACACAATAGGCTGCCCATGTGCCAACGCAGGCAACTGTGCACCATAATGCAAGGATGCCTGCGTAGAGTGGATGATTTTTTTGTGCAGGAAGGGAAACCTTTCTGCACAAAAGCAATCACAAGAGGCTTTTCTGCAGCACACATAGAAAAAGGAAAAATGAGGAGAAATAAAGATATTTCTCCTCGTTGTGCCTCCTTTACGCCTCCCCTGGAGTTGCAAAGTTTTTGGCACTGCCTCAGATCTACGATTTCTCGTAAATCTGGGGCAGTGTCAAAGTGCCATGGATGTTGCTGGGAACGCCCCTAGTAACACCCATTGCACTCTCCTTTAACGCAGAAAACTGCATTGAAGGGGACAATATTTACGAGGCTGCATTAAGCAAAAAAAAGTGGCTTATTACTGCCTCGTAAATATGGAGTAGGCTCCTGCGCCATGGAACGTCACAAAAAGTGACGTCCCGATGGCGCAAGGGCCCTCATAAATGAGTCCCACGTGTTACAAGGTAGCAATCGGTAAATCTCTTTGGCAGCTTGGAAGCAACTGTAAGCGGAAGGCAGTCTGCCAAAGGATGTGTGTAAACCACTCATCACCAGCCTTGCGGGACGCTGAAGAAAATATCCTGTACTCCGATGATGTGATGCAGGTACATTTTATTTCACATTGATGAGGAAGTGGGCAGCAGCACCAGCGCTGACCCTTAGGTCCAGCTAATGGCTCCTGTCCCTTCTTGACCATTCCAGAACCGACCGACTTCACACATGACGATGATCCTGGAATGGTCAGTACAAAGACAGGATCTACATTGGGACATAAAACTTTCATTTAGAAACCAATTCTATAACAGACATAGTTTGGGATTGGGCTGTGCCTCACAGGGTTATTTCTCTCCCACTGCACTCTGTTGGCTGTGTGATGAATCATTATGCTTGCTATGGAGTTCCTGCTTTGTAATGCCTAAGAGACTATTTTACATCTAAAACATACACTCCAGCATCACACATGTAGAGGCAGATTTCTTCATTTCTGTTTGAAACCACAGTTGAAAGAGAAGAACAGTGGCATATCTACTAAGATATGGCACTGTTTTCCACACTCACTGTGATGGCCGCCTTTAGACTATAGTGCAGCAAAGCAAATATCCTTGCATCATAGTGCAAGGGAAAACAGCCTTTACATGCAGCCATTATGGTGCAATACCTTTATCACGCATCCACTACAATGCTTATGCCTTTACCATGCATGCCTTTACCAAGCATAATTTGACCACGCATGCCTTTACAATGAAAATGAAAGTATTTTGCAGGTATATATATACATATACACCTATATACCTTTTCAGGGTTAGGGTGCCTCAAAAATTATGCACAAGAAAAAAACTGAGAACGCTGGGTAGTTCCCAAGTTTTGGTGGATAGCAGCTCCTGTATAGAGCACAATATTGTCATCCTAAGTAGGGAACAATACATCACAGAAGCCAACAGACAATTAAGGAACACAGAACATTACCACAAATTGCTGAATGATCCAACAAATCAATTTATGGGAGTGTTCCATAGAAAGTTGTCAAGAGGGCATGAGCAAGGATTACTGGATGACGATGAATATTCATATTTGAAAACTGATAATCTCATGACTCCAACGATTTATTTTCTGCCGAACCTCCACAAGGACAAAAGCAATCCACCAGGGAGACCGATTGTCAGTTTAATTTGAGCCCTTCTTGAAAATCCTGAAAGATTTATTGATCTCTTCCTTTTTCCATACATGATTATAATACCATCCTATTGCAGAGATTCACAAGTCTTCCTGAATAAGATTGATGGCATACCTTGGAAACCAGGCTACTGGATGGTGACAGTTGATGTTGTGTCAATGTACTCAGATGGTATGCAAGCCTGTGAATATTTCTTGAAATTACGGTCACTGTCATTCTTGGAACACTCTTAAATGATAATGGAAATGATGAGTTTCCGTCTCGAACACAATGTATTTCTATTTAATAGCGAGTGTTTTCTCCAAAGACAATTCACAGCCATGGGGCCATCCTTTGCACCAACATTTGCGAACCTCATCATGTGTTGGTGGGAGGCAGAGGATGTGTGGACCACCCAGGACATGGCACTGACGGACCAAGTCATAATGTGGGTCCTCTACATTGATGACTTATTCCTGCCATGGGAAGGGGAATGGGAGGACTTTGAGATGTTCATACAGTCCCTGAACAATATCCCCAGAAGCTCAAATTCACCTTCGAAATCAGCAATACAAAAATAAATTATATTGCTATCACTGTTTATGTGAAGAATTAAACTATGCATGAAGATCCATAGGGAAGCAACCAGTAGCAATAGCATCCTCCATGCGAATAGTAGGCACCCATGTGCCTTGAAATGGATCATCCCATATGGAGAATTCCTCCGTGGAAGATGGAATTTCTTGGAAACTAAGGAATTTGAAATACAAATAAGAGAAATGTATATACAATTTGAAGCTATAGGATACCCGATGGAAGTTCTGGATGATACCTGAATGAGAGTTAGAAAGAGGAAAAGGGAAGAACTGCTGGTAGCTTAACCTAAAACTATGAATAAAAAAAAAGAAGGTGATGCATCTGTGAGGTACGTTATGGAGTATAATTCATCACATCAAGAAATAAGGGAACTCC
The DNA here is from genome assembly GCF_964204655.1 of Triturus cristatus. Lineage (NCBI taxonomy): Eukaryota > Metazoa > Chordata > Amphibia > Caudata > Salamandridae > Triturus > Triturus cristatus. The sequence continues at coordinate 425,260,233 of NC_140587.1, forward strand.
TGACACAAAATTGTCAGATTTTGAAAATGGACGAAAGTTTGAAGGACTCACTCCCTGTGTATCCCAATATCATGTACAAACAAGCATTTGCAATGCAATAGGTCTCGCATTTACAAGAGTTTGAGCTATAGGCATTGTAAATGACAATGCCTTTTATTTATATTTTGTTTTTAAAACAGATAAAAAGGTGTTGTCATATACAATGCCAATAGATTAAACTCTTGCAAATGCGAGACCTATTGCATTGCAAATGCCAGCACCCGTGCTATAAAATAAACATTTTAAAAAGCGTTAGGAAAGAGTGCAGTTGCCCCTCAAAAAGGGGAAACCTATTGGCTTTGTCAAGGTTTGTTTATATTCCGTACCCACTTTTAAAGTCATCCAGTATGAGAACTCATAAGTGGTTAAGAGAACCTTGCAGTGCTGCAGCACCTGGCATTCCAGTTAAAGAAATCCCCACTTATTTCAGAGGCTACACGCCATGTGGCAGTACTATTATGTGCTTGTTTGTTACTGGAAAGTTTTGAGATAGGGTCACTACAGCACAAAATTCCACAAAATCGGTAAGGAAGAACACATTTGTAGTGTCACTATTTCTAAAATTATAACCGAACTTTGTGTCATAACATTTTTGTTGTGCAATTGATATAGAATAGCCTTAATTTGTAATACACATTTATTAGGACAAGGGAGCAAGCTGCAGATTGCGCTCAGACCAGTATTACGATTAAGAGCAGCCTGCCCACAAAAGGAACAGATTCAGGCTGGGAGCGTGTGCGGACATAGGTGTGTCCAGCAAGCGGATTCCTGGCTCCCACACCTCCACCTCACAACTGCGACGAGCTGCGAGACAATCCACGGAGTCGGAGACACCACGCTGCAGACTCCCTCTAATTAAAATGGTCTGACTAGAAGCGCTGTAATTATCCCACGCCTTTAATTATTTCCCGCCATGGCTGCTCATTACAGAGGAGCTGCTGGTGCCAGACCCACACGCCGCGCATGTGCTTCTGATCCACTCCAAGCGCAGCCAGATGCATGCAGCAACTTCTAGGGGGGAGGGGGGGTTAAGTAAAGTCACGTACTGGCAAACAGCACCATCTTTTCAACCATCAAAGCCTGACAAACACATACACTGTTGTACCCACTCACCCATTAACATGACACTGCATGCGGTGTCCCTCCTAGCTCCGCCGAACAGGCTGTGGTAACACGCTCGGCAGCGCCTTTGAAATGTTGCCCAACGCCGCCGTCCCGGTGCAGCGCATCAGGTGCTTGAGATGTAGCCAGGCAGGGGCTGCCGAGGTTCCCTGCATGTCCAAAGACACCCGCGGGCCCCATTCCGAAAAAGAGCCCAGGAAAATCCAGTGATACGCGCGCACCACAGAGGATCGGGGGCGAGGGAGCGCGGCAGCACCCGCGAGGCAAACGTGCGCATGCTAGACACGGACAGGAATGGGCGGAGCAAAGGCGGGACATGCGCCCGCCTTTGCCCAATTGCGTACTGTATTTTTAAAAAGCACGCTAAAGCCAATGATAGCCGGCTAAAGTAAACCCACACGCACAAGCGTGTGGGTAGCTTTCTGATGCCCCTACAAGAGGTCTCGTGCTGCACGAGCAGTGCTGCGCACTGCAACGCTAGGCGCGAGACCTAAAAATACCTTTCTTGGGGGACAGACTCACAAGCAGTTATATGCAACAAGATGAAACAGGAAGACCAACATTAATGACATGGCTTGTCGACAATATGAAAGGGTTCTGGAAATGCCATAAGTGTAAAGCTTACCCTTATGCCTCTAATAAGACACAATTTGAGATACAAAATTGGAAACCTGTCAATATTAAGGAATGGATTACCTGTGAAACCCTGTTTGTTATCTATGTGTTGGAGTGTTTATTTGGGCAAAGATACATTGGGAGTACAGTAAACAAGCTGAAGTAGCAACTTTTACAGCACATAAGGGCCATAATGTATAAAGACTTTATGTCCTGGATGGCCAAACATTTGTGGGAGTCACATGATGGAGAATTAAGTAACCTACGCTTCTATGGAATCCAGAATGTCTGGAAGAAGCCCTGTGGCGGGATAGTGAATTGGACTTACGAAGGCTGGAGTCAAGGTGGATTATACTAATGGGAACGGAACAACCATGAGATTTAAATCTGGATGCAGAACTGCACGTGCACTTGTGATGTTACCATGTAACCCTCTCTAGAGAGGTGCAACGTGTGTTGCTTTAGCCCAAGCAAGGACACGTCTGCTTTGATTTTCTTGTGACAAGAAGTGTGATTTTTTTTTTATTCAAAAGTGTATCATTTAGCATTTATGTCATGGGGACTCTACACAAGGTTGGCCACGCTTTTGCTCCATCTGTCAACTGATGTACCGTGAGTAGCAAACATATGGTTGTTACATGGGAAATGAAATGGGCATGATTATACAGCTCAGGGTTTAAGAGTTTGCAAAAGAGGGATCTGGCACTTTTGAGTCTACCCTATTTTGTAATCTCACATACAGTAGAAATACTGACACTTTGACTTCTTCCTTAGGTGGATGTAATCAGAGGAAGGAAAATTATAATATAGGCTGTGCATTTAATCATAATGACCTGAAGAGCATTATGCATTGTCACTTTAATCTGCTATTTGTCATGGCCATGTAAAACCTTTTTAGAAGTTAGGTTGTGTAGTTGACACTGAGATGTCCTTAAGATCTGGTACTTAACCAAAACAGTAATAGAGCATGGCAAGTTTTATGGTGCCACCTTGTACAGTAATATCAATCGCAATGAAAACTCAACTGAGGTAACATCTTAAAGCGACAATTACTTTATTGAATGAGGCATTGAGAAGGGACGCCTGAAGTTTAGAATCCAACTGAGGTGAAGATCTGTAATTAGCGAATTTTCACAATTACATTCTAGACTTTGATTTGCACTATTAATAAAATCTTGAACTTACCAGGCTTTTATATAACTCTGGAAGGGCGCCAAACATATTTGCCACGCTACATTTGCTACTTTGCACAATGATACACAATCATGAATTGATGCAATATGGTTATGAGATACTTTATAAAATGTGCTGTCTTTGCACAAATATATTATGCACTGTGATCTGCACTGACATTTGACACCTTAAATTTGCAAATTTCACACAAAACTTTGAAAGAACAACACGCTATATGATGCGAATGATGGGTAATAATACATATCAATAGCTATGTGCCAGACATAGTTGTCATTTTAAATGTGCTACTTTCCACAATGGTATCCATTGAAGATAAATTTTTGCAATATCACAACTAGACATTTATCGATTTTTCCATCTTTGCAAAATTCCAATCTGTACTGTGATTTGCACTAACACCGACACTTTAAAATTGCAAAGTTTGCACAAAACATTTCAAGATTGCTAGATGCTATATAATGCAACTTGACAAAGTGGTTTACATTGACCGAAGTGTGAATCTGTACTGGGGTGGGAATTAATAATGCCCCTTCAAAGGATTATGTTGGTATGGGAACATCCAGGAAGAGTGCCAAACGCTGAACGTCCCATGTGCAGGGTGACTCTGATTGCAGTACTTACGTTTTGCTGACAGGAATATATTTTGGCTTATTATTACGGGTAGTCCAAAAATAAATCTGAAATATGGATTCGCATACTAGCTTTCCTGCCACTATACTTTGTAAACTTATAGATGTGAAACTTAAGATAGGAAAATATGGCAAATGTAAATTGAGACTAAGTGGTTGTTGACATTAATGGCTCAGTCATTCTGTTGTTTTTAAAGAATATGGTGTAATTTGGTGGTGGTCCCTTTAAAAGGGGACAATCTTCACAAACTCTCTATAACCCTCTGGAAGGTTATGGCCGAAATGCATAGGTCTCTACTTTTATCCGGTGCATTGGCTTAAAAAATAAATAAAATAAAAAACGCTATTTTAACGTAGCCATGCCGCTTGACTCCGTGAGTACCGGCGTCTGATAAAAGGACAGACAATTATGCAAAAAAGAAGCAGAGAACTCTGGGTATTTTCCAAGTTTGTGTGGAGAGCAGTTCCTCTATAGAGTACCCTACAACACCAGTGACACTCTGAATCTGCTCATCTCAAGTGTCTGTTTTTCTAGCAAAGCTTTTAAGCATAGGATTAGCACAGTGCTATCCATGCGGAGGTAGGAAGGGACAAAATATTTTGTACATCAAAATCTTGAAGCATAGGATTGGCACAGTGCAATCCAAGCCGAGCGGTAAAATGACAAAAACCTTTTACCACACCAACCACAGTATTACAGCTTGGATTGTTAAAATAGCATTCAAACCAACCTGGAATGAATAAAAGAAACCCCAACACGTGTTCTGCTATCATTATAGCTCTTCTGGAAGGTTTAGCTTGGCCCAGACACAACCCAGTATAAATCAAAACAATAACCTTGCTAGAAAAGCAGACATTTTAGGTGAGCAGATTCAGAGTGTGGCTGGTGTTTCAGAGTGTGTCTAGTGTTGCAGGAGGCTCTATACAGGAGCTGCTCTCCACCGAAACTTGGGAACTACTCAGAGCACTCTCATTCTTTTTTGCATAATGTATGCAGCACACACACACACATGCATGCATATATGTACGCACATGTGTGTGTGTTTGAACTGGTACTTTCTGGTTGGCTGAGGTGAGGCCCTAGCCAGGCTGAACCTTCCAATCCTGTCAGGGGCGGGTGATTACACATAAAGTATAGACTATCCTCACCCTTGGTTAGCTTGGCACTGAGCAGTCAGCCTTACTATAGTGGCACTGTGTAAAGCATTGGCACAGCACTCACTCATGATGAATATCTTGAGCGTCACAAAACAGACTTCACACATGATGTATGTAAATAACGTTTATATTCAACACGCATTATAATCAACACAACATGAACATTATGAATTTCTGGGCATAAATCACACTTGGAATCATGACTAGCCATACTAGGCCCAGCCCATGGACGTCATTTAGGAGTCACCAGGGGTCACTGCTGCGACCTCTAACATGCCCATTGTGACCCCTGGGGCTGTCTTTACGACCCCTAGCGTCAGCAGTGGCAAAATCAGTGTTAGGAAGAGAAGCAGCTCTTCCTTAAGGACGTCAGTGGTGGCTTCACTCTTCTTGTTTTAGGTAAAATGTTAAGTATACTAATAGTGAATACTATTACATTATTTGCTATTAGTTTAATAAAGATGGAGTACAAATAGGTGGGATATGACTTTAACCTGCACCTTAGGTAAGTAAAAAAAAATGCTTTTAAATGTATGTATGTTGCATGAGTGCTTGCAGTTTTGAGTGTGTTTATGTAAGAGACTGTGTGTATTGTGTGAATGTGTGAGTATATGTAGGCAGAGTGTGTGTGTGTGTATGTGTGAGTAGTTGTTTGTATGTGTGAATATGTGTGTATGTGTAATTGTGTTTAAGTGAAAGTGAAGGTCCAAGGGCATGTGAAGTAGGGGTGGGCGGAATTTGCGAAATCCACTTTCGCAAATTATCGCGAAAATGTTAAATTATCGCAAACACGCGGAAATATCGCGAAGATGCAGAAGTTTTTTTCCCGCATGTTCGCGAGATTTTCTGCATGGTTGCGGCTCGCCAACTTACCCATGTGGTTGCTCGCGGGCGCGGCCTTCTTGTTTTCAGTTGTCTCGCGGTGCATGATCGCGAGAAGAAAGACGTGGTCGCATGACGTCACTGCGGGCGCGAACTGTCGCGAGACAGCGCAAATGGCTAAAAACAATACTACATCTCATGGAGAACGCGATCGGATCAAGAAAACTTGTCGGCGAACGCAGGGATTCAGGTAAGGCAATCGCGCACGCGCGAGAATGTATTATTTTACAGCACGAGCAAGAAGCAAATTATCGCTAAGCTGCGGAAATTTTGACATTTTCGCGGAACGCAAAAATGTCAAATTATCGCAATTTCCGCGAACTGAACAAAATTTTCGCCCAGGCCTAATGTGAAGTCACTTCCGCTACCCCTGGCATCTTGGTAAATAGATGTCCATTGGCCAGCCATGTTCGAATGACATGAGCAGTATGCACGCTTGGGAGAGATCCTATTCTGCACCCTCCCCAGCCCTCTTATGCGGTTCAACACGTTGTCCACCCCAGACCCACCCTTGCAATTCTTATAATGCAATACCACAGTTAGAAGATACACCCAGCCCACAACGATATCTGAAATGAGTACATACACAGTATTAACTAACTTTTTAGCAGCACCGCGTTGAGAGGCAGTGGGGGAAAACCAATATGAAACGTAATGCACTTTTAGCAAGAAATCAGCGTATCAGGCAATCCTCAGTCCAGTATCGTGAACCATGGGCAGTTCATCGACTGGTACACATGCACATTTACTCCCCACCAATACTCAATGCAAAGGATGTCAGGCAAGTCCGTACAGAACGCGTTTGCACACATGCACACTCAGCATCCTAATACCCAGCAGGTCAATTGATAACAATCTCTGCAGACCAGGTGACCACAAGCCTCCCTCCACCTCACTCCAACTATCCTCCACTCCCCTGATTGGAGACACCCCGTCCTCCCCAGGACACTTGGTCATATGCAGCCGAAGTTACTCTTAGTCAGGGTCACAGGGAAGCCGGTGGGAGGATGGCACATTTTGTGAAGATTCATCAAACGGTGCCAAAGAGATAGGCAAGTCAAAAAATGCTTTTCTAAGGAAACATGGTCCTAACTATACAAATACAATTTGGGTGACAGGTTTTGGTCGGCGCTTAGTATCCCAGTAACTGGTCCTTACCAGTATTTTTTACAAACATATAAAATAACACATTACTGAGATATCCACAAACGCAAAAATTCACAATAAGTCTTCTTGGTTAATTCTTTAAGTTGTGTTTATTCTTTCTTCAACTTAACTCTCCATGTCAATACATTCAAAGTGATCAGACCGAAGCCAACACGTGTTTCGCGCTCCACTGCGCTTCTTCAGGGCTGTCACAAACATAGAATACAATAAATTAGAATCTAAACAAAATCTTAGCAGAATCAATCTATTTAACAACACATTCCTTAACTTACTAACACTGTTACTACAGATGAAGTAAAACTACATAGGGTAGATTGACATCCTCATTATCCCTACATGTCTTAACATATTTCGATTGTGATCCCATCACATAGTTTCGGATCACCCTTCACATCCCCATATTGGCATCTGATATGTCATGATCCACTTTAGCAAAAAGCTTTATTCATTTTTTCAAAAAGTCACCAACAACCCTAAATTTAAAGAAGTCTAAGTTTATTTATCTAAAGGTGAAAAATAAAAAATATATTTATACTGTGTCAATGTCAGGATTAGAACTCACGACCTCCACAACCTTTACCCGTCTCTCAACATTCAGTGCCACCATACCTCCATAAGAGTTGTTATGAAAGTGGACTAATCTATTTATCTATTATTATATACTCAACTTTAATATCCTTTCTAAGGCCCAGTTGGTCATTTATTCTAGATTATGGTGTTCAATTATAAGTCTGAGTTTATTGGTTTGCCTTCAATTTTGAGTTTTGATAATATTATTCCATCACTCCCATTTCTCCATTTATTAAATTATTCTCATCATACGTTATCACTGTCTGTGGTTAAAAAAAAAAAACATACCTTGGTATATCTAATCATATTCCACAGTCCTTGTTTTACTTTCTTAAGTGAAACCCTCTCACCTCCTAAATTTCTTTTAAGACATGTAGAGCTTCTCCTTTTAATTTAATTCAAAGTTAATGTCCTTACATGGTCAATATTCCAGAACCCACTTGATACGGGTCTAAACATAAAAAGGGAACAGTCACTAGTAAAAGAATATGTATAATGACTCCGAATTCAGAGTGTAAACTTTCTTTCCCACCAAGTTAAACTAAAAACATGCTGGCGCTTCCAGTGTCTCTTAAGGAGTAAAGCACCCTCCAGACTGACTCCCGTTCCAACCTCCCAGGATTCGCTATCAATTGAACAGTCCCCGTGCTTACAGGCTGCGAGCCTCTCAATCCTTCTCTTTCACTTCACGGACGCGAACTGGGCTCACTACACCCTTTCTCCTTATATACTTTTGTTCTACTTAATCACACACACCTGTGTGCCGCGAGAGTTACCAATTATCTATTCGAGGCTCATTACCCCAAAATACTCAATACTATATGGCGATAGTTTCCTTTAAAAGTCTATTTTAATGCAATGCAGCACACCGACTGCAAACAAAATAATCCACTTCAATACACCGCTAAACCTAAAAGTGAAAATAAAAAAAAATATTTATACTATTTCAAAGTCAGGATTAGAACTCGTGTGCTCCACAACAGTCGTCCTTAACTTATCATACAGTGCTGCCATACCTCCATAAGAATTGTTATAAAAGTGAACTAGTATCAACCTCAATCCCATTTTCTATGAAAAAATCATTGTTGCAATGCACTAACTCTCTTATGAACTCAGTTTCTAAGGCATTGGTTTATAACACATTTGAAGTATAGCTCATTATAAAAAAATATATATATATATTTCGTAGACTTGGTTATTACTGCATACAATCATCCTTCACTGGATTCAAACCCGTGGCCCAAACCTCGAGTCACCTCTCTCTTAAAAGTGTGTGCGGCAGTTCCCTTGTGTTAGTAGCCAGACTCCCAGTCGATATAGTTCCTTAGATTCATTAATCAGGCTGTTGCCCTTAATTATAGCAGTACACCCAGGTGAAAAAGGCTTGAGATTTATTACTTGCCACTCAGGGGAACCAAGATGTTGGTTCGCTGCCGTAGGACGCCTCCTAGAAGCTCCCCCCTCGTTGCTCTGACCGAGGGTTTCGGCCCTGCCTTACCGGATTAAAATGGATTAAGATTGACGGAGCGCGAATCTTACTAATACTTAATTTACAAGCACGAGTTTGAGCAGGAAAAGGTATGAGAATTTCGAGGCTGTAAAGATATCCTACCTGATGTGCCTCCTCACGCAAGCCAGCGGATCAGTCTCCGGTGTTCGTAGTGCGAGGTGGCGTTCAGGCTCCGGATCCGTAAGGACGCGCTTCAACACAGCGCTTGGCGAGAGGCTCTGCGTTACCAGGATGGCCCCCCCTAGGAGCACCCGACGAGCTCGGGCTGAGCACGTCGGAGAACCAGAAGCTTCGCCAGCAACCGTAATGGAGGTCAACGATGACGAGGAGGAGCCAACGGCAGCAAGCAGCATTCAACACAGCCCTATCCAGGTACTCGGACGAGATAGGGGGGGTCGTGGCAGTGGCAGTGCCTATGTGAACACTTTATCGAACATTAACACAAGTAATCTTGGCAAGCCTATCATGAATTTTTTTAAATCTGGGCAAGCCTCTGTTCTCTTCCAGGCCATCGGCTCAGAGACCTCCACTCCGGGCTTTCCCATAGCCGAGGCACTTAATGCTGCAATTGAGTGCGGGATGGCTAAGGATACCGGTGAGGCTGGGAAAGTTGGAATGTCTCTACGCTCACTTAGTACTGATTACCTCTCAGAAACTGAAGGCTTATCGCCTGGGAGCACCGAGGACGCAAATCTCCCTCCACTTCACGATCTTATCTCGGACTGTGCTGCTGAATCTGTGCAGCCCGAGCAGGTAGAGCAGGTAGAGCCACAAGATGTGCTGGGAGGAACGAGTGAACTTTCGAATCAAGTTCCAACTTTAGCGGGTCCGTCAAAAATCTCCAAAATTAAAGGTGTTAAAGTCTGTGGGGCTGGCAGCAGGGGTGGAAAGGGCCGAGGACACGGGAAGACACAAGTAGCTGGTCCTGCCACCGGGGGCAAGGGCTCTACCAGACCGGCTGTTAATAACACCCTGAAGAAGGATCTGGGAGCGAGCCCTCTACGTAAATGGGTGTCCACAAAGGGTGAAGTGAAAAGCATGGTTGCTCGATTATCCAACATTGGTCTATCTGCTGGTCAGGATAATCAAACAACAGGACAGGCAACACGGACCGAGAGGCCAAGATCTGCTCCTACTACCCCCACAGAGTCATCGATAGTGGTGGGAAAAGGCCAAGCCCCGACACCGCAAGATAGAGATACCACGGCTGATGGTGTAACATCTTTTACAAGCCTGGCAAGCATAGAGACTTCCGCGATTCCCACTACTCAAACTCCCTTTGCATCAATTTCGGCATCATTTATAGATACAACACAAGAAAGGGATGATTTAACTAGTATAATAGGGGATCAGCAGCCCCCTTTAAACTCTGGGTCTCCGGGTCTTGTACCCCCGACATCTGTGGGTCCGGCAGCGATTACTGAGCCAGCTAAGAAACCCAGCGGCGAAGTCTTAAACCCCAAGGCAGTTTCACATTTGGAACCTACTTTAACTACAGTACTCTCAGTGTTGGCAATCCAGCACAAGGAGACACAGCACTATTTCCAACAGGCCAGAACAGATAGGCAGGAGATCAAATCGGCTCTAGAGGAGGTTGCTACAAAGGTCACAAATCTTGCTACCGAAGTACTAGACCTCCAACAGCGGGTCGCCGAAGTGGAGGAGGCTAATGCCGCTGCCTGTGCCTCAATTAAGGTCCAAGATCAGTTGATGAGTACAATGCAATCTAAGGTCGAGGACTTAGAAAATCGTCAAAGACGTCAGAATCTGAGGGTTTTTGGGGTACCTGAGGGAAGAGAGGGCGCTGATGCTCGGGGGTTTATTGTCAATCTTTTTTCTAAAGCATTTCCTGATCTTGCTGATTGGGATATGGATACACAAATCCTAAGAGCGCACCGGCTCCCCCTAGCGGCTAATCCCTCTCGACCCTCAAAATTTCCCCGACCATTATTGGTGTATATTGAGAACTTTTTATTGAGACAGGCTATTTTCTTTAAAGCTCGACCAATGACCCCTGTACAGTATGATTCAATGTCTATTTTTGTTCGCTCTGACCTTTGCAAACACACTATGGACAGAAGGTGGCAGCTAAGGCAGCTTATGGACCCTTTCAAGGCTGTCGGTGCATCTGTGTTTTTACAAGATCCTGCCCGGCTCAAAGTGATTAAGGATGGGCGCTCACACATTTTCTTTAATGAACAAGAGGCTAAGATTAGCCTATCTAGATGGCAACAATTATCAAAGAAATGATAGGGGGAGCCTGTAATGGCTGTAATGGCCTTCGTATGTTCATGTATATTTACGCTACGTTTTTTAAATTAGTAACTAATTTGCTGTGATTTATCTTGTGTGGCAGGGGAGGGCTTCGTATTGCACTTTTCTATTCTTTTGTACTTATTGTCATTGGTGGTCGGAGGAAGGGGGGGGCTCTCTCCTTGTGGGGGGCGTACCTAGGTGAGTTGCTGTCTCATTGAAAGCTGGGAAAAGGGGTGATTCCTTTCCGTAGATACCGGGTGGTGGGGGGGTGGATACAGGTAGGGGTGGGGTAGGGGGGGGGGGGGTAAAAACGAAAAAAAGCCAAAGGAGTGTTAAAAGCTACAATGGATTTTTGTTTCAAGACTGTGGAATGGAGGGATTGTGGTTAAGAATAATATCCCTTAGAAAATGTCCAGAGTTCGTATAATGTGCTGGAAAGTGGCTGGGCTGAACTCTTCTATTAAACGACGATTCGTCTCTGAGGAACTAAAAGCTTATCAACCACAGATTGTTGCCCTAACAGAGACTGAATTGGTTTTCAAGGATCGTAATTTTTTTAAGCAACTGGGATTTGAGCTGATAACATGCACCTCCCAGACGGTTTCAGTACGCGGTGTCGCGCTTTTGCAAGCACGAACCACAAAATATACGTTATTACGCTCATTTAGTGATAAAAGGGGGAGATGGGTTCTTGCTCAACTCCTGGTTCTTGGACACAAACTTACAATCTGTGTGGTTTATGGCCCGAATAACGATTGTCCTATGGACATTTCTTTTTTAAACACAGAGCTGTTGGGCTGGGATGGTGAACTTTTGCTTATGGGAGATTTTAACTGTGTTTTAGATCAGAAACTAGATTCTTCAAACGTCTTGGGTCGGGCTAGAATGGTATCTACTAGGGTGGCAATTAAAGATCTTTTGCACATACACCAGCTGGTTGATTTGTGGCGGGCGATTTACCCACTAGCTAATGGCTTTACATATTTTTCACAACCACATCGTCAATACTCTAGAATAGATATGGTGTTTGTCAACTCAGTTAGGCTAGTAGATTCTAATATCGAGGTTTGTCAAAAAATTACGTCGGATCACAACCCTCTGTTACTTTCAATTTTTCTTGGATCAACAACACTGCGGGAGGCGAGGGGTTTTACATTTCCCAAAATTCTGCTTAAAAATCATGATTATATTCAACTTATGCAAGGTCAGATAGTGGATTTTATAGACACTAATGCCCATACTGCTTCATGGTCTATGGTTTGGGATAGCCTTAAGGCATACATTAGGGGTACTACCCAACAGTATTTATTTCGCCAAATCAGGTCAGAGCACTGCTCGCAGCAGCCGGGCGAAGGGAGTGTTTGGAACTAGAACAGCGTCACACTATAGCAATATTAAATAGAGATCCTCGAGAAGCTGACATTCATCATCAACTTGTAATAGCGAGAGCTAAGATTATTCGCGAGATGAGGGAGAAAATTGCTAGTCAGTACCACGAATCGAGACTACGACAGTACGAATATGGAGAGAGGATCGGACGGGTATTAGCCTATCAGCTTGCGGATTCCAGGGCCCATACGCAAATTAAGAGTATTATTGGGGAGGACGGTCTGACATATCACCAACCTGTAGAGATTTTGGAGCAATTTAGGCAATTTTACATAGATTTATACAGCGATGATATGACATGCGATCATTTTGGGCTGGCAGCTTACTTACAGGAGAGCGGGTTGAATGTTTTAAACTCCCTTACTACTTTATCAATGGACAGGGATGTGGACGGAGCTGAAATTTTGGAAGCAATTAAGGCTTTACCCTCAGGGAAAGCTGTCGGGGGGGACGCTTTACCTCTGGAGTTCTACAGAACTTTCCTAAGAACTTTGGGTCCGGTCTTTTTAAAGATGGTGAACGATATTTTGAACGGCAGAGATGCTCCCCCGTCTTGGAAACAGACTAATATAATTGTGTTTCTCAAAAAGGGAAGCCTCAAGCTGAGAGAGGCTCCTATCGTCCAATTTCACTCATCAACCATGACGCCAAAATCTTTTCCAAGATCCTGTCCTCTCGACTCGCTCCATCTATACAGTCAATAGTGTCGGATCAACAGCACGGTTTCGTCCCTGGGCGGGATACTACAACCCATATCAATACTGCCATAGCTGTGTTTGATGCAGCCCAATGTTTGGGTGGCAAAGTAGCGATGCTAATGTTGGATGCCGAGAAGGCTTTTGACCGAGTCACATGGGGGGGCACTTTGGGCCATAATGCTGGAAGTAGGGATCGGTCGCAAGTTTGTTTCGGCTATCCAGAAAATCTATGCAAATTCGCAGGCTGTTATCAGGCTTAACGGTCTGACTTCGGATCTATTTTCTATTCAGAGGGGCACCCAACAGGGGTGTCCCCTCTCTCCTTTGCTTTTTGCAATTTATATTGAACCATTTATTCGCCATTTGCTACGGAATCAGCAGATTAGCCCGGTTTCTTATAACCAAGTATACATTAAAATAACCGCCTACGCGGATGATATAGCCGTTTTTACAACGGATCCGGTTCAAGCGATGGGGGAGATCGTCTCGGAAGCACAGAGTTTTGGATTAATTTCAGGGTATAAGCTTAATACTAACAAAACTCAAACAATTACTAATATTGAACCTATCCCCTGTTCACCTATTCTGGGTGTTATCCAAAAGGCTACCTACTTAGGAGTTAGCCTCACTAGTCATATGGAAGAAATAGTGAAGATTAACTATGAACCATTATTTAAGAAAGTTGCCACGGACCTGCGTAGGTGGCATCAATTACCATTAACTATTTGGGGGCGCTGTAACGTTATTAAGATGAATATCCTTCCTAAGTTTTTATATCTGTTTAGAAGTATTCCCCTTCGGGTTCCACTTTCATTCTTTAAAAGACTGGATGGCATTATAGGCGGCTTTATCTGGGGGTATAAAAGGGCCAGGCGGGCTATTAAGTTTCTTAAACTCCCATATGAGAGGGGTGGTTTTAGATTACCGGATTTTAAACTATATTTCTGGGCTGCTTTCGCTACGCGTCTGCAGAGCCTGATGGAAGGCTCTGGTACATGTCAAAAGCTGATTGCTTATCAGTTAGCATGCGGGCCGGAGTACAGGTTTGTACTTTCTCAGATGACAGACCCGAATTACTTCAAACGTGTTCGTTTCAAGATACTGAGGCACGCTTCTGGATTTGGCGTGACATCTCAAAGCAGTATAATATCCCTGAATTGCATGCAAGTACCTACTTAACTGGGAACCCCAGGTTGGGGGTTATATTCGGCGATTCAGCTTGGAAGACCTGGCAACATTGTGGTGTAATACAGCTAGGGCAATTGTACGACCAGGATGGATTTAGATCTTTTTCTTCTTTTAGAGATGAATTTGGGGTTCCCAATCACTCTTTTTTTAAATTTTTGCAAATTAGGGATTTTTTTATTAATGGGGAAGGCTTAGTGAGCGTTAATACGTTAGGGGACTCTGCAAGCTCATTTTTACAACTCCGGGGCAGGGGTTGTATAGGAAAAATCTATAAATACTTGATTATAGGCGCAGCTGATGATGCTGTTCAGGCTGCAGAAAAATTAAATCGTTACTTTGGAACTAATATCATTACAACAGATTTGTATAGGTCATTACTGACCATTAATACTTCGGTTGCATCTATTAATCTAAAACTTCAGCAACATCGTATGTTATTCCTTTTGTACTATACGCCGGAAATTATTTCTAAATGGGCTTTGCTTAATATAACACCTAAAACCCAGTGCCCTAAATGCTCACTTTATGCTGCAGATATTAGACACATGTTCATTACCTGTTCAGCACTTTCTGCTTTTTGGTCACGGATTGCTGAGGAGTTGTGCAATCTTTCAGGAACTAATATTGTCATTTCTGAGAAAGAGATACTCTTGGGGCTTATAGTGGACTCAGGTTTAATATCAGCAGCTTTATTCTCTATTATTATGGCTTGCTGTCGCCTAGGTATCGCCAGGGTCTGGATTGAATCTAAACCCCCAACGTTGGTGGAGTTTTGGCAGCTATTAAGAGGGGTATACGAACTGGAGATTGCTCTAGCTAAGGTCAGGGGCCTCCCCTCTCACATTAGAACTGAACGAACCTGGCATTGTCTTCAATGGGACTAAACGTTTTCGATGATTTTGTGTTCACGTTTTATGCTGCTTATCTTGTTTTGATTTATTGACTTTATGCTATGTTTTGTAATTTGTTGCATTGGTTTCCTCTTTTGGCTTAATAAAAAACTTAAAAAAAAAAAAAAATAGAGATTTATTACTTGCTTTGATCTGCTCTATATTTTTCTTAGTTACTTTCCAATGATTCACTTGTACATCCCCAATCTTACAACGAATGATACTCCACAATACACTGTGTTGTACCATGTTGCGGGGGGAATTACACTGAATTTGGCAGAAAGGTATATTTGATTACAGAGATCACACTTTCAGTTAGTTGGTGTAAATCCGTTCAGTAGTTGAGAAATTAAAGGAAATCCAAATGTGTATATCTACAATGAAGCCTTCCCGAATAAGGACGAGCTTGTGTAGAGATATGCAGAGCTCAGATAGGCTGCCAACACTTCAACCAGGATGTATTGACAGCCATCTGGGGCTCGGCTTCATCCGAGTACCAAAACAAACATCATAAAAAAAGAAAGGAGGGCAGGGTAGGAATACTTTTACTTTCAAGCCTTGGTCTTGGGGTCCCATATGGACTCCTGCAGGGTAAAAAAGCGTTCTTTTAAAACAAAATTGCAGTGAGTTCTCAAAATTTGGGAATTTGCTGCAAGAAAATTACAAAAAAAGAAGCGCTTGGTTTGAAAATGGCCCCACATCTTGTGTAAGGACAGAAGATCTTTCATTGCCTGAAAAATTCAAGGGAAGATCATAGGCCTGGTAGGCAAGATAATGCCCGACCTCCTCTCCTTGTCTTTCTAAACTTGCAAATTACCATTAAGGTCTTGATTAGGATGTGGATAGAAACGGCCCAACCGTCTGTGGAGCCGTTCCAACCGCATCCTAATCTGGCGGTTGGATTCCTTTCCGACCGACTCCATCCATCAGGATGGAGTCGGTCGGATTGGATTGCAACCACACATTTCGAATGGCTTCCAACGGGCCCGTCCGCCAGTCGGAATGCTTTCAATAATCTCAAGGGCTGCTCTTTCCCCCCCGAGGGATTACGATGTCGGATTCCAACAGCCTTTCTGTGCTGGCCTTTCTGACACAGAAAGGCTGTTCGAAATCAACTTTGGGGACCCCCAGTAGGGCCGCCATGGGTGCAAGGCTGCCAGTTGATACCTGCACCTGGTGGCAGGCACCTTGAGGTGACTGCCACTGGGTGCAGGGATGAACTGCACCTCTGCTCTTTACAATGAGAGCATGCATTCCATTCGGAATGCATGCTCCCATCGTAAACAATAGGATTGCGATCCTAATTGCTGGTTTGAGACTGCCGACAGGAGGTCGGTCGGTCCCACTTACAGACCGATGTCGGATGGATTCAGGTCCGTCCGACATAGTAATCAGGCCCTTAGTTGGAAAAGCAAGGTTAAAAGGAGGAGCAAGAGCAACTAAGTACTGACTTATGTATGAAAAGTTTATTTTGGTAGAAATCACACTGTAATGGGGTGTTGAGGTATGGAGAAGACGTGGCCTAACAGTTACAGCTGCCGATTTTGGAACTTGGGAACTCAGGTTTGAAGAATTGCGCTGGACTCAAAATTGTGTGATTCTGAGCATGTCACAACCTCTCTCTGCCAAAAAATCAGAATTGTATTTTTGTAATCCCAATTTGATATACTTGCTTTTGTTAATTATCTCCCATTCCCCGAAGTAACGTACATTGCCCCACTGCTTCCTAACAAGGTTCACGCTAAATAAATACCAATACATACATTGAAATATCTTATAATCTTTAAAAAGTGCATGCCTATTGAATTAACACAGCACAAACATGAACTCTCCACATATATTTTAATTAGAAAAAACATAATAATTAGCTTGACAAATACATTAGACCCTGGCAATCAAATGGATTGTATGACCTAAAAGAACTTATCCTGACCATAGTTCTTAAAGAATGAGGATTCTCATCAGTGGTGAAAATGCGAGGTCCATCTTTGTTGTGTGGACTAGAAATGAACCAAAAGTAAAAATTCTAAATGGCTGCAATGTGCTAGTGTCATGACGCTTAGCATCCTTGTGAAGCAAATGGGCGAACATTAGAGTTGGACACATTGTAATGTATCTAGAGTCATACCATCAAGGTATAACAAGCATTTGCAATGCAACAGGTCTCGCATTTACACGAGTTCGAGCTATTGGCATTGGAAATGACAATGCCTTTTATTTATGTTTTGGTTTTTGAAACATAAATAAAACGCATTGCCATTTACAATGCAAATAGCTTAAACGTGCGTAAATGCGAGACTTATTGCATTGCAAATGCTTGTTATTATTGTTAGTGCTGTCGGTGATACCAAATTATAAATAACATCACATCCGTGTTTAATCTGCAGTCAGTGCTCGGTCTAATGTGTTCTGTTAGATAGTATGTGCTATTTCCAAACAGAAGCTGCTGCGGTGCGTATAGCTACATTCAAATACCTGTGCCTTCACACAGTGCTGCACTCATACTGACTCATGCCCACTGTCAGTGAATGAATGAATAAATGAATGATGGGATTTGTTAAGCATGCGGATACTGTGAGAGATAAGTGAAATCGGTGAGGCCGCACCAAATGGCCATAAACTCAGAAGATGTTAACCTTGTGCCCTAACTACAGTAAATGCTGTGTTACTTTGAGGTAAGCATCAAGATAGCCTTCCCATGAAAAGTAAAGTAACTTCAATATGACTCTGGTGGGTAGACATTGGATCTTTGACAGGTGCCAGGTGGCTTAACATGACTTCAGGGCCCCCTGCAAAGCATTTGAAGGGGGCCCCCTGCGATTGCTTTCATGCCAGGGTACTGTACTGAGGGGGTCCCACTGGAGCTCGCTCCTCCCTGCATCGCGGGGGCTGCGGGCCTTTGTTCCGCACCTGCGGGTTCCCTAGCTGCATGGTTAACGGCATAAGCCCCAGAAAGTTATTGTGATTCTTACTAAAAGTGTGGCACATAGTCCTTCTGAGGTACCTAAGAAAATCAAGTTTAGAAAAAATTAATCTAACTGTATTTTAAAAGAGGGCCATATCCAGGCGTGTTTCTATAGTGCTGAGTTCATATGTGAGACAAGATGGGATAACAACATTTCACAACTTTGAAATCCCTTGTTTATTGTATGGTTTTGGAAGGCCCACTGGTGAGTGATTTGGATAATATGCATACATTTCTGTGGCAAGTACATGCTTAGTGCTGTAATTAAACGAATAAATACATGTAGAGTGAAGAATTGTTAATGTTTACCCCTTCCAATTTGATGCATACACTTTCCAAGCATTATGTGTGGAACATACGCAACATAATAACAATAACACACAATGTCGGACCAGCTGGAGCATGATGAACTACAAACTAAGGATGCGATGAAACACCGCTATAAATTCATTGGAGAGATGAAGAATAACACAAAGGGAAAAGTCATAGGGCAGTGTGAACAACATTTAACATCATTAATGTGAGTGCAGAAAATTAAATAAATTTACAAATAAATGTGTTTCTTTGCTGGATGGTTGAATCTGCTGTTTTAGTCAGTAAACAAACAGTTCAAAATATGAATTTAAATACCAAGGGAGGAAGAGACACACAAGTGCAGCCTGTCATAAGTTTGACATGAAATAGCCGGTTTCACAACAGACTCTGTACATAAATTAATACAGTCACACAGATATCATCACAAGATAAAATCAGTGGTTAAATGTGAAGTGCCTGGGCATGTACACTAGGATGCAGCCATACCAAGGCATTACCTGAGACTTACAATAAGTCAGACTCAAAAAATACCGTACAACAAACGCTCACACAAATAACTACAATTTGTCCCATAACTACACTTATACATTAAGGTTTGTCATTCTTTTTATTACTGAGATACGATTTTGGAACTATTCTGCATAAAACTCTGCAGAGCAAGGCTCCTCCTTTGGTAAGAAACTGAAAGATTTTTCAAATGTCAGATTTTGTTCACAAGTCGCTGTCAATAGAATTGGAAGTTTCGTGTAAACGTATTAGTGAGCAGGAAGGCCTAACAAACTTGCTAAGACTAAAGGGAAAAATGGTGCTTGAAGGGTTAACTGAGAGAAAGGGCTTTCCTTTAGCAGCCCCCTCCTCTGCACTGCTAGAGGGACTCTAGAGCAGCAACTGTAAACTGATCCTAGAGCTGTGGAGAGCAAGCCCGCGAGTGGTGCACACGCGCACGCCACAGCGAGCGATCTGTTTCAATTAATGTGCCCGTGTCTGGGCACGATAATTGAAAACAGATGTGGCCTGTGCGGGTAACCGACACCAATAGGCCGTGGGCGGAGCAGAGGCGGGACATGCACCCGCCTTTGCCCAATTGCATGCTGTCTTTCTCAGAAAGACGCATGCAAAGCCCATTAGCCCTGTAACGAAAGCTGTCCACACGTACGAGCATATGGTCAGCTTTCAGAAGCCCCTACAAGAAGTCTCGCGCTGCGTATGCAGTGTTACACACTGCAACGCTAGGCGCAAGACCTAAAAATGAACAAGGGTGCAATTAGGCATTCACTTTGAACTTAAAATGCACACAAATAAGTTTCACAAAACAAAGCTAATTAGACCCAGTTGCCGACCCTGCATCAAGGGACAATGCTTAAGTGAGGATGGATTTTCTGTTAGTCAAGTACAAACTTTTAATTGTTAAGTAGATGAAGAAAGGTTTATGAAAACAAATGTCACAAAGCAGAGAAAAGAGCAGATGTAAAGTGCAAAGAGAACATAGAGACGCCACCAACAAACACTTAGTCGATGACTCATCATCCATTTCTTTTAATTGTATTAGCAGCATCACTGAGCATAGTGATTAACATCGCAAACTGCTTAGACCAAACACAGCAATAGAGGGAAAAAAACGTCCTCTGCTTCAATAGAGAAAAATACACAAATCCATATTCTGAGAGCCCCATGCTTCCATTTGCTGAAGTCTTAGCTGCCCCCCACCACCGGGCAGAAAGTCAAGAGCCAAGGGAATATTTTGGACGCTCATTCACACGAAGGGTGGCAACTCTATGTCCGGAAACATGACCTCCCTTACAAAAGTCGCACCAAATTAACCTTACATGAGGCCTGGTTGTGTTATGTTTTGTCTGTTGAAATGTATTGCATGTTGGCCTCCCTGAGAAGCTTGTAGACAAGCTCCAAAGACTTCGAAAGCAGGCTAGTATGATGTCTCTAATGCTATGGACTTTTGATTGTCTCAAACTAGCATTAAAATCACTCCGCTGGCAGCCAGAGGAAATGTAAAATAAACAGCTTTGTTCATAAGGCTTGCTGTATTAAAGGTGCTCCTTACCGTCATAATGCAGTCTCCAAATATGTGCACACTAGGGGGCATATTTACAATGAAGTGACGGTGCGCGGCGATAGACTTGTTGGATTAACGCCACGCTTCGCCACTTCTGAAACGCAGGGAGGAACCATATTTACAAGAATACGGTGCAGCCCTGTATTTCCCCCTGTGCTGGCGCTAATTACAGCTGCCTGGCGCAACCGCAGGCACCCTTGCACCACAGCGCGGAGGTGTCGCATTGCAGGAGAAGATTGTTTATGTGCAGGAAGGCGTCCCTTCCTGCACATAAACAATCTGAAATGGCGAATTGTAACTTTTATGTGTGCAGCATTGAGCAGCACACAGAATTGCAACTCGTCCTAGTTTATGTGCAGGAAGGGACACCTTCTTGCACATAAACAATCATGCAAAGGTCCAAATGAAAATGGCCAAACACTAAAATACAACAAAGGTCACCAATGCATGGCTAGATATTTTATACGGGATAAACGATTTCCTCCTGTCAAAGAAAGCCTGGGTTTAAAACAATTTAAATGTTAAGATGTTTATTAAAGAGAGAGAAGACACCTGTGAATTACAGAAACGACCGACAAGGAGGTCCCACCCCAGTTGTGAAAAATTAGTGCTGCTAAGCAAGGAATGAGATATGAGTATATGGTATTTTACAAACAGACTTCGAAGGGGGCTCATATGGTCTCTGGAATACACAGGGAGTACCCAGGTAGGAGAGACTGAATTGATGGAAAAGGAAGGAGACATTCTTCAGTTGTTATAAGAATGTTAACTTTCAAGGCTGAGCAAAGTAATCAACACTTTCTTCTTGTGAGTGCCAAGATGTTATATGGAGTTTCTAAATCGCCATAAACCATCTCCAAATCACCATAGATAGACTCTAAATCTCCATAAACAAGCTCTAAATCACCCTAGATAGACGCTATGGTACACATGCATTAAAATAGACAATAGCGAATCCTTAATTGAGATTTTTAAGGAATAGCAATTAAAGATTTGCTATTGACTATGCATGTAGGAATCGCAAATAAAATAGCGATTCCTATACAAAAAATTATTGCGACTCGCAAATTGCATTTCGCAATTAAGGAATTGCTTCCCATTCATTCCTATGGGCCTATTGGCCAATAGGAATGAATGGGAATTGCATGCGCAATTAGCGAGTATCCATCAGGTACTCGCAAATTGTGTATGCAATTTAAAAGGTGGAATGGTGTTAAAAGAACACCCTGTTGGACCCCTGAAATTAAAATGTATCCACGTGTGGCACACACACCTGCCCCAAGGGCATGTGTTTGTGTAACATGGGACTTTAAAAAATGCACTTTGGTGCATTTTTCAAAGAAATCACAAATTACCATCACCTTTAGAATGACGGTAGTTTGCGATTCTTAATTGCGAAATCGCAATTTATTTTGCTTTGATGCGTTTTATTGAAAGAATCGCAATTTGTGATTCCTTAAATGCAATCACAATTTAAGTAATCACAAATTTTGCGGTTCCTTAATTTACGATTTTAGCATTTGGGATGATGCATTCCAAATGCAAAAATACCGGTCGCAAAGGAGCAGAGTCTACGAATTTGCCCCTTTGCGACCAGTATTTGGTTTGATGCATGTGTAAATCTCCATAAACAGGCATAAATGAGAAAAGGTGTCTGCTGAGGGTACGGTTATGCTAAGGGAACGGTTAATGTTATCTTTTACCAACATTACCTCTACTAGCCATTACTTCAACAAAATTACCTTTACAGCACCGTTAGTTTGTTTGCTATGCATTGTGCCCAATTATCTCATCAAAAGGTAAAAAAAGGATGAAAAAAATAAAATAATGAACATTGCATTTTTATTAAATCTAATGCAAATACATATAAATAAAACATTTTAATAAGCTGTAAGTAATTCAAATGAAACTATGTTTCGTGTAAGGCTACCTTTGCCACATATTATAAAAACAAACATTATATTGAATATTTTTAAAACATATATATTTAAGAGTACTTATGTTGAATGTTAGCATTTGTATTACGCTTAACGTGGGGGTTCTTTAATGCATTTAATTTAATTTAATTAATTTGTTTGAAATAAAAACAATCAAGTATGTTTCACTGAATAAGAGCTAGTGTAATGATTAGTGATAGTGATTATAAAATAGTATTGGAATAAACATGTTTACATAACAATAAATTAAATATAAATAAATAGGAATTACAAATTTAGCCTACCTTAGAAGTAGAGTTAGGAAACACAAAATTGCTAGGGTAAGAGAACATTCATTTAATTTAAAATAATTTCATTAATATTGCAATAACTGAATATTTTTCATAAGTGATTTGGTTAAATGACAAGTTAAAAGTCGAAATGAAAAGATAGTGTTGTGAGAATAGCATTTTTAATATCTAGTAGAGTGGAAAAGTAATAGAAAAAGAGGTATAAATGCTGAATTAGAGAGGCAGTGTCAGTCAGTCAGTCCAAAGTACTTTATTCGACAGCCAAGAGTCATAAAAGCATACAATATTATAGAAATACACATTCCATAAAAATACATTATAATAAAATCATCCCGCATTACAATTACAGTATTCATGTTAAAAAATCTTTAAAAGCTATATCATATAAAGTGCAACTGTGCTAGAATAGTAAACCAATTCCTTAGGTAATATCACTATTAAAAATGCAAGGTATTAGTTAAGAAAACATATTTGAACCAGCTAGTAACACATGATTTCTATTGCAACAATAGTCTAGTCCTATGTCTAATGGCCCGACTAAAAAGCTTGCGACCCCAAAACAAACCATAGGTGAGGCCAGCATTTGTAGATAGAGCAGGACTGTCCTCACTTGGGCAAACTGACAATCTCTAAGTAAAGGAAGAATGTGCTGCCTGCGCAAAGAATCATAATAAGCACAGGAGAACATTAGGTGCAAGGTATCCTGTTCCGAGAAGTTATCACAAGGGCAGGGTTTTAGTGATTTCGGTTTTGAGTATCCTCTCGGAAATGCCAGCAGCCAGGAAACCATATTTAAACGAAATCTTGTCAAAACAAAACGATGATACGGTTTGTTGACACAAGATAAATATGGTTGCAGCTGCGGACCTAAACTCAATGTAACAGACCTTCTCACCGAGGGTTTAGCTAACTCAACCTCCCCCCTGAGACATTTCTGCTTATCCATAAACAGCTGTTTAAAATCTATAATCGCGGTCTTGCCCAAGGGCCTCGGGGTCAAATACAATTCTGAACAACCAAGACATCTTGGGCCATATGCATCAAAGGGTTTTGCCCATTCTGTGCCTATGGGAAAATGTGTTCATGCATATGGCCCCTTGTCTCTTCCTTTATGTATTTCAGCCAAAGGATATGTAGGGCTCCCTCTAGCTCAATGCAATCCGAGATTATGAGTTGGTTTAAATTTGGGGAAGGTTGAGCCCAGATTCTGATCCAACGTAACAGCGGGGCAACTGCAATCTGGTCCGAAATATACCCCACCCCCAATTCTTCATGCAGACTGTAGACGGGAGTAGCAAAAGGGACCCCAAGAAGTTTGCTCATAAAATTATTCTCCGCCACTTGTATACCCTTCACGTCCTTGTAGTCCCAGATATCACATCCGTACATAACCTTGGGAATGCATTTTGCGTTATAAACCTTCAGTAGAGCAGGGAGTGTTTTGACCATAGTCTCTTTGCGTAGTCCACAGTGGCTCCTACCGCTCTAGCTAGGACATTATTTTTAAGTGTTCGTTGCGCACACCATGCACCTTGGTCATCAAAGAGTACCCCTAGGCATGGGAACGTGGATAACTTAGTTAATTCGTCCCCATTACAGTAAAATTTGGTCTTGGCCGCCTTTCGAGAACCTATGCACATGGCATGAGATTTCTTAAAATTTGTGATTAAGTCTAATGAATTCATAAAATCTATAAAACAGTTTAGGAGTTGTTGCAGGCCCCTTGCAGTTCTAGACAATAAAACCGCGTTGTCGGCGTACAGGAATGCGGGAATCATTTTAGTGCCGGCCCTAGGTATGTCCTTGCAGCATGATATGAAAGTGTCCCCCAATTTATTAATGTATTGCGTGAATAGCAGGGGAGCCAAAATGCACCCCTGCTGGACCCCCCTTCCTACTGGCCAGGAGTCTGTCAGGCTGTCATCTTCATTAAACCGTACCGCGGCCGATGTGTTAGCATGAGCAGTATGCAGGAAGGAGATCAGTTCTGCATCTAGCCCTATATCACGAAGGATCAACCACAGCTTAGACCTATTGACAAGGTCAAACGCTGAGGTTAGATTCATGAAGGCCAGATGCAGGACCCCTCCCTTGGCAACGTGTACTTCCCGATCACCAAATGGATGTTCAGGCATTGGTCTAGTGTCCCTTTCCCCTGCCTGAATCCATATTGCAGATCGGAGATAACATTGGCATGATCAAGCCAGGCTGTGAGGCGATCCAGAACTACTTAACCCATAATTGTGGACGCAGAATCTAAAAGCGAAATTGGTCTATAACATGCTGGGTCGTCATGGGGACCCCTTTTAAAGATGGGGACAATGACTGCCTTTGCCCATGACGAGGGGAATCCGTAGGCACATGCAGCATTAAAAACATGTGTTAAAATCTTGGCCCAGACTTTGGGGTCAGCCTTATAAAGATCAGCTGGTACCCCATCAGGACCAGGAGCCTTTCCGCCTGAAGTTGAAATAATAGCTTTATAGACCTCATCTATTCTGAAATGGAGAGGGGAACTAGCCAGTCCGGGAACTGTATGTCCCACGGCTTCTGCTAGATTGGTATTACTATAAATATTGCCAAAATGCTGGACTCATTTCTCTGCAGGTATGATACAATCCTTTGCTAGAATTTGACACATCAGAAAAAAGGGGACTGTTAACTATAGACCAAAAGATCTAGAGCTATCAGACAGAACGCTAGCTTGACTAAGCTCCTCCCAGGCATGCTCTCTTAGTTGTTTTTTCCTCTCATGAACCGCTAACTTATACGCCTTCCTGCAGCTCCTAGTTAATATTGGGTCCCTCGGTATTTGTTTAACAGCCTTCAATAACTCCTTATGGGCGGCCAAGCAGGTATCATCAAACCACGTTTTTAGTTTCGGGGATTTCACTTTGGATTTAGTCACTAAATTAGAACCATCCTGTTTAATGATGGTATCAAAGGCATCTAAAGTAGATCTATCCTGTAATACCGGGTCCATACATACTTCAAGCTCCGAGGCACAGGTGGTATACAAATTCTCCAAAAACTCTCTGGAGTGGCAGTGTCACATAGATTATGTTAAAAAAAACAATTGGTCTTTTAAAACTCTGAGTATCTGTGTATTTCAAGTGCCCCTCAATTATTAGAGTAATTTTGCTCAAATAATAACTGTGTCAGTGAGTGAATACTACCGGCCAATCAACACGTTCAAAGAGGTTTGGTTGGAGGGTAACTTCTACAAGAAAAAATTCTTAAAAATGTGGATAAATGGAACACTTTACAAAATAACATAAATATACAGATTAAAAATATATAATTTTTAAAGATCGCATTAGGTGAGACTTTATTACCCTGCCTCTATAATGGTAAATGATGGACACCTAAATCCACAGCAGATGACGTGGGCTATTTGCAAAATCGCACCATAGCGAAAAACATCTCGTTGTATGCACTTCACTGGGAGAAACAATCAATCGTTAGTTACCAGACCTACCATTTTTTCTTTATCTGCCTCTAACTTACGCTTCCTTCTCCAATGTGTCCCCTGTCTTTTTAGTGGCTACCATGTGTAGCTCTTTCTCACCTTCTTAGTTTGACTAATCACAAAGTAGTGAAGGTCCTAGAAACTAGAAGGAGGATTTTCAACGGATTGCATTATGGCCACAAAGGATGAATTCAGGTTGGTAAGGCCCAGGCTACTTTCTCCACCTTAAGCTGGTCAGCTATGCCTTCCTTCCGCCACTACTGACTGCTCTTCCCCAGTACTCTAGTATTCCGATTGCTTCATCGGGCGCTTAGACTGCTAGGTTGGGCTGCAGCTTGTTACGCCTTGCACATATGCACCGTCATCCTTAATCCCACACGACTAGAAGTCGACCTGGACTGCATGTGGTGGGTCAGGCAGCTGAGTGGCCCAGGTGCTCACTGCGCCATGAACGCAGACCTTCTATCCAGAGCCATTCCACACAGCTTCTCTACCCCTGATTTACACCATTGCACCATTCAAGAGCCCAAACGACCATTCCTGCTCTCTGATGCCATACCAGCTACACCCCCTTACTGTAGAGGTCATCACTTCTCAGGCGTTAGAAAAACAAAAAACTCCGCGTTTTCATGCCTGGGGTACAGTGTAAAACCGTGTGTAAGGCAAAGGCACACTGGAATGGGAACACTGAGCCATACCGAGTCACTGATGGGCATTATATCGAACCAGCGATCATACTGAGTCATTGATGGGGCTGAGAGACAAATGTCACTAGCCAATGAGAGAACTGAACCAATATTAACATAATATCCCACTGTAATACGAGGCCAGTGATGATAATAACTTGCAGTCATATAGCACTTGCTTAAGTGAATTTGCCATTTTGCAAAGCTGGATAAAACAGGTGTCCTTATTAACCAGCTATATGATGCTCAACTTAAGATATTTACAGCAGAAAAAAGGCTAAGCTGTCCATATGGAAATCTGAACCGGTTACCTACAGTTTGAAACTTATCGCAGGAGCAAACACTTTGCTATCTTAAAGCTAACATGGGGCCAGTGCTTAATTTGTGAAATATGAAATGCCAGGGCCCTCATCAGGAGGCCAATGCACCCTATACCAACCATTGCCCCAGCTAGCGCTACATATGACAGTACCAAAACAGCTACCAACCATCACACTCCTACAAGTGTGACAGTCAGACTGTTCCAGGCCCCCAAAAGCTACAAGATTAGTAAGGGCAGCAGATATTAGTCATTTTTTTATGTATATTGAATTAGTAGACAGCTGTTGTTCTGCTCACTCTATATCAGGCAAACAGCCAACCATGTGGCAGACTGCCATAAGTGCCAGTGCTGCCAATTAAGTGCCGGTGCCAAGCACCACAAACCACGGGCACAAATTAAGCTCTGCATGGGGTCTAAATTTAATGCGGATACTCTGTTGGGGCCATTGCACGGATCCAAATCTTAAAATAAAGGTCTTGATCAATTCTGAAAACAAATTTTCAGTGGACAAGACGTGGTTTTTGATGCAATATTAATTAACAGATTATCTGCATATGGGCCAAAAGTTTGCAACAATTTGGGGAAACAAGGCATTGGGATTTAA
Organism: Triturus cristatus; assembly: GCF_964204655.1. Taxonomy (NCBI): domain Eukaryota; kingdom Metazoa; phylum Chordata; class Amphibia; order Caudata; family Salamandridae; genus Triturus; species Triturus cristatus. The sequence goes on from NC_140587.1 coordinate 425,288,199, forward strand.
AATCGAATGTGAGCAGTAAAGACAAATGTGTGAGTCAGATCTGAGTGCTTTTACTGGTGCCATCACATTTTAATTATTCCAAATAAAGGAGCAATTGGGAGTTCGATATTAAAGCCTTGAGAAAGCTGCTTCGAGGCAGCAAAATACACGTTGCATGAATTGTTGAAGTCTTTACAGTATATAATAATAACATAATGTTTTCATTTGATGTTTCCTCGCAGTATTGTAATAGGAGCCACTCAAGCATTGGCTTTTTTACATAAAACCACAGCATCCTCTGATGGTTACGAGACTTTTCAATGATTAAAGCCTTCTTAGCATTATAGCCTGCTCCTCTTGTTTGGTCATTCCAGACGCTCTTTTAATCAGCGCTGGGATACTTCCGGGTGACTACGCGCTTTATAAAAATAAATAATAATAATAATAATAATAATAATAATCATGGACATGTGTCGATCTCTTGGTGAGATCAGTTCGAAACCACTGATGATACCAAGCCACTGATCAGACTAAACCACTGATGATACCAAGCCACTGATCAGACTAAACCACTGATGATACTGAGCCACTGATCAGACTAAACCACTGATGATACCAAGCCACTGATCAGACTAAACCACTGATGATACTGAGCCACTGATCAGACTAAACCACTGATGATACCGAGCAATTGATCAGACTAAACCACTGATGATACCAGGCCACTGATCAGACTAAACCACTGATGATACCAGGCCACTGATCAGACTAAACCACTGATGATACCGAGCCACTGATCAGACTGAGCTGCTAATAATATTGAGCTCTTGCTCATAACGAGTCACTTATATTATAGACCTACTTAAAAAACTGAGCTATCGCTAAAAATACTGGCCACTGATGCTATCAAGATACTGGTACCAACGGAGTTCTCTACAGCCCGCAGGCATTCATTGCAGTGGGAGAGTCCAGGGAGTGACGTGTCTGCAGTAGAGATCAGTCTGTGAGCTTCTTCCAGGTCAGATGTTTCAGACTCAACAGGAGTATGGGCCAGTGTATCATCCCTGCCCGGCGAATGCAATGGTTACTATGAGATGGGTCAAGATAGCTCCTAATACTAAGAGCGGCTTCGAAACCAATGTTATATTGATGCAAGAACATATCAGCCTTCACTGTTTTGAGTGACTCATCAAAAATTATTTAATTATTTAAAATATACCATTTTTCTCCTCCTTGGCAGAGAAGGCCTTTTATATCTGAACTGCAGTTTGTTTGACTGATCCATTCACTCGTAAGGGCATATTTACAATAAAGTGGTGAAGCGTGTTGTTAAGCCAAGAAGGATAACGACACGCTTCGTCACTTTAGAAACGCAGGGCTTCACTATATTTACTAGAATATGGTGCAGTCCTGCATTTCCCCCTGTGCTGGCGCTAACTTTAGCTGCCTATCGCCAACGCAGGCACCCTTGCACCATAATGCAAGGGTACCTGTGATGAGGGGAAGATTGTTTATGTGCAGGAAGGGTCACCCCTTCCTGCACATAAACGATCTTTAAATGCCGTTTTGTAACTTCTATGCATGCTGCTTAATGCAGCACACATAGAAGTTGTAAAATTGCATTTTTTTAAATGATTGTTTATGAGCAGGAAGGAGGACCTTCCTGCACATAAACAATCATTGACGTTTTACTATTTCTGTGTGTGGAAACAGCAAAAACGAGGAGAAATAAAGCATATCCCCTCGTTTCGCCTGTTTTAGACCAGGTTTTTCCTGTTCTTAATTTTGACGCTGCCTCCTACTTACGCTGCCCTTGTAAATAGATGGCAGCGTCAAAGTCAATGGGTGTTGCAGTGGAACGCCCACCACGACACCAACTGCCCGCCCCTTTCAAGCAAAGTGTAGCATAAAATGGGTCCTTATTTAAAAGGCAGCGTTAAGTGACATTGTGGTGGCGATACGGGTTTATAAATATGCCCCGAAGTTGCTTAAAATGACATATTTGTGACAATTTATTTCTTAAATCTAGCTCAAAAAATGTTAAATTGATCAATTAACCCCCTAAAATGCAATATGCTTCTACTAGTAGAGAAGTGCCAAAGTGATCTACAATGGAAGTACATTTTCGCCTTTTCCCTGCTTATTTAAAAAACATTTTTGTGGTGAACTGTCTAACTTCAGACTCTAATTACTATTGAATTCTGTTTAACTCTCGGAAATATTTGGATCTAGTTTAGAACGTTTCTGTATTCATAAGTGAGGCCTGATGCTACAAGGTTTGAGGACGGCCATAATGTGAAGATGATGGAGGGCTTTGATATAAAGGTGTGATATTTTTTTTCCAATGCGAATGTCGACCCTACTTTGCTGCCAAGCAGAGGTTTTTGGAAGTGCTGTTGACTAGGAAGCCCCCCATCAAACTGCCAGGAACTCGACATTATTTGGACCCCCCGTCTCCTCTCCCGGGTGTTTTTGATTGACCCCACCCCTGCGCCGCGAACTCTCTGGTCGTGTGACATATAGATTCAATGTTCCTCACTAATACAGCCCTGGGGGAGAAATTGGTACACTGCCTGCTTGCTAATGGAAAATACCTAAAAGCTTTTCTTAGACATATACATTTGAAATCATGATTCTCATCCTCAAGTCCACCGCAGCAAGTAATGCACAGCACAGCACTGCACGCAAATCTGAAAAGGTAAAAGAATTGCAAAGAAAGAAAAAACAGGGATGCCACTAAAATGGAGTGCTACGTAAACAAATGATGGACGGAGTGCTGAATAAATCATACATTCTCCCCCCCACCACCAAAAGATCTGGGTTAAATCCATTGATCTTTTGCTCACCACGCCATCCCAGTTTGGACCCAGCCATATGCAAATCAGTCTTGGCCCTGTTCCTCATAGGAACAGTCCAGCCGCAACTGCCAAGAAAGGTCTTCTCTGGACCGGAAACAAGCATCCTTAGACCGGTTTTGGGGTATTGGAGTTGGCAACGATTCATTATTTGATTAACCTAGAGTAAATTAGGATCTCTGCGTGGTTAACAGCAGAAATAGCCCTCTTTGACTCTTACAGACAAGAATGTGGACAGTAATATATCGCTTTCTCGTGCCCATATTACTTCCTCTAATATGTAAAGTTATAATGATAGTGACTACAACACTTTTAAGCACTCTATTTTTATATTTCATAAAATCATAGATGGATATCTCTTATATTAGCCTTTGAAGGGCTGGATGGCAGTGCAGGATCTAGAGTTTACAGCGTTGGCTATTAACATTTAAGGCACATTTCATTCCTTACTGCTGTTAGTTCGCCAAAAGTGGTATTTCCTACCACACAAGAGGATGTTTTTGGAGCAGATGACTCACTGCAGTGATTAACTCAAGCGAATCTAAAGAAAAAAAGGAAACCATTTTGTTGCAGCATGAAACGTTCTTAAGCTATTAGTGTCAAGAGCATCCCAAGAGACCTTTACATAACCATTCATCTTCCTACTCAGGAACATCATCCCCAGTTGTTAAAAAATATGGTGAGTTTTAATATGCGCTCTGTTTGATCGGTTTGGAAGCTATACCGATATGGTCTGAATTTAGCATTAAGAATTCTGAAATAAATGTAATTGTTGATTTGCGTTAAATATTGGAAGAAGAGAACGGCATCCAATATTTACTTTGTAAGATCATACATACCTTCTCAAAATGAAAGCTGTTTGTTTTTATATTAGTGTTTATTAGCGTGGTGTCGGTATTTCTGGTCTGGTTTAATTTGTACAGTTATAGTTGTAGTGTTGAAGTGTTGTTGCCGTTATATTGTATTGTTGGAATGTGATGTGGTGGTATCATAATTGTAGTGGTGCTCAAAAGTGTTCTGGCTCTAGGGTTGTGATCATTGCAGTTCTATTGTTGCTGTGCTATTGTTGAAAAGTTTTATTGTTGTAGACCCTGTGATTGTAGGTTGCAGTTGTGGTTCGATGTGCCTAGATAGGGTTGGTCTCGATGTGTGGTGAGTGGTGTACGTGCTTCCCTTCCTGAGTGGGACCCTTCGTGCCCCTGTGGCACGTTGCCCCCAGAAAGTTTGCTCTCTCTGCTCTGCCTAATCGTGTTTAGTTTTTGATGTGCTGGGGACGCTGGGGATTGGAGTGTCTCCTCAAGCCGGTGAAGCCTGATATAGTGTCTTCGCTCGTATCCACTATGGGACATCCTGGCTGCTTGTGCCCCCAGTGAAGGTGCTTAATATTTTTAAGAGACTAAAATTTGATACACTGGGTGAGGCGTGCAAGTGATCAACTAACATTTTTTGCTACTCTGGTGGGTTGGAAGCTTTGGTTTCTCTTGCATTAAGCTCCCTTGTGCACACTTTGCGTTGCTTGCCAGAGTTGGTGGGATGAAAGGGCAAGTCACGAGAAACACATAGACTTGCTCCATTTGCGGGCCAGCAATCACCTTGTCAAGCACAGCCTCACACCATGGATCTAAAAGGAGTACCGCCTTCTGACGCCCCTTGGGGTGGCCTGGACAATCCACCTGTGTCACTGGACATGATCTTTGCGTTGATAGCAGAGTCCTGGTTGGTGGATGCCCTAACCACTAATTTTGCCTTGCTGCACGAGAATCAACGAAGGAAGTTGTATAAAGTTGCTTATACTACTCTTGCTTTTGAGGAGTTGACCCCCTGTTCAAATGATTTATCGCAGTGTACTCAGCATGATTTTGCATTAAGGAACACAGGCTGGAGGATGTGGAGGGCTGCTCCCATCATAATAATATCTGCCTTATTGAACTTCCAGAGAGTTTGGAGGGTGATGATGCTACTTGTTTCCCGGAGAACTGTCTGAAGACAGACATAGCCCCGAAATCCTCATCCTCGTGGTTTGCTGTAGAATACCCTCACTGTGTTCTGGCATATCGCCTTCCGCCTCGTTCACAAAATCACAGCCTCACTCCATGATAGCCAAAATCCTTAATTACAGGGACAAAGAGACAGTTCTGTTAGAAGCCCGGAAGAAAGGTCAGATCTAGATAGATAATGTCAAAAATATGATTTTTTTCAGTTTATACATTACTTGTGCAGCATAAGTGCTCTTCTTTTATGCAGTGAAAAAGAATCTGCGATCCCTGGGCCTTAACTATGCATTGCTATTTCTGGTGAAACTAAGGATCCCGGATAGTCATTGATCCCCTTTCTTCACATATGCTGAATCAGCACGGGATTGAGTTGAATCCATGGTGAACACTACCATTGCTGCATTTCTGATCTTCTTATCTTCGGCCCCTTTGATGGACCATGTCTAAGCAATGGTCTGAAAAATGCACCATCAGGTAGCATGTTGTAGGGGCCCTCCCCGATCCCAACTAGAGCAACTCAGGGCAGTGCAGCAGTGGCATTGCTTTGTGACCTCACTGCAACTCCCAACTTACTCTCATTTAGATCTAGTGTTTTCGGTAATGAGCTGTCCTCGGATGCAATGGCTCCGCAGTATTTGGAGTCCCCAGTGATCACTGCACAATCGGTCGATGACTTGCTTTGATGTTTTAATATCCTTTGCTTACTGGAAAATTCTTATGCCATTGTCTATTTGAATTCTATTGTGATATCCTTGCTTTTCTTTACAGACGGGGGACACAGAAGGTGAAAGGGGTGTGAACACGTGCTCTTGCTATTTGAGGTGACTCCGGGACTATCCAGCATTGGCCACCATACTGATGGATATACTTTGGAAAGTGATGCGCCACACACCACTTTCTGCATGCCATTAGGCCTCCATCTTAAGATATACATTATTCAGCAAGTCTTGGTACACCTTCCCTGTGGCATCTAGCACCATCCCCTCTATGCTCCTCTACTTACTTTGAGCTGAGGGTCTAGCTTTTTTCATGATCTCAATAGGAGATGTCCTTTTGATTCTATGCTGTTTATGGGGTCGTTTCTGTACATGTTCTGGCTTATACTACCCTCCCAACAGTCCACTATAACTTTTTATACATCCTTTGAAAAGTCTTAGGTACTTTATTTTGTGAATTTCAGGGGTCAATTAACTTTTTCTTGAGAAAAAAATCTAAAGATTCATTTTTTCACTCCTTTGGTAGTAGAATAGGAGACGTTCAAGGTGGTTACCAGAGGTGTATGTATTAAAAAAATAGTGGGGTTAAACAAGGGATCTCTTCCACCTGGAAACTATAACGCAAGTCTTCGAACCACGTATCACTACAAACCTGGACAAGACTGAGGAACCCCAATCCTTGAGATCTACCTTTTTCAATAGGCTTGAAACATTGCATTGTTTCGATTACTACTCAAACCGTGCCAGAACACACAACAAACGAGACGAGGCTAGTTGCCTCCCTGCTCACTTAGCCAACCCAATGATCTTGCATTCTGTCCCCCTTCGGCTAATTTTAACCTCTGGAGGCATAGTGTATACCCAGTCTGTTATTATTAATGCTTTCCTTGTTTATTATAGGGCTCTGTGCCAGAAAAAGATGGATGATTCAGCAGATGATATTGCCACTTTTCACAGCCATGGCCGTTAAAGACTTTGAATTCACTGTTAGATTATAAAAGATAAGAAAAGTTCTCCATGATTTACCCCATGGTCGCCTGAGTCAGAGAGAAGTCTTCTGAATATAAACATTGTTTTCTACACAATTATCACACCCGTCAACTTATTTTATCCACCTCTTCCGTTGACTTGGCCACTCTCCCATTGTCACTGAATGAGGCCATTATCTCCAACATGTTGAAGCCACACAAGGATTCCACTGATATGTTTTCCTATAGACCAATATTGATTCTGAATACAGATGTTAAAATCTTTTCAATAGTGTTTGCTAATTGCGTCCAGAATTGCAGAAACTGGTTCACAGTGGTCAGTCTAGTTTTAGACCTGTCTGTAACACTTCTCTCAGTCTTCAGAGGCTCTGGGATGTTATGGGGAGAGGAGTTGGCCTAACGGCTAAGGCGGCCGACCTCAAGTCTGGGGAACCAGGTTCAAGTCTCGGCAAGGATGCGCAACATCCTGTGATTCTGGGCAAATCACTTAATCTTCCTGTGCCTAACCAAAACAAAATGAATGAGTCCTCATGTAAAGCAACTGGTGCTCGTGTAAAGCGCTCTGATACCCAATACCTTCGGGACAAGTTTGCGCTATGTAAAACTCTGTTAAAAAAAAAAATGATTGGTGCATCAGAGATTTTTCCAAATGTGACATGTATTGTCCTTGATTTGGCTAAAGCTGTTTACTCCTTGCATTAGGGATACATGCACAGGGTATCAGTGGCATAGCGAGGGGGGCATGGTCCCCCCCGCTCTATAATGCGGCCGTCTGCACCGCCAGGAGGTGAGAATGGCTCACAGGAAAGGGGAACAGAGGCCTGTTGTTGGGAGGAGGTGTGACCTCCTCTTGACAGGTTGGTAAGAGGTCTCTGGCTGCAGATGGCTAAGCGTCAAAGGGCCAGCCCCCTGTCTCAGGCAAATGCGACTTACACTTTACCCTCTCTATTGTCTAGTTAGGCAGCCTAGCATCTCTTCCAGTGGGAGAAAACATGTTGCAGATCTGGTTTTCTAGGAAGAGTTGTTCATTACACTGGACACACCTCTGGGGCATAGCCATTGCTCTGACCAAGGGTAGAAACGTTCGGACATCTTGAATCTGGGAAAAGAGATGCACTGCCGATTGTTTAGCACCAACCCCCCAGGAAGTGATGTAAGAGTGGGTATGGTTGCCCATGGGAATTTTGGCCTCTGGTTTGGGTGTCCTGGTCCTCCCCACCCACAAACTCAAAATTGGCATAAAAGTGGCACCCCTTGATACCAGCCTCAGAGCACTACTGGACTCAGAAAGGACCGTAGGAGGACTGCATCTGCTGAACCTGTGGATCTCAGAAAGAAAGGCTGCACTAAAAAGACTACAGCTGCGGAACAAAAACAGGACTTCTGAAAGAAAAGCCTGCTCCTGCTGTTACAGTTGTGGAGAGAGAGACCCCATGGGCTGGACCTGCTCCCACTTGTGCAGAGAACCAGGGTGTGAACTTTAAGGGCCTTTTGACTATCCTCCTGTTGAGCTCCAGTAACACAAAAGCTATATCCTGCATTTGCAATGTGCCCAGCTGACCTGGTGCAGCATGGGCGAACAACTCCTAGCCCCCCAAGAGGTGCCTCCCAGGTCCCAGACCCTTGGCTGGTACTAGAGTGTACTCTTTCTCCTAAAACAAACTGCAATTTGTGGGCCCAAAGCTTAGGTGCTAAAAATTGTTGACAAGGTATCAGAGGCTCATACACTACCGCTACTCAACAATCCGCCAAAGCATCCTTGGGCTGCCGACTTCATACTTCACCAGTTTGCTGGTTTGTGAATAGCCTCGAACTCCTTTCATGAACCAAGGCTCATACCAGATCTGATCTTCGCCCGTCTACTGATCCAAGCTGCAGAGGGCCTGCCTACTAATCCAAGCTGCAGAGGGCCCGCCTACTGATCCAAGCTGCAGAGGGCCTGCCTACTAATTCAAATTGCAGAGGACCCGCCTACTGATTCAAGCTGCAGAGGGCCCGCCTACTGATCCAAGCTGCAGAGGGCCTCGCCTACTGGTTCAAGCTGCAGAGGGCCTGCCTACTAATCCAAACTGCAGAGGGCCTGCCTACTAATCCAAGCTGCAGAGGGCCCGCCTACAGATCCGAGCTGCAGAGGGACTGCCTACTAATCCAAGCTGCAGAGGGCCTCGCCTACTGGTTCAAGCTGCAGAGGGCCCGCCTACTGATCCAAGCTGCAGAGGGCCTGCTTACTAATCCAAGCTGCAGAGGACCCGCCTACTGATCCAAGCTGCAGAGGGCCTGCCTACTAATCCAAGCTGCAGAGGGCCCGCCTACAGATCCAAGCTGCAGAGGGACTGCCTACTAATCCAAGCTGCAGAGTACCCGCCTACTGAATCAAGCTGCAGAGGGCCCGCCTACTGATCCAAGCTGCAGAGGGCCCGCCTACTGATCCAAGCTGCAGAGGGCCCGCCTACTGATTCAAGCTGCAGAGGGCCCGCCTACTGATCCAAGCTGCAAAGGGCCCGCCTGCTGATCCAAGCTGCAGAGGGCCCGCCTACTGATTGAAGCTGCAGAGAATCACGCCTACAAGCCTATCATTAAAAAAAAGAACCAGAAAATGTTCTAAGTGTGAAGGTAAAAGTCTGACTGGTACCCACCCGGCTCCTACATCTGATCGGCGAGCATCACGACTTTGACTTTCGCCAAGACCCTTGTATTCAGGGCTCATAAACAACTGCTACAAGTGGAAATCAGTGATGTATGATAACCTAGAAAAAATTATAACTCTCGTTCCCTTCATCACATTTTTGTCATTAAGGTGTTTATTTAAAGATCAAAATATATACTATTTTTATAAGTAAGAGTTACATTTTTATTGTGTTGTTATTCTTACTTATGAACTGTTTTGGTGCTGACAGATGCTACACACTTATTTCCCTTTGAGTTAAGCCTGACTGATCTGTGCCACAGATTACCAGGACTGGGCTAAGGTTTAACTCAAGGTACCCTAACTGGACCCAAGACGAAACAGTAGCATTATTACTTAGTGAGGTCTCATAACCAACCCACCTAATATAACACATTGTCACCCTGTCCACCTTACTAAAAGTGACATAGGCTATAATGAACTGGTAATAAGGCGCACAGGATATCCTTAAGGTTTGTGACAGAGGAACCCGTCTGCCAAACTCTAAATCAGACCCTATAAACCTGAATCATATAGGCATTGGCAAAATGTCATGGTTTGCTCAGTTCTGAGGTTTAGGCCTCCCAGGTGATTATGTGAACTTTTTCATTTGAATCAGTGCATAGAGGTACAGTGGTGAAAATGGCCCTTTTTGCAGGGTTATCCCCAAACTTTTTGCTTCTTCCTCCTATTTTTTCCTGACCTGTTTGTGTTGGTTTTAGGACTCTGGGCACTTTACCACTGCTAATCAGTGCTAAAGTGTATATGCTCTCTGTGTAAATTGTGTATGGGTTGGTGTTTCCATGATTGGATATTTGATTTACTTGTTAGTCCCTAGTAAAGTGCACTGAGTGTGTCAGGGCCTGTAAATCAAATGCTACTAGTGGGCCTGCAGCACTGATTGTGCCACCCACGTGAGTAGCCCTAAAAAGGTAACTCAGACCTGCCATTGCAGAGACTGCGCACAGTTTGTAACTGCCATGTTGACTTGGCCATGCACACACTTGCCAGTCGCTAACCTTCCCTTTTCTTACATGTCAGGCACCCCTAAGGTAGGCCCAAGGTACACCTGTGGGCAGGGTGCAGTGTATGTGAAAGGTAGGACATACCCTGGTGTGTGTGGCATGTCCTGATAGTGAATTACAACCAATTTTGTTTTTCACTATTGCAAGGCTACCTGTTCCCCATAGGATCGAATGGGAAGTTTGTTTGTAACATCTTAGAAACATAACTGGCCCGGGAATTAGGTAGGAAAATAAAGTTTAGTATGCCTGAACTCAGAATATAAAGATGCATCTTTTAGTGAAAGTGATTTTTACATTCTGTGTTTGAAAAAAACACTTTTAGAAAGTAGGTATTTTCTTGCTCAGTAATCCTGTATGCCTCTGCTGGAATGTGGATTGCCTGTCTGGGTTTTTTGGATGACAGAAGGCTGGGGGAGCAGTAGTGGCTCCAGATAGTCTGGGGGGGTCAGGAAAGGGCTGAATAGACCTGGGCTGCAATGGGGGAAGGGGGGTGGGGAGATTTCCTTGCATCTCAAATGGCCTGGTCTGCCTCTGACAATGCCGTCTCCACCTCCTGCCAGGAAATCACACCAGAGAAGGCAGTACTGGTTCTGGCTGGGCACAGACACTCTCTGCCTCAGAGATCAAAGGATTTTGGGATATAAATATTGGGGCCAAGACCCCTGAATTTTAGAACTCTTTTGGATCACGAAGACTGCCAAAAAGAAGAGCTGCAGAAGCTGTAAGGAGGACCTACACTTTGCTGTGTGCTTTGCTGTGTTAGCCTGAAGTGGCTGCGTCTGTCTTTGGCAGTGAAAGGACTGGACTGAACTTCCTGCAATCTGCTTTGTGAGTTTCTCCAAGGACTTGAGGTAGAGCTTGCCCCCTGTTCAAGAAGTCTCAGGAACAACAAAGACTTCAAACTCTTCTGCCCACAGCACTGGGGGCTGTGTGTTTTGTGCTGCAACAGAGGAAAAGCAACTCGACGACGTCTACGACGCCGCTGCCGACTCCGTGTCAAGACGGCATCGCAGAGGGCACCGCCGCACCGCTGCCTTGGTCTCACTGGCAACGCCTGCTGACGCCGCCACCGAGCTGCTGCTTGCACCGTGACCTGTGGCACCGCACTCCGCACTGCCTCGCTTCATGACGACGCCTCGGTATCCCCGACGACGCTGCTCCACGCCGAAATCGATGCCGCTGCTTGCACCGTGGTTCGAGGGCATCGCTCGTAAAGTTACACGACGCACCGCACTGCAGCCTTGGCCTACCCACACCGGCGCCATCGACTCCAGTCCGTCAGCCGACGACAGCGCTTCAGCAATAACGCCGCCGCTGCTTGCACCGTGACCTGCTAGCACCGTGACGAGCACCGCCTTCATCTTGCACCGCGACCCTGGTCTCACCGACGACACCATCTGATGCCGCCACCGAGCCGCTGCTTGCACCATGACCTGAGGGCACCGCACGGCACACCGCTGCACTTTGCACCGCATCACTTGACGCCTGCCGACGCCAACGCTCCTGATCCCAACAGAGAAGAGATCGAAATGCGACTTCGAGGGCCCGACGACTCTTGCACCGAACTCCAGAACCGATGCCTGCAGACGCCGTGTTTATGGAAACTCAACGAAGAGGTCACCGGCACCCTGCATTTCTAAAAGGTACTGTTTGCGAATCTTCCCGACACCGTAGCCGGCCATGCGATGCCGCGGTCAGTCAGGACTGTTTGGATTTGTTTACTCACAACGCCGTGATAGCCCCGGACGGAGCTATCGACATCAAGGAACTGTTTTTAAAGCGTATTTTGATAACTGTATTGTGGATTTTTATCATTTTTGGTCTTGTCTTAAGTATATAAAAGTATTGGATATTTTTCTGAACTGGTGTGGTGTCCTTTTGTAGTGCTTACACTGTATTACTGTTGGTTATGTGCAAATGCTTTACACACTGCCTCTAAGATAAGCTTGACTGCTCGCATCAAGCTACCAAGGGGGTGAGCAGGGGTTATTTTAGGAGTGTAACTCCCTTATCCTGACTAGGGTGGTGGTTTCTGCCTGGCTTTGGCACATGCCCTAGCCTGCCAAAAATCCAATTTCTAACATACAGAAATAGAAGAAGTGGGTGGTAAAGGGGTGGAGGGTGTTTGTGTGGCCAAGACTAAAGTTTGCTAACTCCGACAGTGTCAGAACTTGAATCACAAAGCCGTCGTTTTCCACCATGAAAATGTTTGCAACAGAAAGATGAAATTAGGGTATTTAGTCGCCTGGGAAACTTAAATAATCAACTCAAAATACTGTAGACTGGAGCGGATGTCTTTTCCATAGAGATTGTGCTCCTTCTAAAGAAACATCGGGTACAAAATGACGTATAAATGCACTCTTCTACTTAACACTGACTTCAGTGAACTACCTACTGAATAAAAGCTAATCCATCAGACAAGGAGTAAGACAGAAGACTTACTCTAAGACAAACTCTGCCTTCAATATGAACCTCTAGATTCCCATTGGTTTTTGTTTATTGGTGAAAAGATGGCTGGCGTTCTCCGATTTGTGTAACCTTCCACTTGTGCAACTCGCTCGTGCATGGTCTCAGGATGTTAAAAGACATCACTGTGTCTGTTTCACTCTTCTTTTACCAACATAAGCATTTCCCCATACCATTCCCCCACTCATCTTATGAATCTCAAATGTATTGATGCCCTCTAATGTCAGGTTATTTGTCAAGTACTTCCAAACCCCCTGTAAATGTATTTCTATTACTTTATGTTCGTTTGTATTCTGTGCCTTTGACTAATACTCTTTTTTATGGTTAGTCCACTTGCAACACCCCCCTTATCTCACGTACTCACATGCTAGTAGTAGATAAACAATGCACGAGTAATTTACCACTTTTTGGCCCTCATCATGAGTGCCCCAGTGTTTGTGTTTCCTGCGTTGGATGGAGGAGAGGCGACGCCCCTTCAGGTAAGCGAACTTTTACTTTATTTTATTCTTTAAATCAGGCCTGCCTACCACTACTTTTAAAAAGCAGCCGCCACTGCAACTGCGATACGTGCAGCAACAGGAGTTACAGCATATGTGGCAACTAACGGGGCCACCCGGAATGAGGGACTTTCACTTTACTCAAAGATGCTTCTGGCTTTGTAATGTACATGTAAGTTGTGCAGATGCAAGTTATTACTTTTTCAGAAGCCACACACTCCTACGGAAAAACGTCTGAGCACTCTTGGTATACAGAATGCCTTCCAAATATAAGGGTCATCGGCAATAACAAACCAAAAAGCATCCACAACTGGGCAAATAAACAAATCACTAAGGGGCATATTATCAAGGGCAGTATCTCCGCTTTAGCGGCACTTTTGCCGCTAAAGCGGCGATATTCTAATCACCCTATTTACAAGGCGTCGCTAACATGCATTAGCGCATGTTAGCAGCCGATTTTGTAACGCATCTCATGCAGCGATAAACATCGCTAATGAGATGCAAAGAAGGCGTTCCTTCAAAAATACAACATGAAAGAGGGCGCGAACACAACAGCGCTGTATTAACAAGGCGGCCCCGGTCTTGCGAAGCGATATTAAAAGTCCCTCTAACCACGGTTATTGCCGGATCCTAACGTCTGGTCAAAACCTGACTTAAGCATGTCTAGTATGAGAGGTGGATTGACAGGTTAAGTCCACACTCCCATATTAACAAGCTTTTCATTAGCGCTGTGAAATCATCGCTTGATTTCACACGCTAATGATGATTATCGCCGTCTATCGCTGATTTGTACATCGCCTGTGAGCTAAGCATTGCTAATACGCCGCTAACACGGCGATGTAATCCAGCGATAGACGGTGATAATCGAAATTCGCGCTAAGCACGATTTGCGATATTCAACGCAAGCCGTTGATAATATGCCCCTAAATGTCATAATGTACCTCTGCTATCGTGGCAGTAAACGGTGGCTACTGAGTGCTTCGTGACTGTAAGCCTTCATGTATGGATTGCATGGGTTTGCAGGTTTCTGGGCACTCGGTGATGGTTTAGGTCCAGGGGTGCATGGTCAAGAATTAAATCAGTAGGTCCTGCATCCGTGGAATACACCCACAGACCAAGGTATAGAGGGCAAACGAAATGGAGAAAGGTTACATGGAACAAAGAAACCGGTTTATTGTCCCCACCTTTGCAGAGGCAAAAGTTAGGTCAGGTGCACAGTAAACTATACAGAATACAATCATTGGTCCATAAATCCTGCTTTCCTTCCCAGGATGCATCACTTTCCCTGTGTTCAGGAACCTTAGCGATCAGAGTTGGAGTCTTTGTAGGACGTTTACATTCCATGAAATAGGATGTGCACCAAGGTAGGTTGTACAGTGTGGGACCAACAGCAGGGGCTGAGTCCATGTAAAGTTGTAAGGGGTTTGAGGGGCAGTCTAATCTCCAGGCCAGCAAGGAAGGCTCAGTCAAGGTAAACTGAGGGGAGAGTTGGGTCAGAGATGGTCCAGTCTCTTCTAGACTTCCCACCAGTGCGCCAGGATTATCACGCAAGGTGCATCAAGAGAAAAAAGAGAGACACCTTGGCTTCTGTGGCTTCATAAACACTCCTTCCTGTTCTGTTGCCAGGGATGAATGTCGGCAGAAATAGCCAGTCGCAGAGATCAGCAGATCTTTCAGTTCAATAATAGTCGGAGTTTGAAAAAAAAAACCTTCCTCCTTTCCAAAAGATTACAGTGAGATCAACAAACCATCTGACTCCAGGGTGGAGAGATATTCTACTTTGGATTAAGCCTGTATGGGCACCAGACTTCCTGGCTCCAGAGACTAATTAACAGCAGGCACCCAGTCCTTCTTCTATGTCCACACACAGCCACAGGGGAAGTAAAGTAGTTACGCCAAGTACCCAAGGGCTCCTAGAGCTGTTGCATGTCCAGTGAGCTCTCCTGCAGATGGGTGTCCGCTGGTGTCTGTGACTCGGGGCCAGAACATTACTGGAGGGCATGGATCCTTTCCAGTGGGCAGACTCCTCTCAGCTGCCCTTCTCAGCTCTGCCTTCATTGGTGTGAAAGGAATCCAAAGTCAAAGGTGGGGCAGTAGCCCCATCCCACCCGACCTGCCTGACGCCGACACTAAGGTCCTTGAAGCCAGAGGAAGCCCAAAGAGGCCGCAAGTAAGACAGGGCATTACAGGTCAATAAGGTCCACACATTAGGGTCCACCCTTTCATCCTCATCACCGATCTATCTATCATAGTACTTCTGAGCACCTCGGTTCTCTCACAATGTATTCACACGGAGCAGAACTCCAATGTCGTTGCTCGACCTAAAGGGGTTTAACTTACACGGCTTTTGGGAAAGTAAATATTTGTGTCCAGTTATCAGAAAAGAAAGATTCGATCTGCAGTATTCCAGAGTGCAGGTGAAGCTTGGCATTCGCTGCAAGGGCTGGCACACCCAGCAAGCTCCACCGCATGATTTTTACAATGCCATCTTTCTGCAGTGCCCCCCAAACTGACAAGCACCTGATGGGCTTGGAAAGCCCGGTTTTGTTCTCATACAAATTCTTATTTCTACTGTGCAACGTTGAGTGCCCACCAAGAGCAAAACAAATCTGTGCAGCACAAAAGATTGGCAGGCTACACCACAAGAACATCCTGGAACACCCAAAGTGTTCAGATGTGAGTGTAAACACGAGCTCATCAGTGGAACTAGTAGGGAAAATGGTGGTGGGCCTTGTAAACAAACAGTGGATGGTACACGAATGGGAACATCTGGAAACCCTTCCTGCTGGGTGCTGCTGAGGCGCGGCATTGACATTCACTGTATTTCTTGGCTACTATTTGTTGATTCTTTGAGTCTTGTTTATTCTTCCTCGTTGGGATTTTTGACTGAAAGTAAAACACTTGAAATACTCTGACTCATTATACGGGTTTCAGCTATTTCGGTTAACCAGATAATACACAATAAAACATTATTGAGCGCCCTTTCGAGGAGTGCCAGCAGGAGCAAGCCCATGGCACACTTTCCAAGCACACGGCCAGCTTCCCCTGCCCCTTCTGGGGCTGCACTGTTTATGCGGATTAATGGGGAAAAAATGTTTCAACGCTGTAAACATGCCGCAGAGGCAAACAGATTTTATTCAGCAGGACGGAGGTGGATTTTTTACAAATACCATCACTCAATTCTTCTTAGTTTCATGGTGGGAAGATGTCTTCATATCCCCAACTAGTCAGTCTGCGGGTGCGCCCCACCTTGTGCCGGTGACCTTGACCCCAAATGCCCACATCCCGCACTTCTGGATACAATGTACTAATACTTAAAGCTGTACCGCTCCCGCATCATTTTAAGCTACATTTAGGAGTGCAAAATGTGAAGTTGTGCTTGTCATACTGACGTGCTTAAATAGCTGTGTGAATCAGGTTCTTATTTTATACACAAAACTTACAGGTACATAGCTAGATGAGTATTCAAACATGTCTACATCTTACATCAGCAATTTATAATTAACAAGTTAAAAGCTATGCACTTGAGGCCTTATGTACAAAGCATCCAATTGTTTTTGATTTTGCGAACCGACCTGTGTACTAATAGACCAATTCTCAAAATACCGAATCGTAGTGGGTCTCAATTCGAGCTTCCTCATTAATTCAATATACATTAGGTAGGTCGCAAATTGCAACCCACTACTATTGCCACAGTCACAGAGACGGTGGCCTGCTGGGGTCAGCAGTTCACCAGCAATGTGATTGCTTTAAAACAAAGCAATCATTTTTTTCTTTTTTAAGTGCAGTCTGTTTCCTTAAAGGAACAAGCATTGGCAAAGCCAAATAGGTCTCGCCTATGCGAGAGCTATTGGTTTTTCTAATGTGTTTTAGCCATGTTATACATCAGCGTGTACACTGTTCAGCATGGCTAAGTCAGTGGCATAAAAGAGAGTGCTGTGGAGTAGAGGGGAGTGTCATGAAGTGGCGTACAGTGGAGTGGCATAGAGTGATGTGTAATGTCATGGAGGGAGTAGAGTCTCATAGAGTGGAAGGACACAGAGTGGCAAAGAGTGCCATAGAGTGGAGTGGTATAGTGTTGTGGAGTGGCATAGAGTGCATTGGTTTTGAGTAAAGTTGTGTAGAATGCATTAGTGTAGAGTGCATTGTCATAGAGTGAAGTGACATAGAGCAGAGTGGGATCAAGTGCAGTGGCGTGGAGAAGAATAGTGCAGAGTAGAGAAGAATGGCGTAGAGTGGAGTGGTGCAGCATTGATAGCAGTGGTGTAGAGTGCAGTGGCGTAGTGGAGCAAAGTGGAGTAGCATAGAGTGAAGTAAAGTAACATGGAGCGGCTTAGAGGGAGGTGCATAGAGTGGAGCAGAGTGTCGTAGAGTAGAGTGGCATAGAGCAGAGTAGACTGTCGTAGAGTGGAATGACAAGGAGTGGTGTAGTGTAGTAGAGTGGAATGACATCGAGTGGGGTATAGTGTGTTGTAGAGTGGAGTAGAGTGTTGTTGAGTGGCGTGGCATAGGATGTCGTAGAGTGGAGTGGTGTACAGTGGAGTAGTGGAGTGGAGTAGAATGGTATAGAGTAGCATAGATGGAGTTGTATAGAGAATTGTAGAGTGGCATATAGTGGAGTAGATGTTGTACAGTGGAGTGGCTTAGAGTGTAGGGATAGAGTGGTGTAAAGTGTCATAGAGTGGAGTAAAGTTTTAAAGTGGAGTGGAGTGGCATAGCCTAAAGTAGAGTGGCCTATAGTACAGTCCATAGAGTGGAGTGGCATAGAGTGGAGTGGAGGGGTGGAGTGTAGGTGTGTAGAGTGGGGGGTGTAGAGTCAGAGGGCATAGGTTGGAGTGGAGTAAAGGGTCAAGGTGGAGTATCATGGAGTGGAGTGTCATAGAGTGGAGTCAGTGGCCTAGAGCAAAGTGGCATAGACTTCAATGGCATAGAGTGTTGCAGGGTAGAGTATTGTGGCGTAGAGTGCAGAAGTCCTGAGTAGACTGGTATAGAGTGCAGTGGCATAGTGTGCATCAGTTTTAAATAAAGTAGTGTAGAGTACATTTGCATAGAATACAGTGACATAGCGTGCACTGACTTAAAGTAGAGTGTCATAGAGTGTAGTGGCTTAGAGTAGAGTGGTGCAGAGTAGAGTTGAGTGGTGCAGAGTAGAGTTGAGTGGCATAGAGTGCAGTGGCATAGAGGACAGAGGCATAGTGTGGAGTGGTGAAGTGTGCAGTAGCATAGAGTTGAGTGGGGTAGATTGAAGTGTTGCAGCGTGGAGTATAGTGGTGCAGAGTGCAGTAGCGTACAGAAGATTGTTTCAGAGTAGGGTAAAGTGGTGTAGAGTGGTGCAGGGTACAGTGGAGTGGTGCAGGATATATTGCAGTGGAGTAGAGTAGAGTGGAGTGGCATAGAGTATATTGGTGCAGTGTAGAATGGGGTAGGATTCAGTGGCGGAGAGTGTAGTGTTGCAGAGAAGAGTGCTGCAGAGTGCAGTGGTACAGAGTGGAGTGGTATAGAGTGTATTAGCATAGAGTGCATTGGAGTAGACTGGCATAGAGTGGTGTAGGGAGCAGTAGCATAAAGTACAGTGGCCCAGAGACGAATGGAGTTGTGTAGAGTGCAGTGACATAGAGTGCAATGGTATACAGTAGAATGGCCTACAGTGCAGTGGTGTACGGTAAAATATTGCAAAGTAGATTAGTATAGAGTGCATTGGTTTTGAGGAAAGTGGTGTAGGGTGTAGTGGCATAGAGTGAGGTGGTGCAGAGTAGAGTTGCATAGTGTGGAGTGACACAGAGCAAAGTGCAGTGACATAGAGTGGAGTGTTTCAAAGAAGAGTGAAGTGGCCTAGAGTGGATTAGTGCAGGGTAGAGTGGAGTGTTACAGCACAGAGTGCAGTGAAGTAGAGTACAGTGCAGTGGCATAGAGTAGTGTGACGTAAGGTTGTGTCATAGAGTGCAGTGGTGCAGAGTAAATTCAAGTGTCACAGAGTGCACCTGTATAGAGTGCAGTGATGTGGAGAGGAGTGATACAGAGTAGAGTGGCGTACAGTGTAATGGCATAGAGTGCATTGGTGTAGAGTGTCTTAGAGTAGAGTGGCTTACGGTAAAGTGAAGTGGCGCAGAGTAGAATGGCATAGTGTTCAGTGGTAGAGAGTGCAGTATTGCAGAGTAGAGTGTCGTTGAGTGCAGTGTTGTAGAGTAGAGTGCAGTAGGGCAGAGTTGTGTAGAGTGGCTTAGAGAGCAGTGGCACAGAGTACAGTGGTGCACAGTAGAATTGAGCAGCATGGAGGTCATTGACTTAGCGTGCAGTTGTGTAGAGTGCAGTGGAGCAGAGTGTATCAGAGTAAATATAGTGGTATAGAGTACATTGGTGCAAAGCGGTATAAAGTGCAGTGACGTAGAGTGCATTGGTTTGGAGTGCATTATCATTTAGTACAGTGACTTTGAGTGCAGTGGAATACATTAGAGTGGTGTGGTGCAGCATAGATTGAAGAAGTGTAGAGCGGCACAGAGTGGAGTAGGGTAGCATAGAGTGCAGTGGCATACAGTAGATTGTTTCAGAGTGAAGTGAAGTGGTGTAGAGTGGAGTGGTGCAGTGCAATGGTATAAAGTAGAGTGGCATAGAGTGCAGTGTCAGGGATGTGGAGTGAAGTGTCAGGAATGTGGAATTCCTATAGCCCAACACCCAACCCTTTGGCTGCCACTTTACAGTACCACAATATACATCAGATAAGCAGTTAGGCAATATTTGTTTCCAAGTATTAATGCTGTTCAAACTTGTATTTATGCTTCATTAATGCAAAGCTTTTTTTATTAGGATGAGCGCTCTAAGTAAATGTTGTAAGCTCAGACTGCACTACTGACAGTGGTTCCAGTACAAAAATGTGTACACATATTTTCAATGTTTAGCAATATGAGGCTAGGTATAATGCTCCCAGAATGCTCTCTGATTAGATGCAAATATTTGTGGAAGCTCGAAAGCAAGATTGAGGATTCTTTGCTTTCAAAATAAAATGTTCACAAAAAAAAGGCAAAAACATTTTGCTAAACCACTGTCGAATTATAGGTACCATCTCTTTGCAGCATCATTTAGTAAAATATGTTGATGTATGATATTATTTCCTAAAAATATTAATAAAAGAAAATAAGTGTAAGCAGTTTTAATAAGATTAACGGAAACATAAAAATAAACAAGCATTGGTAAAGCCTGTAGGTCTGAAATTATTGGTCAGCCTTTTGGTTTTGCCAATGCGTGACTTGTTTTGGCATGTAAAACCGTATTTGCGTGGGAGCTGACGGGCCCTCACCATTATAACAAATATTGGCAAAAGCAAGAATAGTTTTGGTCTCAAAAAGCACACATCGCCACAGAAGTTCCTGGCACTGAACAAATGAAGAGGTGTGGCGCTGTGGCCAGGGTGACTGACTCCGGAATCTGGGGATCACAGTTCAATCCCCAGCGGCAGATTAGCCCAGCACCATGTGACTCTGGACAATAGCTTGCTTAAACTTCCAGACGGCCCCTAGAGACCCTTACGGGTGATTGTTTGCGCTTCACAAATGTGGATTATTATTATTATGCTCCTTGTGAAAGAACAGAATGCTGTCACTCACAGTGAAGCTAGCCGACAGAAAGACGGAAGTTCAATAAACACAGCAGGTCAGAGGTAACACCAGACCTAATTAGTGGATCAATTATTAAATTAAGTCTCAAAAGTGCACCCATGTCCTTGCATTAAGTGCAGATATACATCTTTCGGGAATTCACAAGACTTTACAGAAGTAGGCCAAGAAATAGCACTCCTAGAAAATATTTGTGAACTGCATTTTGGCATGAGGAAATATGCAGATGTAGATTTGTTCATGCAAAAACCTGAGTCTTTTTGAGAGCAGTTGATGAAAACCCTTAAAACATGCAAGTAAATAGGCTTGCACAGACACAAACAGGCATTCCAACCCTAGATAGGCTGCTTAGTACCATTACCTTCAGCCCCAGTCTGTCGATCTGCAGAAATGTGGCAACATCATGGAATTGCTAGTATTCAAACCCTACTATGGAAGGAGTCCTGACATAATCACAGAGGTTATTTCAGAGCTCTTATACAATGAGATAGCTGCCATAGTTTGTCGCTGCATTACATGGCACAAAAGGGACAAGTGGATTTTGTTACAGGACAAATAGTTTTATGAAGCAAACTGTCCCATAGACAAGCAGATATTTTATTAAATTCCACACCCCTGAGTGTCGTATGATGCAGTGGCTTAGAGTAGATTAGAGTGACTTAGAGTAGGTTGGTCTAAAGTACAGTGATGTAGATTGCAGTGATGTACAGCGGAGGGATGCTCCTCAAGTGTAGTGGCGTACAGTGCAATGACATAGAGTGCAGTAGAGTGGCGTAAAGTAGAGTAATGGAGATTAGAGTGGAGTGGAGAAGAGTGTAATGGCATAGAGTGCAGTGGTGCAGAGTAGAGTGGCATAGAGTTCAGTGATGGAGAGTGCAGTGTTACAGAGTAGAGTGTCATAGAGTGGAGTGGTGTAGAGTAGAGTGGTGTAAAGTGTACTGGTGTAGACTGCAGTGGCAAAGAGTAGAGTGGTACAGAGTAGCCTAGAGTGGCAAATAGAGCAGTGGAATAGAGTGAAGTGGTGCAGAGTAGAATAGAGTGGCATTGAGAGCAATGGTGTACAGTTGAGTGGCATAGAGTGCAGTGGCAGAAAATAAAGTGTTGCAGAGTAGAGTATAGTGGCGCAGATTAAAGTGATCCAGAGGACTTTGCCGTAGTGTGCAGTGGCAAAGAGTGCATTTATTTTGAATAAAGTGGTGTTGAATGCAGTACCTAGAGCGCAGTGTTTAGAGTAGAGTGGTGTAGACTGCAGTGGTGTAGAGCGGTGCAGAGTGTAACAGAATGAAGTGGCGTAGAGTGCAGTAGGGTAGAGTAGATTGTTTCAGAGTAGAGTGAAGTGGCATAGAGTACAGTGGTGCAGGGTAGAGTGGAGTGGCATAGAGTGGCATAGAGTGCAGTGGTATAGAGTAGAGCGACGTAGAGTGCAATGGTGTACAGTGCAGTGCACTGGTGTCAAATCGATTAGAGTGGCATAGAGTGGATTGACATAGAGAGCATTGGCATAAAATGAAGTGGTACAAATTAGAGTGCATTGGCATAGAGTGTAGTGTTGCAGAGTAGAGTGGCGTAGAGTGGAGTGGCAAAGAGCGCAGGGTGCCTGCATTGGCGCTGAGAAGCTAAATTTAGCACCAGCGCAGGGGGAAACGCAGGGCTGCACCATATTCTTGTGAATATGGCGCAGCCCTGCATTTTGGAAGTAGCGGAGCGTGTCGTTAGCCTTCTAGGCTTACGGAGACGCTTCGCCACTTTCATTGTAAGTATGCCCCACATTGTGGAAATGTTGTTGTCTGTTATTCATCCATGAGGTTACATGGCTATCATAAAGCCAACGAACAATGTCAGTCCGCCTGAATCCTCGGCACAGAAGCATGGATGATGTTATTATAAATACCTACACATTACCATGCTCAAATCAGGGAGTACTCTGCTGTGATTGCAAGGTTGTTGCTGTGCCGGAGTCTCAGCTCAGCTGATTTCTGTTTACCCTCTGCAAGGAGGGATGTTTAACTTGTGACCAAGATGGGGACCTACATACCTTGCCTTCAGGTAATGGGGACATAGATCATCCAGTAGGGGATTCTTGGCAGAACACCCGTCCAAGGCATCTAGGTTAGGGAGCGCATAGTAGGAGTACACTATACACAGCACTCATATGCCAGCATATATGCACTGTTTTAGCACGATGGGGGAATTTTTCATCCTTTTCACTGTCCTTATATTGCTACACTTTTATCTGCGTCTGTCTGTTAATCATTGCAGCACATATATTTTATACAAGAATCACAATTGTTCAATAAATATTGAAAATGCCCCTTTGTGTATTACTTGTGTATCTCTCTGAGTGAGCTCGAGTAACTAAGCGAAAAGGTTCTAGATCAGTTACCACGATTCCTTGGGGAGTCAGGGTTGTCATGTTCTGAGGTTGCCCAAACCATTTGTTACCTTATTAGGTTCAGGGGTACTTATGGTGGCCCTGTGAGCTTGCAGGTATATAGGCCAACATATCCTGAGAGGGTGCATGGCACCATCCCAAAGTTTATGTTGTCCAAAAAACCAACAGTACCTACTGGAAAGTGGAAAGCATACGGCAGGGAGCTTAATTAACTACCGATTGACAAGCAAATTAAGTTTAAGGCCCTCTGTTACATGCACAAGGCTATGACTAAGTGTGGTCCTCAATTCCTCAGTGGGTTCAAAAGATAAGAATAGAGGGGCATTCTTTTGCCTTCCTAGGACCCAAACTATGGAACTCCCTTACTCTCAGGCTCTGTTCTTCATATGAGTAGTTTAAGAAATATTTGAAATGTGTGTTTTTTAAATTATTGTTGTCTGATCTCTGGTCTCTAGCTGTTGCAGCACTGGGGAGATCAGTTGTAGCAGTCATGCGCTTTACAAATTAATTGAATTAAATTAAATTGAGAAGCAACCAGCCTTTAGGCACACAGAGTTCTGGGAGCAAACTGTGGCCCTCCCTTTGGCCAGCCCCTGCATCAACAGAACTCAGTATATAGCCTGAGGTGGTGTGCTGTTGAAATGAGCAGAAGGTGTGACCTCTGGCTATTCCCAGACATATTTGTCCAGATATTGTCAACTCCGAATCAGCTATGTATGGCCATCTTCAGTGCACAGCAGACTCTGGGTATCAGACAACATGATCCAGTTAGAGCTTATAGCCATTAGTTTGGTCAGTCTTAAATGGAAGCAGGGGGCATCTGTGCATGACCTTGAAATTTGTGGATCTCTTTTTGAGGCCCGCAAATTCAAAATCACTCCCTAAATGCTTTCCATTATCCAAGGGATGGAGATTGAACTGCTTTAGCCAAGATTTCCAACTAAACCCTCAAATTCTGAAATACAAAATATGTGTTTTTTATTTTGGAGTGGGGCAGCATCTGCCCATCTTTGACCCCCCTCATGCTACCTAGGACCAAGGATCCTCCCTTGCCTTCTTCTTATACGTCACATTTTCTTTCGCACAATACTGGATACTTGAATCCTGGTAAGACGCCTGAATCTTTTACATGACATAATAGCAGCTGCAACAAAATCTTCTTGATATAGTAGACCAATCCACATTTTTGGATTCAGAAGCTAAAGAAACTTAACTAATAAGAGTAAAGAAATATTTTGGTCAATAAGAATTGTTTATATTTTTTTAATTTTGGACCTTTAGAAGATCCGTAAGAATTGGCCCAAATATACAAAAGAGTAACACTTTCAACCTCACCTGACTTCTTTTGTAGCACTTTGAGGGGAATATTTGTAGAAACATGTTGCAGGGGTGATGTACTCTTTCTAAGTGTGTCTCACTCATGGAGTTTGGAGAGGTGCTTGAAGTGGGTGTGTGAACTCAGTGGAAAAAGAAGTTCATACTAGACACAGTGAGCTAGGGGCAGTCAAGGGACAGCCGTGCCTAGGAACGAGAACCTCTTTCCGGCATTTCACTGTCAATTCTTCTCATGTTAGATGTCAGTAGTCATAGGCTTGTTTGGGCAGCTTGATCTTCAAAGGTTTTCTGAAGACTAGGTGATTTGGGTCTGCTCTGACAGAGGTA
Source organism: Triturus cristatus (assembly GCF_964204655.1). NCBI lineage: Eukaryota > Metazoa > Chordata > Amphibia > Caudata > Salamandridae > Triturus > Triturus cristatus. Next base: position 425,313,049 of record NC_140587.1, read on the forward strand.
ATCAGCAGGTATCATACCACTATATGGCCAGTGTTTCAGAATCACTTTTTTCTGTCTGTGACTGGTCTAGTTACAATTTAGGAGGCATGCCATTTGTTAGGACACAGCACAGATTATTTTAAGCGTGACCACCATTATGCATTCTGATGTAACTTCAGTGCTTCTGCATGACTGATGCATAAGCTCAGGCACCAGGAGTGGATTGGTAGGAAGTGGAGTTGCACACAAGTCGCAGGTCTTTCCAGTCCTCCCCTCTGCATTATTGTAAATGCTGTTCAAGGTAGTCCATAACTTACAGTTTTTCTTGTGGTTGCTTGAGCATTGAAGCACAGCCAGCGCTATTAGCCTTTCACACCAGCCATTTGTTCTCTCAAACTCTGTTGGGAACAACATGACCTGCTGTTTATTGCCTGTGGATGAGTGCCTAACACCTCTTTTGTTCTGATTCCTGGTTCTTAAATTTCGTTTAGGACATGGCCTTGAGGAAGGACACTCAAAAATACTTTTATTGACCGATCCCTGTTGTAGATTGCTTGGTACAGTGTCGGGAAATATGAAAAATGTTTTATTAAAACGGAATAGCTTGATTCTTCCAGTGAAACTGTATCATGAAGGTGAGAAATAATGAACTAGACAAGTAGATTTATGGAGGAATGGATTTAAAGAGAGAGTAAAAATGCAGTGAAGCGTACGATTAAAACAACGGTTAAGGAAAAAAGGACCTAATGTACAAAGTATCCTCAGATTCGGTTTGCGACTGCTAAAACACTTTTTGAAATGCACTAAACCCCTATCAATTACCCGAATCGTGAAATTGATTTAGGAAACAACAAGAAATCAGTATTTGTAAGGGTTGTGTTGAGGACGTCCTTGCCACATACCTATTCCTTATGGTCAGTGCTTTAAATGGGAATAAAATACTGCAGGTACTCATTTAAATGTGGTGAGTGGGCAGGGCTAGGGGCGGGGCTAAAGGCAAGACATGGGAAGCTTACTGACTTATACACTAGCTGCAGCACATACCAAAACACGAGAAATGTGTTTCTATAAACAAAACAGGTGAATTCGTTATACAAAACGAAAGTTAAACACAGTGATAATTTAACATTTCCTTGTGTAGTAATGTTTTTCTCCTTTTTCTCTCACACAAAAACACGCACACACAAGCAGGCAAACAGACAAACATAGGCAGGCTCGCACACAAAAGAATCAGGTGGGATTAAATCCCCTTTAACCTCCTTACCCCCCATGGATTTCCTCATTGTGCTGTCACTGGGCTGCCTCGATTCCTTACACAGCATGACGGCGAACACCCGGATTTCATGCAAATGAGCCCACGCTGAGTAGTTCAGCGGGGGCTCAGCTCAGGGCTATACAAGTGCATTGGCTGTAAAAGAGACAGGCAACCACCACTAGCGGTCAATGCGCCTACCCTTCATGAGTACCGGTACTCTCCACGGCAGTAGAGAAGTGCCGGTACTCAGAGTGATAAAAAATAGAAGTGCCGGTACTCAGTACCTGTGAGTACCGGCCCATTTAAAGCAGTGCTTATGGTATGTATTACTGGATCGATGAGACGTTTCACTATTTTAGAAACATCTCTCTAAGAATTTTGGGACCTATTGATTTTTTTCTGCATAGAAAGCAGATCGAGCAGCTTGATAGGCCTTATGATGGCCCCTCAAGACAGGTTTACATTTGCTTTGACCTGCTGATCATACTGCCTACACCAGCTGCCTTGAACGCTTCCAAGGTTTCTTCAAGGTTAGAAGATATCATCAAACCAGGGAGCAGGGGTCTGAGCTTTCTGCCAGATAATGGAAGTCATAGGAAGCCAAGAGTCCAGAGGGCCATGCCCAGAAATCCATCAGGAAGGGGTGCTGAGCTCAGGAACTGAATGAAGTGATACCGCTTACAGCTCCTTATGCATGGGTCAAGTCATCCTTGCTGCCCCCTCTCTCAACCTCACACTTGTTTATTGGATCATCCATTCATACAGTTTCCATAACACATTTTATTTTCTAAATATGATATTATAGACAAAACACCACAATCTGAATAGGTGGCTTTCACATTCCTTTATAGCTACAATGTTTACACTAAAGTTTGAGTTTGGAATACTCCCTCCTGGGCTTTAGCCAAATGGGGTGAATGTCCTTATTGATAACATGCCCTTTGACCTTTGGTGACTACTTTTATTTCCAGTATTTATAGAGTGCAGCCCTAGTCACTGGGGAAATAGGGTGCTTTGTATCTAATAAGCAGGATAACAATATAGCATTAGACAACATTCAGCTCTCAGTAACTATATATAGGTGTCATAACCTGATTGTTAAAAAAATGTGTGTTTAAAGCATTTTTGGAAGGTAAAGAAGTTAGAAATTGTTCTTTTACTTTCAACAATTTGCTTCCAGAGTCCATGGGCTAGGCACAAGAAGGTCACGTAGACCGTTTTGCTCCTGTATGTCATTGGAGTCTTTTTCACTTTTGTTTCTTTTTGACCCCCAGAGGTGTCCTGTTCTTTCTTGAATGTATTTTGTAACCTGAGTGTGATTCAAGGCCATAATATTGCATACAAAAATATTGTCTGACATAAATATTTGGTCCTAATTTTGTTTTACAGAAATATTTTTTTATTGAGTGCAGATTTTGATTTATGTATGCAAAAACGGCCGATATTTTTCTAAATTCTATTTAGTGCGAGATATGTATGCAAATGGCATTCTGACAACCATCCCCTGATACCACATCCTGATTGCAATGCAGCGCGCCTTATGCAGAGGGTCTTGAAGGTGATGCAATTCTCTTTGGGAAGCCACTGAAGTACTTTTAAAATTGGGGTTATAAGATCTGTGTTTTCTGCATTCATCACCAGCTGAGTGCAGCAGGTGGGTGGCTTTAAGGGGTGAAATATGTGAGCCTATCAGAGCCTGTACTGAAGATCCTTTAGTCTCCAGTCTGTACACTGGGCACATCACTGCCAACCTAGCTCACCTCTGCACCTGCATCATTAACCTGCCTCATGGTGAGAAACCTCTCAAACTTGGATTCAAACTCTTCCCTACCCCAGTGTTGTACTTACCCTTCCCTTCAGCAACAAAAACCTCTAGGAAACATTTACCACAAGGAATAGCTAGATTGAATCTATGGTTTTGAAAAAAAGAAACATGTTTGGGAATGATAAACTATGTTAAAACAGTCATTATCTCTGCCGTCACTTTGAAATCTTTCGTGCAGGGAAGTTTTGTGACATTACTGTTGATGTAAGCATGAATAGTTTGGAAGTAAGTTAAAAACAAATGTCTACTGTACATGACCGGAATGTCGCGTTTGCCACTAGAACATTGAATAAAACAGAATATAGGTAGCGGCAATAGAGAATGAGCTTCTGCTCTGCATCCAGCCTGTGGACCACCTCCGACAGTATATTTGGTGTTATTCATGGACTCATCATAAGCTGTTAGTTGCCAATGTATCTCCTGGTGGTGGACTTACCTCCATAGCATGCATTGCTCTCTGAACTCTAAATTACAAAATTGTTATTTTAAAATAATATGTGTGTCTACAAAGTGGATACCTTGCTGTCAGTTATGCCTGTATTTTCCATTAGCTAGTGAAATTAACCGACATGTGAAGAAATTGATATGGTAGCAGTTCTACAGGCATTTGTGAGTGAATCTTTTTGGGGGTGTCAGAAAAGAATTGCATAGACGCAGATGGTAAAGATGACATTTCAAAGCAAGTTAAAGAATTCTTGGGAGAAATTTGGACTTCTGGGAAGAACTTAGAAGAAGAGTTGCCCTATGTTTGACAGTTTGCCCATAAATTAAGTGATCAAGGAAACTTTAAGGATGACCTTTTCTTAAGCAGCCAGTAAGGTCATGAGGGAATGTTTGTTCTCAAAAAGGTGCTGAGGGTGTACATTTGGAGACCAGGTATAGATTCGGAGGGGGACAAATTGGTCAGAATGTATGAAGCTTTCCATCGAGTGATAGGAGTTCAAGAACTAGTTCCATTCCTATGGCTTTATGTGACAATATTGTGGTCGAAATATTGGCCAGCAGATTTATCGTATCTATAATATCGACTACCAAAATATTGTCAAAGTAAGTGAAGATTTACCATTATTAGTTTTGCTCGTCCTATATTTTGGAGTCCATACTATTATTACAATATGTTGGCAGGTCAATATTTTGATAACAATGTTGTGGTAGAACACCCATGCCTATGAGTCAGTTTCAATGGCTGCAACATTCAGTGTGTTACTGGGATACGGTTATTGCACTTTGCTTGTTTTGGCCTAACTTTTGAAAATGCCTGAAGACAAATTTACAGAAATGGCTACTATTGTGGTAGAAAACTTTCGCTTTCTGTTGAGTATGAAAATGTGTCTATATTCTTTGTAGCCGGCTGTTTCCAGGCCCAGAATTACTTGGTTCAGGCCTGGAAAAACCAAAGCCTTGTGTGGTGCTTTGAGGGCTGCAGACAGTAGCTGTGATTGGACCCAGACTGCCCTCTTCCTGAACACTGAGGAAGCAGCAAATGCTCCCACATCCCCTACTCTCGCTTCCTCCACGCCCCTCTACCCTGGCACTCGTATCACATATATCAAAATATCTCCAACACCCATTTATCACCTGATGATGATCCCCTGAAATCCCTTCACCTAAATCCATGATCTCATGAGGGCATTAGTATCACTATTGCAATTTCCCTAACCCTATTGATATGTGGGTTTTTGTCTTCTTCTTTTTTCCTTTGATGCTCCACCCTCCACCCTTTGTATAGTCTTATATGGGATTGATCAAACCTGTCTCTCTCTTTCTGCCTTTGAACCCCATGTACCCCAAGGCTTGATCGTTGATGTTCGTGATAGTGCCTTAGATATGCCGATATGAACTACAGTAGCTCACGAGCTACTGATTGGAGAACCTCATAACATCAACAAAGTATTTCGTACCTCGTGGAGTGCTGATTCGTCAATTTAACTTGGCATCCTTGCAGTCACTGAGTAGCTCTAGAAGGGAGACATCCGTTACAACGCGGTCTTTACACTGTGATATGTTTACAACGTGGCCATTACAACGCAAGTCGTTACAACGACTTGCGCTGGATGGCGCTATACACTAAGGAATGGTATGATTTACTAGTCTAACACCTTCCCTACTGTTACGTAAGCTGGGGTTGGAATAGTAAATCATACTATTCCTAAGTCCAGTGCCTCTAGCGCACGTCGTTGTAACGACTTGCGTTGTGATGACTGCGTTGCAAACGTATCGCGGTGTAAAGACCGCGGTGTAACGTCATACATTCCTTTAGGAATGAGTGTATAATACAGCACCATGCGGTTGCACTAAAGCACACATGCGTGGATTGCATAGAAACAGAGGAGGTACTCTGGTGCTCAGAGCTTGTCCGTGGCAGTGAGAAGGTCCCAAACACGACTCGCTCATACGCTCAATCATGTACTTAACAGCACCTCTCTTTCAGGGTCGGATTGGTAAGGTGGGGCACTCGGGCAATGGCCGAGGAGCCGGTATCGATGTTCCAGCTGTGGGCTGCTTTTTGGCAGCCTGGGGGGCCTATTTGAGCGTTGGTGTGTTCAGTTGTCGCCAGGAGCCCAGTGGAGCCCTGGGTGGCCTTTCTGGAGGCAGATGGGTGTCCATTACCTCCCTTTTATCAACGGGCAGAGGTGTATCTCCCAGGGCTGGCCAATTCATGTGTGCATACTGAGCGGGAGGTGGAGGGGGATGGAGGGTGAGGGGGCCTGAGCCGAAGTGGCCTTACTTGTTTTCATACGTTTATAAAATATCGCTGAAGCAGTGTTTTGCTGAAAGGCAATATGCAAATGTGGGCCACTTTTTTTTTGCGTGCCCGGGCCGATTTCTAATCCCAATCCAACCCTGCTCTCTTTACATATTTATTCTCCTCTTGAAAAACAAAGGGGCATATTATCAAGCACGGCGTTAAAATTATCGCGGCTTTAGCAGCAGAAAACTGACGCTAAAGCTGCGATAATGGGCTTGATAATTTGCCGCAGAGAATTCCAATCGAAGCCCAGGTTGACAGCAGAACCTGGGCTTCTATGGGAATTCTATAACGCATATTAGCAATAGGGGTGGGCAGAATTTGCGAAATTCACTTTCGCAAATTATTGCGAAAATGTTAAAAATCTCCGCAAACACGCGGAAATATCGCGGAGATGCAGAAGTTTTTTTCCCGCCCGTTCGCTGTATTTTCTGCGTGGTCGCGGCTCACCAACTTACCCATGCGGTTGCTCGCGGGCGCGGCCATCTTGTTTTCACTTGTCTCGCGGTGCATGATCTCGGGAAGAAAGACTTGATCGCGCGACGAATGACGTTACTGCGGGCGCGAACTGTCGCGAGACAGCGCAAATGGCTACCAACAATCCAACATCTCGTGGAGAACGTGACCGGATCAGGAAAACTTGTCGGCGAACGTGGGGATTCAGGTTAGGCGATCGCGCGCACGCGAGTATGTATTATTTTACAGCGCGAGCAAGCAAAAAATTTCCGGTAAAATGCGGATTGCGGAAATTTTGACATTTTCGCGCTCTCCGCGGAACGCAAAAATGTCAAATTATCGCAATTTCCGCGAGCGGAACGGAATTTTAGCCCAGGCCTAATTAGCAAGCCCATTATCGCCGCTTTAGCGCCTGTCTTGATAATATGCCCCAATACTCTTTCATTTGATGATCTAGATTGCACCGGAGAATGCAGGTATTTAGGCTCCCAAAATAAAGTAAGAAAATATTTGAAGGTCAGATTAGAACGATGTCAATTTGGCTGGCAGCCAGTGGAAGCCTTGGAAGAGCTCCAGCTCTGCCGAGGAGGCAGACACCGAGCAACCACTGCGGGGGATAAAAGGATGGAGAACAGACAGAATGGTAAACAAACCCGGGTCCGGCGTCCACGGTGCTCCCGTCCCCCCCTGTAGCTGCCGCTGCTCTGCCTGTCTCCACACGTTGTGCAGTGTCGAATTATCTGTCAGGAAACAGTTATACTCAGGCCTTCGGAAATGTCTCTGGCAATTACAGTCTTGACAACGGAGCTATGTTGCGAAGCCTGCTCAAGAATGATATTGGGCCCAGTAGTTAGATGAGCCCACTCATTTAGGAAACGCAGTGGTTGCACAGAAGGGTCTCCTGCTCAGAATGATTTTCGGCAGACATGGGCTGGCTGGCCATTCGGTCTCCGTTCCTCGAATATGTGCAAAGGAGGTCAGTTTTGAAGACCGAAATGTCAGCCAACACTAAAATGATCCACTACTTGAACTACCATAACACGGTGAGGGGTCAAAGGAGAGGGTACCAACTTGGTAAACAAAGGGGCATATTTACAAGGGCTTTGCGCCACAGGAATGTCACTTTTTTTTACTTGTTCGATGCCCTGCTCCATATTTTTAAAGTGGCGTTAAGCCACTTTGCGTGGCTTAACGCCGCTTTGTAAATATGGTACCCTTTCACGCAGCTTTCTGCATGAAACGGGCGTGCAGTGGGTGTTGCTGTGGGCATTCTACCGCAACACTCATTGCTTTTTGACGCTGCCACAGATTTACAAGGATCTGTAAATCTGAGGTAGCACCAAAAATTGACGCCCTGCAAAAGTAAGTGTTAGATTGTCGCAACAAGGAGAAATACTTTTATTTCTACCTGTTTTTGCTTTTTCTATGTGTGCTGCATTGTGCAGCACACAAAAAAGAGCAAACTGCCATTATTGATTGTTTATGTGCAGGAAGGGACACCTTACTGCACATAAACAATAATCCCTTCAACACAGGCACCCTTGGACTACGGAGCAAGGATTCCTGTGTTGGCGCCAGGCAGCTATTTTTAGTGTCAGCACAAGGAAAACACAGGGGTGCGCCATATTCTTGTAAATACGGCGCATCCCTGTGTTTTTTAAATTACGCAGCTTGGCGCAGCAAAATTTTCCACAGCGCCACTCTGCGCCATCTCCTTGTAAATATGCCCTCAAGTGTACTAGGATGCACACTTTTACTAATCAATTGATAGTTTACAAAGCAAAATTGGTAGATTCATCGAAAAAGTCTACTAGGCTCAAAAGACACAGTAAAACGAGACAGTAACTTTTGCACGAGGAACAAGTGCCAACAAAGCCAGAAAAGTCTGGGCTTCTGTATAAATGAACAGTTTTTCTCAGGCTTCCCTCTTACATATAGAACACTTACAGTACAGACAGCCGCAGGTCCTTTGTTGCACACAGAAGGCAGGTACAGCACAGGCAGCAGCAGTGCAAACTTGCTTCACAAATACAGCACAGGCAGCAGCATTGCAAGCTTCCCTCAGGATTAGTATAGAACAGCAGTGGCTGTGCAAGCTTCTCTCACAGACACAGAATGGGTACAGTGCAGGCTTCCCTCAGGACACACAGAACGAGTGCATGAGCAGGAGTGAAAGCTTCCCACACATACATAGAACGGGTACAGCATGGATGATAGGGATATAGCATAGGGTGTAACAGCACTGCAAGATTTAGTCTAGGTGTAAAATATAGTACCTCAAGTGACCTGGGCTGGATGACTCCAGCAGCCCTGCTCTCCGTGAACGTTGATGTTCAAAAGTGCCTGTGAGTGGCAAGCATTTATGGGGGAGACTGGTAGGCAGGAGCTGCAGCACCGAAACATTAATGCATTACACAGCTTTAGATAAATGCAGAGGGAGTCAGATGCCGACAGCAGGATCATAGCAGCAACTGGCATGACTATCAGGGGTGTAATGCAGGCACAGGGGGCACCCCATGCCCACATTCAGTCAAGGGCCAATGAATATCTGTAAGGTATGAGAGACTGAGGGGCCCCGGTTGACATTCTGCAGGTGGACGCCATCATTTGTGTTACGCCACGGATGCCTATCTGCTATCCGGCACAAAAAGAGCATGCATATCTGCCAGTGTCAATGTTCCAGAGCCACCCCTCTCTCACCGGGACACTGTAGCAAGTTCTACGTCCTGCAATACTCCTACAAGTGGCTCTCTGCTCAGGGACTAGTGGGGCTAGGGCAGAACCTAGCAATCCCTTTCTCACGACTATACAAAGTGTGAGGAGCTAAGAGGTGTTAGCGGTCCGTTACATACCCTCACCACCTGAATATGAAATTGTGAAATGTGACGTTCCGGAGCGGCCACTGATGAACTTATTATTTTGATGCTCAACATTTATGCAGTATGATCTACAGTGTGGTTGCCGGACAGGAAAGTAAGTAAGACATCCTTTCTCGGACCTTCATTGGATTCTCTTCCACACTGGGCAGGCCGTGCAATGCCTGGTGGGCCCCTCATTGGGTATTCTTTAGTCAGGATCTTTTCACTGCTCATGTTAAGTTCTCATTTCAGTGATAATAGTGGGTGTAGTATCTGATGGATAAGAGAATGAAAATTGTCTGTAGCTCCCTAAATGACTTTAGTCCTTTATTTATGGGAACTGGGTATCTAGGGCACAATTAAAAACACAGAGGACCAGTTGGAATTGAGGTGTTCTGTGGTCACTCGCCTACGGTTGACACGTTTCACGCATTGTTGCCTAATAAGATCAAGCGGTGTTTCTTCAGGACCTTTTGTTTGAACCCTACAATATATACGATCAGTGCCTAAACATATAGTGATGTGATTATTCTGATGCACACAGTACTATATGTGTCATACTAGATGAGTCATTCATACTTTTGGCGACTCATGTTCCAAGCGATGTACACCTTTTTTGAGGCCTATCTGCCCCTTTGGGATACGGATGGGCCAGCATCTCTTGCCCTTGTGCAATATGTTGTGCCTGCTGGTGTCCTGCCCACTCTCTCCAGGCCTGAATGGTCATCTCATGGAAAGACCTGTGTACAATGCCCAGAAAAGGCACATGGGGCACAAAAAAGGCAGTATTCATAAAATCTTACAGTTTTCACATTCTAAACTCAACTTTTGAATCCAATTTATGATGCCCTTACAAAGAGGGTATCAAGCTATTCCCCCTAAAACTATCATTTCAATTCTCATAGGCACTCCTTTCTTGAGTGCACACCACACTTCAGTAAATGAAATAAAACAATTATTTTTAAAATGTTTAATGTTAGCGTTACTTATGCATTTTCCAAGTTCATTTAATTTCTGTTAATTCAACCTAAATTCCACTTGTTACAACGTAATCCATTCTGTGCCGTATTAAAGCATTACAAGCAAAGACTTTTGACCCCATCATCAGGAGGAAATGACATCAAAATATAAAACAGAAATTGATTCACAAAGGATCATAAATATTTCAAATTGTATTTATGTCATCTCATAAAGAATGTTAATTGACATTAACATTTTTTAAAGAACACTCTCCTATTCAAATAACTCCAATGTCTGCTGGTGGTGTTCTCACAAGAAGCCAGACAATGTTCTTCTGTTCAAGGCATCATATCCTTCAGCTTAAACTGAGCCTGGTTTCTTCTTTCAGGCAGTTCAGAGTTCCATTTCTGTAGTCAAACTGTAACAACAGTGATTTTTAGAATGATCTGTGCTGTTCTCTCGTGTTTAATAAATGTTGACAAGGGTTTGATTTATCCTGTTTTAACATAATACATGTTTTCTGGTAGTTTTGTGAACCGAAGTAATTAGCCGTGATAAAAAGACATAATGTACTCCTTGTTTGCTAATTTTGTACATTGGGTTGTTTTGTAGCCAATACATATATTTTTGTGTATGTTTCCTTTTGAACTCTCTCTTTTATGGCTATATTATTATGTAGTATAAAGATTATTATTATTATTAAACTGTAACGATGTAATCAAAGGAAACATGACAAATCAACATTTTATTTAGCCCCTCTGGTATGAAAGTCTAGTGAATAAACCCAAAATATTTGTTGTTTTTGGCTATGCATCTTCACATTACCTGCTTTTTTGTTTGATCTAGCCACTACCAAATCTGAAACCTGAATTGGGATAGACAGTGCAATGCTTGCTGAAAATCCCTGGTCACTGGAGATTTCACATGATTCCTTTCAGCGTCAGAAGAATGTTCCTTGCATCTGGTTTCATGTTTCTCTTTGTCATGCCCATATACGAGAGGCCACAGCTAACTCCAGGGGTGGGAAGGTCAGTCCCATCACAGTGAAGATCCTGGGGATCCCCTTGGAAATGAGTAAGAACCACGGGAATGAGTAACACAGTTCCTCATTTAGTTCCAGACTTTCACCAGGAGATTCTCATGGCGAAGGCAAACGGATCCACGGTCTCCCATGCTGTGATCAGCCCCATGAGAATTAAGAGGCTCCTCGTCACGAGGACCTCAGTATTATTTTTGTTTGGGTGAACAATACCACCCAGATGCTCATCAAAAGATCACTTTATTACAGCCCCGAGAGACCACCACTGGCTGCTCCTTTGTGCTTGCATTAGCTACTACAGTTGTTTAATCTCCTACAAGGGAGCAACAACTGGTACACAACCCTATGTGGCAGAAACACTCACCGCCACACGACAGCGGTGCCACTCCTGTTTAAAAATACAATAACATCACATTATCCCGATCAAAAAATTAAATAATTGATGTCAAAAAGGATGTAAATTATGGTCACTGATTTCTACTTATTTGTTTTAACACACATGATCACTGTTCTGCTCAATTGGTCCATATTAGTCATACAGCGCCCCCTCCCATCTGTGCAGCACAGCACCCTTAGTTAGGGGCACCTGGCGCAGACCTGGGAACTGAGCCGTATTATTTAAAATAATCAAAAGTGCAAACTCTGACAGTCTGTCCCCGTTTTAGGAGAGAGTGCTGCTAAAATAAGGATGAGAAGGAAAGTTGATTCTGTCAGGTATACAATTGCTTTGTCCTTATTGAATAAGAAAAAATAGTGAAAGAAGCAGTTATTCAAACATTTGTGTCGGAGCAATTAATGCAAAAATTAGGGAAAAACACAAAGACACACCAATCATGAATCAATCAAAGAATTGTATTGAAGAAAAATAATGACTTTTTTACTTTTTTAACATTGTGTACACAGCACTAAGGGGCTGTCACAAGTAATAAAGAAAACGGCGCAAGTGTTGAAGTGACAAAGTGCAAAAAAGTGCTGGTTGTGAACAAGATATATAAAGTTCAGTATTGCTGGTTAAAAAGGTCCTTCAAATGTCATCCATCCCTAGATACATGAATCTCTGATCCGCTGGGGAGTTGTATTTCCTTTTTGGCGTGGAGCAGAGAGAATAGGGTCAGGCTTTTGACTAGCACGTCGATGTTTCGACCCCAAAGATGTGCAGAATGCTAATGGTCACAGAGGATCTTCCTCAGGACAAAGGGCACACAGGGACAGCCCGGAGAAGGATTAATTGCCACTGTCTTCAAGGTATGATCCACTGGGAGTCGGATTAATGGAGGAAATGAATCATGCGGGCTCCTGGTGTTGGTGATTTAGAAACCAAGACAGGTTTGTCTACGAATATGAAGAATCATATCAAAGGGCGGCACGTGGGGCAACCTCTCTCATCGCTGCTTTGCAATTGAGATGCATTCCCTGGTCTCTAGTGTGTGAGATACGTATGATGGAGGTAATTAAATTGGGTGTATTTCAGCCTAGAGAACAAAGAGATGCATTTTGGTTCCCCCAGACACCGGACCCACTGCTCATCGGTGAGTGTAGTATTTACTGCCTCATCCCAGTATGCACAGAGACCAGCAAGGGGGACGGCCCCCTCTCCGCATTTAGAACTATATAATAGTGTGATGGCACGAAAACCAGTACCATATGTAAGTATGGTTTGGAGGAGTCTGGGTGTATACAGTTCGTTGTTAGTTTTGACCCTGTGTTCAGGTGCATACTTTCTACACTCCACATGTTCACTATTCTGTACTAGCATGAGGTAAATAACATTACAACAAACAAATGATTGACGGAATGCTGACAATGCAGACATTCTCCCCCAGTCAAGAGATCTGGGTTAAATCCATCGTTCTTTTGCCCACTACACCACTCCAGTTTAGACATGGCCATATGCAAATCAGTCTTGACCCTGTGCCTCATGGGAACAGTCCAGCCCGAACTGCCAAGCCATGTCTTCGCTGGACCGGAATCAAGCATTCTAGGACCGGTTTCTGGCTATCAGCCGTCATCAGCCAGGATAGCTTGACTCCAGTGGCGTAGTGAGCACGGGTCCCACGTCTGGGAATACCCATCCCACTTAGGGCGAAAAGCGTTACAACAAACAAATGATGGACGGAATGCTGACAATGCAGACATTCTCCCCCAGTCAAGAGATCTGGGTTAAATCCATCGTTCTTTTGCCCACTACACCACTCCAGTTTAGACATGGCCATATGCAAATCAGTCTTGACCTTGTGCCTCATGGGAACAGTCCAGCCCGGACTGCCAAGCCATGTCTTCCCTGGACCGGAATCAAGCATCCTAGGACCGGTTTCTGGCTATCAGCCGTCATCAGCCAGGATAGCTTGACTCCAGTGGCGTAGTGAGCACGGGTCCCACGTCTGGGAATACCCATCCCACTTAGGGCGAAAAGCGTTACAACAAACAAATTATGGACGGAATGCTGACAATGCAGACATTCTCCCCCAGTCAAGAGATCTGGGTTAAATCCATCGTTCTTTTGCCCACTACACCACTCCAGTTTAGACATGGCCATATGCAAATCAGTCTTGACCCTGTGCCTCATGGGAACAGTCCAGCCCGAACTGCCAAGCCATGTCTTCCCTGGACCGGAATCAAGCATCCTAGGACAGGTTTCTGGCTATCAGCCGTCATCAGCCAGGATAGCTTGACTCCAGTGGCGTAGTGAGCACGGGTCCCACGTCTGGGAATACCCATCCCACTTAGGGCGAAAAGCATTACAACAAACAAATGATGGACGGAATGCTGACAATGCAGACATTCTCCCCCAGTCAAGAGATCTGGGTTAAATCCATCGTTCTTTTGCCCACTACACCACTCCAGTTTAGACATGGCCATATACAAATCAGTCTTGACCCGTTGCCTCATGGGAACAGTCCAGCCCGAACTGCCAAGCCATGTCTTCCCTGGACCGGAATCAAGCATCCTAGGACCGGTTTCTGGCTATCAGCCGTCATCAGCCAGGATAGCTTGACTCCAGTGGCGTAGTGAGCACGGGTCCCACGTCTGGGAATACCCATCCCACTTAGGGCGAAAAGCGTTACAACAAACAAATGATGGACGGAATGCTGACAATGCAGACATTCTCCCCCAGTCAAGAGATCTGGGTTAAATCCATCGTTCTTTTGCCCACTACACCACTCCAGTTTAGACATGGCCATATGCAAATCAGTCTTGACCCTGTGCCTCATGGGAACAGTCCAGCCCGAACTGCCAATGGCCATGTCTAAACTGGGGTGGTGTAGTGGACAAAAGAACGATGGATTTAACCCAGATCTCTTGACTGCGGGAGAATGTATGCATTGTCAGGATTCCGTCCATCATTTGTTTGTTGTAACGCTTTTCGCCTTAAGTGGGATGGGTATTCCCAGACGTGGGACCCGTGCTCACTACGCCACTGGAGTCACGCTATCCTGGCTGATGACGGCTGATAGCCAGAAACCGGTCCTAGGATGCTTGATTCTGGTCCAGGGAAGACATGGCTTGGCAGTTCAGGCTGGACTGTCCCCATGAGGCACAGGGTCAAGACTGATTTGCATATGGCCATGTCTAAACTGGGGTGGTGTAGTGGGCAAAAGAACGATGGATTTAACCCAGATCTCTTGACTGGGGGAGAATGTATGCATTGTCAGCATTCCGTCCATCATTTGTTTGTTGTAACGCTTTTCGCCCTAAGTGGGATGGGTATTCCCAGACGTGGGACCCGTGCTCACTACGCCACTGGAGTCACGCTGTCCTGGCTGATGATGGCTGATGATGGCTGATAGCCAGAAACTGGTCCTAGGATGCTTGATTCCGGTCCAGGGAAGACATGGCTTGGCAGTTCGGGCTGGACTGTTCCCATGAGGCACAGGGTCAAGACTGATTTGCATTTGGCAATGTCTAAACTGGGGTGTTGTAGTGGGCAAAAGAACAATGGATTTAACCCAGATCTCTTGACTGGGGGAGAATGTATGCATTGTCAGCATTCCGTCCATCATTTGTTTGTTGTAATGCTTTTCGCCCTAAGTGGGATGGGTATTCCCAGACGTGGGACCCGTGCTCACTACGCCACTGGAGTCACGCTATCCTGGCTGATGATGGCTGATAGCCAGAAACTGGTCCTAGGATGCTTGATTCCGGTCCAGGGAAGACATGGCTTGGCAGTTCCGGCTGGACTGTTCCCATGAGGCACAGGGTCAAGACTGATTTGCATATGGCCATGTCTAAACTGGGGTGGTGTAGTGGGCAAAAGAACAATGGATTTAACCCAGATCTCTTGACTGGGGGAGAATGTATGCATTGTCAGCATTCCGTCCATCATTTGTTTGTTGTAACGCTTTTCGCCCTAAGTGGGATGGGTATTACCAGACGTGGGACCCGTGCTCACTACGCCACTGGAGTCACGCTATCCTGGCTGATGACGGCTGATAGCCAGAAACCAGTCCTAGGATGCTTGATTCCGGTCCAGGGAAGACATGGCTTGGCAGTTCGGGCTGGACTGTTCCCATGTGGCACAGGGTCAAGACTGATTTGCATATGGCCATGTCTAAACTGGGGTGGTGTAGTGGGCAAAAGAACGATGGATTTAACCCAGATCTCTTGACTGGGGGAGAATGTATGCATTGTCAGCATTCCGTCTATCATTTGTTTGTTGTAACGCTTTTCGCCCTAAGTGGGATGGGTATTCCCAGACGTGGGACCCGTGCTCACTACGCCACTGGAGTCACGCTATCCTGGCTGATGACGGCTGATAGCCAGAAACTGGTCCTAGGATGCTTGATTCCGGTCCAGGGAAGACATGGCTTGGCAGTTCGGGCTGGACTGTTCCCATGAGGCACAGGGTCAAGACTGATTTGCATATGGCCATGTCTTAACTGGGGTGGTGTAGTGGGCAAAAGAACGATGGATTTAACCCAGATCTCTTGACTGGGGCAGAATGTATGCATTGTCAGCATTCCGTCAATCATATGTTTGTTGTAACGCTTTTCGCCCTAAGTGGGATGGGTATTCCCAGACGTGGGACCCGTGCTCACTACGCCACTGGAGTCACGCTATCCTGGCTGATGACGGCTGATAGCCAGAAACCGGTCCTAGGATGCTTGATTCCGGTCCAGGGAAGACATGGCTTGGCAGTTCGGGCTGGACTGTTCCCATGAGGCACAGGGTCAAGACTGATTTGCATATGGCCATGTCTAAACTGGGGTGGTGTAGTGGGCAAAAGAACGATGGATTTAACCCAGATCTCTTGACTGGGGGAGAATGTATGCATTGTCAGCATTCCGTCCATCATTTGTTTGTTGTAACGCTTTTTGCCCTAAGTGGGATGGGTATTCCCAGACGTGGGACCCGTGCTCACTACGCCACTGGAGTCACGCTATCCTGGCTGATGACGGCTCATAGCCAGAAACCGGTCCTAGGATGCTTGATTCCGGTCCAGGGAAGACATGGCTTGGCAGTTCGGGCTGGACTGTTCCCATGAGGCACAGGGTCAAGACTGATTTGCATATGGCCATGTCAAAACTGGGGTGGTGTAGTGGGCAAAAGAACGATGGATTTAACCCAGATCTCTTGACTGGGGGAGAATGTATGCATTGTCAGCATTCCGTCAATCATATGTTTGTTGTAACGCTTTTCGCCCTAAGTGGGATGGGTATTCCCAGACGTGGGACCTGTGCTCACTACGCCACTGGAGTCACGCTATCCTGGCTGATGACGGCTGATAGCCAGAAACCGGTCCTAGGATGCTTGATTCCGGTCCAGGGAAGACATGGCTTGGCAGTTCGGGCTGGACTGTTCCCATGAGGCACAGGGTCAAGACTGATTTGCATATGGCCATGTCTTAACTGGGGTGGTGTAGTGGGCAAAAGAACGATGGATTTAACCCAGATCTCTTGACTGGGGGAGAATGTATGCATTGTCAGCATTCCGTCCATCATTTGTTTGTTGTAACGCTTTTCGCCCTAAGTGGGATGGGTATTCCCAGACGTGGGACCCGTGCTCACTATGCCACTGGAGTCACGCTATCCTGGCTGATGACAGCTGATAGCCAGAAACCGGTCCTAGGATGCTTGATTCCGGTCCAGGGAAGGCATGGCTTGGCAGTTCGGGCTGGACTGTTCCGATGAGGCACAGGGTCAAGACTGATTTGCATATGGCCATGTCTAAACTGGGGTGGTGTAGTGGGCAAAAGAACGATGGATTTAACCCAGATCTCTTGACTGGGGGAGAATGTATGCATTGTCAGCATTCCGTCCATCATTTGTTTGTTGTAACGATTTTCGCCCTAAGTGGGATGGGTATTCCCAGACGTGGGACCCGTGCTCACTATGCCACTGGAGTCACGCTATCCTGGCTGATGACGGCTGATAGCCAGAAACCGGTCCTAGGATGCTTGATTCCGGTCCAGGGAAGACATGGCTTGGCAGTTCGGGCTGGACTGTTCCCATGAGGCACAGGATCAAGACTGATTTGCATATGGCCATATCTAAACTGGGGTGGTGTAGTGGGCAAAAGAACGATGGATTTAACCCAGATCTCTTGACTGGGGGAGAATGTATGCATTGTCAGCATTCCGTCCATCATTTGTTTGTTGTAACGCTTTTCGCCCTAAGTGGGATGGGTATTCCCAGACGTGGGACCCGTGCTCACTACGCCACTGGAGTCACGCTATCCTGGCTGATGATGGCTGATAGCCAGAAACCGGTCCTAGGATGCTTGATTCCGGTCCGGGGAAGACATGGCTTGGCAGTTCGGGCTGGACTGTTCCCATGAGGCACAGGGTCAAGACTGATTTGCATATGGCCATGTCTAAACTGGGGTGGTGTAGAGGGCAAAAGAACGATGGATTTAACCCAGATCTCTTGACTGGGGGAGAATGTATGCATTGTCAGCATTCCGTCCATCATTTGTTTGTTGTAACGCTTTTCGCCCTAAGTGGGATGGGTATTCCCAGACGTGGGACCCGTGCTCACTATGCCACTGGAGTCACGCTATCCTGGCTGATGACGGCTGATAGCCAGAAACCGGTCCTAGGATGTTTGATTCCGGTCCAGGGAACACATGGCTTGGCAGTTCGGGCTGGACTGTTCCCATGAGGCACAGGGTCAAGACTGATTTGCATATGGCCATGTCTAAACTGGGGTGGTGTAGTGGGCAAAAGAACGATGGATTTAACCCAGATCTCTTGACTGGGGGAGAATGTATGCATTGTCAGCATTCCGTCCATCATTTGTTTGTTGTAACGCTTTTCGCCCTAAGTGGGATGGGTATTCCCAGACGTGGGACCCGTGCTCACTACGCCACTGGAGTCATGCTATCCTGGCTGATGACGGCTGATAGCCAGAAACCGGTCCTAGGATGCTTGATTCCGGTCCAGGGAAGACATGGCTTGGCAGTTCGGGCTGGACTGTTCCCATGAGGCACAGGGTCAAGACTAATTTGCATATGGCCATGTCTAAACTGGGGTGGTATAGTGGGCAAAAGAACAATGGATTTAACCCAGATCTCTTGACTGGGGGAGAATGTATGCATTGTCAGCATTCCGTCCATCATTTGTTTGTTGTAACGCTTTTCGCCCTAAGTGGGATGGGTGTTCCCAGACGTGGGACCCGTGCTCACTACGCCACTGGAGTCACGCTATCCTGGCTGATGACGGCTGATAGCCAGAAACCGGTCCTAGGATGCTTGATTCTGGTCCAGGGAAGACATGGCTTGGCAGTTCGGGCTGGACTGTTCCCATGAGGCACAGGGTCAAGACTGATTTGCATATGGCCATGTCTAAACTGGGGTGGTGTAGTGGGCAAAAGAACGATGGATTTAACCCAGATCTCTTGACTGGGGGAGAATGTATGCATTGTCAGCATTCCATCCATCATTTGTTTGTTGTAACGCTTTTCGCCCTAAGTGGGATGGGTATTCCCAGACGTGGGACCCGTGCTCACTACGCCACTGGAGTCACGCTATTCTGGCTGATGACGGCTGATAGCCAGAAACCGGTCCTAGGATGCTTGATTCTGGTCCAGGGAAGACATGGCTTGGCAGTTCGGGCTGGACTGTTCCCATGAGGCACAGGGTCAAGACTGATTTGCATATGGCCATGTCTAAACTGGGGTGGTGTAGTGGGCAAAAGAACGATGGATTTAACCCAGATCTCTTGACTGGGGGAGAATGTATGCATTGTCAGCATTCCGTCCATCATTTGTTTGTTGTAACGCTTTTCGCCCTAAGTGGGATGGGTATTCCCAGACGTGGGACCCGTTCTCACTACGCCACTGGAGTCACGCTATCCTGGCTGATGACGGCTGATAGCCAGAAACCGGTCCTAGGATGCTTGATTCTGGTCCAGGGAAGACATGGCTTGGCAGTTCGGGCTGGACTGTTCCCATGAGGGACAGGGTCAAGACTGATTTGCATATGGCCATGTCTAAACTGGGGTGGTGTAGTGGGCAAAAGAACGATGGATTTAACCCAGATCTCTTGACTGGGGGAGAATGTATGCATTGTCAGCATTCCGTCCATCATTTGTTTGTTGTAACGCTTTTCGCCCTAAGTGGGATGGGTATTCCCAGACGTGGGACCCGTGCTCACTACGCCACTGGAGTCACGCTATCCTGGCTTATGACGGCTGATAGCCAGAAACTGGTCCTAGGATGCTTGATTCTGGTCCAGGGAAGACATGGCTTGGCAGTTCGGGCTGGACGGTTCCCATGAGGCACAGGGTCAAGACTGATTTGCATATGGCCATGTCTAAACTGGGGTGGTGTAGTGGGCAAAAGAACGATGGAGTTAACCCAGATCTCTTGACTGGGGGGGAATGTATGCATTGTCAGCATTCCGTCCATCATTTGTTTGTTGTAATGTGGTAAATAACAGCACATAACAGATCGCAGAATAACTTTACAATGGACACCCATACACTTTATAAACGTTCACGCTCAACAATCTGTAACAGCCTGCAGGAATAACAGCGCAATGCACATATACATGCATGTAAAGTTTGAAGATCAGGATGTAATCTCTACTATTAGCAGCATTGGTTGTCCTACATAACATAAACAATCTTTGGTAAAGCCAATCTGGTCGTGGAGTTTCCCTGTCATTTATAACCTCCCCCTTGTTCAGATGCAGTTGTATGAAGATTGTGTGAGTGTGGATGTGTTTGAATGGTTTGGTGATATGGAAGTATTAATGAGAGTGTGTCCAGGGGTTGCTTTCTTCTTTAAGTGAATTTATGTATGTAAATGTGTATTATATGTATCTGTTGTAATTACAGAATTGATTTTGTCTCCTGAGATGGACAATAAAGTCTTTTTTGTGTAAAAAAGCATGAAATGAAAAAAGAAGTAACAACATGAAACTTTATAAAATATTTGAAGAAATTAAATAATAAAAAAGAAATTAGAATTATATTGTTAAGTGTCACTGTTGTGATTCATTGTATTATGTGGCCCAGGAGAGATTAAGTCTCTTAATATAATGAATGGCGAGGCCACGAGGGAATATTTTTAGTGTTTCTTGGTTTCCTTTCCCCTCTTCTCCCTGACCTGAAAGTATAACTTTTAGAGGGGGTCCCCTTTCATGCAGTAGCGTTGTTAGTTTTCTGCCAGACCTCATGTAAATGTCGGGTGAGCGATGCATAAGAAGAAAGGAGCCTGGAACTAAACCATAATCGTCCACCAGGTTCTCAAATGTCGTAAGGCCTGCAGTAGTACAGACAGTCGCGTCTGGTCTGGAGCCTAGGTATATGCAAACCGGCATCACCCACATGGGTATTTCAGGGGCAGATAAGTATTCCAGCAAGAGCTGGCTGTTGAAGAAGGTTCTTCAAAGATGAGTCAGGAGCCAGTCAGGTCACAACAAGGGGTATCTTCTATATTTACATGTAGGCTTTCATGGTTTCAATTTCTATTTGTTGTTAATCCTGGTGGGGTGTTTTCAGTGTTTTATAATCTTTTCAAAAACTGCAAAAATCAGTGGTTATCTACTCTTTCTTGCTCCAGAAAACATAGGATGCTGTTTTTTTCTGTTCTCGAAAAGAATTTGGCTTTTATTGCCTTCCTTCCCTCTGTTATTCCTATTATTAATCCTTCCTTCCTGCTTTCCTGTGCTTAATTGTCTTATCTGTACATTTTCCTTGTATGTACTGTTCCCAGTAACTTTTCATCATGTCAGTCACTTTCCTGCCTGTCTCATTTCCCAGCATTCAGACTCCTCTTTCTAACACTCCAGTGGCGTAACAAAGGCCCGTGCAGCCCCCGTGATGCGGGGGGCGGGGGGGCCCTCAGCACAGTACAGTGGCATGAGAGCTCCTGGGTGGGTTTGGAGGGAAGCCCTCCATGTACTTTGCAGGGAGGCTCCCTCAAGTTTCGTTACGCCACTGCAACAGTCCAGACCTAAACTATGCCCCGGATGGGGATATCTTTGTACCCACTAAGATACGATTCAAGCAGATAAAATGTTAATGGTGAAAATGTAACACACCTTCCTGCTGCACGCATTTTCAGACGAATGACGAAAAGAGACTGAAAAAGATTTTCTAGAAAGGCCAGAAGATATGTACATACTGTGGGGTGTGCGGGTTCTCTGTTATTGCTAAACAAAGTTACACAGCCCTGCTCCTTGTCTGAAGATACCAAGACATTTATTAACAAATGTGGTAGTACTGTCTGAACCAGACATAATGTTTGCTCTATATGGTCATAGGGGAGATTAAATGTTAATGGTGAAAATGTAACACACCTTCCTGCTGCACACATTTTAAGACGAATGACGAAAAGAGACTGAAAAAGATTTTCTAGAAAGGACGGAAGATACGTACATACTGTGGGGTGTGCGGGTTCTCTGTTATTGCTAAACAAAGTTACACAGCCCTGCTCTTTATCTGAAGATACCAAGACATTTATTAACAAATGTGGTAGTACTGTCTGATCAAGACATAATGTTTGCTCTATATGATCATAGGGGAGATGTCTGCTTAGGAATTAGCATGCAAACATTCTTACAAAACATAAATCAAAGAACAGGCCTTCCCTTCAACAAACAATGCTGGGAAAGTCATTCACAATCCCCAAATCTTCAACACATCCAAGTCATACATTATGTTATGATATGTTATGTTATTTGCACTTGTAGAGCGCACGGTTACCCTGGGGTGTCCTGGCGCTAAGTACTGGTTACCGAGGAAAAATAGATTGAATGCTACTGAGAAAAGAGCCATGTTTTCAAGCCCTTACGAAAAGAGAGGAGATCCGGCGCATTCCTGAGTTGAAAAGGGAGCTCGTACCAAGCTCGGGATGCATAGAGAATGAAACTTCTACCTCCCCAATTGTTTTTTTTAAATGAGGTGACTTGCACTTGTTTGGCACCAGTAGACCGTAGCTTTCTGCCCGGAACATATCATTGGAATCTGTGGCTAAGGAACTCTGGACCTGTTCCGTTGATGGCCTTAAAGATGGTGCATAATGCCTTAAAGCGTGTTCTTAGCTTTACTGGAAGCCAGTGCAGTTTCTTAAGTTCTCCTTTCACAGAGACAAACTTCGGCGTTCCAGACAGCATCCTTGCTGCTGCGTTCTGGACTAATTGAAGCCTGTTCATATGTTTTTTTTGAACATTAAGATATAAGCTATTACAATAGTCCAGACGGGACATTATGAGGGCCGTCAGCACTGTCTTAAGGTTACTCTCTGAAAGGAAGATCTTAATTTTCCTTATTATTCTGAGAACCATAAAGCAGGTTGAAATCACCGAACTTACTTGATCCCCCATGGTGAGTTTGTTGTCCACCAATATTCAAATTTTGGCCTTGTGGGTACAGGACACTGACCAAGATCCTCTGGCCACCCCTGAGGATTATTCCCAAATTTTAAGACCTTGGTCTTGGTGGAATTGAGCTTTAAACAATTGGCAGACATCCAGACTGAGATAGCACTCATACAGTCATGGAAGCGATCCCCCGTCTCCTTTTCAGCTTCCTCCGTCAGCGACAACACAATTTACGTGTCGTCAGTGTAGGAGGTGAGCTGGAAGCCAAAGGACCGGATAACTCCCGCCAGTGGTGCCACATATATATTAAAGAGCGTTGGGCTAAGAGATGAGCCCTGTGGCACCCCGCATGGGTGTGAGAAGGGTTTAGAGGTATTGCCATCCGGATCCACAGTCTGCGACCTATCTGATAGGAAAGATTCATATGACTAACACCCTGCTACGTTCCCCAAAACCCACAGAGACACAAAAAGACAACAAATAACAGTCACAGGCTTCCCACACCTCATGTCAGACAAAAAACTGAAACAACACATAGGCTACAGCTAAAATTGCACAACAATACAAAACCTGCCAGTCCTGCCTTATCGAACACGAAAACCTACCACCAGGTGTCTGCACACTCACTATGGTGCTTAGATGATGTATATATCCAGCATATAGGACCATGAACTCCCATTCTTGCGAGGGTCAACGCATGGAGTCCACAAACCTCCTCCGACAAGGGATTTCCTCGTCATCCCCAAGTCTACACATTCACATCACAAAACATCATTCATCAAAAGTAACTATGCTTTATATCAAATTCAAACACTGTCATGACCAGGCTCTAACATTTAATCTGTCTCCACTAAAACAACAATCACCCATGAACACCAACTAACATATCATATTCGCCCACACATCACTAAATTGCATTGGCAATACAGACACAATTAAACTCTGTATGAAATTTCTCTGCATACAAGACAACACACATCTGAACCTTTATGGAATCTCCATGTGTATACAACACAAATCTTCTGTACACAATGTTCGTACATACAGAATAGGAATCAGAACCTGTACAATCTTCATATGTCCAACACACAATGGAATGGTACACAATCCCCATACCTGCACAAATGCACTAGTGAGGAATCATGTCCATTCTACATATGCAGACCATTTTTAACACCACATACAAACACACAAGAAAGCTGCCCTGTGCCAATTCTTTGTAAATATGCCCCCAGTGCCTACAAAAAATGAATGTGTCCTTGTGTAATGTAACCGGTGTTCATGTAAAGCACTCCAATACCTTTGGGTTGAGTTCGCGATATAGAAAACTGCAACAACAAAAAAAACCTGGAGCTCGCACAAACTCTGAAGGGTGATGATACACTGGACGCAGACATGACAATGAAAATTCCTACTTCCTACACATAGTACTGTGCACTGCCTCGTGCTCCACTCATCTATTGAGTAGGTGAGTACCTTGCTCTTCTTGTGGCCTCTAAAGGTTGATACCTCTAAAAGGAGGCAAAAAAAGCATAACTGGGAATACTTTACAGAGGACATGGCCTATATAATATGGGACTTGCATAAAACATGTGAGCTAGAATGCTTTGCTTGTAAATGGTGCCACTTAAACAGTATTTGGGTGCCTCTAAATGTATTTTAGTGCATCCAAACATGTCATACAACAGCACATACATACACCTAAATCAAGGCAGACTATTGGATTTATCAATGCTTATTTGTAATACTTCTTTATGAATGCACCCAAAGCACTCCAAAGTCTGTTGACGGTCTGCTTCCAAAACACAGGGACAATTGTATTGGTGAACATTCAATGATCCAACAATGCTTGTATTTCCAACATTAGAAGACAGCTGACACGTGTTTCATTTTAGACGACTTTTTCAAGGCTGTAGATTCAATAAATATATACATCAATATCAGCTTCCGTGAAAAAAAGCAGTCAACCTACAATCGTGCATAGAGAGTTGTGATATGGGAGACATTGTGCAACCAATTAAAACCAGCGTTGAAACATTCAAGTAGACCAAAGCTGCAGCGGGTGGCCAGCTGAAATCCCCAAGTAAGACATTAAATACACCAAAAAGTATCCCAAAACAGAAATGGCCAGCACGGTGAGAAAAGGCATTAGAAACACAGTGGTAGTAGTGCTTAAGGACCCAAAAGTGTCAAAAACGGGGTGCAAGAAGGGCACAGAATACTAGATTAAAAAGAAAAGAAAAAATGATATATCACAAACAGAAGGCTCTCAGTATATAAGTATAAATTGGAAAAGGAAAGGAGCAAATCAGGAATGTCACTTGTGTACCTGAGAATCGTTAAGTATGGAGATATAAATAGTTCAAAACCCTGAAATGGTGGAAACAGGGAAGTGAGTCAATATAGCATTGACTAATGTGTTGCCAGCAAGTGACAAAGCCTTTAAGTAAACAAAAATTATCATTAAGAAAATCTGCATACCTGAAATGCGGAAATCATGTTCACAGTCTCATCGTAGGTAATTGCATGGCCATGATAAGCTCATTCAAAGTACTGAGAAGAAAGAATAAAAAAGCAGGCAAAAATCACTAAAATACAAGAGCCAGCGAGTCGAGATCGAGGAAAGCAACATTCTTACTCACAGTAAAGTCAGCGGAAGGAGTGTCCCCCGCTTGCAAAAGTCCTTAGCGCCATGTTGGTAACGTTTAAGTCACGTTAGGTAATAAAAGTAAACAACGGAACATAAATATTTTAAGTGCCAACCAGTTTGGCAGAAACTGGCGCCATCTTGGAAAAGGTCTCCAAGATAAAACAATAATAAAATCAGCCATATACCGTCGTTGCATAAAGAACTTTTGCGATCATAAACAGTCGTGTTGTGTCAAATAAGATGTGATCACAAACAGTAGCGTTGTGTCCGAAGAAAGAGAAGAACTGAGAGCCTGTAGAGTCTATGTCTATTATGCAGGACCAGAGGGAAGAGAAAGCAAGAATGAAAGTAAAAAGGAGGATAATGTAAACCCTCTTACACGATGGGTAAACAATAAATTATTAGAGTACGGTCTACATTTACAGGTTGATCTCTGCAAAAAATGTAGTATAAAGCATCAGCGTACAAGCCAATTAATGATGTACAGGCATACAGAGAGTGTAGAAGCAATTTTGAATGGAAGAGATATCACACTTCTTGTGTACATATATGGTCCAATAAATACAAGATATAATAGTCAAGAAATACAGTGTCCCTGCTTCATACAAGAATCTCAAACAGAGAAAATAGAGAGTCACAGAAAGTCAGACATTGTGCATGGAGACACAAGTAATTATTCATCCAAAATACATGTAGCTCATAATCCATATTGAGTTCAAGGCTGAGTTGTTTGATGATCCAAGTGTTTTCCAATTTTCTGAGAGTCCGAGTTCTGTCCCCCCCTCCCACCCCCCCCCACTTTGATGTTCCATTTATTTTCCAGTTTAGCAAATTCAACACAGAATTCTGATTCCTCACTACAATTCCTTCTTATTCTAGTCATATCACCAAAAGGTATAGAATGTATCTGTGCTCTCGGGTGTTAGCTCATGGCATGAAGAATGGAACTACATGCAGTGGGTTTTCTAAACAGGGATAAGAGGATTTTAGAGTCCTTGGCATAGAGAGTGAGGTTTAGCTAGGTATGCTGGGTTTGGCTGGATTGGAAGGTAAAAGAGATAGTGTTACGAAAATTAATGAAATCCAATAACAGTTCCACACTGCCTGTCCAGATCATCAAGAGGTCATCAATGCATTTACACCAATACACCACATAATTCATGATATCAGATGCACATTGTGACCAGATGGAACATTCTTCCAACCACCACTTTTACAAATTGGCAAAAGACGGGGAACATTTTGATCCCATCGCCATGCCTTGGCATTGTCGAAACCAGGTTCCATTGTGCAGAAAAAACATTGTTAGCCAATATTAATTACACCATTTGAATTAACATCTGAGTGTATTCTAGTAAAGTGGCATCTCTGGAGGAGAGAAAATGTTGTACTGCCTGTACACCCTGGGCTTTGGGAATGGATGTATACAGGGAACATATACCAAGAGTCACAAACCAACAATCAGTTGACCAGTTGAAATCCACTACTTGGTTAAGGAGGTCTTTATTGTCTTGTACATATGAGCGGAGATTTTTAACAAATGGTTGCAAAAAATGTCAACATACTCTGATGTGTTCGGAGGGGAAACAGATTTTTGAGATGATCGGTCTCCCTGGTGGACATTCTCCCTGTTTATGGATCTTTGATAGAATATAAATACATGGTGCTTTAGGTTGAAGGTTATGCATGTATCTGTATTTCAAGTCAGTGATGAAGCACTGGTCTCGCCAACCCTTAAGTTTACTCTTTAAAAGAGTTGTAATACCAGAATGTATTCAAGCACCCACTTAGTATGTGTTCACATATTCTTCACATTAATACTGCATGTGAAGATGCAGTAATATTAGCATACCACAAAGGTGCATACTTTCTACACTCCACATGTTCACTATTCTGTACTAGCATGTGGTAAATAACAGCACATAACAGATCTCAGAATAACTTTAAAAAAGACACCCATACACTTTATAAACGTTCACGCTCAACAATCTGTAACAGCCTGCAGGAATAACAGCGCAATGCACATATACATACATGTAAAGTTTCAAGATCAGGAAGTTATCTCTACTATTAGCAGCATTGGTTGTCCCACATAACATAAACAATCTTTGGTAAAGCCAATGTGTCATGCCTTTCAACAGCATTACCCAACCTGTCAGCTTTGCCAATTCTTTTTGAAGATGCTGTTCCACAACAAAAACAAAACAAAAATAAGGCTTGCACTTATATGTGTCTTGATGCAGTGGCAAGTACGATTGCTGTTTTGATATAAATAAAACTACCAAATACAGAAGAGACAAAAGTTCCCAGGTCATCTCTCCAAAAAGCAATACCTATAGTATAATAGATATGGGATAAAGTATCCCCTGGTGTGCATTACAATGATATTGCAAGTTACTAAGGAGTTCATAACCATATAGAGGAATAGCTCTGAAGGCTGAGTTCCTTACTTGCAATATCCACAAAACGTGTAGCAGTGAGTACTTTATTCCATATAATGCACGGTTACACCATCACCCATTCCACAAAACACTGAGATACTTGGCATCTTGAAGTGTCATATTAAAGAGGTCGCATGGTTGCAGACATGAGGAATGATAGCAGGATCTAGTGTGAAATGAAACACACCAAAATACAGTTATTGATTTGTTGCAAAAATATTAGGAACCGTCCAATGTAAGTCAGAAGAGTGCTGAGTTTCAGAATATGTAGAAAAAGATTCTATTTTTCCTGTAATTACCTTTAGCGTGCAAAATATTTTAAAAAGTTCCAATAAATATTAACTTTCCGCTCATCAATGTGTGTTTTCGAAAGAAAATCAAAAGAATGAAAATCCAGGTTTCGTTTTGGTTGCCTTGTTTAAAATGTTTCTCTAATTATGCTCCTTGACATTCCTTGCGCGTGGCTAATGGCTGGAGGCATTATGGTGTCACAACTCAACTGCAATATTTTATTACAGTTGAGCAGCCATGTCATACTCATTTCATTATTACAGGCGGCTGGAGACGTCACAGGTCACCTGTAACAAGGAAATTAGAGACTGGCTTTCATACAGGATATACAGGCTCCCAGGTATGATAATATGGTATACAGCTAATGTGACCACCTGCATGACCGCCTGAGTAATCCCCATATACTCCATGACAGAGTCTCTTATGAGTAAAAGTTCCATCCCCCTATCCTTTCCTTCAATATCATCAAACAAAGGTGAAGCAACAAACACAAGAGCACACCCTTGGCTCTCATGCAGGGCAACTACACTACCCATGTATGCCACACACAAGGCATGCTCGTTCATCCAGGGCTCATATTGGCACCTTTCCCAGGAACAATCAGGGCCGTTTGTTTACGTGTTCAGATTCTGAATGGAATTGGAGCCTGTATGTGAGTAAGTGTTTGTTTAAATGTTTCCGGTTCAAATTTAAAAACAAAAAATACCGAATTCCCCTAATTTTCCTCAATTATGTTCACCAATATTGAAAGAAAAATGCTAGTTCGGCCAGTAAAAGACAGTCAAGGTGGCAACCCTATCTACAGCACTGCCACAGAGAACTGTGCTACCGTCTGCAAAGCGCCACAGGGTCTCGTCAGAGGCAGGAAACGCTATATAAATTCAAATAAGACAGAATCTAATACATTATCCGAGTGTATGCTTTAAAACCTGACAAGAGCTCCTCTCTGAGACGCCTGGAGTCGAGACGGCAGACTGTGTGATTTAATTAGTTCCGCTCTCAATCACCCTCAAAGCATGTCAGAATGCTGTAATAGCATACTAGCTTAAAAAGACATGGCACAAGTTAGATTATAACATCTCAAAATGTGTAAAATCTCTAAGTAGATGAACCTGAAAGAAATAATTCCAAGGTACTGTAAAGGAACATGCATAGTTACCATCAAACATTTTACTCCTTGAATTGTATGCATGGGGTTAGAACCGCTACAAAATCAATTCATCCAATCATTTGCAAAAAATACCATACATAGGTGAAATACTCACCTTGAAAAGCCTAGGGAAACATCAGGCTGTTAGCTTCGGAACACTCTTCTAATTAATTTAGGCAGCATTTAAAACAGAGCACCGAGGGTTTCTGAAAGTTAGGTCTTATAATACCCGTCTTCAAATGCAAGACTGTTGCAGCGAATCTTCATGAATGCAGTGTGTAATTAATATATTGAAAGTCACAGCTACATAAAATCATTGACAGGATAAGTGGGATCAGCTGATCTTAATTACTCCAGGGAAGCCTCTGGTAACTGCAAGGCTTAGCTTCACAACCTTGGGAACTCTAAAGCTACATGACCTGGCAGTGGAGTGGGCGCAGGTATGTCCAGCTGTTTTTTTTTTTTTAATTCTTTTTATTTGCAAAATACAAACAAACAGTATGGTCAACATTTGGCATATGCGTTGCTTTGTCACCGGTACACACACGGACAGTAGAAAGCAATGAATCTTACTTAACACCCTGAAGGCAGAGAATTCTTAGTCCATAATCTCCATGTCGGATCGGCGGGCCTGCGGGGGCTCACATATTTCCCCTCTGTATTCATTCCACTTCGACCACACCTCCCCCCACTTATGGGGGCACCCCCGCGCCGTGTAAACAGTCTTTTCCTGCAACATACACCAGTCCATGTCTCTTTGCCAATCTGCCAGTTTCGGCGGAGCGGGTACACCCCAAAGGCGGGCTATGTTTCTTTTTGCCACTGTTTGTCCCAGTGTGACCCAGAGTTTCCCTCTTGCAGGCAAGTCTGTGGGTTCCCAAATGTTCAGGAGGCATCTTTTTGCCTCTGGGCGTATGTCCACCTCCCATACCTCCTGCATGCAAGACACCACGCGCCTCCAGTACTTCTGCACACTCGGGCACTCCCACAGTATGTGGAAGAACGAGCCAGCCATACCACAGCCCCGCCGACAGAGCCCTTCCCCCCCGTCCCATCGCCTGCAGTCTCGTGCATGAAATATACACTCTATGTAGCACCTTAAGTTGAATGAGCCGTAGTCTGGCCGAAATTGCCACCTCCCTCGGGGAAGCCAGCGCCTCCACCCACTCCTCGTCGTCAATCTCCAGTCCGTCAGCCACCCATTTTTCTTTAAGGGAGCCGAGAGGGTCATGCGGATTATTAATCAGTTTCTTATATGTAAGTGAAATGGCGTGCTCGGGCATGTAGCCGTCGAGTAGCCTATCCTCAAGAGGGTAGGCCTGTGGGGGCTTAGTCCCTGGAGGAATGTTAGCCTGGAGGGAGTGCCGGACCTGCAGATATCTGAAATATTCAGTGTGCGCTAAATCGTATGTGTCCTGCAGGTAAGCAAAGGCTCTAACCCCCTCGGCCCCCACAGGTCCTTGACCTGTGAGATACCGATAAGGTCCCAACTACGGAATCCCTTCATATGGCCTAGGCTGCCCAGTCTCTCCGACGCCCACAGTGGAGTGGCCATTGTCAGAGTGTTGGACCAACCCAGCTGCCTATGCGCCGCGTGCCATATTTGTACCGAGTGTTTGGTCGGCCCAGTGAGCTGATGTTTCCCGGGTTTAGAATAGAGTGCGACTTCGTAATTCCCACCGGGATGTAACCATCTGTCCATCCCGTAGCCGGGGTCATTTCCGTCCCTGTACGTCCCTTGGTTTATTGCCGACAGATGGACGGCCCAGTAGTACTTACGGATGTCCGGGAGGGCGATCCCTCCATCATACCATCCTAGTGTTAGCTTATTCAATGCTATCCGCGGGGTGCCCGCCGAGAGTGTGGTCCGCTGCGCTGCCTCAACAGCAACGAAATAAGAATTAGGCACTAGATCTGGATAATTTTGGAGGGCGTAGAGAAACCGAGGCAGGGCCATCATCTTGAATAGGGCCGCACGGCCCAGCAATGACAACGGAAGCTTCTGCCAGATCTCGGAGTCCCGTTGGAGCCGTCGCAAGGGCGGCATTAGATTCTTTTCGTATGTAAGTCTCCTGTCCACTGAGACAAAGACTCCCAGGTAGTGGAATCCGCCCTCTGCAAAGGTAAGCGGGCAGTTGCTGGGGAGCACGGGGGGGCTGCCGTGGAGGACATAAATGAGGGACTTGCCCCAGTTGATGCGGAGCCCCGAATTTTTCCCGAAACTAGTAAGTATGTCCATGGCTACAACAATAGACCTACGAGGCTGGGATAGGTAGAGGAGGATATCATCGGCATACAGGGAGATTTGGTCCTCCCACCCGTCCGTCCAGCGTATGCCTGTGAGGTAAACATCTTGCCTTATCCAGGCCGCAAGAGGCTCCAGCGAGAGCGCAAATAGGAGGGGTGAGAGCGGGCAGCCCTGTCTGGTTCCCCTCTCAAGGGCAAAGACCTCCGAAACCTTGTTATTTACCACCACTTGGGCCAGGGGCTCCGAATAAAGAAGACGAACCCAAGCCATAAAGTTGGGGCCGAAGCCCAATTTACGGAGCACCGCCATCATATAGGGCCATTCAATGGTGTCAAAGGCCATGGTGGCATCAAGCGATACCACCACCGCGTCCTCCCGCATCGTGTGGCACCTTCCCAGTACCCCATTCAGGCGTCATATGTTGAGAGCCGTATTGCGATGCGGCATGAAGCCTGACTGGTCCGGATGGACCAGTCCGGGCAGTACCGAGTGCAGCCTATTGGCAAGAGTTTTTGCCAAGATTTTGGGCTCCGCGTTGAGCAGAGAGATCGGTCTGTATGAGGAGCATAACTCTCTCGGCTTCCCCTCCTTCGGGATAGCCACTGTAGTGGCAACGCGTTGGTCGCGCGGCAGCAGTCCTGCCTCCCTGCTCTCTACGAACATGCGTTGGAGGTGGCCACTAAGGGCGTCGGGTTTTAGCTTGTAAAGCTCGATCGGGAGACCATTGGGTCCAAGGGCTTTCCCCGGGCGAAGGTCAACTATCGCACGCTCTAGTTCGGCAGCCGTTAGCGGGGCCTCAAGGGCCTCCCTGTCGATCTCCGAGAGGCATTGCATACGGATATCTGTCAGGAGGGCGTCAGAGTCCTCCTCAGGACGGTCCGACCCCCTACTGTATACCTGTTGGAAGTGTCGTGCAAACTCCGCGGTGATCTCCCGGGGCTCCGTAACCAGTGACCCTGAAGACGTTTGTATTTCCGGCACCACTTTTTGGGCCCTCTGTTTTTTCTCTGGCCAGGCTATAAGTTTGCCTGCTTTGTCACCTTGGTCGTAGATCCTGCCCGCCTTGTGCATCGCCACCGTTTGAGCAGCCTGTGTGACCAGCTCCTTGTACTCCGCCGTTTTGAGTCGCAGCCGATGCTGCACCTCCGGTTCCCGATCATCACAAGCCACCGCCTCCAGCGCCCGGAGGTCCGTTTCAACCGAGTGTAACTGTGCCACTCTCTCCTTACGGTTGCCCGAGATGGCAGATAAGGCCT
Source organism: Triturus cristatus (assembly GCF_964204655.1). Taxonomy (NCBI): domain Eukaryota; kingdom Metazoa; phylum Chordata; class Amphibia; order Caudata; family Salamandridae; genus Triturus; species Triturus cristatus. The sequence goes on from NC_140587.1 coordinate 425,345,969, forward strand.
CACCCCTAAGTACTGTTTTAAAATCTTCCCACAGAGTTACTGCGGAGCCCACAGATCCGACGCTGTGCTCGAAGTAGTGAGTTATGGAGCTGGTCAGTTTTTTCCTTAGATCCTCGTTTTTAAGATGCCAGGCATTGATCGGCAGCACACAGACCTCTCGTCCCCCACTCAGCGTTATGTGCGTCCAGACGGGCGAATGGTCGGAGATGCCGCGCGCCAGGTGTAAGGCCTCTCGTATCACCATGTCGTGCTGTAGTGGCGTCAATATATAATCTAGGCGGGAGAAGGAATGATGTGGCCCGGAGTGGAACGTGAAATGCCTGTCAGTGGGGTGCAGCAGGCGCCACAAATCCGTGAGCCCAAAGGCGTCGAGGAAATCAGCCAGCCACCTCTGCCCCGAAGGTATGTCCCGGGGGGATGCCTATCCTGGGTGCCCGACACCACCGCATTAAAGTCCCCCCCGACGATTAGCAGACCATCCATAAACGAAAGAAGGAGCTTGCCCAAGTCGGTGTATGATTGAGTTTGCAGGCCTGGTGGGATATATGCGGAAAGGAGATTTAGTCTACGGCCCTCCCACCTCCCCGACAATGCTACGAAGCGGCCCAGCGGGTCCGTCTCCGTGTGGTCAACATGGAGGGGCAGGGAGCGGTGCAGCAGGATACCCACTCCCCTGGAGCCAGAGGTGAAGCTGGAGTGAGCCGCAAGTGTATATCCCCATCTATTGAGGGCCTGACATGCATTACCCATAAGGTGCGTTTCCTGCAGGAACACTACATCGGGAAGGTGTCGCTTAACGAATTGCAGGACAATTGTACGCTTGAGCCCGTCACCCAGCCCGTTGACATTCCAGCTAAGGACCTTCAGACTCCTCTCCCATCTACTAGCCATATCCGCTACTGTATGAGCTGTCCTGTCCCCGTGCACCGGCGCCGCCATAGACTCTGATCTCAATACCAATACATGACCATAAAACCTTCCCAACTCCCCGTCTTCCCACCCGCCCCCCCAACATTCCCCATCCCGGCATATAGTGCGTCGAGCTCCGAACCATGGGCCCGGCACATTCAGGCGTGTTTTCCTGGCCGAAGTTTCCCTCCCACCCTTTTGAACCAAACCCCCCCTCCCACCCTGCCCCCTGCATGTATTTGATGCCCCGTTCCCTGAGAGCCGCCTTGACTCCCAGGAAGGTGTGTCGTTCCTGCTGGACTCGCAACGTGAAGTCAGGAAAGAACCTAATAGTGGCCCCTCCGTAGTGCAGGTCCCCATGCTGTCTGGCCACTTGCAGGATGGCGTCCCGATCCCGATAGTTCAGAATTTTTGCGATTATTGTTCTCGGCGGAGCCCCCGGTCTGGGCCTGGGGAGCAGGGCCCGGTGAGCACGTTCAACGGTAAATAACTTTGAGAGTCTCTTCGGCTTGAGGTGCCTGAGGATTAGGTCTTCAAGAAATAGCTCAACACTTTGCCCCTCTGTTCCTTCCGGTACACCTACCACGTGGATGTTACTCCGTCGGGCCCTCCCTTCCTGATCCTCGAGCCGGAAGCTAGCTGGCGATGCTGGTGGACGAGCTCGTCCACACGCCCTTCAAGCCGTTTTTCCGAGGCCTGCAGTTCCTTGATGTCCGCCTCGTTCGCTTTTGATCTGTCCGTGGTCTTGCCCAGGTCCGTGCGGAGCAGGTTAACCTCGATGGAGATCTTGTCCATTTTTGTCTCTAAATTCTTGCCCAGCGTCTGTATCGCTGCCATTATGGAGGTTAAAGAGGGCTCCGTGTAGTCCGTGGCTCCTCCACCCATCGCCCCGGACTGCGGCGGACCCGTGGGCACCGCATATTTGTCCAAATGATTAGTTTGTGGTTTCGCTCCCGCCTTGGGCCGCATATTGGCTGTACACTGTTTCGCGACCAGGTTCGGCGCCCCAACCCGGGCGGCGGCAGCCGCAGATCCGACCCCAGCACCACCTCCGCACCAGTCCGAATCGCAGCTCCGGGCCGTAGGTCAGTTCCACCTCCACGCGGGGATTCGCAGCAAGCCGCTCCCAGCCACCAGCCAAACGTCAGGGGAGCCCCCCTCTGCTGGGAACCGCTCAGTCCGCCTCTCAGGATCGCCGTACCAGGGCACCCCACGGCCAAGAAGAAAGGCCGCAACCGTAGCCGTGGGCCAACCCGGCTGGCAAGTCTCCCTCTGCGTCACCACCTCCTCACACAGGCCCCTCCAGCCGGCTCGCCGCCCGGGCCCACCGCACGTCCAGTATATGGCGCCTCGGGCCACCTCTCACTCGGATGCACAACCCACCTCAGCAGCGGCTCCCCGTGCCGATGTTCCGGGCCTCTCCCCGCCTCCGGGTGGTCCCCACAGCGGAGCACGGCCAGCAGTGTACTCACAGGAGATGTTCGGCCGCCCACACAGGCCGAGGCCCACGCAGCTTCCCGCAGGCTCCCGCGCCCTTCCTCCGGCGTGCTCCTTGGGTGCTGTCTCGCGGAGGTCCCAGCGTATCCCGGCGTCAGTCTCTGTCCAACAGCGGAGCTCAGGTCCCGCCCCAGCCCTGCTCAATGTGAAGTCCTCACGCCGGGGGCTACGGCCCCAGGCTCCAGTCCGCAGGTGCTGGCGAGCCGCCGCACGGGTGAGCGCGGCGCTCAGGTCCCGCGCCTCAGGCTGAGGCCCACGTGGCGTCCCCGCAGGCTCCTGTGCCCCTCCTACTGCTCGGCCGTCTGGTCCCGCCTCGCGGGGATCCCTGTGTGTCCCGGCCTCGATCACGGCCTCGTAGCGGAGCCCGGGCCCCACCTCAGCCCCACTCGGCATGCAGGCCGCAAGCCGGGGGCCGCCGTACTCTCTTCTTCGGCCACAGGCTCCAGGCGGCCAACGCCGTTGATCCGCAGCGTGACAGAGCGCGGCGATCAGGTCCCGCCGGGCGTCCAGACGTCGCTCTTTTCACCGGGCAGCAGCGCACACTCCAGGGAGCTGGCACCACAACTAAGGTGCTTCCCAGCGAGGATTTAAGAGCGGATTTTACGGGAACAACAGCGGTCCCGGCAGAGCTCTTCACCTAGGCGGCCATCTTCGTCGGCGCCTGGCCACGCCCCCATGTCCAGCTGTTTTTATTGGCAGCATCACCAGACTGTTCACACCTGTGAGTGGATGGGTGTGTTCTAGTGCAGGGTCAGACCTCTAGGAGGGGGAGGCAATGACTTATCCCCAGGCACAAGATTATTCCCAAAAATCAAAGAAAAGTCGAGTCCAAAGTTGGAAACAAAACAGGACACCACTGTGTGAGATCATGTCCACGGAGTATAGAGTCAATCTGTGCAACTGATGCTCGAGACAGGTCGTGGTTAGTGTCCAAAGATAGGATAGTGTTTCAGAAACATTGCTCGAGTCATGTGGAGTCCATTCCAAAGCTTGTTTTCTTTGTGTTCCCTGACTCTCTGAAGGAAGTGTTAGAGGAGCTTGAAAACCTGTAGATGATCTTCTGAAATCTTCCTCTGGGCCACATCTGACTCCAATATCCTTCACCAAGTCCATCTTTTGTGTGTGGCTGTACTTCTGAAATGTCGCTAACAGGACTGCATGTGGGCGGTGTCAGTGCAGTGTGTGAACCATGTGTGGGACACTGAAAGTCCATCAATGAGCCACTGTCTAGTCGCTCGTGGAACACTAGGGGGCAGATGGACCAGGGACAAGGCTTGCTCAAGACTGGACTAGGATATATTGTGGACATGCCTGTGGTGCTGACTGAAGATTGACTGGTGCTAGAGGAGGACATTACACTTCAAAAAGAACAGGTGGCCATTGCAAAACTACAATCAAGGAAAGTGCCATGGCCAAGTGGACTTCAGGCTGAACTCTTCAAACGCTATTAGGGTCTGCGGGGCCATATATGCTTGACCTCTTTAAGGAGGCCTGGGATAGGGGTGAGCTCCCGCCAGACCTGCAATGTGCAAACATTGCCTTGATACATAAGAGAGGCAAGCCGGAGACAGACTGTGGCTCCTACCGCCCTATATCCCTATTGAAGGTTTAAACAAAAGTTTCTGCCCGCCAGACTTTTCAAGGTGATCATCCTGCTCATCCACAGAGATCAATCGGACTACATGCAGGGCAGATCCACCAGACTCAACCTCCAGCGGCTTTATAACGAGCTGATGGAGGTTCTCCATAGTGAGGAACCCCACGTATTTTTAGCATTGGATGCCGAAAAGGCATTCAACGTGATCCATTTGCCCTTCCTTCACCAGATGTTGAGAAAATTTGGAATTGGCCCTAAATTTAGATAATGGATTTCCCTACTTTACCGAGCCCCCACCGTGGTGGCGAGAGTGAATGGCGTCCTCTCGACTGTCTTCTCGATTGAACAAGGCACCCGACGGTTGCTGTTTACTCTCACCATATAGCCTCTGGCCGCTATGATCTGCGCCTGTCCTGACATTTGCAGAATTAAGATTTCTGATACCGACAGGGAAGTTAAAAAAGTCTCGTCTTATGTGGACGACATACTCTTTTATGTCACTGAACTGGCGACGACGATCCCGGCTATCTTCCAGATGTCTGAGACCTATGGACTCATTCGGGGTAACATATCAACTGAGGCAAGTCGGTACTCTGTCACCCCTATGGCCAGTTGGATCCTATTGTTTTTCCTCAGAAGCTCCAAGTAGAGACCGAGGGCTTTCAGTACCTGGGCATTTATCAGTGGTGTACCAATGGGTGTAGGAAGGGGAGGGGTCGCACTGCCCCGGGCGGCACAAGGTTTAGGGGCGGCGGCCTTCCTTCGCTCTCACCTGCAGCCGTTCCTGAAATCGCCAGCACCTCCCCACTCTTACATGCAGCCGCCGCGGGCGGCAAACACAGTGACCACCAAGGGCGACCAAGGTATAGCTACGCCACTGCCATTTATATCACTCCCCACAGAGAGATGTGTCTGACTAGAAATCTAAGCCAGGTGATACTGGACTTCCAGATAGAGTCCGGGAGATAGGGCACGCTGCCCCTTACCCTGCTGGGGGGGGGCGGCTACCTTTGAAATTATTGCAGTCCTCAAACTACTAGATGTCCTGCAGAACAGATACTACCTGATCCCGGAAGCAACATTTGACAAGTTGGAGGGTGACTTGAGAGCCCTGCTGTGGCTTGGAGGACACCGCAGCATAGCGCTTGCGACCCTCCAGCATAACCCATATAATGGTGAGATCGCTCTCCCAGATATCCGAGCCTACTACTGGGCAGCTTACTTGTTGGCCATAAACAACTAGTTATTCGCACCACACGATCACTCCACCTGCAGACTGGAATGAGCGCAGTGTGACAGTCGCTCTTATCTGCACTATCTCAAAAGCAGAAAGCGAGTTAGACAGCTGCAAACGGCGATGCAGGTGGCATTAGAAGCCTGGCACAAAGCTACTAGGTGCATAGGCTGGGAAGGAAACATAACAATGTGATGCCGATCTGGAAAGGTGCGTGGAGGCGTGAGCTGGGGAAACTCAGTAGCTCGCAGCATGGGATCTGCTGAGAATTACCTGAGTAGGAGACCTCCTGGAAGAGGGTGATTTGATGTCCTTTTTCTCCCTCCAAAGAGAGTATTCCATGAACCAAAACCAGTGTTTAAAATATGCAGTTGTGACACGCCTGGCCAGCGGAGGGATTGGTGGACTTGTATCTACCTGAATATGACCCCTTAGAGTGGAGACTATACTTGAAGAATTAGAATAGAAGACTATCTCTCCCACCTATAAGACATTAAACAACATGCCAAACACATTGACTAAGCTGAGAGCCAGGTGGGGAGAGGACGTGGGTGAGCTAGAGGATGTCTACTGGGAGGCTGCCCTAATGCACCCGAGGGAAGTAGTCATAAAGTCCCGACTGCGCTTGTTCTACCTTAAAATATTGCATCTGGTCTATTATGAGAGACCGCCTGCATCGCATGTGGAGGGCGACTTCCCTGACTGCGTGCATTGCGGCACGCATAGGGTACATTCTTCTACACGCTCTAGAGCTACCCAGCAAATCAGATAGGCTAGTCACGGGCAGTAGAGGAGGTCTGACGTGGGTTGGGATCAGATAACCCTCTTGATCCCATATACATTCTGCAGGGTGTCCTCGCTGATGTGGACATTCCTTGAATGCAACTAGCTGATGTGGACATTCCTTGAATGCAACTTCTCTCCTGTCATCTGGGGCTCGTGGTGGCTAAGCGCAGTGTGGAGTGCTAGTGGGGTGTGCCAGAGGTCCCTACAATGGCAAACTGGAAAAAGGGGATGGACCTATATGTAGCAGCTTAGAAGCTCACATTCCTGTGTGGGGGTACCCACTCACATTTTAAAGGTCTGGGGAAGTTGGCTAAAGTACTACAACGTGTACCACCCAGGGGATGCAGCAGATCCCCCACCATGACTTCCACTCCTAATGTATATCAAGGTGCTGTCCCACTTCATAATGTATTCCATCTGTCTTGCCATTCCATCTTATTGCCATGTGGCTGTCCTATTTCAAGAGATGCATGTGTACTCTCACCCCCTCAGCTGTTGTATTTTTGTTTTGGGTGCAGATTTGCACCCTGAATTGCTGTTTAACAACAAAAAAACCTACATAAAGATATATATTTTTAAAGATTCGACTAGGACACTGGTGGGATGAGCTGATTGGTACTAATCAGCTGTTACATCGGAGTGTGAAGGGCGCTAAATGGCAGTTGGTGTGTTGCTGATCGTTTGGCTTCAGTCAGGTTTTAAGATGCTCTGCAGGTGGTAGTGGTGATGCACTTGTAAAGGCACTGGTATAATTGTGTTACCAGTTGAAATAACAGTTGTTGATGGCTTATGATTCCCAGAGCTTCTTTCATGGCGCATGGAGGGTTGGTGATAGTAACTGAGTTTGTATCCCAGTAAATCTGTGAGTTTCTTGGTCTGAACATATTCATATTGTGCAAAGTATTGGTGATTCGTCAGCATGCCAGCTATGGTGGTGCTTTGGAAAGGAAAACCAAAGGGGATAATGGACGGAGTGTTGAACATTGCAAGCACTCACCCCCAGTCAACTGATCTGGGTTTAATCCATCATCATTCTTTAGCTCACTCCGCCACCCCAGTTCAGACATGGCCATATGCAAATCAGTCTGACCCTGTGCCTCATGGGAACAATCCAGCCCGAACTGCCAAGCCATGTCTTCCATGGACCGGAAACAAGCATCCTGGGACCGGTTTCGGGTTCAGAAGCCTCATCAGTCAGGCTATCTTGAATCCAGTGGCAAAGTGAGCAAGGGACCCACGTCTGGGCATACCCTGCCAACTTAGGGTGAACAAAGCAAAACCAAAGGGATGATGGACGCAGTGTTGAAGACTGGAAAGCTAGGGGTAGAGATTTTGTTTGTGCATATATGCAGTTTACTCTTGGTTCCCCCGCTAGGCCGTCACCAAGTCCTTGTTTCTTTGCCAGTGGTTTGGGCATGCCTTTTGTGGGTTAATAGTTGCATTCACAGCCAGTGGTATGAGTAAGTCATGGTGGTATGTTCAGACATAGTCCAAACTGTTCAGAGGGCATGGTAGAATTTGTTTATCTTGTTCTGAGAAGGAGCGCTCTTCAGGTTTGCCAGTGGTGATCATTGAGTCATTTCCTTCTCTTCTTGTTGCTCGGGTGTGCACTATTTTCTTGAGGAGGCCAGTGGGCCTTTATCTGTTTGAATGTCTTTGTCGTCATGGTTATAGCACACTGGGAGCAGGGGTCAACCCTCTTCTCCTTCTCAGGGGCAAATGAGTCGTTTGTGGCATCCTGCCACATGTTCTACCTCTTGAGGGAGTTTTCCAGTCAGAGTCTGTGAGCTGAAGTGTGGCACAGCGGTCTATCATCAACAGTAGTAGTAGAACTGGCACTTGGGGTGTGCCTAATGAACCTCAGGCCCATGTGGGCATATGCAGGCAGGAGCAGTTACACATCAATCCAGCCCTCACATACTATTGCTTAGATTTGAGGTTGAGACTCTCTGTTAAAAACAGAGATCAGTTAACTTGTGGTGTCGTGCATCTGATTGCAGGAGTAGTGTCTGAAGCACGGCTGTTCTCTGTGGGCGAAATGTCTTAGCTGTGGCCCTTGAGGGATGAGCAGGCTATTAAAAACAATTCACAACATATCCTTTTTCTGTGGCCCTTTTAAATATTTATTGGGACCACGTGCACATATCTGGAGTGCGCTTCTGGATGGCGTGGTAGTCTCTTCCTTAGCGTCTCATTTCTGATTAAGACTCAAATGTACAGGTAATGGCACAGTTACCATGAGCCTAAGTGATAACTATTTTAAATTGGGACCACAGTTATACTGGTGAGGCACAGGCTGTGGAGGCTTTACAGAGGTCCATCTCTTCATATTATTTATTTGAGCCTTTGTGCATTGGGCTAGCACTATTCTTGGTGAGTGGGCTGTTGCTTCTCCACCTCCTTGCTTGTTGCATTTTGGGAGAAAAACAACTGATTCAGTCTCTCTTGATTGCACCCTGTGAGGGTGTCTCAGGCCTGGACATGTGTGTCTGTCTCCTTAATTCATAAAAACACTGCCATAGTCCTTCGTGGCTGGGGCTACGTAACTCCAGCAGTCTTCTAAGGGCAAGCAGCAAGTCTGAGGAGGTGGTGCTGAGTCTTCAGTGTTTTATCTTCCAACAGGAATGACCGGAGGCTCTGATCGGCCATAAGGCTCTTGGAGAAGGCAGATTAGGGTGGTCTGCAGGAAACCTCAGATGATTCCACAGAGCAGTAGACCACTTCGGACAAAAAGTGCAGCACATATCATGTGTCTGGAGAAGGACGGTGATGCAGCGGTAAATTCTGCCAGCGGAGGGCAGTAAGTATTAAGGGGCAAGACATCAACAGGACATTGATTTAGTGACTTTTGTGGTTCACCCTGACAAGGATTGTGGTTGTTGCTTGAGAAGGGTAAACTTTACACCCCCCTCAACTAACAACCCAGTTTCCTACATTGGTGGCAGCAATGCGACCCAGTACTTGTGTTTGTGCAGTAGCACTCAGTGATTGGGTGTAACACTAATAATTGAGAAATAATCTAACATCAAATGTGATTTTGTTTAAACATTCTCCTTAGTTTTTGATTTGGTCATGTTTTTTATTTCCCAAATTTAAGTTTACCTCACCTCCTTTTTGCTACAATGGAGAAGGAGAAAGAGCTGTTTGTAATAAAGTCCTGACACTGGTTAAAGCTGTAAGTTGAGCGAGTCTTTATTATGCACGCTAGTGGATGATTGAATGCAATTCGGAGTGATCAGCGTACATTCATAAATATCGTTCAACAGACACATAAGATAGGGCATAGGGTTTAGCACCTGCTGCTGACATTTGCTTGTAACAGTGAGTCCCAGCTATGTATGTCAGCGGGCCCATTTATCTTCCACAGTGGACTGTTGCTCCACAAAATGTAACTTTTACTATACTCATTTTCAGAAAATATTATTTACATTTTTAGATTGTAGGGATGCAACCTTTATAGGAGAGGTAGTGATCTTTGAAATGATATGCAGGCAATTTGCAGAAGTATAATAATAGGAATTAAGTCAAACATACATGTGACCTAGAGCAGGCATGCAGAAGATATAAAGTAAGGAAAGGTTAATTTGAAAGAAAAGTAGAGGCAACAATAGAAATTTTAGAGGCAAGGTCAATTTTTATGGGAATACAGTGGAGGCTTTTTTGAAATTGCACGTAATTTGAGGATGTAAAACTTTTAGAAAGAAACGACTTTACTTGCATGTGAAATAGCGTTGCATTGGGCACTGCTGATCAGCACTGGAATCAGGAACACAGCCTATGAGCTGTATTGTGCTCCAGGACATTGTTATTTACAGTTTAGCCAGTGCTCAGTTGGCGTCAGTCCCACTCTCCCCAGCGACAGATCCTAGCGTGATGCTCTCGCTCACGTGGGTCGAGACTTATCCGATAAAAACACCTGCGCAAACTTTACCGGCAGTAAAGCCCATGCGCGTGCGTCACACTGAGCCGGATTCTCGCAGCAGGAAGCCCGCCGCCCGCACAGCTTGAGCATTCTGCGCGTGGCTTCCGCCGCTTCCCGGAGGAAGGAATGTCCCTGTTTACGAGCAGTGTTGATTTGCTGTCTATGTTAATGACAAAGGACCCCGAGGATAAACGCCGCGACCTGCATGCGCGAGGCAGTAAAAGTCTGAGTAGGTATTCAGGGCACACACAGCGAGGCGGCAGACTATGTATCACTTACCGAGATGGGATTTTTAACCCTGCATTCTGCTCTGTATAATTGTGTAGGTGACATTGTTTCAAATTGTGAAGCCGCCTCAGACACAACCTGCATGTAAAGTGGACGCTTTGTCACCAGTTGTTGACGGATGTGCCCACGTTCGCAGGGCCACTGGAATCAACAAAAAAACGCGTTGGTAGCTCAAACTATTCGAAAGTAAGAAAAATACAGCAACAGGTAAAGATTGACTGGTCCCCTTTCTGTTGCGTATTGCTGTATTTGGGTGTTAAACTGGTACTAATGAGGTGCAAGGTATACACAGACATTATTGACAAATGTGAAAACTAAAAGAATAAAATTAGCTGCATTATGCCGCATAATTTGGCTTTTCTTGGCGCATAATTTAGTCAACATTGTCGCGTATTTGGACCCTCTCCTGCCCACATACTTCTAGTGGCCCTGGCAATGACTGCATGCATGTAGTGAAGAATCCTGTTCAGAGCGTTGATATCAATCGTTGAATTTAAAATCTTCGTCGCATTTGTTGTGGTGACAGACCTTTACCCGCAACAAAATAACTGGAGTAGGACATGTGGTCAGGGCTTTTGCGCAATGGAGATGTTTGAGAGTGCAAGTCCTAGTTCACGTCTCTGATCCACTGTGTGACCTTGGCCATATCTGTGTAATATATTATTCTGATGTAAATCGGGCTCCCGGAAATAGAAAGTTCACCTTGTGTGTCATAGATGAGAACTGCTCTTTCCCTTCTGCTTTTTCTCGTTTAGATTCTCCTGCAGAGTAACCGAGAATATGAACATTCAATCTGTGACTCGAAAGTGCAGAACTGGAGGCAATATCGGTGTTGACTTGGAGTGAGGTGGGCACCCTAGCCGGATGGGGCTCAGGAGGCGGGGTGTCCGTAAGGAGGGTGGCTCAGCAGACACAGGTGCAGACAAAGAACCTGCCTTTCTATGGCAGAATCACTGTTATGGTCCACCTCGAACTATTTTTAAATTCAAACATTAATTCTCTATACCCTAAAGGTCAATAGGTTCTCCTGTAAAGCTTTTGGAAGAAATGCCAGGTGATCTAGATCTCCTCCTACAAATGGTACAAACTGTTCTTTCCATATCCCTTCATTTATCAAAGTATAAGGTGACCCAGAGTCAGCAGTAATGGTAATCCTGACACCTCCTATATTTACATCACACTTGGGGTTTTTTCCTATGTCCATCCGAACCCCTAACACATCAGGAGGAGTTTCAATACCCAAAACACACATATGAACCCCTTCACTTTCAGAATCTTGTGACTCTGACTCCTCCTCTAATACTTCTACTGAAGTATTCCCGCTACCCTTTTTTTCTTGCGCACTTTCTGGAAATGTCCAAATATTGTACATGCAGAACAGTTCTGGTTACATGCAGGACATTTCTGTCATTTGACAAACGACCTATAAACCCTCATCTATAAAACTTTCTTTCCGTATTGAAGTCTGAATGTTTTTTCCTCAAAACAGGCTTCATTGGGATGGTTTTCTTATCTGTAACACAAGCAGATTTTTGATTCGACCTTATTTTGTTAACTCCCTTTTTGTTCTCCAATTTACTTTTGTTCTCTTCAGCTTTCTTATCTACCAAAACTCCTTTGGCACATCTTCCCGTAAACTCTGCACGCTTAACAATTTCTATACCCTCTTGTGACGGAGCTTCACCTTTGGCCCAAAGATTGTCTTGATTAGATGCATTAGCCGCGTGCATTATTATCTGGTCTCTTTTTAAGTCGTCATGTAATGGGCCAAACCTACATGCTAAGGTCTTTATTGCGGACACATACTCTTCAACAGTCTCTTCTTTTAACTGCTGTCTGTGGTAAAATGTGTCCAAAGAACAAGGGGCACCCCCAAACAGCACAATATGGGTAGAGATATGGGGGAATAAACAGCCAAGCAAAAAACACAAGTAACTCTACCCCTATGCTTAAAAAGTACTACGTATCATATTTTTATTAAATCCCCAAAGGGTATGGCACTCAAGGAAAAGAAAGAGGGTGTTGTGACGAAATAACAAAAGAAAGATAAAGAAACAATACAAGTGCAGCAAAATATAAAGATGATCACAATAAATAGAAAAAAGTTTCCTTTTTATTTAGAAACATATTATCATGAGCATTAGATTGCTTGCTTATGTATTTTTTATATCAAAATCAATAATACATAGGACATACACAAAGTTATTCACAAAACAAAAAAATATAATGCAAAAATAAGCCACAGAAAACAGGTTCCCAGGCAGGGGGGGGAAAAAAAAAGGAAAATATGAAAAAGGGGGATGATTTTCAATCAGAGGACAAACACTCAACTTCAAACAGCTCACATTCAAACATCATTCCAAAAAATCATTCAACATAGGCCAAACAGCCATTAAAGGGCCCATTCCCAGAGAGGTGATCACAGGGAAGTCTAGCAATAGGACAAGATGGTAACAATGAGCTAGAAATCAAGCTGTATGGAGAGTCTCAAGGGCGGGAATTACAGGCCCAAAGAAAAACGCCGACGCGCGTTTCGGTGAAACACACTCCAAACCAGGAGTACGCTGACATTGTATCCCTTTCAGCTACCCTAGTGTTGGATTGTTTATACCTAAAGAAATCCCGACTTATCCGTTTACGCATTTGATAGCCTTTGTTTCATCTAGGGAAGACCCGTCTGAATCCAGATTCCATCTTCATCTCTTGTGGAGACTTCCCCGACCCGAGTGTGTATGAAACAATCACAAGAGTTTTGCTGGCGGATCGGTGTGTTCCCAAAATACATGAATGGTTTCACCGATACACGGTCGACGGCGCTTTAATTTAGAGAGCGATACCAAAGAGTTTCTTCATTTTGCATAGATCTGCATCTTTCTTTTTTGATTATCACTTTTTACATACACAGGTCCCAGCCTGTGTGTGGGGGTTTGTTTGCTACGCCCTGAGGAAGGTGGTACTCCTGGTTTGGAGTGTGTTTCACCGAAACGCGCGTCGGCGTTTTTCTTTGGGCCTGTAATTCCCGCCCTTGAGACTCTCCATACAGCTTGATTTCTAGCTCATTGTTACCATCTTGTCCTATTGCTAGACTTCCCTGTGATCACCTCTCTGGGAATGGGCCCTTTAATGGCTGTTTGGCCTATGTTGAATGATTTTTTGGAATGATGTTTGAATGTGAGCTGTTTGAAGTTGAGTGTTTGTCCTCTGATTGAAAATCATCCCCCTTTTTCATATTTTCCTTTTTTTTTCCCCCCCCTGCCTGGGAACCTGTTTTCTGTGGCTTATTTTTGCATTATATTTTTTTGTTTTGTGAATAACTTTGTGTATGTCCTATGTATTATTGATTTTGATATAAAAAATACATAAGCAAGCAATCTAATGCTCATGATAATATGTTTCTAAATAAAAAGGAAACTTTTTTCTATTTATTGTGATCATCTTTATATTTTGCTGCACTTGTATTGTTTCTTTATCTTTCTTTTGTTATTTCGTCACAACACCCTCTTTCTTTTCCTTGAGTGCCATACCCTTTGGGGATTTAATAAAAATATGATACGTAGTACTTTTTAAGCATAGGGGTAGAGTTACTTGTGTTTTTTGCTTGGCTGTGGTAAAATGTGTACCTGTCTATGCCTACGCACACAGGAGGAGCACAGTAAATATCTAAATCTTCCAGCGCGTTCATAAAAACATCTCCTTGGCCAGGCCCTCTGGGTTTTTTCACAATGCAATTATAAACTCTTAAACCCAAGGGACCTAAAGAGTGCAAGAACATTTTCTTCTTTTCTGGAGTGATTTCATCATCCTCATCAAGAGTAGACGTATAATTAAAAAAACATTCTCTCCACTTGGCCATTTTAGAGAATTCTCTCCAGAAGAAGCTACAAACGGCTGAGGAGGAGTTACATTTGGTGCATTCCCTGAAGCCACGTTGCAAGTGCAATGCAAGTCACCCTCAGATTGTTTCAGTATCAACAGTTACCCAAAGATAAAATACAAAAGAAGTGAAGAAAAATTGTCTCTCTGTGAACTTTTGTAAAGTTGACAGAAGTGAAATTACACAATGCGACTGTTGCTCACGTCCCCCACAAAAAAACTTAGTAGAAACATGGAAGATCTAATAAACTAGAGTGCACACTTCCTTAGGAAATGTAAATACAAAATTACTTTAATAAATGGCTGCATATGTCGTAGGACGTGTTGCACTATAACTCTTCCATCGTTCTTCCTGCATCCCTTTCAAAATGGCGGCAACGTGGTGCACGATGGTGTGGTGCATAGAGTGACATCTGCAAGCACACACTGAAAAGCTGTGATACACTAGAATGCTTCCCTCGTTCTTCCTGTGTCCATTTCCTCCTTTCAAAATGGTGGCAATGTGGTGCAAGACAGCTTGGTGCAAAGCATGAGGTCTGCATGCGCAAACTGAAAGGATCCAATTACATCACAAACACGTTAAATCTTTGGAGATGTGCGTGTGGCACCTCTGAAATCATTGGAAATAAATTGAGTAAATGGCTCTCTACGGGCCATATTATCAAGCACGGCGTTAAAATTATCGCCGCTTTAGCGGCAGAAAACTGCTGTTAAAGCGGCGATAATGGGCTTGATAATATGCCGCAGAGAATTCCAATAGATCCCATGTTGACACCAGAACATGGGCTTCTATGGGAATTCTCAAGGGCATATTAGCAAGCACATTATCGCCGCTTTAGCGGCAGTTTTCTGCCGCTAAAGCGGCGGTAATTTTAACGCCGTTTCTTGATAATATGCCCCTAAGTAAGTAGGTAACGGTGCAGCAGTGAATTAAAAAAAAACTAACGGCGGAGTCCAAAGAGTTGCCAACCTGAAGAACTGCACGAACTGTAGATCTGTTTCCATCTTTCAGCCATACCAGTTGAAGATACTGTGCGTGCCAACATTAACCACACACTGTGATAGTAGCAAGAAGTGCTTCAAATGTGCTGAGGCCTCAAATCAACTTGTGTCCAAAAATTGGAGTAACAACTGAACACAGAAATTCCTTTTATGCTTTTAAACCAATAAAAGGCCCCCGCAACACACGGAGGGCAGGAACAGGCTCCTTCCTCCAGCTCTGTCAACCAACTGCTCAATCTCCAGTATTCTAACATGACATTACAATACCCCATAGACTGGCAATGACATATAAGGTTGAGGGTGGGCAAAGGGGACAAAATGTTTACACATACATATTCTATTAACCCTTTCGCTGCCAGGCCTTTCCCTCATGCCACACCCTTTTTTGACTACATGGGGTAGTTCGTGCTTAGGCCCCCATAGCTTTTTGTCCACATATGGTATCCACGCCAAATTGCATCCTTTTCTTCTCACATCTTGAGGATTCTAAAGGTACCAAGGGTTTGTGGATTCCTGTGGAGGGGACTGATAAATTAGGCAAAATGCAGCAAAATGTGTTTTTTTTTGGGGGGGGGGGAATGGGATAAAAGTGTTGCAGAAGAGAGCATCTGGTTTCTTTCCTGTAAATGGTATCAACAAAGGGTTTGAGGTGCTAAAATCACCATCTTCCCAGCTTTCAGGAACAGGCAGACTTTTGTCAGAAAACCAAAAAATAATCTACACAGTTTTTGCATTTTACGAGGACGTAGCCTATTTTTCCTATTTTTGTGCTTTTAACCTCCTTCCAGTTAGAGGTAAAAGTGGCAATGAACCCATTAATGGATCATTGAAAGCTATACATTTCTGAGAAGTAGACAAAAGTTTGAATTCAGCAAGGGGTCATTTGTGTAGATCCTTTAAGGTTTTCCTATGGAAAGTGATACTTAAAATAAAAGAATATTGACATTTAGTTGAAAAAATGCCATTTGTGCCTACATTTTCCCCTGTAACCTCTTTTAACTATGGTTCATTTTTTAAAGCTATATACCGTTATGTCCACGGGACCATTATGGTTCTGGGATCATATAAGGCTTGTTGGTTCGCCAAGAATCCAAGGTACCAAGAGCCAATAACTGAGTTGCACCGTGAAATGTTTTTTCGTTGTGTACAGTGTATACAGTAATTAATTTGGTAAAATATAAAGAGTGACAAATCGGTATCAAATAAACCTATGTATTTCTGAAATTGGAACAAGAGATGAAGTTTAGAAGCAGTGGTTATTTGTGCATCTCTGAATTTGTGGGTACCCTTACTACCATGTGAATTAAAGGGTTTTGTTCAAAATCACTTATTTTTTACACACTGTCTTACATATGAATGGCAGAAATGCACAGAAAGACAAATAGTAATAACACTTGTTCTACTATTTTGTATTTCCCTAAGTCGTTCGATAAAAATGGCACCTCCCTTGTGTGAGTAGGCCTAGTGTCTGCGACAGGAAACGGCCCAAAACGCAACATGGACACATCACATTTTTCCAATGAAAACTGACCCTTTTTTCGCAATGTGCCTAACTGTGGATTTTGGGCTCTAGCTCACCCGGTACCTAGGGAAACGTAGCAAACCTGTACATTTTTAAAAACTTTACACACCTAGGGGAATCCAGGATGGGGGTGCTTGTGTGACTCTCACCAGGTTCTGTTAGCCAGAATCTCTTGCAAACCTAAAACTTTGTAAAATAAACAAATTTCTGTGATGGAAAATTCTAGAATCTGCAGGGAGCCATAAGCTTCAACCCACACAGCGTTCCCCCAAGTCTACTGCTATAAATGGTACCGCACTTGTGTGGATAGGCTTAGTGCCCGTTACAGGAAACAGCCCAAAACGCAACGGGACACATCACATTTTTCCAGTGAAAACTGACCCTTTTTTTACAATTTGCATAGCTGTGTATTTTGGGCCCTAGCTCAACCGACACCTAGAGAAACCTAGCAAACCTGTACATTTTTAAAAACTAGACACTGAGGGGAATCCAGAATGGGGTGACTTTTGTGCCTCTCAACAGGTTATGTTACCCAGAATCCCTTGCAATCCTCAAACGTAAAAAAACAAATTTTCCTCACATTCTGTGATGTAAAGTTATGGAATCATCCGGTAGCCACAAACTTCCACCCACCCAGCATTTTCCCAAGTCTGCCAATAAAATGATACCTCACTTGTGTGAGTAGGCCTAGTGCCTGCAACAAGAAATGACTCAAAACCTATTGTGGAGACATCAAAATTATTTATCAAGAAACAACCTGGTTTTGCAAGGGAGTCATCCACGTTTTTGGTCCCAGGCTAGACGGCGATCTAGGGAATCCTACCAAACCCAGACATTTCTGAAAACTAGACACACAGAGGAGTCCAGGCAATGTTTTCTTATCCAGAATCCCCTGCAAACCTCAAATTTAGCCCTAAAGATCACATTTTCCTCACATTTCGGTGTGGGAAAGTTGTAGGATCCCCAGGCCAACACAAATTTCCTACTACCCAGCATTTCCCCAGGTCTCCCGATAAAAATGTCCCTTCACTTGTGTGGGTGGGCCAAGTTCCCACGACAGAGAAGGGCCTAAAACCTATTCTAGAGACATCAAAATAATGTATCACAAAATGACCTGGTTTTGCAAGGTCCCAGTTTTTAGTCCCAGGCTAGGCGGCCATCGAGGGAAACCTACCAAACCCAGACATTTCTGAAACCTAGACACCCAGGGGAGTCCACGGAGGTGTGACTTGTGTGGATCCCCCATCGTTTTCCTACCCATAATCCTCTGCAAATCTCAAATTTAGCTACAAAAAGCCCATTTTCCTTATTTTTCTGTCTGGTATCACCGCACCAGCACAAATTTCCTACCACCCAGCGTTCCCCTTGGTCTTCCGATAGAATGATACCCAGGAGAGGGAGGGGGCAGAAAGACTGAATATGGCTAAATAATTATGGGGTGGCGAAGGCCCTTGCCCAAGGGGCCACTCCCCCCTCCCTGGTGCCTAGTGGTGGATCCCTGCTTGGGGATCGCCTTCCCATGGCAATCCCCAGACAGGGATCCACTAGTGAAGGGTATCATTGGAAAGGGGAGATTCTCCTCTTTCCTTTGATACCACTCCCATTTACCTACATGCCTGGGGGGGAGATAGCCCCAGGACCACATAGGCAGTGAAAGTGAGATTAGCCAATTGGCTCATTTCACTTTCATTTTTAGTGTATGGCGTGCCAATCGTGACTACATTGAGAAAAAGAATGCCCCAGGCACCTGGGGAAGCTCGAGGCTGAAGAAAAAACTGCAGAGGGATTTATAAATAGTGGGCCTTGGGCTTCACGGTTAAGTCCTTGGCACCGGACGGCCACAGCCTTGGACATAACTGTTACGTCCAAGGTATAGAAAGGGTTAATTACATCACAACACAAGTGCTTCACAAGTGCCATGACGACCCTGGCAGCACCACAGTAGTCAACCACATACATCTCCAAGTACCAGAATAGGCATCTACAAACAGGTGCAAGTGTCTGCTGGTAGCTATGAGCCCTCACTCTCAGTCAAATCACTGAGATTTCTAAGGGCGTTTGTTGACTTCACGAGTGAGCTAGAATATGCCGCTTTCCTGCACACAAACGAGTACGGCATAGCTCAACTGAAATAACCAGTCCAGCTTTTTTTACTCCCCAGACATAGGTCCGAGGGAACTGCAGGGTGATGATGGCGCAAGGAGTGAGGCCAGGAGAAATAAAACTGTGTGATGGAATGAGCGACCCCCCCAGAATGAGGCGATGCCAGTCTCAAGAGTGGTAAACAAAGCAGATTTTGCCATTATTCTTTAAAAATTGAAAGTTTTTTTCAACACAAGCATTTTACAATTTTGCATTCAGGTTTATATAGCACAAACTCGACCCAAAGCGCTTTACATGAGTACCAGTTACTTTACACAAGGACACATTCATTTTTTTGTAGGCATGAGGAGATTAGCCGAGAATCACAGGATGTTGAGGGGACGATGAGACTCAATCTGTGGTTCCCAGCATCAAAGTCACAGCTCTGACCATAGCGCCACATCCTCTCTTTAAAGTACACTTTCCTTTTTGCAGCAAGCGCTACCCTGGATAAAAACTGCTGACTGATCACACTTACCAAATAATAACTGAAAAAAAATCAGGTCTATTAGTGTGATGGATCACGTCGCATCTTTTTGTTTTACTAATATTACAGTGCAGTATTGCATTTAATTTAGTAAAAAGCGTCACTGACCCAATGCTGTCACCATTCACGCCAGGCCTGGGCTGCGCTGCTCAGGTAGGGCCTCTGATCACACACTCAGGAAGACAGAAGAACAGGACTTCTCTTCGTCTCCCTTTGAGCACAGTGCAGACACTGGCCTCAGCCTTTCTCACTCCCTTTGATACTCTGGATTAAAGAGGTCATTTTGCTGTGAACGTGGTTACCCCGTAGATAACAGAGGGAGATTCTACAGCAAAACACTAACTGGGCTCTCAGCAGATGGAGTGAAAACACCGACACAAAGTAGAGTGCGATCGAGTCCTGCAAAAATCTCAGGCTGTTACTTGTCTGGTGTGAGAGGCTCATCCAGTCCTCCAGAGGCACTGTGCGTGAGGGAAAGCGCATTGCATCATCTTTGAATAGAAACATGACCAATGACTGTGTAGCTTCAAAATAACGCCAGGCAGTGGTTGGTCACGTTCTGTAATTCTTCTATCCCGCCTGCAGATCAGGACAAGATTGGTTGGGACAGTGAACTCAGCGCTCCAAAGGAGGCTGGGAGACTGGAATGAGCTCCCCCTGGGGGTTCTGATGCAGTACAAGTTCAACGGGCCTGAAGTGCTCATGCCAGGCTGGGAACTACAAGGGGCCTCACCGACCTGACATGCGCACTTCACACCATGGCACCAGCCATTATTATGTAGCCTTTCTGCCTGCCAATCAATAGAATTGGCCCCGCCTTGAAAACCAGAACCGTGGAGTGCAGTGACCTAGGCACAGTAAACAAAAATAACAATAAGAAGTAATTTTGAATTCAATATGCCGTGACTCATGGTGGCTCAAAGCGGGGTGGGATGGTGTTACTCCAATTTCCCCATGGAGAACCCATCCCTGCTTACACACATGCAGATGCACACGCACACCCATTCACAACACTCACTCACAAATAAACATCCATACATACACGTACGCATCCAACAGTCAATTAAAAAACAACACTTACCTGCTGCAGCCCTCGGGGAGGGAAGCCTCGGAGGTGCCAGGAGGGTTAAGACTGCTGCCTCCCCTCTAGGGCAGCCAATGAGGGTGGGCAGCATTACCTACCTTGTCACAGAATAGGATGGGGTCAGAGAGACTGCTGACTCCACCCACTCTGTGAAGAGGTGTCAGTGACAGAAACTCGGCCCTGGGCACTTCAGGGCTAAAAAAGAAGCACCCAGAATTGTCACAAGGGGGAGGGCTTCTAGGCACTTTTACCAGGCTGAGGAAGTCCCGCCCACAGGACTGTGAAGTCCTCAGCATGGCAAAGTTCAGCTCAGGCAGCCAGGAGCCTGTCCATTTAACGCATGTCCAGCTCCTGGCTGCCTGACCTAAAAATAAAGAGTGTCTGCTCAGCCTGACAGACACTCTTTATGTCTGAAAAGTGCGGTTGTGGCCCCTCTAACCTTATGGTACAAAAAGGGAATGGTCCCAGTGAGAACAAATTATAACATGAACATCAACATCGTCTAAATAAAGACTGGATAGGCCATTTATGATTTGGATGTACATATTGCTCACTGCCCTCCCTCTCTCACCAACCTTCAATTCGCACATTGTGGCACCTTTCCCTCCCTTTCCTCATGGGGCATCTCTTCATGATTTTATAGACAAATTTGCTGTTTTTGAACATGAAAAATACATGTTTGACATGAATAAATATGTTTAACAGCGAAAAATATTGATTGTAGTATATTTAAGGGTGATGTTGATGTTCATGTTATAGTTTGTTCTCACTTGGACCACTCCATTTTTGTACCGTACTTTACCCAAGTCCAGTGACGTGTCTGGGTTACCCCATTTTTTTGTAACCCTCTACCCCTATGGACTGGTCGCTGCTGCAGGAAACATATACAGAGACATTTTTGAAATTCCCAATGAGCTCTCAAAATCAGACAGAAAAATTGTGAATTTTCCACGTGTGAAACAACTGTGCAAATACTTAGAGGCAGATCTATCATAACGTCATGCAATGCAGCAAGACAACTTGCAATACTATGCTGCGTGGCAGGGACAAAGCAGGAATGTGCCATATCTACTAAGATATGACACATTCCTGCTCTCTCCCTGTGCAGGCGCTCCAAATGCTGGCTGGCGCCAACACAGGCACCGTAGCGCCATATTGCAAGGGTGTCTGCATTGCAGGCAGGACTGTTTTGTGCAGAAAGGGATGCCTTTCTGCACAAACACCTTGTAAGCCATTTTCCTCTTTCTGTGTGTGCTGTAGAATGCATCATACACAGAGAGAGGAAATAACAAGGACAATTAAAGATAATTCTCCTTGTGATGCCTCACTTGGGAAGGCATACAATTTTCACGCATTCCAATGTTTACAAGTCTTTGTAAATCTGAGATTGTGCCAACATCCATGGGTAAATGCATGAGAATGCCCATGCTCCACCTATGGAATGCCTTCCCAACGCAGAGTAACTCAAGTCAGCGATTTACGCTTATTAGACTTGGCATCCTTGGCGTGGTTTCCCCTGACTTTTTGCCTTTAACTCCTGTATTTTTGATGCTGGTTGGATTTTAGTTTTTGCTGGCTTAGATGCTTTGGGGACTTTGCCCCTGCTGATCAGTGTTAAAGTGCAAGTGCTCCCTGTATAAATTGCTATTGCAATTGGTTCTCCCTGATTGGACGGTGGCGAGGGCGAGGTCGGCGGAGCGGAGCTGGCGGTTGGGGGTGTAGAAGCTGAGTCGTCTGTGGAGGTATGTTGGTCCGGTTTTATGGAGTGCATTGTGTGCGTGGGTGAGGAGCTTGAAGGTGATCCTTTTGTTGACGGGGAGCCAGTGCAGGTCTCTCAGGTGGGGAGTGATGTGGCTGCGGCGAGGGATGTCGAGGATCAGGCGTACAGAGTATGGGTGGGCATAGTGCTCCACACCACCCGCGGAGTGTGCGTAGTGCTGCTTGCTTCGTGGTCCACGAACTAGACGTAGCAGGCAGCGCTACGCACACGCCACGGCGGAGCAGAGTTGCCCGCCACCCGCCCGCCCACATTTTAAAATAACTTAGTGTTTAAAAGTAAGAAAATGTCTTACCTGAGGTGCGGCGTCCTGGGGCTCCCTCTTCCTGCTTCAGCGGCAACTTCTTCCTCACAAATGCGCATGTGCATGCGCATTTGTGAGGAAGAAGTTGCAGCTGAAGCAGGAAGAGGGAGCCCCAGGACGCCGCACCTCAGGTAAGACATTTTCTTACTTTTAACCACTTTAAGTTATTTTAAAATGAGGGCGGGCAGGAGGAGAGCGGCACGTAGTGGGGCTACGCGGAGTGCACGAGTGTGCATAGATTTGGCCACACTATGTGATGCTCCGCGTAGCCCCACTACGCCCACTACGCCCAGGGTTAGTACAGAGGCGTTTTGAATGCGTTGAAGTCGTTTCAGGAGTTTGGCCGAGGCTCGTGCATAGAGGGCGTTTCCGTAGTCCAACCTGCTGCTGACGAGGGCCTGGGTGACCGTTCTTTTTGTTTCGTGGGGATCCACCTGTAGATCTTGCGGAGCGTGCGGAGGGTGTTGAACCAGGAGGACGAGATGTCGTTGACCTGCTTTGTCATGGAGAGGGTAGAGTCGAGGATAAACCCCAGGTTGCGTGCATGGTCGGTGGGTGTTGGAGCTGTTCCCAGTGCGGTCGGCCACTGGGAGTCGTCCCAGGCCGAGGGTGTGGAGCCGAGGATGAGGACTTCCATCTTGTCCGAGTTTAGCTTCAGTCAGCCGTTCTTCATCCACTCGGCGACGGCTTTCATTCCTTCGTGGAGGTTGGTTTTGGTGGTGAGGGTGTCCTTGGTGAGGGAGAGGATCAGCTGGGTGTCATCGGTGTAGGAGATGATGTTGAGGTCGTGCCATCGGGTGACGTGGGCGAGCGGTGCCATGTAGATGTTGAACAGTGTCGGGCTGAGGGATGAGCCCTGGGGTACGCCGCAGATGATCTCGGTGGCTTCGGAGTGGAAAGGGGGGAGGCGGACGCTCTGGGTTCTGCCAGAGAGGAAGGGGGTGGTCCAGTCCAGAGCCTTGTCTCGGATATCAGCGTCGTGGAGGCGTGTGCGTAGGGTGTGGTGGCCGACAGTGTCGAAGGCGGCTGACAGGTCCAGTAGGATGAGGGCCGCGGTTTCTCCGTTGTCCAGCAGGGCCCTGATGTAATCGGTGGAGGCGATGAGGGCAGTTTCAGTGCTGTGGTTGCTGCGGAACCCGGAATGGGATGGGTCCAGGATGCTGCTCTCCTTGAGGTAGTGGGTCAGTTGTCTGTTGACGGTCTTTTCGATGAACTTCGCCAGGAACGGGAGTAGGGAGATGGGCCGGAAGTTCTTGAGGGCCTTGGGGTCAGCCTTGGGTTTTTTGAGTAAGGCGTTGATCTCGGCGTGCTTCCAGCTCTCCGGGAAGGTCGCTGTCTCGAAGGAGATGTTGATGGCTTTCCGGAGATGGGGTGCGATGGTGGTGCTGGCTTTGTTGAAGATGTGGTGTGGGCAAGGGTCTGACGGAGATCCGGAGTGGATGGTGTTCATGATTTGAATGTTGTCGTCGTCGTTTATTTTGGTGCAGGAGAGCAGGGGATGGGTGCGGATGATGGCCGTGGGGGCAGAGGTCTCAGTGGTTGTCGGGGCGGTCGTGACGTTGAAGCTGTCGTGGATGTCTGCGATCTTGCGATGGAAGAAGGTGGCAAGGGAGTCGCATAGGTCTTGCGAAGTTGGGATGTCGTTGGTGTTGGAGCTGATGTTGGAGAGTTCCTTCATCATGTTGAAGAGCTCTTTGCTGTTTTGTGCGTTGTTGTCTAGGTGGTCTTTGAAGGAGGCCCTTTTGGCGGATCTGATGAAGTGATGGTGTCTGTGGGTGGTGTTCTTGTGGGCTGCCTAGCTATCCAGTGTCTGTTCACGGTGCCATTTCTTCTCTAGCTTTTGGCAGGTTTGCTTGGAGACCTGGAGGTCCTCAGTGAACCAGCAGGCTCTCCTGCTGGTGTGTCTGCTGGAGGGTTTCTTGATCAGGGCGAGGGTGTTGGCGCGGTCGTCAATCCATTGTCTGAGGTTGTGGGCGGCGATGTCGGGATCGGAGGAGTCAGTGGGTGGGCTACGGGCGAGGGTGGTGGTTAGCTGGTCTTTGGTGACTTTGCTCCAGCAGCGGCAGGGGATCTGTTGGGTGCGATGGTGCGTGGTGGGTTTCCGGAAGGTGAAGTGGATGCAGAGATGGTCGGTCCAGTGGAGTTCGGTGGTGTGGTTGAAGGAGACGTGGGAGCTTGCAGAGAAGATGGGGTCAAGCGTGTGCCAGGCAGAGTGGGTGGGTGTTGTGACGAGTTGCCTGAGTCCGAGGTTGGCGAGGTTGTCGATCAGGGTGGTGGAGTTGGTGTCCTTGTTGTTCTCGAGGTGGAAGTTCAGGTCCCCAAGAAGGATGTAGTCTGTGGAGGCGAGGGCGTGTGTACTGACGAAGTCGGCGATGGAGTCGCTGAACTGGGGTCGGGGTCTGGGGGGTCTGTAGATGAGGGTTCCTCTGAAGGTGGTGTTGGGATCGGTGTGTATCTGGAAGTGCAGGTGTTCGGCGGTGTTGAGGGTGTCATCGGTGTTGGTCGAGATGCTGGAGCAGAGTTTTCTGTTTGAAGATTCGCTGGTTTTTGAAGCTCTGGCATGTCTATTTGTCATATTAATTTTATTAATTACTAGCAATTAATTATTTGTCTTGTGCAAGTGCGTTTATATTAATCAATCCGTTTGTCCTAACAAGAGAGAGTTACACGTGGGTGTGCATAAATGTGCTGTTTAAAAATAACGTGCGTGTTTTCATGTTTAAACGTTGCTATGTGCTGTTTATTATTGAGCACAAAACGCTTTCCGAATTAATGCTTTTCTATGTTGCAAGTGCTAGATAGATGCATACACATAAGGGTATTAGTGGGGTTAACACTGTTTAATCACTATGCTGTGGTAACGTTGTTTTTGTTTCTTTTAATTAAGATGGTCTATTGTGGCCTATGGCGGCCTAGTTAAAGATGGCCGATTTTGTAAGCCTGGCCTCGAGTTGAGAATAGAAAACTGTGATGGAAGAGAGCCCTGCTGAATATGGTCCTGAAGTCAGCTGACCACAGTCCTTGCTTGCCTTATAAAATTTTCCGTGAGGACATCAGCAGCCGGGGTAATCTTCGAGTGAAATGGAACGTCCTTGGCAACCTTGGGAAAACAAAGGAGCCTTAGAGAAAGACTCTGAGCATTGATCTCATTGCCGAGGAGAAGTAGAACTAACAGATACATTTGAAATTCTTGGTTCCTGTTCCGTAGTCTTTATTTTGTGATTTTTCCTGAGCGGAGATTTTCGAATGTTGCAATGCTACATCCTTTCCTTCTCGCTCTGCTCAGCGGTCCAGCGGACATTACAACTTTTCTTTGTATCTTTCTTTTGTTTGATTTAGTATAAGAATTGTTAGCCTAGAGAGGGTTTTGCCACTTGCCATTTGCCTTTGCCGCGTATCGAATCTGCGTTGCTGAGGATTGATGCTGAAGGGACTTCGTCTTGAGAGACTTTACCGAGAGACTTGTCCTGACCCGTTCTGACATTTAGCTAGAATAGGTAATTATGAGAAAAATGATTTATGCTGCTTGATTTTCATTTGACTAATTTTAGATAAAGCAATATAACTTGAACATGGTGTTGAATATTATTTCTTGTCAATTATTGTGTATTATATTTTGATTATTCGTATAGGTTGTATAGATTATGTTTATGGACAGTCTCAATAACCAGATCTTATCGACCTGATATAGATGCAGGGTGATTAGGAGTTTTCTTTCCACAGGTTTATTGCTGCTGGTAGAGTATTTGAGCGTATGTTAGTGAAATGGGCCCTAGCGTATGATGAATGTATGTGCGTGTAACTGTGAGATTACTCTATCTGTGGTAGTGAGAATATTATATACACCCTGATCTCTATCAATTTCCTGGTAGCAGAGGATGGTTATTGATGATTGTCTTGATCTGATAAGATTGCATGTACATTAGCTTATTGATTATTGATTATTGATTGATGTTGGTATATATACTAATACTATATGTTGGAGTCGTAATGTTGGGTTATATGTAGTGCTTCTGGAACTTGGGAGCTGGTAGCAGTTCCGTAGTAGGGCAGAGGGAAGTATATGCTGCTCTCGGGAAAGACGGAATTGTAAGGAATAACGTGTGACAATTGAAGTTGCGCGTCACATTGTCTGGGTTCGGAATAAGTGACATCGTCGTATGTTACTATTAGATATTTCTGGTATATAAGGAGTGTGTATGATAGTGAAGGTTATCTGTGAAACTCTGGTCTTAAGTCCCAGGGATCCGTAAGGATTACCGTTAAAGCTTATCGCGGGAGAAGTAATAGGTATTCTCTGAGCTTATTTGAGAAACTGAACAGAGGAAAGCTGTTTAGTTGATGTATGTTATAATTCTGTAGTGGAGCAGATTGTCTGTTCTCGGGAAGCAGGATTCTGTGCGTATGTACTATATTTCCTTGTATGAATGTGCGTGAATGTTTGTACATTTAGTTGATTGTAAGACTCTTTGGACAAGTCCTAGAGGAAACAGTTAATGAATGTATGTTAGAAGGGCAGAGTAGAGGAAGTGCTACTGTGTCAATGAGAGGTTTCTTGTGAAATAGACTCTCTTTACTATTCTGTGGTTAGCGAAGCAGACAATGGAGATGTTTTTATGTTGTAACTAATAGATTTTGTAGAAATTTTGACACGAAGTCTACTGAAAAGATTTTGTAAAGGAGGGGTAGACGAGTGACAGAAGACAGGAGACAAGCGACTGCAGCGACTGTTGACGTCAGAAAGACCGCGCTCTGATTGGATAGTAGATCAGAATAGTGCTTGCGCTAGGATTGGTGCGTTAGTGTGAGCCGCGCAAGGATTGGAAGGGCTATTTAGTGACGTAGACGTTCCAGGATTGGTGCGTTAGTGTGAGTCGCGCTGCAATTGGTTGAAAATTCGTATTGTATATTTATAATACGGAAAGAGTAGAGAGTTTTTTTTTGGTAAACGCTAAAATGTATTACCAAGAAGAGAAAAAGAAGAAAACATTTTTTGGTAAAATTAAAAAGTGGTTTAACAAGGATAAAGATGTTAAAACGAGAGAGGGCGAGTTGTTACCTCCACCGAAAACACCTGCATCCTTCATGGCTGCAAGACATGGGTTTCATACCTGTATATGGTTGGAGAATTGGGTTAGGTATACTAAAGAAGATGGTGTTCTAGCATTTCCAGAACATGGTTCATTTAATCTGGCCATGTTGAGAAATTTACGGGAAAAGATGTTATGTCTAGACCCGAAACCGAGACCTACACAGTTCGAGGCTTTAGTGGAATGGGAAGAGGAAGTACATGCGAGAGAAAAACAGAGATCTGGAGGGTACTACAGGTACATGTTTGGGAGGAGACATGATCGTGAGACTCATCATGATCGAATGAAAAGGTGGCGAGATGTTAGTATGTCAGAGGGATTATATCCGATGAGAACAGTTGAAGGAGGAGCAGAAAGGGTTCCTGAGTCAGAAATGAGAAAATATGGAGTTAATGAGTATGAGGATGAGGTCTTGAATGACATGATTTACAAGAGACCACCTCCATATAGACCAGAACCGGATAAAAGTACACCAGTTGTTTCTCCGATAAGAGATACAGTTTGTGTTAGTGAGACAGAAAATGAGACACCTGAGGTAAGAAGTGATCATTACCTTGATGAGAATGCCAGACAATTAGCCAGAACTACAACAGAGTTGACAGAGAAGATTAGGGAGTTAACGAAGAATCTAGAAGCTGTTACGGTGCCTGTAACAATAGGTCCGGTTATGCCTTTGTTTGACAAACAGAGGACAGGTGAGAATGGACTGGTGATTCCATATGTTGGGAATAATTTGACAAATTCAGTTGGTCCTTCAGGAGATTCAGGCAAAAGAGCAGAAAGAAGTGACCTGAGACAATCAAGACATGACACATGTAGTGAAATATTGGATGCCAGCGAAGCTAGTTGTTCAGGGATGCCAATTTTAGAACCGCAGAAGAGAGTGGTTCCAGTGAGAAAAACTGCTGAAATAACAGTTGAGGATTTGAATGATTGGATGAAGGTTCTACAGAAAAAGGATAAAGATTCACAAGTAATTGATGTAGCTAGGTTACGTGTAGAACTAGAAGAGCTTGTTACAGGAACAGTTCCAACAGAGATTCTGAAGAGTCATCATGATGGTGAGTTAATGTTCATGTGTAAGAACATTACCTGGAGAGCAAGAAATACACATGACAGGCTAAGAGCAATAGCGAATGAGCAGGGAGTTGACATTGATAAAGTGAAAGCTTTACAAAGAACTTACAGGATGGATTTTACAGAGAAGGATATTGAGAATTTGAATGCTACTGGTAGAACAGGACAGATTAAGGAAATGGTAGCATTATTGCGAAGATGGGGTGATGTAGAAAAGTGGAAGGATAGGTGGTACAAGAAAAGAGATGAGGCTGAAGATAGAACAACTTATTCAGCATTTCCAGTGAGAGAAAAAGAGAAACCAGTGGATAATTATCCTATGAGAGAAATACCTGGAGGAGGATATGTACATGTTCCATGGACCAGACAGGATATTTTATCATTCACGAATGATTTCCCTCGATTGAGAGAAAAGCCCGTCGAGTGGTATAGGCAGGTAGATAGGTTTGTGAAATTGTCAAAAGTGCTGTGGGTTGACCTGAATAGTCTGTTTGATATAATTGTTCCAGCAGACTTGTGGACTGAGTGTAAAATAGTTGTGAGTTGGCCTACTGAGGAATATCCAAGAGACCCAAGAACAGGGGCACCAGATCCAGAAGTAATGAGAAAGTATGATCAGGTGATGGTATACCTGAAGAGTAAAGTTCCTGCAAAAGAGACAGACTGGGTAAAGATAGATCGAACACAACAGGAAGCGAAAGAATCAGTTCATGCTTTTTACGAGAGGCTGATACTGGCATTCAAACAATTCAGTGGAGATGAACACCTGGGTGACAAAGATTTGAGTCATTTTGTATACAGATTTGTATATGGCCTTAGACCTGAAATTGGTGAGAGAATTCGTGAGCATACAGTGGATTGGCAGAGTAAGAAAGTAGATGAGATTCTGAGACATGCAAAATACTTCAGTGATGAAATTGAAGCAAAACAAAGAAAGCTGAAAGAGAAAGCAATGTGGGCACAAGTGAAAGTTGCGGAGAGACAGGAAGCACAGTTAGTGGAACAGGCAAATAATCCAGGAAATAATGCAGGGAATAGACCTAGATATGTAGGGAAAGGAAAAGGAAGTCTTGAGGAAGCGAAGAAAAAGTTTCCTTGTCACAACTGTGGCCAATTGGGGCATTGGAGATCGGAGTGTCCTAATCCACCATTAGTGAGTAATGAGAATAAATCCTTAAATCAACAGGTGCAGAATGAAGGAAATAATCAACAGCAGCAACAACAGAAAGTTGTGAGACAGCAGAGTCAAGAGCCAAAACCGCCCTTACCGCAGAATAAGGGGTTACAAAAGTATAATCAGGATTCAGGATTCTACAATGATGAACAGGTAAACAAACCGAGACGTTCAAACAAGGTACAACAGTACTTGTTAAAGAGTGAAGGGAGTGAATCTGAGGGTGATTATTGACGGTGCCGAGGAGAGGAAGAAGAGTGCATACTTGGTGCAACTCTAGAAATAGACCAGGCAGGACCATTTGTGGATGGGAAAATAAATGAGGAGAGTGTTACTTTTTTGGTAGACACAGGTGCGACAAGATCAACTGTCAGGTCAACAAATGTTAGAAATCTTCCTCTCTCGGATGAAGCAATCCAAGTAGTTGGTGTAGCCAATACGCAAATCAGAACACGTCTTACTGAACCTGTAGGAGTACAGATAGGGAAATTTTCAGACATGCACAGATTCATTGTCTGTGACACTAGTCCAGTGAACCTATTGGGTAGGGACTTGTTGTGCAAGATGAACTGCACAATTTTTTGTACACCGGATGGGATAGCCTTTGAGACACCAGATGAAGATGTTTTGTACCGAGTGACTCTAGTCTAGAGAATAGAGAGAGTGAGTTA
Organism: Triturus cristatus; assembly: GCF_964204655.1. Classification (NCBI taxonomy): domain Eukaryota; kingdom Metazoa; phylum Chordata; class Amphibia; order Caudata; family Salamandridae; genus Triturus; species Triturus cristatus. The sequence goes on from NC_140587.1 coordinate 425,376,405, forward strand.
ATTGGTGCATTTGCTGTGTTTAATCCGGAGGATTTGCCTCAAGAGCTGAGAGACACAGTGAAAAGGACAGTTTGGGATTTTACTGGAGAGGATGTGGGATTGATGAATAATGTAGATCCTGTGAAAATTGCAGAAAAAGAGGGAATTACATATCCTAACATTCCTCAATACAAAATGACACCAGAAATAATTGAAGGGATAACTCCTATAATTGAGAAAATGATTCAGCAGGGAGTCCTGAGAGAACTACTGAGTAGTCCGTGTAATTCACCGATAATGGGACTGAAAAAGCCTAATGGGAAATTTAGGATCGTACAGGATTTGAGAAAAGTTAATCAAATTGTGGTGGCATGTTGTCCTATCGTGCCAAATCCATCAGTGATCCTGTATCAAATTCCACATGATGCCGAGTGGTATACAGTAATTGATTTGTGTCATGCGTTCTTTTCAATTCCATTACATCATGATAGCCAGCCGATTTTTGCATTTAGGTTTGGCCAGCGTATCTTAGCATGGTGTCGAATCCCACAGGGGTATACGGAAAGTCCTTCGATATTCAATCAGTTATTGAAGAAATCGTTGGAAAGTTTGATCATGCCTGAGAGCTCAGTACTAGTGCAATACATTGATGACCTACTTGTGGCATCAAAGACACGTGAAGCTTGTGAAGTAGATACCATAGCTTTACTGAATCATCTGGCAGATGGAGGGTTAAAGGTATCTCCAGCCAAATTGCAATTTTGTAAGAAAGAGGTGCATTATCTTGGACACAATATTGAAAAGGGTCTGAGAAAAGTGACGGATGACAGGATCAGAATAATCAGAGAAATGAAAGCTCCAAAAACTCAGAGAGAAGTGAGAATGTTCCTGGGTATGGTGGGTTATTGTCGTCAGTGGATAATTAATTTTTCCTTGATAGCAAAGCCACTGATTAAACTGACAAAAAGTGAGATGACAGATCCATTGGATCTAGATGCAGAACAAATGGCAGCATTTGAAGAGCTCAAAAGTAAAATGTGTGAGGCTCCAGCTTTGGGTATGCCTGACTACGAAAAGGAGTTTGAGCTGTACTGCAGTGAGAGAAATGGATGTGCACTTTCAGTGTTAATTCAGAAACATGGATTACTGAGAAGGCCTATTGCGTACTTCTCATCGACACTTGACCCTGTAGCTGTGGGTTTACCAGGTTGTCTGAAATCTGTGGCTGCAACATGCAGGAGTCTGGAACAAAGTGAGGGAATCATAATGGGATATCCTGTAAGGGTATTCGTACCTCACAATGTGGCAATTCTTTTGACTAGAAGCAGAACTCAGTACATGTCACATAGTCGGTTGACTAAATATGAAAAAGTGATTCTGGGAGCATCAAATGTGACTCTTGAGAGATGTGTGAATGTGAATCCAGCGACACTCTTGCCAGATATTGAAAACTTGGGTGTAAAGATGGAAGATGATCATGATTGTTTGGATGTACTTGAGTACTGTACAAAACCGAGACCAGATATAAGGGATCTTCCCTTACATGAGAGTGATCATGTGTTATTTGTGGATGGTTCATGCCTGAGAAATGATGATGGTGTGCTATGTGCAGCATATGCGGTGTGCAAAGTTTCAGAGGTCATGGAAGCATCACCATTGAAAGGAGTGAAATCTGCGCAAGTTGCTGAATTGATAGCATTGACAAAAGCTCGCGAAATTGGGAAAGATTTGAGGACGACTGTGTTGACTGATAGTCAGTATGGATTTGGAGTTGTGCATGACTTTGGCCAGCTTTGGCTACAAAGAGGTTTCTTGACATCAAGTGGAACTCCAATAAAGAATGCTGAAATGATTGGTAAATTGCTTGAGGCGATACAGCTGCCTAAAGAGTTAGCAGTTGTAAAATGTGCTGCCCATGGACCAGGAGAGGATTTTATCACGGTTGGAAACCGTTACGCTAATGATGTTGCGCAATACGGTGCCAAGACAAATCAGTCCATAAATCGGGACCGAGAGGGGGAAATGTCTTTTCTCTCTGTGATGTTTACTAATGTCTTAGAAACCTGGGATGAAGTGAAACAGTTGCAAGATGAGGCAGGAGAGGAAGAGAAAAAAGATTGGATTAAGGCAGGATGTGCTCCAAGAGAAACAGACCATGTTTGGGTCTACAGAGATGGCAGACCAGTAATGCCTAACTCCATTTTGTCGTCAATGGCAAGGATGTATCATGGCCAGGGACATTTGGGGAGGGATGCGATGGTAAGGTCATTTAAACAGACCTGGTACAATGCAAAGTTCAGGACAATTGCAGAAAGCATCTGTCAGAGGTGTTTGGTTTGTCAGCAATTTAACACTGGGAAAAAGACAGTGGTGAGTCTGGGAACAATAGGCAGAGAAGGAGGTCCTTTTACAAGAATGCAGATTGATTTCATTGAGATGCCCCAAGTAAACAGACTGAGGTATGTTCTAGTGGTAGTCTGTTTGTTTTCAAGGTGGGTGGAAGCTTACCCGACTAGAAGAAATGATGGAATAACAGTGGCAAAGTTACTGTTAAGAGAGTTGATTCCTAGGTACGGGTTTCCAGTAACAGTTGAGTCTGATAGAGGTGGACACTTTCAAAATGAACTTATGGGTTTGATTTGTGAAGCATTGAAAATACAGCAGAAGCTACATTGTGCATACCGACCAGAGGCTTCTGGTGTGGTTGAGCAGATTAATGGCACAATAAAGAACAGGATTGGAAAGATGTGCTTAGCCACTGGCATGAAATGGCCAGATGTTTTACCTTTAGTGCTGATGACTATTAGATCTACTCCAGATAGAACTACTGGTTTGAGTCCGCACGAGATAATCATGGGACGTGCAATGCGCCATGCATTCGTGCCTGTCAATAAGTTGGTGACAATAACTGATGACATGATTTTGGATTACTGTAAAGGCCTGGCTGACGCAGTTCATTCTGTGTTTCACCAGGTTGGAGAAGAAGCTACCACACTTGAGAAGAAGCAAGCCCATGATCTGAGTCCAGGAGACTGGGTGAGGATAAAAGTTCACAGAAGAAGAAATTGCTTGGTTCCAAGGTGGGGAAGGCCAAGACAAGTTATTCTGACTACGACGACTGCAGTAAAGTGTGCTGGAGTGAGACACTGGGTACATGCAAGTCATACTCTGAGAGTTCCAAACCCAAAAGAAGGGACTGGTAAAGAGTATTTTGAAGAGTCAGATTCCAGTGATGATGAAGATACAGAATCAGTGGGGAAAGAAGTAGGAAAAGCTTCGAATGAACCACTGCGAGTATCAGAGAAGAGATCAAATTCTGTAAGAGAGCCTGAAGTTTCAAAAAGCAGTGAAGGAAAAAGAAAAGAAAAGAGAAATTTCACAGAGACTACTCCTGAATCAGAAGAGGAGGAGATCGAAGAACCACTTGAGATTATACTTGAAGAAGTAGGGTCAGAAGAAGATAGAGAGGGAAAGATTGCGGAAGACCCCCGAGGAGGTGTAGGGAACATTCTTGATGAGCCAGGTGAAGGGACAAGTAGACAGCAAGAAGATTGCGTGTCGGAGACTCGAGGAGGGACAAAAGTAGGGAGATCTCAAACAGTGGTGAAAAAATCTGTGGAAAAGAAGAAAGCTGCTGGAAAACGGAAACAAGAGGCACTTGAAACAGATGATGAGAATGAACAAACCGAAGGTCGAGTTCTGAGAAAGAGAACTTGGATTGGAGAAAGAAGTAATAAAGAAATAAAAGCCGAAAAAGGTGTTAAGAGGAGATCGTTGGCCTAACAACAGAGTTAAGAGGCTGAGATACAAAATAATAAGAGCAAGTACATCGAAAGCTGAACAAGTGAATGAAGTTTCGAGTCAAAGTTCAAAAGCTGAAGAAGAAGAATCAAAGGAGTCAAAAGAACCAGTGGAAATAAAAAGAGTAAGAAGACCCAACCAAAAGTACAGATCACCGGAATGGTCTTATGTGGCACTGTCTGAAGGAGGAAAAGAAGAAACAGTGACTCGAGATAATCCGGAAGAGATCTTGAGAGAAGTGGTTGAGGAAGATACTAGTGAAATTCTGAAAGTACTCTTGACTGACATTGGAGAAGAGTTGAGTACTGAGGATTTTGATGTCGGAGATCTAATACAATTTGATGTTGAAGAAATTGAAGTGAAGAATGACAAGTATCCAAACTGAATAAAGGAGGATTCACTTGGATTAAGTGAACGAAAAGATCATTTGGAAAAACTGAAAGCTGAAGAACTGCTGAAGAATTGAAGAGTTCCAACAGTAGTGGAGTAGTAGAGGCTAAACTAAAGTAGTAAAATGGCTAACATAGAGGATAATAGAAATAGATGTGCCTTCTTTAAAAGGTGGTGTAGAATGTGCTGCTGCTGTACTGGATTATTAATGCTTCTATGGGGTGTTTTAGTTTTATTAGTTACTTTTAAAGTAGAGTTTGAGATGCATACAGAGAATGTGACAAATGTAGAGAAGAATTCGCAAAAAGTAGTTCCAATTAGAATTAGTAATACTTACATACACAAAGATAGGTCAATTAATAACTTTTCTAGTAATGTTTTTTCAAAATTGTTATATGAATATGTGAAAACAATGGAAGTAAGGGATTGCTACGTCTGTATGCAATTACCTGCATCCGTTTCAGAGGGTGTTACTTATCATCATTTACCAGCTACATATGGTATTTCCTGTAGTATTTTAAGTAGTGTTTTTTATTTGTTAGGGAAAGTAGATTATAAGATGTCTAACAGAGATAGTATTTTTGGGCACTTGCCAATGAACAAAGAGCTGAATCCAGCTAAAGAAGCTAACACTTTTGGTGAAATTTTTATTGAAGAAAAAGGATTAACATTAGATTACATTTTTAAGAATAATTTAACTTGCAGTCTGAAAGGAGAGGAGAAAGCTTTCCTGGATATGGTAGAAGAAAGGAGATTGAACATGCAGGAGAAAGCAGGAAAATATAAAGTGAGTGAGACAATTTGGGACATTGAGATGGGAAAAGAGTTGAAGAATGGGGCTAGTCCAACTTTAGCTTTAGATGCACCACAGAAAGGTAAACTTTGCATTACAAGAAGGAAATCCCAATATGATACATATTTTGTTGGGACTAGTGAGTGCCATGATACATACTTCATTGCAACAGGTTGGGGTTTCAGAGGTGGAGAAGATACAAATACCGCTGGAGGGTTTCTTTTGGTGAATACGGAATTAAGTGCCGTACGTGCCATGTCTATGCAAAATCAACTTGCCCTTGATATTCTATTGGCCAAGGAGGGTGGAGTCTGTGGAATGCTGAAAGTTCAACATTGTTGCACTTACATTCCAGACGAAAGCAAAGACCTGAAGGTCTATTTCAAAAATATTACTGATTTGCATGAAGAATTAGTACCACTTGAAGCTGAGAATTTATGGACTAAAATAGCTAATAAAATGATAGCTGTTAAGGATTTTATTGCAAAAATAGGTAGTACTATTATAGGTAGAATATTGTTTCCTTTAACTTGTATAATTGTTGCTTTATTAATAATAAGATTGGTGTGTGTGTGTTGTAAAAACAGGGGAGGGAGGAAGAAATTGAATAAAGAAAAGAAAAACAAGAGGTTGAAAAGAGAACCTCAAGAAATTGAATTAGAAGAATTGAGGGAGAGTGTTTACTTAGAGACAAAAAGGGATGATGAAAGAGTGACTGGTGTGTAATGTTGTGTAAGGGGAAAAATACATTTCCGATTTCTCCTAAAATGGGACTAAATTTTCACTAATTTTTTTTTTGGGTTTATTTGGTGATAAAATCACCAAAGGGGGGATTGCTGGAGCAGAGTTTTCTGTTTGAAGATTCGCTGGTTTTTGAAGCTCTGGCATGTCTATTTGTCATATTAATTTTATTAATTACTAGCAATTAATTATTTGTCTTGTGCAAGTGCGTTTATATTAATCAATCCGTTTGTCCTAACAAGAGAGAGTTACACGTGGGTGTGCATAAATGTGCTGTTTAAAAATAACGTGCATGTTTTCATGTTTAAACGTTGCTATGTGCTGTTTATTATTGAGCACAAAACGCTTTCCGAATTAATGCTTTTCTATGTTGCAAGTGCTAGATAGATGCATACACATAAGGGTATTAGTGGGGTTAACACTGTTTAATCACTATGCTGTGGTAACGTTGTTTTTGTTTCTTTTAATTAAGATGGTCTATTGTGGCCTATGGCGGCCTAGTTAAAGATGGCCGATTTTGTAAGCCTGGCCTCGAGTTGAGAATAGAAAACTGTGATGGAAGAGAGCCCTGCTGAATATGGTCCTGAAGTCAGCTGACCACAGTCCTTGCTTGCCTTATAAAATTTTCCGTGAGGACATCAGCAGCCGGGGTAATCTTCGAGTGAAATGGAACGTCCTTGGCAACCTTGGGAAAACAAAGGAGCCTTAGAGAAAGACTCTGAGCATTGATCTCATTGCCGAGGAGAAGTAGAACTAACAGATACATTTGAAATTCTTGGTTCCTGTTCCGTAGTCTTTATTTTGTGATTTTTCCTGAGCGGAGATTTTCGAATGTTGCAATGCTACATCCTTTCCTTCTCGCTCTGCTCAGCGGTCCAGCGGACATTACAACTTTTCTTTGTATCTTTCTTTTGTTTGATTTAGTATAAGAATTGTTAGCCTAGAGAGGGTTTTGCCACTTGCCATTTGCCTTTGCCGCGTATCGAATCTGCGTTGCTGAGGATTGATGCTGAAGGGACTTCGTCTTGAGAGACTTTACCGAGAGACTTGTCCTGACCCGTTCTGACATTTAGCTAGAATATGTAATTATGAGAAAAATGATTTATGCTGCTTGATTTTCATTTGACTAATTTTAGATAAAGCAATATAACTTGAACATGGTGTTGAATATTATTTCTTGTCAATTATTGTGTATTATATTTTGATTATTCGTATAGGTTGTATAGATTATGTTTATGGACAGTCTCAATAACCAGATCTTATCGACCTGATATAGATGCAGGGTGATTAGGAGTTTTCTTTCCACAGGTTTATTGCTGCTGGTAGAGTATTTGAGCGTATGTTAGTGAAATGGGCCCTAGCGTATGATGAATGTATGTGCGTGTAACTGTGAGATTACTCTATCTGTGGTAGTGAGAATATTATATACACCCTGATCTCTATCAGAGACTCTGAGAGTGTTCCTGTGGATGATGGCGATTCCTTCTCCTACTCGGTTGGTGCGGTCCCTGCAGGTGATCGTGTAGCCGTCCGGGATGGCTATGGCGATGTCGTGTGCCGAAGAGGGGTTCAGCCAGGTCTCCATCAGGAAGGCGACGTCTGGGGAGGTTGAGTCGAGTAGGTCCCAGAGTTCAACGGCGTGTTTGCGGGCGGAGCGGGTGTTGAGAAGAATGCATCTGAGGTGGTTGCGTTCTTTCCTGGTGGGTGGATTTGCAGATTGGATGCTGGTGAAGCTGCAGTTCCGGCAGGAGAAGGGTCCTTGTGTGCGTTTTGGGGCGGCCAGGAAGCAGGTGTGTGGTCGTCTGGTGTTGAGTGCATGGAGGGTGCTGGCATCGTAGCGGTGTCGGGCGTCGTGGCATTCGCGGGGCCAGGGGTTCTGGCGCTGGGTGCGGTCCAGGTACGGACGGGCACAGGCGGGCTTGCCTTAGGCACGCCCGCTGCGCGCGTCTGCTGCGCGGCCACGCAGCGGCCGCCATAAAAGGGGAGGTGGGAGGGAGGAGCAGCTGGGAGGCGGGAGCGGGGCAGCGTATGGATGAGCAGGGGGGCGGGACACAGTGGCGGGAAAAACAGGTGGAAAAAATCAACGGAAGGGCACAGTAAAATACGGGACGAAAACGGGGGAATAAAACAGAATAAAAACACACAGAATGGGACACAATAAAAGGCAACACAGTAAAGGAGGCAAAGAGGCAAAAGAGGCACAATCACTGCAAGACAACAGGCACAGAACCTACGGCCTACACCTGGCCTCAAACTTCAGGCAGCGGTAGCAGCAGGCTTGGAGGGCGCGGACACACAGGTGGTGCTGTGCGGCGTGGGAAGCGACCTGCCTGGAACAGGGTCAAGGGTCGCTCTCCTCACCGCGCAGCGGCCGCCATATAGGGGGAGGTAGGAGGGCGGAGCAGCTGGGAGGGTGGGCGGCGAATGGACGAGCAGAGGGGGCCACAGGGGACGCAGCAGCAGGAAAAACAGGCAAAAAAAATCAACGGAAGGGCACAGAAAAATACGAGATGAAAACGGGGGAATGAAACAGAATAAAAACACACAGAATGGGACACAATAAAAGGCAACACAGTAAAGGAGGCAAAGAGGCAAAAGAGGCACAATCACAGCAAGGCAACAGGCACAGAACCTACGGCCTTCCACTGGCCTCGAACTTCAGGCAGCGGTAGCAGCGGGCTTGGAGGGCGCGGACACACAGGTGGTGCTGTGCGGCGTGGGAAGCGACCTGCCTGGAACAGGGTCAAGGGTCGCTCTCCTCACCGCGCAGCGGCCGCCATATAGGGGGAGGTAGGAGGGCGGAGCAGCTGGGAGGGTGGGCGGCGAATGGACGAGCAGGGGGGGGCCACAGGGGGCACAGCAGCAGGAAAAACAGGCAGAAAAAATCAACGGAAGGGCACAGAAAAATACGAGATGAAAACGGGGGAATGAAACAGAATAAAAACACACAGAATGGGACACAATAAAAGGCAACACAGTACAGGAGGCAAAGAGGCAAAAGAGGCTCAATCACAGCAAGGCAACAGGCACAGAACCTACGGCCTTCCACTGGCCTCGAACTTCAGGCAGCGGTAGCAGCGGGCTTAGAGGGCACGGACACACAGGTGGTGCTGTGCGGCGTGGAGAGCGACCTGCCTGGAACAGGGTCAAGGGTCGCTCGAGCAACACTTATTAATATCGTTCTGGTTTGAGCCCCACCCCTGCAGTCCTCATTAACACAACTCATATAAAATGTTCTCTATCTTAAGGAACTGATCAATTTTGATTCATGTCACACGTGTTAGCACTTTTCTTTGTCCAAAGTCCAGGTATCTGATTAATCAAGGTTCCACAAGTGAAGTTTGTCAAGGAATTAATACATTTAAATAATGTGAAGCACATTTGGCTAAACAAAAAAAGCAGAGAAAGAATAAATGTTTTCAAACCATAAAGATTGATTAAAATGTAATGGGTTTCAAAGGACAAAATCATCAAAATCTGTGTCAATCAATAATCAATATATAAATGCATTTGCGAATATGAAGTTCAAAGTAATCAAGTCATATAAATGAGAAGACAAACTAGTATAGGTGACTCAAAGGAGCAATAAAGTAAAATCAGTTCTGTCCTAAAGAGTGTACCCCACACTGCTCTAAGCTGTCTGGACAAGGTTCTAGGACCATTCTGAAATTTAACCTACTCTGCACTAGCTTAAATCACTCGATTCTAACATTGCTACACCTACACACAGTTCCCATAAAATGAGCCAGTCAGATCAGAGTGTAAAGATGCAATCTCAGGATCATTACTTTCTCAGGGTCTTCCACAAAACCGTTTCTGTAAGCGTCCTTCAAAATTACAACTATCTGCAATAAAATGAGATGCATTGGACCAGTCTGTACTGTGCAGGTGTAATGTTGTAATCAATCAGGCCATTCTGCGGTTATCACATAAAAGAAAATATTCCACGGGGGAAAGAAAGTAAAGGCACATTGCGTTTGTTAATTTGGAATTCAACTTCTCCTAGAAATAAAGTGCAAATGTGTCATGAAATAGGATGGCTCCCAAACGTTAGCCATTTTAAGAACAGGCCTACATTAGCTATGGTCAAACTACACGTGAACAATACACAGTTAATAGCATTTATTATGTTTTGCGAGTTTTATTCTGCTAGCCGTAAAAAATACTTACTTCCAATTCTAAAGGAAGCTGGCTTCTCACAAGTTAGACCTGCCCTGCTGTTTCTTCAACAGCTGAGTAGTACTCGCATTATCTTTAGTGTGGCAAATTTTTTGGTGGCTGCTATGCGCTGTAAGGCGAAACAATCTTCTAGCTTGGGCATCATATGAGTAATTTTCTAATGATTTTTAAATATGTTGCATGTTGTTTTATTATATGGTTTTATTGCAACCATATTTTTTATTGATTATGTCATGGCCTATGCTTTTATGAATTTCTGTACTTTTATGATTTTAACTAATCGAATAAAGTGTTTTTGACTGACTGACTGACAGTTAATAGCATTTGCGTGTTTACATGTTAAAGTCAATATAATGCAATACATTTTATATGGAAAAACCCTTTCACTTGTCTGTGAAGTATCGAAAAAACACAGTGCAGGACACTGCTGATTCCCAAAGGTCAGAAAACTGCAAATAAGAAGAGTCCATAAACTTATAAATTAAGTGATGAAGTTTAGAAATATCGATCTGTGCTATAAAGTGGGAAGGTTTTTTTTATTGTAACTGAGGGAATTCTGAAAGGGAGCACTTTGTATAATTATTTTTTTAATAAAAGGGGGTTGTTTTTAAGTGGGGAGAATGATATACAAAATGTAATAATAAAATGTTTTCATTTGTTTTTAGATATGTTTGCTTGGCCGAAAAAGGTCTATTATCAAGCAAATAAACGTATGCGGATGGCATGCAGTTAATACTTAGGATCGAGGCTCAGTCGAACTCCAGTCAATAGAAATTTCAAGGCAGTGTGAGGCCAGTAGCAGAACAGATGATGTACAGTCATCTTAAAGTGTATCATAAGGTTGAGATTGTCACCATGGAAGGTGTCCCTTCTCCTTTGTTGGATTCCAGGTGCCTAGTCTCTATGGGTTCGACACCAGTAATGGCCTGTCATGTCAGAAATATCTGCATCATTTTTGATAAGGTGCTGATGTTTCAGCCCCAGGTGGGCAAACTGGCATCCTTCTGCTTTCTGGCTTTGGGAAGTCCACAAATATCTTTCTGTTCCCCCCACTGTATGCTAGAAAATCCATTTCCCTAGCTTTGATAAACTTCTGCCTCGATTATGGGAATGTGGTGGATTTGGGTATTCCCAAATGTTTTATACTCTGCCTCCAAGTTAATATGGGCATTTGCCGAGGAAGCTTATTTATGGAAACCTCGCCAAATTTCACTGGCTTCTAGCCTAAAAATTCCTAACCCTGATTTACTAATACTTTGCGTCAAGTTTGCACAACTTTTGCAATGCAAACCAGATGTAAAGTGTTACGGTGGGATTTACTATCCAACGCAAGGGTGTCTGCATTGGCACATGGCTGCCAAATGTGCAGCAGGGTAGGGAGAGACAAGAACAGTGCCACATCTTAGTAGATATGGCGCTGTTCTGCTCTCTTCCCTTCATGAAATGCAGCGCAGGAACTTAAGTTGCTGCGACTTCTTGGTAAATCCGACCCACAGCTTTAAGAGCCTCTCTTTTCCATTAAGCTCTAGAGAACAACGTGCCCCTATTTCTGAGCCATCACTATTCCTGGAACACTTCTTTCAGATACTTGAGGTCATTGAATGCTCTTCTACAGTCCATATCCTGCAGCTGACAGGTTAGAATTGGTGGTAGATCTTTTTCTTTGGACACAGTTAAGTTATGGAAATCTCTACCATTTCAAGTTTGTTCTCTTCCTTATTATCTTTCCTTCTGCTAGTGCCAAAAACCTGGCTTTTCACTGCAGTCAATGAAAGTGAGGTCTTCTTTCTGTTTTCAAGTTCTTGAGAGCCTTATTGGCTCTTTATCGTTTGTCTTCGTCGTACAGTCGTACCTTTTTTGGTCTGACCAAGTGACAGCTAGATGTCTTGCCAGCCTCATTTGTTCAAAACGGTTCTTAATAAATATACATGCAAATATATATGAATACAGGGACTTCCAGGCAGCCCTCTTCATCCATTGGTCAGTTCAAGTGTTATTCACTTCTGCCCTCCACAGCGTGGAGCTTGAGATAATGGTTCAGCTTACATCATCCATTGGATGGCTTGCACTGCGAGTGACAGCGTTTCTCCTGATCCCATGTGCACAGCTACCTGAAAGCAGTGCACTATAGTGACAGGGGCTGGCATGCCTGAGCTGCTCAGGCAGTCCTATTTTTTTTATGTTGCTATTTTTTGCATATTCCATATGTTTGCAAAAATAACGCATTGAAATCTTAGCAAGGCCAGACATATTGGCTTTGCGCTTGCATAGGCTAGTGATGCGCTAAAAAAGGTTTGCAGCATTCATTCTTTGCTCTTTGTATCCATGGTTGAGCTCGGGTCCACAAAGCCCATTCGGCTGAAAGGGCTTCAGCACCCCCCCACTCCCCCCCCATCGTGTGTCTCAGCCCGTGCTGCTGTAGGCTCGGCTGGGCAGTGTCTAGAGTCTTATCTCCGGCACACCTGAGTTTTTCACAGGTCTTTAAAGATCATTTGCACATTTACATACCTTTGTAAACTGGTTACTGAGGCTTGATTTTTTTTTCTGGTCCCAGTACCCGCTGAGCCCCCACTCTGCCTATTCCTTTGCTGTAGTGTGAGAATGCATTTCATATAAAGCAATATAAGGTAGAGTTGCCAAAAGAAAATGCCAGCCATAGGTTGTTTAAATAGCCCGTAAAGACCTTGTCTTGACTAAAGAGGGTTTGAAATAAAAAAAAGTATGAATTCATTTGCAATGGGACTTTTCTGTCTTTGTTCCCTTTAATTATCAGTCATGGATCATTCAGGCCACCCTAGAACACAATTAATAGTGCTTTTCATTTATATTTGCTGTTCGAAGTATGCACAGATAAGTGCTGAAAATACGGCTTTAGGTGACTGTTTATTTTTGTACCGTCTAGGACATCAACATAATGAGCTGTCAACCCTAATCATAAGACTGGAAGTTTGTTGCTGGATCAGCACATTGTTTATTTTCTCCACCCTGGATCCATGATTAATGCCATAATAGCAATAGTTTAACTTGTATCTTAAACCCGGCGCCGGCGTCAATAACATGCTGAGTTACTTCAAGTGTTGCCTCGGGGTGCATTCCCAGACACACTCCTCATTCTCACCCTTCACTTTCATGCTCACTCTGCACTCACAGGGAGCAACATGCACTCACACCATTCACCCGCTCACTCTGCACTCACAGTGATCACTCTGGACTCACAATGCACTTGCGCTGTTCACCCTGTACCTCATCCTGCACTCACACAAGTACACTACTCATCCTGCACTCATGTGACACTTCACTCACCTGTCCCCCTCACTGCACAATTGGCAATCTCACTCACACAAGCCCATCACTAACCATGCATTGATTCGTCCCACTCTGCACTTACATCTGCACCCAAATTCATATGGTCACCTCACTCACCCTGCAGTCACTCCTCTAACCCTACTCTCACACGGTCACATTGCTCACCGTGCACTCACATGGGCACTCCTGCCACCCACACAGCGCAGAGGGTTAATGTTCCTGCTACAAAGAATGTGTACCATGCAGATCACAGAACTGAGCGTAAGTAAACTATGAGTAGAGCTATAAAAAAATGAAATGTTTGTCAGAATGGTGCTACGGAGAGGTGAGGTGCATTGTTGGTGAGAGGTAGTGAGGGAATTTATGGAGAAGGAGGAAATGGGGGAGGGGGCACCAAAAAGACCGTTGCACCGTGTGCAACCAGTGCTAGGGCCAGCCCTGGCCGGGAGTGTTAGCCCCCAGTGGCTGCTGCTCCGTTATTGCAGGGGAGCGTCGATCCACTTGAACAGTGGAAAGGAAATAAAAAATGAAAATAACTTTAAGTTATTATCATTTAATGTTTCCTTTGCGGGCGGGTAGGTGGGTGTGGCTGCTCTGCTCAGGGAGCAGGGCAGAGGACGAGTGGTTTACCCACTCCCAAGTGTGCAATGACTGTTTGGTCGGACCTCTCGGCCCACCCAAACAGTCATGCGCACTCTCCCCTTCTCCATGCAGGCTGCCTTACAGCCTGCGTGGAGATCATGCCCACCCCTACAACGCCTGGCTGAGCACCGTGTCACGGCGCTCATACAGAAGTCCTGGCGTAGACGCAGAAGCTACCGAGGGGTCAGTGTTGCTGCTGAAGTGACAGGCTGTGGCCTGGGTCGAACCATAAGCTCGTGTCAGGTGGGTAACTCCTGCACGTGCTTGTCCGAGCCTCAGCTTCATCTGGTGATTCCACCAGCCAGGGACATACAGATACAAGCTTGAGATCATTTCAGACTTGGAAAGCCATTTAGAAATTATTTGGAGTTGTGATATATCATCCACCAAAGTGTAATGTGTTGATACATGTTTATTTAAGAATTGATGAGTGAACGAACGAGAATGTTATGCAGTGGCCAGTACTTCTCTGATTGCTTTCAACTATTTGTTGTCGTGACAAACTCCAGCAACAACAATGATATGTTGCGAAAACGCGCAACTGCCAGTTGGCTTCAGAATAAAAAAATAATCCTAGTGCCTATTTCTAAACAACAGTATTTGGAAACTCCGATCAAAAACAGACAGCCCACTATGTGTTTAGAGTTCGGGATCTTTCTTCTCCTGCTCCAGCTGTGGGGTGGCACCGGTAGCCTTTGCGCCAGGGGTTCACTGCCAGATGCATCACAGGGCAATTAGCCGCACATGTTTGTAGGGGTTTAAACCGAGCTGACTCCTGCAGGGCGCTGTAGGGTCATTTGATAGAGGCCGGAAACCGTCAAGCCTAAGAGAAATGAATCGAGCCTCGTAGATTTTGGGTTCCAAGTCATTAAACACGATGTACATTTGACACGCTTATTCTCTCGTGTTTACCGCCAAGGCGTCATCAGTGGAAACGTGGACCGCCCTGACAGGACTCTATGACACGGTGCTTCCTCACTGCCTCCGAGGCAGCCAATGGCCTGCTGTTTAGCTGTAATCTCGTATTAGTCACGCGCACACAAGGAGAAACGAGGAACACAAAGGAACACGCTGGAAAATAAAGTCCATGTATCAAAGTCGCCACAACGCTCCCCAAGGAGCAACCTTCATTCACACCGATAACAAACCTGCACTTTCATTCCCAAAACATAAAGGTGGATTTAAGTAACCCACGAGTCCCAGAAGTACGGTAGTTAGGTATTTACAGGGCACAAGTCCTAAAAAACCTGCACTTTCATTCCCAAAACATAAAGGTGGATTTAAGTAACCCACGAGTCCCAGAAGTACGGTAGTTAGGTATTTACAGGGCACAAGTCCTAAAAAAGCATTGGCATAGCCAATAGGTCTCGCCTTTGGAACCTTATAAGTGTTTAGCCATGCAACAGTTGCATAACTAAATACTTATAAGGTCCCAAAAGCGAGACCTATCGGCTATGCCAAGTGGCCGTGCGGCTGCGAAAGTGAAAGTAATCGCGGTAAAGCGCGGGCGTGCGCCCGCACACATGCACTGTAGCTCTAGGCTGGCCTGGTAGCACTTTTTGGAGCCCTCTCAATAAGTCTCGCCAGACCAGCGCATGCGCTGGGTCAGGCGAGACCTAAAAGCAGAAGTGGGGGGGGGCGCTGACGTCACGACAGGAAGTGACGTCACGAAAGGTGGCTTGCACCATCAGACTCATTGCCTCCCCTCGCTCACCCCTTAGATGCGATTGCATCAGAGAAGCCAGCGTGTGAGCAGTGTTCTGAATGAATTCTGATCTCGCCCCAGAGAGGCCAAAGAGTGAATGTGTGGCTCCATTGGCTCCAGTTATCGAGCTCCCGGTAAAATAAGTGGGGAGACGCCGTCCACCCGCGTGGTACCCTGACTCGAGTCCTGGGTATTTACGTACATTTCTGCCGCATGCCCCGTGTGCAGTGTCTCCGTATGTCAGAGATTGTATATGTGAAGTTAGGACATTTGAGTCATTTTGAATATCTTTAAATCCCGTTATCCATAGAATATGACTTTCCATGGAACCCGTTCCCATTCAGAGGGGACCTGGACTGGCGATGCCGCAGGGCTGCTAGATAAAAGTGAGCAGGACACGTCTGATTTGCATAAGGTGGACCCTGGCTGAGGCGGCACAGAGGGCGAACATGAGGGATGGCATGCGGCCACATTGACTGCCACTTTGACACTTTTGCAAGCATTTCACCCTTTCAGATGCTCACAGGGCGAAGAGTGTGCCTGGACTTGAGCACAATGCTAATTGTGCCATGGAACTCAAGCTGTCCAGCACTGATGACGTCCAACGAAGCTGAAACCGGTGTTTGGTTACTTGTGTCCCCATTCAGAGCGGACCTGGCCTGGTAGTCTAAGCGGGGCAGTTCCTGCTGGAGAGGACCAAGTTGTATTGGCTTAATGTGGCCCTGTCTGGTGTGACAATACGGAAAAAAATACGATGCACTGGACCACGGCAGAGGTGCTGGCAGTGGCTGAGACTTTTACAAAGCATTCCATCCTTCAGCTTTGTGTTTTTTCTTGATATCCTGCTATGAACAGATGATGGTAATAAACTAGTAGCTAGTCTGTCTTCAATCTATGGTTATTACATGTGGCATCCAAGAGGATACAACCTTGCAGGTTTGATTTTTACCAGTAACAGAACATATGTGATCAAAGAGGTACTACATCTGCAGCCAAAGTACTCCTACAGGGGGAAGCAAATGTACTACTTTTGGGAATTCACAAAAGCTTTACCAAGCTCAGGTTTCCAAGCAAGTGATGAGAATGGCATCTTCTCAGTGTGAAATTGTACATAGTGTACACCTTAATCCTGAGGATTTTCTTATTGTTTCTTCTTGGAGAAATATTTTTCCCAGTGAAGTAACTCATTCCTCTAGACTCCAAGGCTAGAGCAGAAGTGTAGCACAAATGAAGCCCCCCCCCTGCAGAATGAGAAGATGGGCTACTTAGTTTTGCATACCCATTGGTCTTAGGCTAAATACCCCACCTCCCCAAAAGGACTGAAGTTTTCTATTCCCGTAGTTGTCTGCAGTAAGTCTGTGAACCCACTGAGCTATTTTACAACGACCGCAGCCACTGTCCTGTAGATTATACCGAAGACTAAGCATTTAGTGCTTGTGAAAAATTGGGTTGTTGGTTGGGGGTCGGGGTGAGCCCTTCTTAAGTAACTGCCATATTCCTTCTTAAGGTGAACCACAAACGTTGCTCTTGGGGAACAGGAACCCACTCCAGTAGAGGCCAAATAGGGCTCCGGCAGGTCCAGTTGCAGGTCTAGTGCAGCAGGTCAGCTGGGCAGTTGCAGAGAGACCTCTGGAGGTTGTTGTATCCCTGTAGCTCAGAACAGGAAGCCAGTTAACTCTCCCTTGGAGTCACTCAGGTAGCCTGGGGTGGAAGATGCAGGTCCAGTCTTCCTTCTCAGACAGCAGGGCAGATCTCAAGCAGCAGAGCAGTCCTTCCTCTGTAGTATCCACGGGTCCAGGAGTGTACTCAAGAGTGGGTCTGAGGGTTCTATTTTTATACCTGATGCCCCCTTTGAAGGGGGGAGCTTCTGGAGTTTTTCCCTTACAGAAGCGCCTACCATTTCCTGGCTCCCTGTATATCTGTAGGCACAATAGGCTAGTTTGAAGCCCTCTGTGTGTGTACTGGGCCAGTGCCTTTGAAGTATAAGTGTTGTAGGTGACAGCTACATCCCCCCTCCCATCAAGACAAGATGGCTCATCCTGCCAACATCCAGACCCTGTATTGTGTGGCTGTCTTCAAGGGTTATACAAAGGCCAACTGCCAAGTACCCCATGTCATGTGACTCAGGAAACAGGCTGCAGGCACCAAATAGTTAGGACAAGAAAATGCCAACTTTATAAAGTGGCATTTCAAGAATTGTAACTTGAAATCCGACTTTATTATTAAACAGGGTTTTAAATTACAATTCCTCAGACACCAAACATGATATTCTCAAAAACTTTATTACTTATTTAATGTAATAAGGTAACCCAATGTTACCCTATTGAAGAGCTAAGCCTCACAGTGTGAAAAACAAATTTAGGAGTTTTTCGCTACCAGGACATGTAAAATTTAAAAGGACATCTCCACATTTCTAAATACACTGCACCCTGCCACAAGGGCTGTTTAAAGCTTATCGGAAAGGTGACTTATTTGTATTATAAAGGGAGTTTTAGGCTTGGCAAAAGGTTTATTTTGCCAAGACAGATTGGCAGCTTAAAACTGCATACAGGCTGCAATGGCTGACCAGAGAAATGTTTAAACAGGCTACTTAAGTGGGTGGCACAATAAGTGCTGCAGGCTCACTAGTAGCATTTAATTTACAAACCCGTGGTACCTGTAGTACCACTTTACTTGGGACTTAAAAGTAAACTAAGTAGACCAATTAGGTGTAAGCTAATTATGCCAAGTTTAAATGAGAGTGCACAAGCACTTTAGCACTGGTTAGCTCTGGTAAAGTGTGCAGAGTCCTAAAACGAACAAAAACGGGGTCTGAAAACAGGAGTGGTAAAGGCAAAAAGTTTTAGGGTGACCCTGCAGAGAGGGCCAGGTCCAACAGTGCTTGCTTATTTTTCTGCAGTTTTTATTGCTTTCTTCCCTCGATCCTTTTATCTCTTTTCCATTGGTTGTTTCCTACATTCCCTTTTCATTTGTTTCCTCTCACTCTATTGCTTTATGTTCTACTTCTCCAACTCGGTTCCCTTCCTCCAACATTCTGTTTCTCCTTTGATATCTCAGTCTTTATGTCTTCCTTCTCTTTGTGTTTTCGGTTACCTTTGGCTTCATATATCACATCCAGAAGAAAGAGGCGAGTATCCCAAAATATGGCTGCTAAAATGTGCAGGCTAGTGTCAGTGAAATTATTTTGAACAGCAGCATAAATAACAAACTACAAAGCATTCTATATTTGGCCCCCATGAATATTGTGGCATTTGAGTAGTATAGCTGGCTGCAGATAAGCTGCCCCACCACATATAGACATAATATTAGTTTCGAGGCATTTTGAGGCACTGTTTGCCCAGCATCAGTGGGCAACATCAGAAGCGGATAGAGGATTGCTACTCTACTATCAATCCACCCTTCAGCAGTATATGGACCAAGTCAGATGCTCAAATTCTGCATCGCAACAGAGTAGTTTGCCCCACACCAGCATTGCTTCGTCCATGTCCGACATGGAGGGCACTCAATAAAGCACAAAGCAATTGCAACAATAGATATTCCCATTTAACATATTTACATCTCATTCAGAAAGGAGGTATGAGTGCCAGCAGGGGATGAAAGGGTCCCCTTCCCTTATCTGTCTGCCCTGCTCTTTCAGGGCTGGACTGCGAAATCAAAAGCAGCCACCCGGGCAAAAATGCCCAAACCAGCCCTGCTTTCTTTGTCTCCTCGTGCTTTCCCACTCAATCTATCTATTCTCCTTCACTCCTTCTGTCCTCTACCTCTTGTCTCTCTTTAATCACTTTATCTCTACCTTTCCCTCCCTCTCTCGAAGCCTCCCCATGCCTGCTGCAATTAATCTAGGGCAGCGGTTCTTAACATTTTGACTTCTCTGGACCCCCACCTAATCATTATCTGGACCTAGGGACCACCAATAAACATTATTGGAATTTGCCAAACGCCAACTGAGTCATTATTTGAATCAGGGGCTCCTGCCTAAACAATTTCGATAATTTGAAACATGAAATGATGCACAAAAATAAGGAAACAAGCATCATCAAACAAATACACAAATTACAAAATACTTTAATTCACAAACAAAAATTTAAAAAAAAATCTAAATTATAATCGGAAAGATAGAGCTTCTCTAATTCAATTGAGGCTCCTCATTGTCCAGAGTATATTCTGTTTGATGTACTTGCCCTGCTCCTACGAATTAATAGAAAGATACCAATTTAACTTTTAGCTTCCAATTTAAAGGCAGGGCAAGGTTGATTTGCATATGGCTGGGCAAACTGAGGTGGGATGGTGGACAAAATAGTGATGGGTTGGAATGCTAGCCTGAGTGATTGCCAGTGCTTACACAAATTTCATGCATTCCTCCCGTCACCTTATGTTTGTTTCTTGTATGCCCAGAGGTGGGTCCTGTGCTCATTGCGCCACTGTAACTAAATTATACCTGACTGAAGAGCCCTAATCAGGGTGACACTGCTTTTGGGTTGCTTCTGTTCTAGCTAGGGAGGACCTGGTCTCGCAGTTCGGGCTGGGCTGTTCCTATTGGAGCAGGGTCAAGGCTGGTTTGCTTATGACAGGGTCCAAACAGAGTTGGCATGGTGGGGAAAAGAACAATGGGTTGGAATGCGATTGCCAGTGTTTAGATAAATTGCAAGCATTCTCTTCACCTTTCGTGTTTCATAGGACAGTTATATGACAGAATATCGGGAAAAACAATATCGATACACCAGAAAATTTTGTTAAAAATAATGTCTACAAGAATATTGAGTTTACATACTTTGTATGATAACTACCAAAATATTGCAAGAAATTGAGTAAAAAACATAATGGAACAGAATATTGATAAAAAGGTAAGTATATATAAAAATTCAATATTTATACTATAGTATACAATGTAAAATATTATCATACTTAATAATACAATAATTAAGAAATAGTTTTAGCATGTAAATTTTATATATATATATATATATATAAATTCACTGAAAAAACCATAGGTTTCAGGGCCGTTATAGTTAGCTGGACTTTTCACTCGTACACTACCATAGAAATTCCCCCGTTATAGTTAGTTCAGCTAACTATAACTCGCGCGCCCGCAATGCACTGCTGATGACGTCACATATTACATCACTCATGACATGGTCAGTGACATCACTCATGACATCACTGATGACATCTCAAATGACATCACTGATGACAGTATCCAGTGAATGTGTGTTTCTCTGAAAATTACATATGTTTTATATATGTATATCTCAAGGTCGATGGAAGAATAAATGGGTATATAAGTGTCTAAATGGATGATTTGTTTTTGAAAAATTGATTGTATAACTGACTGATTAAGTGTATCTTAGTGAATACATGGCTTAGTGAGTAATGTTTAAATATGTAAATATCTGTATCAGTCTCTCACTTTGTGTATAAGTGGCTGCATGGGTTGGTGAGTAGCTACATGAATGTCTATATAGGTTATTAGTTGGTTTTTTGAGTATCAGTATAAGTGTCTGATGTCTGTATGGTTCGGTGGGGGGTATTACGTAGTGCATAGGTGCATGAATGAGTGACTCACTGTTTGTATGTGTTGAAGACAGCATGTGTGCAGGACTGTATGGGTGGATGAGTGTGTGCATGGGTGTGTTAGTGAGTGAATGACTGTCTCAATAGTGTCTCTATGAGTAACTACATATGTTTCAAACTAGTATATGTGACTATTGGTGTATGTAAGTGAGTATATGTGAGAGTGAGAGATTGAAAGAGTTCCTGTATGAATAAGTATGTGTTTCTATAAGTGATTGTTAAAAAGACTAAGTATGTGTAAGTTTCTGTAGAAGTAAGTGTGGTGGTGTGTGTATAACTGTATATGCAGGTAAACAGATGTTTGATTCTTTATTAGCATGAGTGACTATATGTGTGAGTAACTTTATGAATGAGTGGTGTTGTGTAACAGGATGTATAGGTGTATGAGTACATATGATGAGTGAGTACATGTATGAGTGACTGTATAGGACTGTTGGTGAATGAGTGGATGTGGATGTGGATCTTACAGTTACTGAATAGGTTGTTGTAACTGGTATTGTATGTCCATTGTTTTGAAAATTTTAATTTCTATTTTTGAATGTGTGTATCAAAGGTTATATTAGGGGGAGAGGAGGTATGCCACTCTATCACAAGGATGATGTCATCAGTGATGTCATGAGTGATGTCATGAGTGATGTCACTGACCATGTCATGAGTGATGTAATATGTGACGTCATCAGCAGTGCATTGCGGGCGCGCGAGTTATAGTTAGCTGAACTAACTATAACGGGGGAATTTCTATGGTTTTGTACGAGTGAAAAGTCCAGCTAACTATAACGCCCCTGAAACCTATGGTTTTTTCAGTGAATTTCTAAGGTTTTTTAAATGCTAATTCCTAGCTATAACGTGCCTGAAACCTATGTTTTTTTCAGTGAATTTCAAAGGTTTTTTAAATGCTAATTTCTAGCTATGCCTACAGAGATAGGACATGTGAAGAAAGAAGGAAAAACGCACAGAAAGAAAAAAAAGAAATGCAGAAAGAAGCAACAGAAGTCCTCAAAGACGAAGAAAAGTGCAGGAAGAAGTATAACGTGCAGAAAGAACAAACAGAAGAGCAGAAATAAGCCTTGTTGCAAAATCATCCTGTACCCTCAACTTTTTCAGACAGATACTGGTGGTAACTGAGTCTGACTAACCAGTCCTAGAGCCAGTGCTATGTTAAAAGACACTCAGAATACAGTGAAAACACCTACATACACTAGGGCACACTATGTGTTGGGGTTAGGGGTGGGCGGAATTTGCGTAGTCGCGTTACGCAAATCTCCGCGAACACGCAGAAATTCCGCGAACACGCGGAAATGCTTGTTCGCGATGCTTTTTACCTGTTCGCGACCGCTGTTTGCGTGCTCGGGGGGAAAGATCTCACGAACACACATTTTGAGATCGCGAACAAGCAAAAATTCCGCGAAACCGCGGAAAGCAGAATTTTTGGCAATTTCGCTTTCTCCGCGGAACGCAAAATTACCTAAATTCCGCAAATTCCGCGAGCGGAACGGAATTCACCGCCCAGGCCTAGTTGGGGTCCCCCTGTGATTAGCATGACCTCCTCTGTAAGCCCCTAGTATATAATAGGGCAGGGGATTAAAACGACCTCTTAAAACGCACCACAGGGCGTGTTTGAACACGTCACCTCATGCCCGTCCCCTCCCTTCCCCACTGTGTACACACGCCCTGTAGCCGTTTTAAATTGGGAGATTAAGTCCCCTTGAATCCTGAGGGTCCCTAGGGTCCAACTAAACCACTAGGTACCTCCAGTAAGCGCCACAGAGCTGCGTTGCAGAGAGGTGTAAAAAGTGGCACGGCCTGCACCACCTCTCTGCAACGCAGAGCAGTGGTGCTTACTGGAAGCACCTGGTGGGCTAGTTGGACCCCAGGGTCCCTCAGGATTGAAAGGGAATTATTTCCCCAACTTAAAAACGTGCCACAGGGCCTGTGGGCGTTCTGAGTTGAGAGATTAAGTCCCCTTGAATCCTAAGGGTCCCTAGGGTCAAACTAGCCCACTAGGTACCTCCAGTAACCGCCACAGAGCTGCGTTGCATGGAGGTGTAAAAAGGGGCATGGCCTCAGAACACCTGTCTGCAACGCAGCTCCCTGGCGCATATTGGAGATACCTGTTGGGCTAGTTGGCCCTCAGGGACCCTCAGTATTGAAGGGGAATTAATTCCTCGACTTACAACTGGCCAGGGGGTGCGTTTGCAGAGTGCTGCAAGGAGGGGGCGTGGCCTCCGGCGCGATGCCGGTCTTTTGTTTATTTATTTATTTTTAAGAAGGAGGGCTGTGTGGCCCCCTTTCTTTTTTTAATTTATTAGCCCTGGGGACCCCATCCCCCAGGGCCTGCACCCTATATTTTGTTGTTAAAAAAAATTAATTTGGCCCTCCCAAGGCCTTAATCGGCCCCGGGGACCCCAACCCCCAGGTCATGGTCTTTTTTTAATTTTTTTATTCTTTAGGAGGGGGGCTGTGTTGCCCCCCTCCTCGGGCCACTTATGGCCCCGGGGACCCCATCCCCCGGGGCCGGCCTTTGTTTTTTATTTTAAAAAAATATATATATATTTATAGAAACACCTAGGACATGCTGGACAAACCGTATGTACCTATCACCATGACGATTTGCGTGATATTCATTAAAAGGCGACTATGCATACAATGAATCCACGTAGAATGTATTCACACCGCTAGTGAAGCTCTGACATGTCTGACACCCTACCGTGCCTAATCCCGGCGCCCCCGCTGGTGGGAACTCTCCAAGTAGACACCCTTGTCGTTTATTTATACAAACATGGGTAGCTATTGACGGGCACATTTAATACACATGCACACCAAGCCATTCAAAGGGGATTCGACAAAAATTCGACCAAACTATGCAAGAAACCCCCTCACGGTTAATAAAACACACATCCACCGCCGGATGTGTAATACTTTTTATTTTACTCTCTGGAAAGGAGACAAACCTCACTTGAGAGTCACAGCGTGCTCCTGGCTGAGCCCAATGCTGTGGTACACCCACCAGTGCCCGCCGAGTGCCACACACCTCTGTGTTGTATTCCACCAGCTAGTGCGTATGCTATGACACTCTCTAGCCCATGTGCACTGTAACACCACCCCGTGAATATGTCATGCCACACTTGCCTTCGCACGGGTTATATTGCCCCATCTAACGTGCCTTCCTCGATGCCTATGTTATAAAGCACAGCACTATGCCATACATATTACAATCTGGGATCCATATCTTTGTCACAGTGCATATGCAATGTTACACTACCCAGCACATATTTTATATTACAACTTTAGAGACTACTTAGGTTACACAACACTGCCCTGTGCATATTACACTCCAAGGCGCATATCACATAGCCAGCGCTAGTGCCTGTGCTATCTCGCGCTCTCCAATGAATCTGTCATTGCGCAAAATGTATTGCATATTATATTTCACGCCCCTTTTCATCTTATATCACACTTTTTGGTGCATAGTTTATACCATATACTATATCTAGTTTTCATTTTCAATCGTGCTCTCAGGACTATGTTCTATATAACACTGCGTCCACCTACCCTTTTCACAGGCATTACATTTTGCGATGGGGGGTGGAGGGTCAGGGGATGTTTCTGCCAAGTGAGCCTGGAGTCACAGTCCCAAACATCCTCTTCTTCCTGAATAAAAGTGAGATTATGCTGCATACTTGTTCATATTTGAAGTAGTTCGCACAGACACACATTTTAAAAACAATAAAGTTCCTAATACCCACCTTCTATGAACAGTTAGCTTGCTGCCCCATCCACCTCCTCCCTATCCTCTGTTGTCTGAATCCATGGACTAGCCTCCTCCCTCCTGCCATGCATGGTCTGATGTGCTGCCACTGCCCTGCATTTAGCATGATGTACCAGTCCACTCATCCTGCCCTCCATTGCCCAATTCTATGGCCCATCATTGACCTCCTGCTTAGCCTCTGTGCTTTGCTTGCTGCCCCTATTCTCCTTCCCCCGCCCTCCGATGTCTTTGTGCATGCCCCTGCTCCATCCTTTTTGACCACCATGTTCCATGGACCTGCCACTCCTATCTACTCTGAGTGTTCTGTTGAGCTGCCACTCCCCTACCACCTGCCTAGCATTGTCAGATGACTGTAACCTGTCCCTGCCACCTCCACTCTGCCTGTCCACATGCCATTCCCCTATCCCCTTCCTCCTGTCCTCCATGGTCCATTTTACTGCCACACCCTTCTGCCCTCCCTGGTCTGTTGTGCTGCAACTGCTCCTCCTGCCTGCCCCGCGCGGTCTGTTGTGAGGCCCCTTCCCCTGAACTCTCTTGTCTGTGCCCAGGTCCTGACCCTCCCTTCTATCCTCCATGGTCCTTTGTGCATGCCCCTGCACCCTCCTTCTTGCCCATCATAGCCCTTGTGCTGCCACTAACCCTCCCGCTTGCCATGCATGGTCTTCTGTGCTGCCATGGCCCCTCCCACCTTCCCTGTGTGGTCAGCTAGCTGCTCCTGACCCCCTCCCACCTTCCCTCCATGGTCTGTGTGTATGCCATCATAGTCTCACTCTTGCTCTCCATGGTGTGTCTTGTTTCTAGTGCCCATCCTGCCTGACCTCCATGGTCATCTTCCTGCTCCTGCCCTGCCCCCTTGCCCCCAGCCCTCTGTTTCCATGTGCAGACCCCTATTCCCTCCCTCCTGGCTTGTCGGTTCCATTGTAATGCCCCTGATCCGTCCCTCCTGCCCTTTATGGTCTGTTATGCTGCAGCTTTCTCTCCTGTCTGTCCATTATGGTCAGCTAGATACCATTGCCTCTTTCCCCTCTGTTGTCTGTTGTCCATGTGCATGGTCCAGTCCCCTCCCTATTGCTTTCTATGGATTGTTGTGCTGCACTCCCGTCCCGCATGCCCTGTGTGGAGTATTGTGCTGCTGCATACCCTGATGCCTGCCCTGTAGGGTCAGTTTGGTGCACCTCTCAATGTCCCTCCTGTCCTCTGTTATCCGAGTCCATGTCCCTACCCCAATTCCTCCTGCCTACCATGATCCAATGTACCATACGTGCGCCCATTTTGAACTTGGTAAGAGGGAGATTTTGAAATAAAACTGGGGTATTGATTTTCCCCTTTGAGCTACATTGAAAAAGAGAAGATTGTAGACAGGAAACAGATCAAGTAAAGCCCATTTGAGCTTAAAAACATTGGACGTTTCCAGGCTGAAACGGGTCTGTTGGCATGTATGGTTGTATGACCACTGCCTCTTCCTTCTGCCCACAATGGTCTATTATATTGCCACAGCCTCTCTTGCCAGTCCTGTATTGTTGGTTGGTTGCCCCTGCCCCCCTTTCCACTGCCCTCCATAGTCTGTTGTGCTGCCACTGCCCTTCCTGCCTGCCTAGTGTGGTCAAATTGTTGCCTCTGCACTCTCCTACCTGCCTTCAATTGTCAGAGTCCGTGCCCCTGGCCTCTGCCTCTCAACAGTATCCCAATGAACAACTAGATTGCTAACATTCTATATTTATTACAAAAGTGTGGAATGCCTGACGTCATCTTGATGTAATCAAAACTGTAATGCCTAGAGCATTTCCTTTAGAAATTACATAAATGAGAGGGTCTTATTTGCATCAAAATTATGGTTAGTGCTCTAAAAAACTAAAATGAGGACATATTTTATGAGTTTTCAAATAGCGACAAAGAACTTTTAAATTATTTGTAATCTTAGTTTTTTTATCCAGTTGACCACTTGATTAAATGTTGCATCCAAGGGGAGAGGGTGTGGTGTTACTTCCAGAGCTGCAGACTTTGCAACTGGGTAACCAGGTTGGAGTTTCTGCTTCTGCTCAACATTCTGTGATTCTGGTCAAATCACTTAATCTCCCCATGTCTACAACCAAAATGAATTTGATCTTGTGTGATGTAACCAATGTTCATGTAAAGCACTCCAATACCTGACAAGTCTGCACTATATAAAATACACAAATAATAAGTGTTTTGCACACTTCTGTCATTGGGCTACATTAGGGCTACATCTGGGTGATATTTGGGCTACATTTGGGCTCTTTTGTCTCTGGTGGCCATTTTAGGAGATTTATTTGTTATGAAGTTTCCTAATTTCCTCATTTACTGCAGTCTCCTCAGTAGGAAATGCTTTCAGTTTTTTACTTTGATTCCATCAAGAAGGTATTCAGATATGTCACACATTTGCCATAAATTCTGAATGTTAGCACTCAAGTTGCTCATTAGATCACTGTAGTAAAGCTACTGCTCACCACGGAAGTCTGCTGCTAGTATTAGGAGTGCATGTTTCAGTCTGCATATCAGAATTTTTTAATGAAATAGAAGAGGATTTGAGAAGTCACTCAAAATGTTCCCTAATTTTTCTTTCTTCAGCACTAATCATAATTTCTATGGCAAAATGAACCCCCTCATTGTGTTCCTTTTTAAATTAAATGTTTTAAGTGTTACCAGTTTATTCCAATCAAGATGGCTTCAGGTGTGCCATACCTTTGTCATAAGTAAGACAGTAAGCGCTCTAGTTGTTCTTAAGAACACTCTGGGACATTCTGTCATTGGGCTATACTTGGGCTACATCTGGGTGATATTTGGGCTACATTTGGGCTCTTTTGTCTCTGGTGGCCATCTTGGGAGATTTATTTGTTATGAAGTTTCCTAATTTCCTCATTTACTGCAGTCTCCTCAGTAGGAAATACTTTCAGTTTTTTACTTTGATTCCATCAAGAAGGCATTCAGATGTGTCACACATTTTCCATATATTCTGAATGTTAGCACTCTAGTTGCTCATTAGATCACTGTAGTAAAGCTACTGCTCACCAGGCAAGTCTGCTGCTGGTATTCAAAATGCATGTTTCAGTCTGCATGTCAGAATGTTTTTATGAAATAAAAGAGGATTTCAGAAGTCAAAATGTGCCCGAGTTTTTCTTTCTGCTGCACTAATCATAATTTATATGGCAAAATGAACCCCCTCATTTTGTTCCTTTGTAAATTAAATGTTTTAAGTGTTACCACTTTATTCCAATCAAGATGGCTTCAGGTGTGCCATATTTTTGTCATAAGTAAGACTGTTAGCGCTCTAGTTGTTCTTTAGAGCACTCTGGGAAGCTGCAGTAGAACACAAAGGAATCAACTGACAGTCTCTGCCCTTGTTGGATGTACATGTTTTACTGAGAATGTCAGACTTCATTCTTACATGACTGAGAAAGATAATGTGAATTTACAGAAAATATGCTCTCAGTTTAGCTTATAGATCACCTTCCAAACCTCTGCAGGGGTGTGGAATTTTCCAAATAATCTAGTTGTCCAAAGGACAAAATGCTACTGAGATCTACATGTCCTGTAAAATCCACTTGTCCCACCTACCCCCGTTCCACATCAAACCTAAGGGCTCCGGCTGACAGAGAAACATTAATATATTTTTGCTTTATTAAAATCAGTAAACCATTGAATGCTGTGCAATAATAATGCTAAAGGAAAACTTGTCAAGCGATATTATCGCGTCCCTGCCCCCCTGCGCCCCCTCCCCTTAACCCTGACGGCAATTCTTTTATTTCTATTTCCCTTTTTTTCCATTTGGCTGTGTATTTATTCCCACAAAATACGTACATTTCAAACCATACGTAATGTACTAATTTACTGTCACCCTTGGCTGCGTATTTATTCCCACAAAATACGTACATTTCAAACCATACGTAATGTACTAATTTACCGTCACCCTTGTAAAAACGTATGGGTGGGATATAAAAGGTGTCAGCCAGCGTGCCTCCTGCCATTTCCCCCTCACTTTTGCAGCTGACCAGACGTGAGCCCTACGTTCCTTGCGAATCGGTAAGTTGTATCGAAAAAGAAACAGCAAAGTTGGGAGCTTCCTTTAATAATAAGAATCGTTTTTTCGCCAAATGTACCCTCTTTGCAACATTAATCAATGGTGTAATGTATATTTGTCAATGTGTTTACGCAGTTATGGGCTGAAATTTAATAGCTCACTATTCTATATTAGGATTTTAAGTTATAAATTGCAAGTCACCAACGGATGTCTCTTTTGAAAGCATTAATCTGCAGATCTATTCCCATCCTCTGCACTCTGTAATCGACTTCGTACATGTTCTTTGCAGCAGGCATATTAACCCTCTGCACTAACTTCACCGAGGTCACAACCTCAACTATACAAAACATGGATCTTTTCGCCAAATGTACCCTCTTGCAACATTAATCAATTTTGTAATGTATATTTGTCGGTGTGTTTATGCAGTTCTGGGCTGAAAGTTAATAGCTCACTATTCTATATTAGGAC
This sequence comes from Triturus cristatus, assembly GCF_964204655.1. Lineage (NCBI taxonomy): Eukaryota > Metazoa > Chordata > Amphibia > Caudata > Salamandridae > Triturus > Triturus cristatus. The sequence goes on from NC_140587.1 coordinate 425,405,788, forward strand.
TTTAAGTTATAAATTGCAAGTCACCAACGGATGTCTCTTTTGAAAGAATTAATCTGCAGATCTGTTTCCATCCTATGCACTCTATAATCGACTTCGTACATGTTCTTTGCAGCAGGCATATTAACCCTCTGCACTAACTTCACCGAGGTCACAACCTCAACTATACAAAACACGGATCTCTTTCCAGGATGGTAATTCATCACACAAGTTTCCTACACATTTCTGTGAGGCCTGGTAATTGCCGGCGGAAAGAAACGCTGCAGCAGGTGGTTCGAATGCTTTTAGTGCTGGCTGCGCCGTGTGCGACAATGTTTTTTTGCCCATAAGCCAAAGGAGTGAAAGTGTAGGAGTCACATGTCGCCCATACTGGTAGGCAGTAGTTTAAGAGTGCTTGGTGTGGAGAAGCACAAACGCAGAGTCGAAAAAGAAACAGCAAAGTTGGGAGCTTCCTTTAATAATAAGAATCGTTTTTTCGCCAAATGTACCCTCTTTGCAACATTATTCAATTTTGTAATGTATATTTGTCGGTGTGTTTACGCAGTTCTGGGCTGAAAGTTAATAGCTCACTATTCTATATTAGGACTTTAAGTTATAAATTGCAAGTCACCAACGGATGTCTCTTTTGAAAGCATTAATCTGCAGATCTGTTTCCATCCTATGCACTCTGTAATCGACTTCGTACATGTTCTTTGCAGCAGGCATATTAACCCTCTGCACTAACTTCACAGAGGTCACAACCTCAACTATACAAAACACGGATCTCTTTCCAGGATGGTAATTCATCACACGAGTTTTCTACACATTTCTGTGAGGCCTGGTAATTGCCGGCGGAAATAAACGCTGCAGCAGGTGCTTTGAAAGCTTTTAGTGCTGGCTGCGCCGTGTGCGACAATGTTTTTTTGCCCATAAGCCAAAGGAGTGAAAGTGTAGGAGTCACATGTCGCCCATACTGGTAGGCAGTAGTTTAAGAGTGCTTGGTGTGGAGAAGCAAAAACGCAGAGTCGAAAAAGAAACAGCAAAGTTGGGAGCTTCCTTTAATAATAAGAATCGGTTTTTTCGCCAAATGTACCCTCTTTGCAACATTAATCAATTTTGTAATGTATATTTGTCGGTGTGTTTATGCAGTTCTGGGATGAAAGTTAATAGTTCACTATTCTATATTAGGACTTTAAGTTATAAATTTTAAGTCACCAACGGATGTCTCTTTTGAAAGCATTAATCTGCAGATCTGTTTCCATCTGCGGTATGAAGGCTCCGGACCCGCGATGTTAAACCCGCGTTGCGATGGCAGCGCGTGAATCTGAATTCGTTGTAATGGGTGTTTCCCCCATGAAGCGGTGGTAGCGCAGCGCGCCTGCTTGCGATACGCTTTTTTGACGTCCTCATCTGAGGCGCCGAGGCGGGCCAGGCCTAGGCTTTTGTACTAATTAATCTACCCACGCACGGTTGCTAAAAATATAAATAAAAGAAAATCGCAGCACCTTCGTCACAATATCACACAATTCAAGCGAGCAAAACTGCTCATTTTACCTCAATGCTTATTGCAAGCCTCGTGGCGGCCACGGACTACTGCTTGCAGAGGCTGAGTGACGTTTCACTCCCCCAGCCAATCACTGGCTAGAGCCCAGTCATGGGCTGCTAGCCAATCAGATGCCGCCAAAGGCTCTCTGCAAGCTTCGGATTGGCTGTGAGCCCCAGAGTGCCCACAGCCTGTTGTTTTAACGTGATTAAGACGTGATTAATGTCTACATGTCCTTCGGACATAAATAGACAATAAATCTTCTTGCCCGTCAATATAAACAACATGGTTCGGGCGTCGGGCGATATGATTCCCCCACCCCTGCCTCTGTGGGAAAAGTATGAGAAAATAGTTTTCTCTCAAACATGGTTCGTGATATCACAGCAGAAGGCCTTTTCACATGGTAAAATCACCTTAGAACACACCACAATTCCTAAAATGAGTATGGTACCATCAACAAATGATTTATAACGTAACTAAAGTCTTAAAACCTTCTATTAACTGCAATGCTTTTTAATGAGGTGCTATCATGTATATTGGTCCCAAGATGGCTGCCAACACTTCTTGGATGAAGTACTGACAGCCAATCAGATCCCACGATGAGATGTGTGGTTAGGCTCCGCCCAGATATGTATGTGATTTTACTTTTGATTTTCTCAGGAACTACTGAACAGATTGACACCATATATGCAAAAGGCACATGCCTGACCTGAGGACTACCTCTTTGCCAAATTTCAAGTAATTCTGTTCAGCCGTTCGGGCTGTACCTTGGACTAAAGGTCCCTATGGAAAATTGCATGGGGAAAACTCGTTTTGGGACCCCCTTTTTCTCTCAGCCCCCGCTTGACGAATCCCCCCGAGACTTTCAGGGTAGGAGCGGAGCGCCCCACCTATTTTGAAAATTTCGCGAGGATTCGTCAACTGGCGCCAAAGTTATTCCAAATAGAATGTTGCGGATTTTCTATGGAAACACGGTCCTAACTATAACTATCTACTGCCCACGTTACGCTAGATGGGCCATGTACGCACGATGCGCTTCGCGCACCGTGCGCACATGGAGGACATATGATGCACTTCGTTTTGAAAGGTAATATTTTAATTTTTCACACCTCTTATAAGCCATGCGCAAATGGTGCCCTTCGGGCACCATTTGCACACGGGGTGGGGAGAGTGTGGATAAATTTTTTTTTTTATTATTATTTTACCGTACGCGTACGGTAAGCGTAATCGGCGAAATTACCGAAAAAATAAAAATTCCGTTTTTGGCCTTGGGGGATCTTTGGGGACTCCCTCAACATGGCTAGGTGTTTTGGAGCTGTCCAAACAGCCCCTTTACATGTTTTTGTGCTTTGTATTTTAATCCACACTCTCAGTGCGAGAGAGAAAATGGCGGCCGCCGCTTCCTGGTTTCGGCCGATTCGAATGTTTACTAAGATCTAAGAGCCAATCAGAATCGCGCTCGCGCACGCCACCGTACGCGTACGGTAAGCGTACCGTAAGCGCACCGTAAGCTGGCTCAGATATATATATTGATTTAAAGGCTATTTTCTCAGAATCTACTGAACAGATTTACACCAAACCTACAAAAGGCACTTCCTTGACCTGAGGACTACCTCTCTGCCAAATTTCTAGTAATTCTGTTCAGCCGTTCGGGCTGTAGCTGTGTCTAAAGGTCCTATGGAAAAAATGCATGGGAAAAACGCGTTTTGGGACCCCCTTTTATCTCAGCCCCCGCTTGACGAATCCCCCCGAGACTTTCAGGGTAGGAGCGTAGCGTAGCGCCCTACCTATTTTGAAAAATTCGCGAGGATTCGTCGACCGGCGCCAAAGTTATTCAAAATAGAATGTTGCGGATTTCCTATGGAAACGTGGTCCTAACTATAACTACCTACTGGCGACCGCCAGTAGGTAATATATATATATATATATATATATATATATATATATATATATATATATATATATATATATATATATTACCTACTGGCGGTCGCCAGTAGGTAGTTATAGTTAGGAACCTGTTTCCATAGGAAAACCGCAACATTCTATTTGGAATAACTTTGGCGCCGGTCGACGAATCCTCGCGAAATTTTCAAAACTAATGGGGCGCTACGCTCCGCTCCTACCCTGAAAGTCTCGGGGGGATTCGTCAAGCGGGGGCTGAGATAAAAGGGGGTCCCAAAACGCGTTTTTCCCATGCATTTTTCCATAGGACCTTTAGTCGAAGGTACAGCCCGAACGGCTGAACAGAATTACTTGAAATTTGGCAGAGAGGTAGTCCTCAGGTCAAGGAAGTGCCTTTTGTAGGTTTGATGTAAATCTGTTCAGTAGATTCTGAGAAAATAGCCTTTAAATCAATATATATATCTGAGCCAGCTTACGGTGCGCTTACGGTGCGCTTACCGTACGCGTCCGGTGACGTGCGCGAGCGCGATTCTGATTGGCTGTTAGATCTTAGTAAACATTCGAATCGGTCGAAACCAGGAAGCGGCGGCCGCCATTTTCTCTCTCGCAGTCTGAGAGGGGGTTAATAAACAAAGTCCAAAAATATGTAAAGGGGCTGTTTAGACAGCTCCTAAGCACCTAGCCATGCCGAGGGAGTCCTCCAAGATCCCCCAAGGGCAAAAACGGAATTTTAATTTTTTTGATAATTTCGCCGATTACGCTTACCGTACGCGTACGGTAAAAATTAATAAAAAAAAAAAAAATTATCCATACTATCTCCACCCCATGTGCAAATGGTGCCCCAAGGGCACCATTTGTGCATGGCATATCACAGCAATAAAAAAATGAAATATTACCTTTCACAACGAAGCGCATGGCCCATCTAGCGTAACGTGGGCACGCGGTGTGCGTAGCGCACCGCGTGCCCACCGTGCGTGCACGGCACTAACTGCGTAAAGTGGGCGCGCGGTGCGCGAAGCGCACCGCGTGCTCACTGTGCGCGCACGGAACGAACTGCGTTAAGTGGGTGCGCACGCCACGAATGGCGTAAAGTAACTTAGCATTTAAAAAACCGTACAAATTCACTGAAAAAACCATAGGTTTCACACACGTTATAGTTAGGAATTAGCATTTAAAAAACCTTGCAAATTCAGTGAAAAAACCATAGGTTTCACACATGTTATAGTTAGCTGGAAATTTTACTGATAAAAAACCAATGAAATTCCCCATTATAGTTAGTGCAGGCAACTATAACTCACGCGACCGCAATCTTCTGCTGCTGCTAATACTGTATTTAGACACTTATTTGCCCATGTCTTCTTCCATTAAATTTTAGCTATACATATATTACAAATATTTTTTTTTCATAAAGACACATATGTCATCAGCAGAGGATTGCGGTCGCGTGAGTTATAGTTGCCTGCACTAACTATAACGGGGAATTTCAGTGGTTTTTTATCAGTAAAATTTCCAGCTAACTATAACATGTGTGAAACCTATGGTTTTTTCACTGAATATATATATATATATATATATATATCAGAGACATGGGTACTATAATGATAAGTGACCCCTTATAGTTCGGCATTTGAACATTAGCTGTTTCTATACAATCCAATGATATACCAACAATTGCACGCTGGGGCAGGACCAAAACACTATTGAATGTGTCCTTATATCCAATTAAGGACGTAATCATTGTATATTTGCACAATCCAATGCTGCTATCTGTTTAGTTGCATTTTGCACAGCGTTCATTGGCTTTCCCCTTCGCCGTTTTAATCCCTTTGCGTATATATCCTATGAGATTTTAACTCATTAGTGTACATACAAATGTTGTTTTTAAGGTAGAAGCTGTAATCGCATATTTATATATATATATTTATATATTTTTTATATGTATTTTATGTGTATGCTCCTTTTAACATCTATGTTTCTTTACAGATATTTATGTAATTGAGTTATTGTCATTGGCCATTTTATAAAACATGTCCAGTGTTTCAATTTTGCATTATGCATCTATAACAACAGAATTGTGATTGGTATCTTCCAGTGTGTCTTCTATGTCTACTCGCCTTCACAGGCATGTGATACTGCACTAGCACTTTAAATAGTGGACTTCCTTTAACGGCGTCATTTGATCAAGGCTTCTAGTAGGCCGAAACGCGTCATGGCGGAGGTGCGTTATTGTTGGATGAAATAAAAGAATTGCACCAAATTGTTGGGTCCGTGTTCGTCTTTGCAGGAGGGACTGGCAAGTTGGAGGCGAAGTCCTTTGCATTAATTCACAGAGAGGCTTCTTCGGTGTTCCACGGACCCCTTCTTCAACTACGGGCCGAGCGGCAGGAAGCTTTCTTCTGGTGACCCAGAAGTTCTGTGTGTTCCTGAACGGATCAGCCGCAGTAGCCCCCGGACAGCCGAAATCATCTCTACCGTCAGCCAGAGGCAAGCCTGTGCGGATTCAAAGAATCGCAGGCTGCCGCGAAAACTGCGAAGGTAAGATTAACGGCGGATAGTCCGGTGAAGGAGTGTGTGTGTCACCCAGCGTGTGCTGCTATTTAGTTTGCCAGCTATACGTGGCATTCTTAAAAATAAAATATATCCCAACATTTCGCACCATGGCCGCCAACGCTGCGAGAAGTCGCGAGGAGGCGGCATCGGAAATGTTTGATGACTCTCCAGTCACCGAGCCTGTGATAAATGCGCATTTTGAGGCTGCTAAAACGGGGAGTGCAGATTTAAAGGAATTGTTTAAGAAACTTTAAAAAGCGATGCGCACAGAAACATCTAAATGGTGGGAACATCGGTCACTTTCACAATATCTAGAGGTGGGACGCATCCCACGATGTTTGCGCATCATGCTGGCGCCCAGCTATGAGAACCCAGACCCGAAGATACTGGCTGAATGGGCTGAATGTAATTTAGAATCGTCATCCAAGTTGGTAAAAATATTAGTGAAATATTAGTGAAATATTCGGAGAGTGACCGCATTGCTATACAGATCAAAATAGATCAAAATAGATGAGTTAAATGAGGAAATTTCCAAGATGGGGGCCTCTGATTTGGAGAAGAAATTCCGTGAGGAGATGCTCGCACGTCTGTCAAAAGAGGAAGACATAATAAAAAAGCGCAAAGCTTTTAAATTCCAGAGGGACAAATTGGACTATCAAAATGGCCAAGTATTTACTTTTGCCAGAAAATGTGATCCCCTAAAGAAACAGAGTAAACAGAGTAAACCAGCTCAAACACTGCCAGGACCAACAGACACAAGGGACACTGCTCAATCCTCCACATCTCTGTCGGACTCAAAAAGGGGAAAACCATATTAAACCATTAAAACATTACATTAAAAATATTATCAATAACTTAAAAGCAAAATTAACAAATGTGTGTATACCCACAACATATATGTAACTTAATTTAAATATTAAAATGAATATAAAAATAGTTTCAATTAATATTGTGAAATAAATATAAAAATTATAGATATGCTTTTATATAGACATACTTTAAATGTATATATTTACATTAAACAAGATATTATGGATACAAATAACGTAGAAACTAAAATTAAATGAATATTAAAACAATTACAATTGAATACAAAATTACAATTTTGATAAAAAATATATAAATTCAAGAACAAAATAAAATGTATTAAAAAATACCAACAATCAAATATAAACAACACTACCAAAGTAGTCAAATTGACTATTATAACTCCAATTTAAGCAAAAGTAGGAAAAGTGTTGGACTATGGATGGGTTAGATTTACTATTCCAACTCAAACATATGCAAAAGCAGCTGAAGTGTTGGACTTTGGAGGGCTAGGATTTACTGTTCCCACTGTGGCATTGGCAAACGCATGGAAAGGGTTGGACTTTGGAGGGGTTAGATTTACTATTCCTCACCAATCTAAGCAACAGTAAGGAAAGTGTTTGACTTGGAAGGGGTTAGATTTATTATTCTCAGTCCAGTCTAAGAACAGCAGGGAAATGTTGGACTCTGGAAGGGTTAGATTTATTATTCACCACTCCAATATTGGCAACAGTATGGAAACCGGTGCACTTTGGAGGCATTGGATTTCCTATTCAAACTTTCATGTAAGCAAAATCATGGAAAGAGTTGGACTTGAGAAGAGTTAGATATATTATTAACTCTGCAATCTAAATAACAGCATAGAAATTGTTAGACGTAGGAAGGGTTACATATACAATTCCAATTTCTAATAATACCTAACAACATAAAATTAGCTACGCATATTAAATAAACATATATGCTTCATAAATAAATAAAATTAAATATAATTGACAAAAAAAATACAAAAATAATTTAACAAATAATAAACAAAATAAATACATTGTCTTTAAATACATTTCCATCATTAGTACTAAAAAAGACAATCCAAAGAAAATGTAAAATAATTTATAAATAAAACAATAATGTTTGAAATAGTAATTAAATTAATATTTTATTTATTAAATACATTAAAACGATGATAAATATCAATTGCTTTTTACAAAGTTGATTATTAAATACACTTATCAGTGAATTAACAATTAATTAAAATAAATCAAATAATGTACATAACAAATAGTCAATTAAATATTTTTAATACCTTAATAATTGAATAATTAATTATCAAATAAATATTGATTAACATAAAGTATATAAAAAGAACCATTTATTATTTAAGTAACTTCCCAACCTATTACCCTACAAACCCAACAACTCGCTATTAGATTTGAAATTACTAATTAAATGTAAGCAGAATTAATTACACATTAAAAATGACAAAATATACTAAAAACAATAAAAAAATGCATAAACAATGACAACACCTAAAATTAATATAACAAAAGTATATGAAGTGAATTCAAAACTGATGTTTAACACTACTATATTAAAATAAACAATATTATATAATATATATTTTAGAAACTCTAGTATATGTTGTTGCTTTTTAGACAAAGAAATTTGTGGTCTAACTGAAGAGGCAGGTGAGACCATTTCCCATTTTTCGCATAACGACCATGGAGAAGCAATGAAAAGTCTTATTATTATTAAAGATCTAGCTATAAGCAACCCTAGTGATATAAGTACAGGCTTGCTTCAAAATACTTATAGCAACATCAGTCAGGGATCAACTATCGATTATACAATAGTTTTGTATTCTCTTAAAAACTCTATCTCTGATGTCCAAGCTAATTTCTCTAATTATAGCGATCATGTTGTGTATTCCTGTCAAAATGTATGGGAAGGTATAAATACCAAGCACGTAAAACCTAACATAATAAGGAAAAATGGGATCATTCTTAAATGGGCGATAACCAACAAAGAAAAAATTATCCCCGTGGTGGTCACAAATAGATACAATGAAATTATGACCTGTTTGTAATTGGACAATGACCCATCCAGGGTAATGACTGCCTTTGGTTAAATTCTGGAAGAGGTGAAAAATTCTCTAAACAAAAATGGTCCCATTGCCAACTCTGTAGCCCCTAGATGGTTTCACCACAAATGCACATGGTCTTTATCAAATTTACATAAGGTGGTTAGGACTGTCCCTAGAGATGTAGTTCAAGTTAAGCTCCTGCGCCCTCAGTATAGAGAGGCTAGGAAGACCAGACTGAAAATGCTGACAGAGGAAGCATGGGAACAACTTCATCAGGCTGCAACTAGAAACAATTCTAGAGATTTCTGGATGGTAATCAATGCTCCCTTTCTAAACGCACAGATGGACCCAAACCTAGATTCTCACGAGGATGATGAATCTTGGGTCGCCCATGTTTCGAAACTATTCAGTCCTCTTGGCAAGGGGGGTGGTACCTACCACAGATAGATAACATGGTACCTATAAAATCTATCCTCTGTTTTAACCATGATCTTGATGAGGTCAGGGAAGCTTTTATGCAGTGCTCCACCAATAAAGCTGCTGGACCAGATGGTACTCCAATAGATTTCTTTCTAGACCAGCCGGATCTTTGGGGTCGGTGTTGACAAATGCATTTAATGTTGTTGCTATCGTGGGTCCGCCAGATTTATGGTCGAAATCTATCTTAATCTCTATCTACAAAAAGGGCGATAAATCTGAGCCCAAAAATCACAGGCCAATTTCACTTCTGGATAGTACCGCAAAACTCATGGGACACATCCTACTGAATAGAATGGAAGAGTGGGACACCAGTAATAATGTCCTGATCCCAGTTCAATATGGTTTTAAAAAGGGGCGAGGTACCCAGGATCAGTGCCTTAATTTAAGTCTCCTTATTGCCAAGTATACTCAAGCCAAACAAGGCAAGTTATACTTGGCATTTATGGACTTATCCGCAGCATTCGATTGCTTTGCCCACCACTATTTATGGAGGATAATGAAGGAGATGGGCATTGATGAGGCAATTATTACCTTCATCAGACAGCTATACTTACGGCTTCGGCCTGCGTCCACTATGGGAGGCAGGGAGAGTGCACTAGGTGGTTCCCGATAAATAGCGGGATTCAACAGGGATGAGTCCTGGCCCCATTTTTATTCTCAATCTACACTAATGGGGTGGAAGCTCCTAAGTATAGAGAGGCTAGGATGACCAGACTAAAAATGCTGACAGAGGAAGCATGGGAACAACTTCATCAGGCTGCAACTAGAAACAATTCTAGAGATTTCTGGATGGTAATCAATGCTCCCTTTCTAAACGCACAGATGGACCCAAACCTAGATTCTCACGAGGATGAAGAATCTTGGGTCGCCCATGTTTCCAAACTATTCAGTCCTCTTGGCAAGGGGGATGGTACCTACCACAGATAGATAACATGGTACCTATAAAATCTATCCTCTGTTTTAACCATGATCATGATGAGGTCAGGGAAGCTTTTATGCAGTGCTCCACCAATAAAGCTGCTGGACCAGACGGTACTCCAATAGATTTCTTTCTAGACCAGCCGGATCTTTGGGGTCGGTGTTGACTAATGCATTTAATGTTGTTGCTATCGTGGGTCCGCCAGAATTATGGTCGAAATCTATTTTATTCCCTATCTACAAAAAGGGTGATAAATCTGAGCCCAAAAACTACAGGCCAATTTCACTTCTGGATAGTACCGCCAAACTCATGGGACACATCCTACTGAATAGAATGGAAGAGTGGGACACCAGTAATAATGTCCTGATCCCAGTTCAATATGGTTTTAAAAAGGGGCGAGGTACCCAGGATCAGTGCCTTAATTTAAGTCTCCTTATTGCCAAGTATACTCAAGCCAAACAAGGCAAGTTATACTTGGCATTTATGGACTTATCCGCAGCATTCGATTGCTTTGCCCACCACTATTTATGGAGGATAATGAAGGAGATGGGCATTGATGAGGCAATTATTACCTTCATCAGACAGCTATACTTACGGCTTCGGCCTGCGTCCACTATGGGAGGCAGGGAGAGTGCACTAGGTGGTTCCCGATAAATAGCGGGATTCAACAGGGATGAGTCCTGGCCCCATTTTTATTCTCAATCTACACTAATGGGGTGGAAGCTCCTAAGTATAGAGAGGCTAGGATGACCAGACTAAAAATGCTGACAGAGGAAGCATGGGAACAACTTCATCAGGCTGCAACTAGAAACAATTCTAGAGATTTCTGGATGGTAATCAATGCTCCCTTTCTAAACGCACAGATGGACCCAAACCTAGATTCTCACGAGGATGAAGAATCTTGGGTCGCCCATGTTTCCAAACTATTCAGTCCTCTTGGCAAGGGGGATGGTACCTACCACAGATAGATAACATGGTACCTATAAAATCTATCCTCTGTTTTAACCATGATCATGATGAGGTCAGGGAAGCTTTTATGCAGTGCTCCACCAATAAAGCTGCTGGACCAGACGGTACTCCAATAGATTTCTTTCTAGACCAGCCGGATCTTTGGGGTCGGTGTTGACTAATGCATTTAATGTTGTTGCTATCGTGGGTCCGCCAGAATTATGGTCGAAATCTATTTTATTCCCTATCTACAAAAAGGGTGATAAATCTGAGCCCAAAAACTACAGGCCAATTTCACTTCTGGATAGTACCGCCAAACTCATGGGACACATCCTACTGAATACAATGGAAGAGTGGGACACCAATAATAATGTCCTGATCCCAGTTCAATATGGTTTTAAAAAGGGGCGAGGTACCCAGGATCAGTGCCTTAATTTAAGTCTCCTTATTGCCAAGTATACTCAAGCCAAACAAGGCAAGTTATACTTGGCATTTATGGACTTATCCGCAGCATTCGATTGCTTTGCCCACCACTATTTATGGAGGATAATGAAGGAGATGGGCATTGATGAGGCAATTATTACCTTCCTCAGACAGCTATACTTACGGCTTCGGCCTGCGTCCACTATGGGAGGCAGGGAGAGTGCACTAGGTGGTTCCCGATAAATAGGGGGATTAAACAGGGATGAGTCCTGACCCCATTTTTATTCTCAATCTACACTAATGGGGTGGAAGCTCCCCTGTTAGAAATCAGGTAAGATGTTCCAAATATGAATCCGGTGCGCATCCCCATTCTCCTCTATGCGGATGATTCGGTGCTTTTTGCCCGTACTGGTCTAGCACTCCAGAGATTGCAAGACCCATACATTAATTGTATGCACAAACTGGACCTGAAAACCAATGAGGGGAAGTCCTTTGTTTCAGTAACTGGCCGTAAGGAAAAGAAGACTCCAACCTTTTATATAGAAGGTAGGAAAGTGGTACAGACAGACACTTTTTCATATTTAGGAGTGACCTTTGATAGATCGTTAACTTGGTCTCACATGATAACTATTAGGGGCTTAATGGTAGAAAAAAGTATCAATGTCCTTTATTCTTTTATTAAAAAGTTGGGTGCGAAACCCCTAGATATGGTCAAAAAAGTATATATGGCTAAATCAATTTCAGTTGCAACATATGGGGCGGGTATCTGGGGATATTCTAACATTTCAGCTCTCCAGACCATTGAAAATAACTTCTCGAAAAAACTAATATGTCTCCCTTTAAGTTGTTCAAATGTTATCTGCCATTTAGAATTGGATGTCCAATTCATATTTGATTTAGTTAGGCTTGCCTTGCTCCAATTCTTTTATGGCATTCAGTCTGGAGAAGGGAATCTGTTAATCTCACCCAAAAGTTCATTGCAGACTGTCTTTCATTGGAACAACTGCATAGAATCCCATGGGTTATGTATGTCCAAAACAATCTAAGCTCATTAGATTTAGCACACGTATTTGAAACCCCAAGCAATTGCTCTGCCATTTCCAAAAAGGAGATCCAAACCCGATTTTTAAATCAGATGGCAAAAGAAAGATTTAAAACCAATAGTTCAAAACACTCAGTAAATTCTTATTTAGAGGGACTGATTACTTATGAAGGGATAGCCCCATATTTACTTTCTGTAATAACCCAACGCCATAGATTTATTTTACTTAGGTTTCGCCTAAATTTGATTCCTTGTATGTTGTCCTATCCATTGGGAATTTTCTCATTACACAAGCTTCCGCCCTGTCCATGCGATGATGTGTCCACTCAATCTAATTTGCACATCTTTTTCTTTTGTAAGTTTTATGCGGACCATTGTAAAAGATTCAAATTACCAATTATGCACAAATACAATTTTGGGCAATGTCACCCAGGGTTGTTCTTTTTAAAATTATTGTCCGACCTTCACATCTGTTATAGTATTGTATAAAGATTGAATAAAGTGATTGAGTGACTGACAATTATATGTCATAAAAAAGCACTAGTCTTACCTTCTATATTTTGTTTCATTATATTTTTGTATTGACAATATTTTTGATACAATATTTATGCAAATTGATATTTTCGAAATTATATTCTTGCCATTCACCAATGGGCCAACTGCATCATAGTCAGTCAGTCAAAAAAGCTTTATTATCGGTTTAAAATCATAAAAGCGAAGGATACATAATTACATAAGACAACCAATTGATCACCAGTGAGCAGCAATACAAAGTGTACATGATTAAACAATACCCCTAGAACAATAAATAGTATTTAAAATAATAAAAACAGATAAAAACAGGCCACCCAGAGTGGTATTAAAATTCCCTAGTAAATGCAGAGGGGTACTGACAGTTAAACAGTTAAAGCAGCTTTCTCCTTAAGTTTGGCTCCTCTAGAGCACCACATAGAAAACAAGTATCTGGAGGTCGCAAACACAGTCAACGGGGTAGAGTCATATTTCAGCAATCTAAACACAACCCTGTAATCCCTGAAGCCTCTGGACTTGCATAACTGTAGGATCCATTTGGCTCTAGCCGTGGTGTATGAGGGGCAGAAGAGCAGAACGTGCAGATCTGTCTCTTCGGCATGTTCACACCCCGGACATAGGGTAGATGCATAATGAGCCATTGACCACTTGTTTGTTACTGCCCTCACTGGGAGAGATCCATGTCTGAATTGGACATACAATTTCTTCGCCAGTGGGGGCTGAATGTCGTCTAAGAGTTTCTCCAATTGGTACCTGTCCTTGACTTCGAGGAAGCTGCTGGACAACCTACCCAACGATGGTCTTAATGCCATCTGTTCCAATCGGAAATAGTTGAGTGCTTTGACCAGCGCCCTCTTGGGAGTCGTAGCAGAGGAGAGTGCGGGGGCGAGCCACAGATCTCCCTTCCCCAAGGCCAGGCATAGGTCTTTGACATGCTTTAACCAAGGGATTTTTCCCACACCCCTTAGCGTCAATAAGTGACTAAGTTCCTCCCGATAACTTAAGAGCTCAGGTGTAGACCAGAGTCTCCTCCAGTACAATAGGGGACGGTTAGGGATAACTTCATGTATGGGGACCAGACCCAAGTCAAGGCGTAGCGGGATCAGCGGTGTGCTCTGTGGGAGTCTCAGCAGACGCCTGATGAAACTATTCTCAGAGATAGAGAGCGAGGAGGCATTGGCGTGGCCCCATAGCTCTACACCGTAGAGCGCCCCACCTCTTGCTTGTGCTTTATAGATTTCTACTGGAGGTCCCACAATTTTAGATGTGCACTCATTATGTACCTTTAGAATACCTCCCGCTGCTTGGGCCAGCTTCATATTTGCCTTGGCTATATGGGTCCTCCACTCCATCTTATCATTCAGTGCTACCCCTAAATATTCAAAAGTAGAGACTCTTTCAAGAACCGTGTCATCCATGTGGGGAAGGGGACAGTTGAGCAATTTAGAGTTAAAGACCATAAATTTGGTTTTGGACAGGTTGATCTCCAGGTTTCTTAGTCTGCAAAAGAAGCAGAAAGCCCCCAATGTTCGCTGAATACCCGTTGAAGATTTTGATAGCAGAAGGGTATCGTCAGCAAACATCAGGGCTGGTATCTTTCGGGCTGCCAAGCTGGGAGAGTCTAAGTCCCGCGCGTCCCAAAGATGTTTGATCAACCCATTAAGAAAAAGCGAGAAGAGCATGGGGGCCAACACACACCCCTGCCTCACTCCCTTTTCCACCGGAAAGGCGGCCGAAAGCTCCCCATTCCTCCCGTACCTCACTCTTGCAAAAGTGCCCTGATGTAGACGTTTAAATAATTGGCACAAATAGGCTGGAACACCCATCTCCAACAAAATGGCCCATAACTTCTCCCTCTGGACCAGGTCAAATGCAGATCGAAGATCTACAAAGATCAAATACAAACTGCCGGCCCCCAAAGTCACCGTCTTCCAGAATACCATCTGTAATCGAAACAGTTGGTCGATGGTGGAAACTTTGGCATGAAAACCCGCTTGTAGGGAGGTCAGGATGTGATGATCGTCCATCCAACACTGCAACCTTGATAGAAGAATGCGGGCCATTAATTTCTGGAAGACGTCAATAAGACTAATGGGGCGGTAGTTGACCGGGTCCAGGGGGGCTGCCTTTTTATGGATGGGAATAATCTTCGCGCCCAGCCAAGTTAGGGGAATTTCCATACCCAGGAGTATGGCGTTAAAATATAGGCACATGTAAGGGACCCAAACCTTCTGCTCACTCAGAAACAGGTCTCCCGGTATGCGGTCCAGTCCGGGGGCTTTCCCTGTGGCCAGACCATTAAGGGCTCCCTGAGTTTCCTGCAGGGTTACTGGATAGTAACCCGGGTCAGTAGTGACCTTTGTGTCTGGAGCAGGTGTGACTGAGTCTGCTGGGGTCACAGTATTAGTATGCGCGAAGAGGGGTTTAAAGTGCGCTATCCACACATCTTCACTCAAATTAGGTGTTATAGCACTCGACCCCTCGGACGAACCTGATCTAACCAGGTTCCAAAATGCCCTGTAATCACGTCCATCAAGGGCGTCTTTTATGTTATCCCATCTACGGGCCTCCCATTCTGATTTGGACTCCACTGTAATACTTTTGTAAGCAAGTCTGGCCCCTCTTATACTCTCAACTGAGCCAGTTTTAACCTCCCTAACAAGGGCGCGTATTGCCTCCCTACAGGATTTGTTAAACCACTGCTCCTGGATTCTTGGCCGGACCCTCCCGTGAGCTGGGGTATAGAAATAGTCAGCTAAGGAGGTGAATAAATGAGAGTGGATGAGCTCAAACGCCCGAAAGTAGGAGCAATCATAAGTGACCGGCAAAAAGAAAGCCTCTGTGAAGAACGAGGCAACTAGTTGGTAGAGCTCAGATACTTTATCCGATGCCAGTGCAAACTTAGCCCATTTAATACGTCTGCCTCCTGCCACAGTGATTAAATTGGGGTGTGGGTAAGGATCATGCTCCCCCACTCCAAGTTTACTGCCCAATGCTGAATGAAGTTCTAGAGACAGGAAATTGTGGTCACTATCCACTCTCTCAATTACAGTGAAAGTCTTAATTTGGGACCCCAATTCAACATTGACCATAATATAGTCAATGGTCGTAGTTTTCCCCGCTCTATTATAAGTGGGCTTCCCTGGGGAGTCGGCAGAAAATCTGCCATTGCAAGCTCTAAGGGAATGGGAGACTAAGAGCTTATTTATCTGCAGCGCCAATGGAGTCAGGCGCTTAGCTGGATACGATAATCACTCCTGAATATACCAGATAGAATCCTCCTCTGAAGTTACAGACGGGATCCCCACCAATGGTTCAAAATAACAATTAAAGTCACCACCCAATATTCTGTGTGTAGGAGCGGGGTACATTGCGAGGAGTTCGTCAATAGCCCGAATCAGGGGAGACCCCCTGGAGTGGGGAGTGGGGCGCAGGTAGATGTTTAATATCACTGCTGACGTGTCATCCAGGAATTTAAGGGCAATGCACAGAAGATCCGGGGAGTGTGTATCGATCCCTGTCACTGAACACCCCAGATGAGTGGCTACCCATGTGCACAAACCCCCCGATGGTCTGCCTCTCAATCCCTGTGCAGCTGGAATGTGGTAGCATGCATAGCCCACCCTGAGGGGGACGGATGTCATCCAGGTCTCTTGGAACAGACACACGTCATATTGGTCCACCAACTCCCCCCAATCTGGGTTCTATAACTTAGAGCCTAACCCCGCTACATTCCAAGACCCTATAAATGAGCTACGTAGCTGGGGCCTTGTGAATTTGGCTATGGCGGGCAGTGGCAAACAAATACAAGGGATTCCTTCTTGAATGGTTGTCCCGCTTTCCTCTCCTTGGCCGCAAGCTTTGAGATTTACAATTAGTAGAGGCGGCAGTGGATCCACTAGTACTGCCCCCCCTGCGGTCTGAGGGAGCTCCTCCCCTTGCCTCTCACCTGCCTTCACCTCCGGACACTCGGCTGGAATACGATCTATATCATTGTGCCAAGGGGAGGAGGCTAGTCAATCCACATTATTCAATAATAACTTAGCTGCTGTGTTTAACCAAAGTGAATCAGATGATGTTGTTCACAGATCTGAGTGCCTGAAGTAAGCAATCACAGGAGTATGTTGAAAAGTGGAGGCGAGGTGTATCAAGAGTTTTATCAAAGTATTTCAAGTAGGAACTGCAGTGATGTAGTTCTCCCTGAGAGAACATCATTGAGAGTGAGGAGGGCCTTCCACCTCTGGCAACCACCATGAGTGTGAACCATCCAATAGTTGGCACCCCAAGATGTTTGTTTCCAAGTGAAACAGAAGGTGATGTGGACCCATGTGAACCCATCAAGTTTAGTGAAGCTGTGAGAACAATGCTGAGTAAATTGGCAAAAACATGTTATGGAAATTGGCTCTTATACTGAGCCCCAAGATACAAATTGATGATTTAACTGCAACTGCCACTAGCTATATAGCCAGGAGCTTCTCCCACTAGCAGTGGACAGGAAAGTGATCCAGTACAGCCCAGGTGTGTTCTAGCAGGAATACACAGTAGGTTGGCATTTCTCAGCCCTTGTCTTCATTCTCAGAGAATATGTCAGAGGGAGTTAGGGGTTTGCCAGTTTCTATCACAGGCTCTGAGTAGTGGAGATTGAGTTTGTTTATTTGGTGTGCTTTGGTTCTACACTGACACGATGGGCCGTATGGTATGATTTGGGGAGGATTCCAAGATTGGGTTTTCTAGGAGTCAGTCGAGAGGGAGCGTGCTGGACGCTGGTGGCCTGGGAGTGTTTTTGTGATTAAGGCTGGTTATTTTACCAGACCTGCCTACTTATTTTTTAGGTGATAGGGCAGAAGATGCCTAGGACCCACATCTACTGCTAACCTGCCTGGGGGTCATGTGACTAACATTAGGACTCATGGTGAGTGGCTTAACCTGCACAGCTAACCTGTCCTGAAGTAATAACGAAAAGTGCTGAAAGCAACACTGTATGGATCAAACTACCATGAGTCCAATGATCTTCAGGTGATCCAGGGCAGTGGTGGAGCCTATGTTATTCAGTAACTTCGGAGAAGATCCCAGCACTTCTTGCTTTGGCCAAGCACGCCTGCAACAGTGTTTTCAGCCCACTAAGGGACAATTATAGAATAGGCACTGGCAATATTTTACACTAACCTGGCCCACTTGTGTGGAGCTTACTTTCTGGACTGTCTAGCTTGAGCATGGAAAGTGAATGGAGATCGGCGTGTATAGTTCTAAGCATGATCCATGCTCTCTGCCAAGGATCGGTTCTTGAATAACATTGGGTGTGCACCAAGAGTGGTCATCTGTGCTTGCACTGTGGAGGAGCTATTCGCCATAAGTGAGTGAACTGTGCTAGACATTAAGGATCTGAGCATGTTTAGCATCAAGCCTGCACCAAGATAGGAGATCAGAGTTCACTTTCAGGGGGCCAGAAGTGCATATCTGCATGAGGCAGCCAGATGGATCACTGTTCTACATTAATAGCAGGAAGCAAGAGAACATTGTAGCATATTCACATGTCAGTTCTGAGAGCTGTAGTATATTAGTGGAGAGAAACGAAGACAAAAGTAAAGCAAAAGTAAACAATGACAGCTAACCCAGAACTTCAAGTAACTGTGACTTATGTCAGTATGCCTGGACAGCATTGACCACCATATCTGTTTTAGTTAACTGTTTTGCCAGGTTTGTGAGACAGCAGAAATCTTATCTGAGAAAGGTGCAATTTAGGCTGGCACGACTTCCTGGTTTTTTCCATTCTGAGCTTTTTGTGGCAAGTAGGACCTAACGCCAAAGGTGTCTTCCTCAAGGAGCCTTGCCTCACTGTAGCTTTCAGCCTTTCCATGTTTGAGGATTTAGAGCTATTTAGACTATGTCTGAACATAACAGTAGACAGTGGGAAAAGCTGGCAAAGGGACCCAGGCTGCAAGAGAGCACATGAGGCTACACTTTTCAAATGTGCCCGGCTTTGAGCTTGTGGTATCAAATCTCAAGGCCTCCATAGGACTCTAAATGCAACATATCCAACCGGGAGAGGCCCTTTTTGGCCAAAGCATCCTGCCTCACTCTGCTGAGAATTTTCATCTCCAAACAAATGACAAAGTGAGAAGGTACACTTCTTGACACAAGGGTCTCTCGCATTGAAACCTGATTTGAATTGGTAACAGAGTTGCTTTATTTTCTGGGAGTTTGCTGTCTGACTAGTTAATTTTTCCATAAGAGAGTAGTGAAATTTGGAGATTTATTTGATTTATTTTTATTTAAAAAGTTCTATATAGCGCGAACCAGACCCATGCAGGTATTAGAGCGCTTTACAAGATGAAGAGACAATGAAATACAAAACATTAAGGGGCCTATTAAGATGGCACTCGGAAAACCACCCCGACCGCCATGGAAGCGGAAAACAACCACCCGCTGGCACCGTGGAAAAACCGATGGCCAAATCAGGTTCATATGCCAAAAACCACTGACCGCAGCGGAACAGGGCCAAGAAAAACTGCCCGTAGCGGGAGGTGATTGCCAAAATCTATCCGCAGCGGTCGGATACGCAGTGGAAAAACACCAACCCGCTGCAAGCATAGCAGAGACATCGCACGGAAAATTAGGATATCCCCGACGGTCCCGCGGTACGTACCGCTGTTTCCGACTGCCGCGGTCGCACACTGGGATGAATGGGAGAGCCAGCGGAAGAGCTGCAGCACAGCCACCGCTGCGGACGATCCGTGAAAAATATGGCGGACGAAGCAAAAAACACACAATAAGGCTAAAAAGTGCACACAGCAAACTAGCCATGCCCCCCAAATACACAAAACACACCCCAATGACACAACCACATGTCAAAAAGAAAAATACATTTCCCAGGACAACACACACACCACACCTGACAGTGATACCCCATTTGGACACACCCACATAGCTGAGTATAAAACCAGCCCCTTCCCTGACCACAATCCTTTGAAATACTCCAGGAGAGAAGGGGCACACACCCCAGCTTGAAGGAGAGGCAAAGAACACAACATCACTAGCCACACCACACACAGCACCACCACCACCACTTCCATACCTGCACACTAACCCCCTGCACATCACACACCATACACATCACAACCACACCCACCACTCACACCCCTGCACCACAACCACTTTGCACACCACACACCATGTCAACACATAAAATGCCCAAATTCACTGGGAGTGAGTTGACAGTCATGGTAAATGAGATAGTCAGAGTGGAACCACAACTGTTTGGTAGCCTGGTCCAACAGACACCATTAGCCACAAGGACACAAATGTGGGCAAGGATAGTCCAAAGGGTCAATGCAGTAGGGACCACCCCAAGATCCAAAAAGGAGAGGTAAACAACGTTTACCACAAAACGTTTTGCCCGCAGTAAATCACAACGCGGTCGTTACAATGACCGCGTTGTGATTCCGCATACCATTACTCCGCAAGCCGGAACAACGACTTGCGCGGGGGGGGGGGGGGGGGGGGGAAGGTGTTGGATTTAAAATCCAATACCTTCCCTACTGTCCGCACAGACTGGAGTTGGAATAGTAAATAATACTATTCCAACATCCAGCGCCCCCCCTCCGCAAGTCGTTGTTACAACTTGCGGAGTAATGGTATGCGGAATCACAACGCGGTCGTTGTAATGACCGCGTTGTGATTCCCTGCGGACAAAAAGAGTACGGGATAACGACACACATTCAAAAGGAGATCATGAAGCGGTGGCATGATCTGAAGAGGGTTGTCAAAGAGAGGAGAAGCAAGAATAGTTAGCTGGCTGAGAGGACTGGCTCCCATTCCACCCAAACCATTCACACCATGGGAGGAGAAGGTGCTTGCCATACTGCACCCAGAGAGTCTCACAAGAGTAGCCGGGGGAGTGGAGGCTGGTAAGTACAAACAAATGACTACCACCACACTGCTATGTACTGTCTTGCACAACTACAAAGCTACACCACCTAGGACAAATTCCATCCATCTGCACCACACACTCACAAAAACATGTTTCACAGATCCAACAATCACCCAGTCCCATTCACCCCAAACGTAGCTACCAACATTACCATGGGGGCATGTGTACAGGCAGACAGCACTACAACTCCCACCAGGCCCCCTTGTCCCACAGCATCAGCAAGATGGAGCCCTCCACACCCCACCCAGAAGCATGTGTCAGCCATTACATTACCTTCATCAAACTTACAGGTAGGTAGCCATCTTCCCTGGGAGGGTGTCTGTGGGTGGGAGGCCTGTACCACTACTCCCACCATGCCCCCTGTCCCACACCTGAGCAGGATGGAGCCCTCCCCCACCTCACCCAGAAGCAAGTGTCAGCCATTACATTACCCTCATCAAACGTGCAGGTAGGTAGCCAAATTCACAGTGAGGGTGGTTGTGGGTGGGAGGCCTGTACCACTATTCCCACCATGCACCCTGTCCCACACCTGAGCAGGATGGAGCACTCCCCCACCCAGAAGCAGTTGGAAGCCATTGCAGTACATCAAACAAACTTACATGTAGGTAACCATCTTCCCTGGGAGGGTGTCTGTGGGTGGGAGGCCTGCACTACCACTCCCACCATGCCCCCTGTCCCACACCTGAGCAGGATGGAGCCCTCCCCCACCTCACCCAGAAGCAAGTGTCAGCCATTACATTACCCTCATCAAACGTACAGGTAGGTAGCCAAATTCACAGTGAGGGTGGTTGTGGGTGGGAGGCCTGTACCACTATTCCCACCATGCACCCTGTCCCACACCTGAGCAGGATGGAGCACTCCCCCACCCAGAAGCAGTTGGAAGCCATTGCAGTACAACAAACAAACTTACAAGTAGGTAGCCATCTTCCCTGGGAGGGTGTTTGTGGGTAGGAGGCCTGTACCACTATTCCCACCATGCACCCTGTCCCACACCTGAGCAGGATGGAGCACTCCCCCACCCAGAAGCAGTTGGAAGCCATTGCAGTACATCAAACAAACTTACATGTAGGTAACCATCTTCCCTGGGAGGGTGTCTGTGGGTGGGAGGCCTGCACTACCACTCCCACCATGCCCCCTGTCCCACACCTGAGCAGGATGGAGCCCTCCCCCACCTCACCCAGAAGCAAGTGTCAGCCATTACATTACCCTCATCAAACGTACAGGTAGGTAGCCAAATTCACAGTGAGGGTGGTTGTGGGTGGGAGGCCTGTACCACTATTCCCACCATGCACCCTGTCCCACACCTGAGCAGGATGGAGCACTCCCCCACCCAGAAGCAGTTGGAAGCCATTGCAGTACATCAAACAAACTTACATGTAGGTAACCATCTTCCCTGGGAGGGTGTCTGTGGGTGGGAGGCCTGCACTACCACTCCCACCATGCCCCCTGTCCCATACCTCAGCAGGATGGAGCCCTCCCTCCACCCCACCCAGAAGCAGTTGGAAGCCATTGCAGTACAACAAACAAACTTACAAGTAGGTAGCCATCTTCCCTGGGAAGGTGTTTGTGGGTAGGAGGCCTGTACCACTACTCCCACCATGCCCCGTGGCCCACACCTCAGCAGGATGGAGCCCTCCCCCACCCCACCCAGAAGCAAGTGTCAGCCATTACATTACCCTCATCGAACTTACAGGTGGGTAGCCATATTCCCTGGGAGGGTGTTGGTGGGTGGGAGGCCTGCACTACCCCTCCCACCATGCCCCCTGTCCCACGCCTGAGCAGGATGGAGCCCTCCCTCCACCCCACCCAGAAGCAGTTGAAAGCCATTGCAGTACACCAAACAAACTTACAGGTAGGTAGCCATCTTCCCTGGGAGGGTGTCCGTGGGTTGGAAGCCTGCACTCCCACTCCCACCATGCCCCCTGTCCCACACCTCAGCAGGATGGAGCTCTCCCCCACCCCACTCAGAAGCAAGTGTCAGCCATTACATTACCCTCATCAAACTTACAGGTAGGTAGCCAACTTCACAGTGAGGGTGTTTGTGGGTGGGAGGCCTGTACCACTACTCCCACCATGCACCCTGGCCCACACCTCAGCAGGATGGTGCCCCCCTCCACCCCACCCAGAAGCAGTTGGAATCCATTGCCGTACACCAAACAAACTTACAGCTAGGTAGCCATCATCCCTGGGAAGGTGTTTTGTGGTTGGACGCCTGCACCTCTACTTCCACCCTGCCCCATGGCCCACACCTGAGCAGGATGGAGCACTCCCCCACCCAGTAGCAGTTGGAAGCCATTGCAGTACACCAAACAAACTTACAGGTAGGTAGACAGATTATTCTGTCTTGTGACCCCACTGAGCAGGATGTAAGCCTCCACCACACACACACAGCTGTGTCACCTAACAAAGCCAAATGTGAGCACATTACAGGTAAGTAGCCAGTACGTGCACCCACACATTCATCACAAAAGAAATGGTGCCATATGACAACATCAGCCCTCTCATTGCACAAATATGCACACCTACCCCACTGGAACGCACAGTGTGAACACAGGTAAGCTAAGGAAACTGCCACAGCTACCAAAGTGTGACACACCAATGCACATGTAGAAGAAAGTCTGGGCACAATCATGCACAGCACCTATTGACACGTGCATCGCCATGGGGCAAGTGCAACAAGGACCATTCGAAAAATACGAAAGTATGTGTGCTGGTACAAATCAAGATATGCACATGACAGGACAAAGGTATGCAGGAGATGACAATGGCCAGTCCATGGCCAGATGTGACGCCTGCCAGGTCAGACAAAATAACAAAGAGTCCTCAATTAAAAACATGTTGTGCCATTCCCTACATGGCAACAGGTCCCTGTAATCATGAATTATGCACGGGTCACATGGTATGCCTTGACACCTCACACCATGGACAAGTAATGCATGTACCACTGCATCATGTCAGGAAGCACAGTAGTGCACATAGTAAACAATGTGATGATCAGTCAATTGTGCAGTGTACAAAAAGTGAATGACACACAGCTAACACAAAGCTTGCGGGGTGCACTACAATGACCATTTCCCATCTGATCCACAGGTGACCAAGAACTCACTGCAGAGGACAACACCAGCAACCTGCAGAGCCAGTCTCCGCCCGGTACATGGACTCTCGGACGTTGACTCCCAGGATTCCCTGGACTATGAGCTCAAAGCCGGCCCATCTTCCCCCCCACCACATCTGCGGCAATAACAACTTCACTGCAGACCCCTGCTGTTATGGCCTGTGCGGCCACCGCCACCACCACCACCAGTGCTGCCTGCAACACCCTCCCTGTCCCAGACGATGACCACCCCACACCACTGACGGAAGAGGGCAGGGAGAGGATGCGGGTGCCCACAGTGGTGAGGCAACAGATCTGTGGCAGCAGGGTAGGTGGGAGGGGCAGGGTCACCCACAGACACCAGAAGGCTGGGACCCAATACCTGGAACACATCACCAGAGTCCTTGGAGCATACGAACAGGCCCAGGGACGAACGGGCCGGTCGGACGGTTGCACGAGCTCATCCTGCTGATGAGGTCCATCGACACCCACATAGGACAAATTGTGGACCTCTTGGACCAGCAAGTGGCGGTACTGAGGGACAGGCCTGCACCACAACCATCACCTCCAGCTCCCTCTAGTGGGCCGCAGGATGACAGTTCACCATCCTCCCCTGTGCTCACAGAGAGGGGTGAGTCCTCAAACCCCACTGGCCCTGCAGCAGGGCCCCCCCCTGCCAAACGATGAAGGGGCCATCCTAAGAAGACCCTGGGAGTATCTGGAGGCAAAGCACCTGCCAGACGCCAGTCACGGGGCCAGCCATGATGGCAACCCTCTGCACAAGTGCATTGACTTTTTGGACTGTCCTTCCCCACACTGCCTTGTGAATGGCATCTGTCTGTTGGACTGGGTCTACTCGATTATCTCATTTACCATAACTGTCAAATCACTGCTCCACCACCACCTCAATGGAAATGTACACCCCCCTCACATGTCACCATTGCAAATAAAATATCCTTACACACATGTTGTTGTGTCTGCTCTGTCTTTATTGCAGGATGTACAGTCTTCAACATGATCACAATGTACCAGGAGTATGGGCTGTCTGTGGGCAAGGAGAAGTTGAAGGCACCTAGGGAAACACAACAGAATAACATTCACTGGTCTGGGTGTGGCATCACAGACATCACACAACACCTACCATCAGGATACCCCAACATGCACACGTCACAATGGGCAACAAGTGTCAACATACACGTCCTGTAGATGTTCCCAAATGACCTGTCCCAGAAACATTGCCAACCACTGCTGAGTCTAAAACTGGCTGCTGTTACAATTCTCACATACCCCTTCACGACAACAGCAATATAAGCAGACAATGGGTATGTTGTACATTGTCACCCACCTTCAAGTAAAGTAGCGGGAGATGAGCTGTTCACGCAGGTCAACACCTTCCTCCTCTCCACTGTCCTCATCACTGGACACGGGTCGGTTTGCAGGCTGGGGCCTTGGGTCCTCACCATCATCCAGGAGCTGGGGAATCTCCTTGCGAATGGCTAGGTTGTGGAGCATGCAGCATGCCACTACAATCTGACACACCTTCCTGGGCGAGTATGCCAGTGCACCTCCGGTCTTGTCCAGGCAGCGGAAACGTGGCTTGAGCAGACATAAAGTACGCTCCACCACACGACGTGTCCTCCCATGGGCCTCATTGTAGCGGACGTCATCTGGGGTCCTGGGATTCCGCAGTGGGCTCAGCAACCAGAGGCGGTTGGGATATGCAGAGTCACCTAGGTATGACAAACACAAATAGACATTGCAATGTCGCTGCGGCAGAGGGCAGCAGGTCACACACCCAGCACGCCATACGACTAGGCATACTCACCCACAATCCATGCACGCGCGGGAAGCAGATTAGCCATCAGCTGGGGCACTATGCTGTTCTGCAGGATGTAGGAGTCATGGGCTGAGCCTGGGAATTTGGCACACACGTGGGAGATGATCATATCTGCCAGGCACAGCAATTGCACGTTTATGGAGTGGTAATGTTTGCGATTCTTGTAAATGTGCTCACTTGCCTGTGGTTGCACAAGCCCGACATGGGTGCAATCAATGGCACCAACAACATTGGGGATGTGTCCAAGGGGATAGAAGTCTCCCTTCACAGCTGGCAATTCAGCACCCCTGGGGAAATGGATGTATCTGTCCTTGTATATCATCATGGCGGACAGTACATCACGCAGCACCATGCTGAACATCGGTTGTGACATTCAACCAGCGCTGGCCACTGTCTCTTGGAATGATCCAGAGGCAAAACAAAGCAGGGCCTCCATCACCTTATAAGTAGGGGTGAAAGCTATTGGATATGTCCGGCGAGGCTGCAGGTGGGGCTCTACCAGATCACAAAGGGTTTTTAGGGTGGCTGTATCCAGACGGCATTTCCGGATGATCGCCACATCCTCCATGTCCTCCAGCACCGTCAAGTGACGAATCAGATTTGACCTCCTCCTATTTGAGATGAAAGTGGACACATGTCAATGCAATACATCATGAGATGGGCACAGCATCTCATGTTCTGGATGACACAATGACAATAATAACTGCCATCAATATTGAGTAACAGACCAGCTTACATGTAGGGACATGTTCAGCTACACAAAGGGCACACCTGTCAACTTACACAAAACAAGTACCTCAAACACCACCTTGGTCAATGTGAATGCACATAGGGATATGGATACATTTCACATGGGCACACCTGGGAGTATAGCATCCAGCATATGTGTAACAAATCAACTCCACTGTCTCCTACCTAGCTGCTGTACCTGTCACTCCTTCATGCGTCATTTCAACTTGGCACACATCCACCACACAATGACCACAGTCCGCGCAGGAATGACGAATGTGTGCATGATCAGACATGAGAGGCCATGCAAAATAGATCATCATTCATTGAGACGAGCATTGCTGTGATTGTCACTGCACCTCAACACATTCACATGTGTACACATTGTAGAGTCCAGAACAACACTGTCCTGCCTACATGACCATCAAATTCATAAGTGACATGTGAGTGAGTACAGGCCAATCTACGAAATCACACACACAAACATGGCATGTGTAGTCACTAGTGGAGTAAATGGAACATTGGCATCGTGTGCACAATGATATGCCATTGATCATGTGGGTACTGTGCACTGTTGATGTTTGCCAGATGGCCATTGCCATTGTATAAGACATACAATTGATGGACGGAATGCACAACAAATCAAAGCATTCACCCCCAGTCAAGAGATCTGGGTTAAATCCATCATTCTTTTACTCACCATGCCACCCCATTTTAGACCTGGCCATATGCATATCAGTCTTGCCCTATGCCTCATGGGAATAGTCCAGCCCGAACTGCCAAGCCTGGTCCTCCCCGGACCGCAAACAAACATCCTAGGACCGGTTTTGGGGTTTCACCCCTCTTCAGCCAGGATAGCTTGATTCTAGTGGCACAGTGAGCCCAGGATCCACGTCTGGGCATACCTGGCGCACTTCGGGCAAGAAAGCAAAAGACACACAATTGATGGACGGAATGCAGAACAAATCAAAACATTCACCCCCAGTCAAGAGACCGGGGTTAAATCCATCATTCTTTTGCTCACCATGCCACCCCAGTTTAGACCTGGCCATATGCAAATCAGTCTGACCCTGTGCCTCATGGGAACAGTCCAGTCCGAACTGCCAAGCCAGGTCCTCCCTGGACCGCAAACAAGCATGCTAGGACCAGTTTCGGGGTTTCACCCCTCTTCAGCCAGGTTAGCTTGATTCCAGTGGCACAGTGAGCCGAGGACCCACGTCTGGGCATACCTGGCGCACTGAGGGCGAGAAAGCAAAAGACGCACAATTGATGGACGGAATGCAGAACAAATCAAAATATTCACCCCCAGTCAAGAGATCTGGGTTGAATCCATCATTCTTTTGCTCACCATGCCACCCCAGTTTAGATCTGGCAATATGCAGTGAGCCCAGACGTGGGTCCTGGGCTCACTGTGCCACTGGAATCAGTGCGGTTGGCATGCTCCGCCGCCTGAATCGCGGTCCTCGTGTCAATGTATGGCACCCATATCACGGTAGCTACCGGCTGGCCCCGGCGGTGTGTCACCAGCACCCCCTTTCACACAAGTGTGGTAGCGATAGGCATGGAGACATGGGGAAATGGCCTCGTGTCAGTGTATGGCACCCATATTGCGGTAGCTGCCACCTGGCCCTGGCGGTGTGTCACCAGCACGCCCATTCACACAAGTTCGGTAGTGATAGGCATGGAGACATGGGGAAATGGTGGACTGTCATGTTGTAGTCTGTGTCTGTGTTGTCCCCTCCTGTTCCATCCAGATCTG
Source organism: Triturus cristatus (assembly GCF_964204655.1). NCBI lineage: Eukaryota > Metazoa > Chordata > Amphibia > Caudata > Salamandridae > Triturus > Triturus cristatus. The sequence continues at coordinate 425,434,338 of NC_140587.1, forward strand.
TCATTGGCAACAAGTAGTGTGCCCCCAACCTGTCCCTAGGTGTTCTCAGAGCTAGTTGTGTGTCTGGTTGAACAGAGCCACAAGCAGGGTGTTGTGCTGTGTGGTCATCACATGGCTCACTCATGCCTGAGGTTCCAGTTTCCACGCACTGTTTGAGTCTATATAGTGAGCTGGCACGATGTGATTGCACAGGAAAGTGTGCAACATGTAGATTTGGTCATCTTTTGTTATGCATTGCTTGCATATGTTTGTTCTGTTGCTGCCACTGACCTGACCCTACATCTCTCTCTCTCATGCAGCATCTCCTGTGGTCATGGAGGGACAGGAGACGGACACCAGTGGGGGTGAAACTAGCACAACAGCTGCACAGGAGCCCAGTGACACAGGTGTCACCAGTGTCTCAGAGGGGGACAGGAGTCTGCGGAGGAATCCCAGCCTTAGACGCAAAGCACCACGTCATCTGATGCCAGCGAGGATGCATCCATGTTGGCGGGCACAGGGAACGGGGACTCTGCATCATCTTCCACCACACAGCGGCCAGTGCCCACCCTCCCAGCCACTTCCTCTGGTGCTGCCCATGTCCGCCTCAGTAAGATGGAAAGTGTCCTTCACCCCTGGCACCGCTGCCCCTGCCCCTGTCCTCCCTGCTGCCATCAGTGCTGAGTCTGTGGACCTTTCGCGCCAGCTGTGTGTAGGCCAAACAGCTCTCCTCAATGCCTTCATTGACCACGACAAAAAATTGGCCCAGGTGGTTGCTTTCATGGAGGGCATACATTCAGACGTGGGTAGGCTGCACCGGATTGTCCAGGCTTTGTCCTCAACAGTGACGTCTGTCCTTCAACAGGCACATACTCACAGTGCAGCTCCGGTCCCTTTTTCCACCCCCCTGGTAGTGGCCACGTCTGACGATAGTGACCACGGTCCACATACATCAAAGTCACGATAAAGCACACAAAGCACATAGCAGCAGCAACCCAAGCGGTCCCGGGCACAGACACCATCCCCACAGAAGACCAAAGCCACCCCAGAGCGCAGAGAGGAAAGCCCGTCAGGCGACACCATGGGACATAAAGCAAAGCAGCAGACCTCAGGCACACATGCCTCAGAGGCATCCCCATCCAAGGACTCTCCTGCCCCTAAAGCATCTCGTGAAGAGAATCATACAGTGTCTGTGCCCACCAAAGAGGTGGTGCATGCCAAGGGCACACCTAGGAAGGGCTCCAAGGCAGATTCACCCACCACCTCGACTCCCATTCCAAGCCCAGTGAAGCAGGGGAAGGAAGGCACTGTGGGGGTGATACCTAGTAAACAGGGGAAGGGTGGGCAGAGGCGAAGCCAGGCAAAGCGTTACGCTGGGTCCAGCACATCTCTGGAGGGGGTGCCAGCATCTGCACCTGATGCAGCTTTGGTGGTGAGTGTTCCTGTTGTGTCCACACCACTTCCCATTGATCCAGAGTCAGTAAAGCCATTTAGGATCCCCAAGAAGTGGAAAGGCACCCCTCCACAATCTCCCAACCACACCGTGTCTCCCGTCTGCATGACTCCGCCTCCACGTGTCACTACACCACCTGCTCCAAGGAGCCCTCCGGCTTGCCAAGCCACTGATAGCTCTACCTCAGCTGTTCTGCTCTCTCCCCGGTCAAGTGCCCCGACAGTCCCGAGACACAGCCAGCTCCCAGTCCACCTGACAGCCAAGTCTGAGTGTTAGTCACCCTCACACACCTGTCTCTCACACACATAGGCCTGTACTGCACATTGTTACCCACTGTGTTGCTGACCATGGAAAGGTACAGTCACACACATTCCCTGTGCAGCTTCTCATAGACCTACTCTGCACTTTGCCCTAGCCACTGGCCTTCTTGTTCACTGCTGTTTTTCCCTTGCCTGTGCAGCTTCTCATGGACCTACTCTGCACTTTGCCCTGGCCACTGGCCTTGTTGATCACTGCTGTTTTCCCCTTGCCTATGCAGCTTCTCATGGACCTACTCTGCACTTAGCCCTGGCCACTGGACTTGTTGTTCACTGCTGTTTTGCCCTTGCCTGTGCAGCTTCTCATGGACATACTCTGCACTCTGCCCTGGCCACTGGCCTTGTTTTTCACTGCCCTTTTGCCCTTGCCTGTGCAGCTTCTCATGGACATACTTTGCACTTAGCCCTGGCCACTGGACTTGTTGTTCACTGCTGCCTTTCCCTTGCCTGTGCAGCTTCTCATGGACATACTCTGCACTTTGCCCTAGCCACTGGACTTGCTGTTTTGCCCTTGCCTGTGCAGCTTCTCGTGGACCTACTCTGCACTTTCCCCTGGCCACTGGCATTGTTGTTGCTGTTTTGCCCTTGACTGTGCAGCTTCTTATGGACATACTCTGCACTCTGCCCTGGCCACTGGCCTTGTTGTTCACTGCTGTTTTGCCCGTGCAGATTATCATGGACATACTCTGCACTCTGCCCTGGCCACTGGACTTGTTGTTCACTGCTGTTTTTCCCTTGCCTGTGCAGCTTCTCATGGACATGCTCTGCATTTTGGGCCTTGCTCTTCTCTTCTCATGGTGCTTATCTGTGCAATATGTGAATAAAGAGAGTTGCTCCTGTTGTCTATTTTGTCCATGTCCTTACTGAATAAAGTTCTTTTGCTGTGTGTATATGGTTTACTGTGCCACATGGTCTGTGTGCCACTTCAACATAGTCAATGTTTGGGCTCACTTACTCAATTTGTTTCAGGGGTGATAGGGTCTTCAGTTCTTCCTAACCCAGATACTTGTGGAGGCAATGGTGTCAATTTTCACTGGGAAGCAGTTGTCATTCACTTAATTTGTTCATGTTGGCTATATTGTACACATGTCAGGTTGGGGGGCACTGCCAGCACAGAGTGGGTTTCTGCACACAGTATTGCAGGCAGGTTGGCCAGGGTCATCATGTATGTGTATTCTTCCTTTATGTGTGCCCAGTGATGTATGTGTATGGTCATCTTGTGATGGCCAGTCATCCTAGTCCAATGGCTTACTTTCCATGTGTGCTCTTGGATGGTCAGGTAATGTGCAGTGTGGAGGGGCTGAGTTTGTGGGGAGTGTTGATGTGTGCATGCCCCTGCATTGTCAACTACACACATGTGTCACCCAGGAATTGTATGCCTGTTGCTTTGATTGCTCAGCCCTGTGGATGTGGTTGTATACACATGTGTGAGTTGTGTGTTGTGCACTGTGCAGTGTGTTGATGTGTCCTTGCAGTTCTGGCTGACTTCTACTTGTTGTTTTTGTCAATTGTGAGTATGCAGAGTGTGTGACTGGCAAGTCAGTGTTGTGTTTTGTTGCACATCCCTGTGTCTTGTTGCTGTTTGTGGGGACTGTGCAGACCTGCTGTTCCACACTGCCATTGTGGTTACGTTTTCTCATGCATTGCTGTCACATGGTGCCTTCTTGCCTCCAGTGTGGCATGTTGTGTGTGTTGTCATACCATCCCTATCTGTGCTTCAGATGCCTACCCATTGTGGGTCTGCACTCCCTCTCTTTGTGTATGGTACACTCCTGCCATGCCCCCTCCTGACATGCAGTACACTTCACTTTGGTGTCAGCTGTCCCCTTGGTTTACATGTGTGTGTGACTCCCCATCACTTCATTTGTGACACTGTGCTTTGTGGTGCAGTTCTTTGACCAGGGTCAATGTGTCACTCAGGGCATTTCATCAATAGGTTGTATGTGATGTTCTGGTGCTGTTTGGCAGTCATGGTTGCTCCTATGCAGTTCAACTGTGTGTGCTGCCCAGTCCTCTGGTCAAGGTGTTTCCACCTTTGTGTCCCAGACTTGTGCATCTGTTGGTGTTGTGTTGGATGTATGTGTGTTGGCTGTGTTATTGCTTCACCTCCTGGGCAGTGACGGCCCGTGTAGGGCGTTTTACTGGGGCGGTGACGTGGCGCAGAGGAGGGGCAGGGTGAGGGGTTGCAAAATGCGGCATACGGCCGAGTTCCGGTAAGTTACGAAAAAAATTAATAAAACAAATTTCGTTGCGCGCGCTGCATCGCCAAATGCGATGCAGCGCGCACAACGAAATTCGTTTTTATTAAATTTTTTCGTAACTTACCTGAAATCGGGCGTTTGCCGCATTTTGCAACCCCCCCCACCCTGCCCCTCCTCTGCGCCACGTCACTGCCCCGGTAAAACGCCCTACACGGGCCGTCACTGCTCCTGGGTGTGCTGTTGTATTTGTGCTATGCTGTATGGCGTTGTGTGGGTTGCTGTTCTGTAACTGATGTCTGTGTGTGGCTGGTATGCTTGGTGTGCACACATTGCTTGTTGTGCATGCAGTGCTGTGCGTGTATGTTGCCTTGTCATTGCCTGGTGTGCATCCCCTGATGTCCTGCTGTGTTTGCTATGTGATTTTTTTGCCTGTGCATCTGTTGTTTGCTTGATGTGGCTGTGTTGTTCTGTGATGGTGCACTTCTCGTGTGTGTTGTGGTATGTTGTCTGTGCATTGTTCCTGAGTGATGATGTTGTGCACTCCTGTTGTGTCTGTGCTCCCATTGCCTTTCCACAGTTTAGCTGCACAGGACATGTGTGGTCTTGTTGTGGTTCTGTGTGTGTTTCTGTTGGGTTATGTGTTTGTGTGTTGTTTTTGTGCAGACATTTGTTGTGGCATCCCTGTGTGTGTGTGATGTTTGTGGCTACCCCCAGGGTGTGTGATCTTTTGTGTGTCTATTGTCTGGCAAGTATTGCCACACTTCAGTGTGTTTGACACTGGTGTTGTGTGCTGCTGGTGTGGGGGGGTATGTGTGTAGATTCCTACTGGTGTTTGTCAGTCATGGAGTGTGTCAATGGGCCCTGTGTGTAGTGCTGCCTGTGTACTCCTGTGAAGTAGTCATATAGATGTGTGGCTGTTCACAGTTTGACTTCAGGGCCTTCCTTGCATCCTTGTGCCTATACATGGTTTGCCTTGCTGTCTCCCTGTGTTGTTGCACTGTGATGTCTGTGGTTTGACCTCACTGACTGTACCAGCCATGTGTGCTTTGATGGTCTGAGGGTGTTGTTCTCTGTTCCTTGTCTTGCATGTGATGTACACATGCTTGTTGTGTGTGCAGGCTGTGTGTCCATTTGGATGTTTATTCCTTGTATGTGTTCATTTGGTGCTTGTCCTCATTTTTGTTTCCCTGAGTGTGGTGTTGTGGTGGTGTGTGTGTTTCCCTGGCCCTGTGCTACTGTGCTGTGTGTTCCCGCGCATCCACTCCTGCAGTGTCTGTCTCCCTGGTTGTTTGTTGTGTGGTGCAGGGTGTGTATTGACCTAGCTTCTTGTTGTGCATGGGGTGCACAGAAGGGGCACATGGCGTGTGCCTTCATGGGGTGTGCTAGTGTGTGGTGGGAGGGGGGGTGGCCCTGTGGTCTTTGTGCCCTGCCCATGCCTGGCACTGGCCCTGCCTTCTGCATTGTGCACATGTATTTCCTTGTGTTCACAGCTGCGGTGACGTGACTGGGACATTGCTGCATGGTGGCGGTAGCTGTGTGTCCAGGATGCAGAGGGGTGACTTGCTGGCAGGTGGGTGATGTGTGTGTGCCCTTGTGGATGTGTCCCTGTCCCCACCAGGGTGGCTGATGTAGATTTGGACTCTGTGTCAGCCCACGTGTTGTGTGTTGTGTTATTGCGTACCTGCGGCGGCGTCCGCGGCTGTCCATGAGTTGCTGGTGATGTAGCAGGTACAGCACCGGAAAAACGTGTAGAGCTGGATCCGTGGCGGTCGTGACCGGGTGGTGTGGACCGGGACTCTGGTTTCCCGCTCTGCTGTTGAGCTTCCGCCGTCACCGGTTGGGCGGTTTCTCTGCTGCGGTGCGTCTGGTTGTCTGGGGCATCCTAATGTGTGGAGTGGGGCGGACGTCATTCCGCACGACGGAGAGTCTCCATTGGGTCCCACCGCTGCAGTGGCGGGTGCACTTTGATGGCGGTGCGCGTCGCACCGCGGCGGTCGGGAAATGGGCTATATTTGGTCATGCTAATATGGCGGACGTGAGGACCTCTGCTCGCGGGCGGAAAATTGCATTTTTCCGCACCGCGGTGGTGCCACCGCCCGACATCCTAATGGACCCCTAAGTATAGCAGAGGTACATACAGTGTAATAGAATCAAATAGCAGAGAGGGGCAGGGAGTAGAGGATCTAAACCAGGAATCTGGAGATGTGTAGAAAGTCATTTTAATGGATTCAGAGTTGAGGCATTCCATTATTTCAGAGGAAGATTTTGTGCAGACTGACACACTGTGTGATTTGTTTTCATCTCCTAAGCACCATGGAGTGTGTGAAATGCCATTGATCAAGATGTGGGTTATTCATCTACTAAACATCTGTTTAGCATCAGATGTGTTATAGGTACGGTGCATGCAGCCAAAAGAGCAGTACCGATTTTGGGAAGATAGCACCACAATCATGTGCAGTCGGAGTGACATCCAGTAGCGAAAGAGCAAAACATATTCATAGGATGAGGCCCTGGATTGGAGAAAATAGTGCAATCACATCAGGTTCAGTAGATTTCAGGACATATTTGTGGGGTCAGCCATATCTAAAGAAAATGGAGGACAGTCCATCCATTCCCGTACCTACTACTCAGGGTCAGATTTGTAGCTGCTGATTATCATCACCTGGCTGTTACATTTGCATGAGTCAGGCACTTAACACAGGCCTGTGCAGCCCATGCACAAGAGGACCGCCCCTTACTGTTCTGAGAGACCCCATTCAGTCCAAGCCTGATGAGTGTGTTGTATCTGTGATATATAGTGGACTCCGGAACCCCTCATCGCATTCTGCGGGGTCGCCCCATCATTTTTTGTGACACCACTGGCAGAAATATAATTGTTCCTTAGAGTATGTGATTTGTAAGGAGACAAAGTGGGAGGATTGGTGACCCCACGTGGCTGGGGAGATGGCAACAAAAGAAGATTTGAAATAAGAAAAAAAGGGGTTAATGATTTTTAGAGGTAAGGAGATATCTTTTAGAGTTTGCCAACAGCCTTTGGAGAGGTTAGAATTGAGAGTAGGGGTGAATAAGTGCTGTCTCTGGTAATGTTTCAGTCTAGGCTGGTTGCAATGGCCAATGAAGGCCATTTTGGATGAAGTATTCCTGAAAGAGGGTGGAGAACGCCAGTTTGCTGTCTGAAAATGGACTCAGCAACACAACTGCAAATTAAAGATGGCATATCCTCTACCAATTACTCAGCTACAATTTATTATATAGTTGCGACTGGCTTCTATTGAACAGATATGCCACAAAGACATACCGCAATATCAATTCTTTAAAAAAAAAATAGTTTGCAATACTCCTCTTTTTTTTTTGTTTAAGAGTTTTATTGAATTTTTAAGGATAAACAAAAAACAAGAAGAAAGATAACAGCATTGGCAAGGCAGTACACAAAGTTAAAATAGAGCATAAATATACAATATATATTTATAGATAAAAAAAGAAAAGTACAATAGTAGAAAAAAAAAGAGTGAAGAAGTAAAAGAGGGAAATAGAGAGAAAGAGAAAAAGAGAGAAAAAGAAGAAAAAAATAAGATGCGAATACATAGACTGAAATATGAAATTAAGAAGGAGAAATAGTTTAAGAAACATGCACATGTGTAGCAAGATAAGATGTGAAAGGTAGCCAAAGAAGTTCTGATTTAATTTTCTGAGATATTATAGAAGAGGAAACAGTAGAAATTCTGTGTTCATCACAAATAAAGTTCCACCAAGACAATGAGGATAACTTGGAATTATCTTTCCAACATGACAAAATAACTTTGAAAGCTAGTGCAATAAATAGATCGAATAATAAAGATAAAGGAGTGGAATCATCTAAGTCAGGAGAGGATGAACCTAGAAAAAAGTTTTGCAATGATAACGTAATATTACATTTAAAGATTTTCATGCATGTAGACCAAATAGAGTGCCAAAAGGACAATACATTGGAACATTCATAAAATTGATGTCTTAACGTGCCAGTAAATTCAGAACAAGACCAGCAAAGGGGTGAAGAGGAAGGGGAAAACTTGGATATACAGACAGGAGTAATAACTGCTCTATTGTAAATAAAATAGAGAGACTGAGTTATACGAGCAGCAGCAGAAATTTTGAATAACTTAGACCATAATTTGTCCCATTATTATTATCACAATGGGGTAACCCAGTATCCCTCAGAACCTGGGCAGATTATCAAAATGATACAAACGGTTCTGTCGGGTAAACAATATTACTTCTAGCAAAAAACCTTTCATTGGTTTGCTTATACGAACACACATAGAGACCATGAATAGTATTCAAAACAGCTTTATGAATTGCATCATTCATGGATAACTACTTACAATGGCTGTCAAAAATAACCGTGAAACATATTTGTGACAAAGTGACATAAAGTGCTCAGTGCTGTGGTGAACAGTGCGTAGTATATACAGTGTGACTTATGGAGGTATTGATAATTTACAAAGGCCAGTCAAGCAAATATTTGAAACAGTCTGCAGATGGATTGAATGAGTCTTTTATGCAGAGTATTTTCAACTGATCCTTGAAAGAATGTCGACGTTTCAACCCAAGGTAGCGTTACTAGCTAGTCAATACGGGTCTTCATCAGGACAGGGAGTGACAGCCAAAAGGAGCCCAAAGTAACTCTTGGGACGCACTGTTCCCCACAGCACTGAGCACTTTATGTCACTTTGTCACAAATATGTTTCACGGTTATTTTTGACAGCCATTGTAAGTAGTTATCCATGAATGATGCAATTCATAAAGCTGTTTTGAATACTATTCATGGTCTCTATGTGTGTTCGTATAAGCAAACCAATGAAAGGTTTTTTGCTAGAAGTAATATTGTTTACCCGACAGAACCGTTTGTATCATTTTCATAATTTGTCCCAAGCAGAGACCGATAATGAGAAGGCTGCGTCTGTTTCCCAAGCTAATTCTATAGGGGATTTAGGTCTTTCAGTAACATGAAATAACAATAACTTATAAATATGTGAGGCTTTAGGTTTGAGCTCATGAGGAATATTATATAGTGGTGTGGGAGGAACAAGTGATGTGTAAACATTGGAGAGATCAAAAGAAGTTAAGTGGGACTGCAATGCCGTGGAAATTAAAGTATATTCATGAAGGAGGGTAGATGATATCGCAATTGTAATTCAGGGAAGTGAATTAATTGATGAACAAAAATAATTCCCTTCTCCTTCCAATGTTTGTAGTAGAAGGATTTACTTTTGTATTTGATGTATTTATTATACCAAATAGTAGAGGATAAGAAACATTGTAACGGGTCAAGACCATCAACGAGTGTGTTATAAAGTCGATTTTGGGAATATTTTAAAATAGGATTATTTGATATGAAAGTACAGTTGGACATATAAATTACATTATAAAAAGAAAAATCTTTCAATAAGGAGCGTTCAAAAACAATCCATCTGGGTATAGGGATATCCGCAAAATCATAGGATTGGGCAAAACATTGTCTTATCAAGAATGCAGAATGATAGGCTTTAAAATCAGAAAAACGCACGCCTCCTTCAGATTTAGGGCGTTTAAGTTTTGTAAGAGAAATGCGTGGATGTTTTTTATTCCATAAAAATGTTGTGCAAATTGAATTAATTTGTGAGAAATATATTAAACAGGGATTCGAAAGGGCTGCATAGATAATGTATATAAAATATGGGGAACAATCATCATTTTAAGAGTGTCCAATCTACTCCACCAGGACAAATGCAGAGGGGACCAAGAAAGCAGGAGAGATTGAATTTTGGTAATTAAGGCATTAAACGTGAGTCTAATTGTGGTAGACAAGGTAGCAGAAAACCAGATACCAAGGTATTTAATTTTTGTAGGACACCAAGTAAAATTAGTATCAGCAAACATGTATTGGTAACATAGGGAATTCAATGGCAATACTTCAGTTTTTGAGAAGTTCAACTTATATCCAGAAATACTGGAGTATAACTGGACCTCGTCCAAGAAGGGAGGAATGGAAGTTTTGGGGTTAGACATATATATCAGGATATTATCAAATGGCCAACGTGCACTCTGGCTTGAATGTTTTTAACAAGTGATTAATAGTGTGCTCTCAACACCATGGTGACCGTCCAAAGCGTCACGTAGAAAAGTATAAACGAAAGTGCATGAAGAGATTTTTCTAACAAATTTCGAAACAGAGGATATCCAGATCACATTCTTGATCAAAGTTGTCGGAGATTGGAAACCATAGATCGTACTGATTTACTGAAACCCACAGAGAAACCGCAAACTAATCGTCCTATTTGTGTTCTGAAACATTCAACACAGTCTACCTTGATCAAATCTACCATTTTAAAACATTGGGACATTATAAAAACTGAACCAGATCTCATTAATCTTTTCCCACAGCCTCCGATTTTTGCCATGCAGAGGTCCAAGAACCTTAAAGAACTATTGTCAAAACAACCAACGATTCCCAAAAAGGCATTTAAAGGTATGCAAAAATGCATGAATTGCATTCATTGCAACAATGTAATGACAGGTGCTGTCTTCTATCATCCAACCAAAGGACATAAAATCAATTTACAACATTCAAGTACTTGTGACACCACGAACGTAATTTACGCCTTGAAATGTCCGTGTGACAAGATCTATGTAGGTCGAACTGAAAGAAAGGTAAAGACACGAATAGGTGAGCACAAGAGTAACATTCGCTTGATGAATGAAAAATCATCAGTTGCAATGCATTGGAAAGAAGCAAGACATAACATTGCGCAACTACGTTTCACCATCCTTGAATCGCAGAAACCCACAGGAGAGCACGATCCTGCTAAATCATTAGCACGCTCTCAATTCTTTTGGACCAAAAAATTACAATCTCTCCAACCTATTGGATTAAATGACAGGATCGAATACAGTTGTTTTTTATAAAATCATATGTGATATATTTCATATGCTTCACATAACCTATTGCTAAATTTCTCCAGGTTATCACACTTTGTTTTCCAGGAAACTTTATCGTTATTGTTTGTACCCTAGTCTGTTCTCTATGTTTAGTATTCACCACGGAGATCCGCTTTCTATTTTCATTGACCTGGTTTTTTTTAAATGGTTACGTTGATTACGTTACGCACTCAACCCTGGCTGAGCAGCCATGCACAATTCCCAGACCTGGTGAGTTTGACACGCACGGTTTTAAAATCTTAGCGTATCTTTGTTAACTTGGAGCGTAACTCTGTTACACTGGGTGAGGTGGCTATTTGAAGTTTAACTGCACAACCATGAGTTTAGGCACGATCACTTTATTCTGTTAGACACTTCGCTACTTTTTTTCACATTGTAGCAACCGTTGTCTACCACGCCATTCCATCAGTCACGCCTTGCGTTCACCGAATTAGTAGGTTCTTTTTTCTTTTTTTCTTTTTTCGTCCCTGCACATTTCCAGTAAACTAATGCACACATGGAGGCATATCGTAGAGAGAAGGTTATCTTGGCACAGTACTTGCAAATTATGAAGTATTTTTGGTTATGAGGACAATGCATTTGAATTGCTTCTTTTGTTTGTTTTTTGTAGCATGGAATAATGACCCCTGATGAAGGGTCCGCATTTGACCCGAAATGCATTGGGTTTTGATGAACTTATGTCAGCTACGGATGTTGTTCGTTTTCGCAGAACATTGTGACTCTAATTGAATTGCATTTGCATGGATAGAATGCAATAAAAAACTTTGAAACATTGAAGATTTTCACGAGCTTTGATAATTGAATTTACTCATTTGTTAAAATTGTATAGCAACACGTTTGCTGTGTCTACAGTGCTCACACCAGCAGGAGGTTCTCTTCATGCACTTTCGTTTATATATATCAGGATATCATCAGCATATGCCGACATTTTGGTTTCCATAGAGTTATATGTGTGACCGGAAATAAGTGTGTTAATACGGATACGTTCAAGAAAGGGTTTGAGACATAAAACAAATAACAAGGGAGAAAGAGGACAACCCTGACGGGTACCCCTGGATAAAGAAAAAAACTTGAGAAACGATTATTTACCCACCTGACGTGACATTCCCTGGGACGGTAACGCTGTTGGTCTCCCCGGCCGCCACCACTACCGCTGGCCGCGAGACTACAGCCCCCAGAGTGCTTGGCGGCACTTCCTGCTTCCGCCCACCAGCGCACCCGGAGGCGCTTAAATCGGAGAGGCTCCCTCGGTGGAGCGGGGGCATTTTCACTTTTAAAAGGCTGAGGCTGAGGTCGGTTGCACCAACACCCACCTGACGTGACATTCCCTGGGACGGTAACGCTGTTGGTCTCCCCAGCCGCCACCACTACCACTGGCCGCGAGACTACAGCCCCCAGAGTGCTTGGCGGCAATTCCTGCTTCCGCCCACCAGCGCGCCCGGAGGCGCTTAAATCGGAGAGGCTCCCTCCGCGTCGCGGGACGCGCGCGGGCGGCGCCGGGCTAAGCCCGGGCAAAGGGCGGGCCGTTGTGTGGCCGTTAGGGGGCCGGAAGAGGTCGGGTCGGGCCACCCCCCTAAGTTCTGCCCGCCCAGGAGTGTGACTATCGAAGAGGACTGGTGATGTAATCAGAGAGCCTATAGAAGGCTTGTATTATTGTAGTATGTTCATCGTGTAATTATTTTTTAAAACTTGTGATTATTGTCTGTCCTTTATTGCAGAAGGGTGAAGTGATTTGCGAAGGTTTTTTTATTTAGTGTTAGGAGAGCAATTATTGTTAGTTAATCCATGAGGTGTCTTAGCTTATTCCTCGAGGGTTAGCTATTTTAAATCTCTTCTGTAGACTATGGCAAAAAGCAAGTCAACTATGGATAACTATTTAGTTAAAATGGTGAGCAAAATTAACAATGATAGAAGGAAATCACTGGGTAGAGATATACCCCCAGAACCTCTGCTCCCACCTATAGACGATAATAGTAGTACTGCCATGGCTGATTCTCTTATCATTGATTCCCCAATTATGGAGACTCTAGCAAGTCCAGTACTGGCTCCAAATGTTTTAGATCAGGATCCCTCATCTGACCTTGAAGAGTTTACTAAACCACACTCTCCTGTTAAACGTGCAGTAAGGAAATGTAGAAAAACACAGATTAAGAGTAAGAATGTACGTTCTAAGCCAACGTTGGAACTAGAACAGAGAAGCACTAAGATTATTAAGGAGACCCAGTCTAATGCCATAGACATGAATTCTGCTTTTCTGGGCCATATTGCCGAGATGTTTGAAACTAAACTAAATGCAATTGCTAAACCACTAGTGGAAAAAATCGATTTTTTAACTGCTGAAGTATTTAGGTTAGGTGGCCTCTTAGCTGATCTTAATAAAGTACAGAGCATAAACCATATAGAGACATTAGAACCTACCCATTCTGTCCATTCGTGTGTACCTGGGGGAGCAAAACCCTTAGAATCTATTCCTGAGCCAAGGGAGCTACCTCAGAAGGCAAACAGTACTATTGTGTGAAAAACTAAAGTATCATCCAGTGCTGCGATGCCCACTATTCCAGTGGGTTCAACACGCTCTGTGAATCTTCCACCAGACTGCGAACCTTATGTCGTAGTTCTTTCAAATGTTCCTCCTTTAAACTCCATTGTACCTAACTCTCGGGATGAGCCCCACGATTCACTTAAACGGAAAACAGTTGCGTGGCTGAATAAAAATTGTGGTTTTCCTATATATTTGTCTCAACAAATATTGTCTACTAGGCGGGTCCCCTGGATTGGTAATTCGAAGAAAAGGTGTACGGGGGATTGCGTGAATATAAACTTTAGATACCCTCAACATGTTAAGTCCGTTTTACTTAGAACAGCTTCCCTGGCCCCGGGGGAGAATGATGTGACCGTGCATTCGTTGTTTTTTTTTTATAGCCATCTTGATAGAATATCTCAACCCGGTATTATTAAAAATGGACCTCAAAATATTAATAGTAGGCCAGTTTTTCAAATCCCCACTGTAAATAGATTTTTGCCATTGAGCACATTGGACAACAATGACTGACTTTTACAGGATGAGATATCCACTATGGGAAAAATTTCTGCAACCCAGGTATGGGGGCAAACTTCATGTAGTGAAGATTTCGTTCTCACCCATTTATTGGAACCGACTCTTAAAGTTGTGGTGTCAAATGAGCTGTTGTACAGCAATGGTCTTCACAAAACCAACTCGGGAGAAGTAGTTAAGATGGTTGAGGTGACTGGGGAGGGTGAGGCCATTAGTGCTCATGTTATAAATTCAGAATCAATGCTAAAGGGAAGCCTTATGGATGACACCCAAGCTGAAGACATAAATACCGCTACTCTTCTTGCTAGAGATACAATATTAGGTATACCCCCAGCAATTGTAGAAGATAACCCAAGTTTAAGATTGGTATCATGGAACATAGCAGGGTTAGCCAGAAATTTAAAGGATGTGGTTTGGTGCTCATACATTGAGGATTATGATATTATTTTATTACAGGAGACTTGGTCTGTAGAAACTCCCCATAGACTAGGGTATAAATCCTATAGCACTGACGCAACTCCATTAGTAAGAGGAAGAGCATCAGGGGGGTTGGTCATATGGGTCAAAGTCACCTTGGAAATAGTTGTTACTTAACTATCTATTCCCTCCTCTGATTTACTAGGGCTAAAAATTGTGACGAGAGGAAAAGAAGTCATATATTTGATAAATATATACAATAGACCGTATCCATTAAATAAGGAATCGAAGGTGGTTGAACTCCTGGATTCCTTTTTAGATACATTGGGCCCTAGCGTACAAGTAATAGTTGGTGGGGATTTTAATTGTAAGTATGAGCCAGTTTTGGGTTTGGAAACTCTATTTGAAGAGCAAGATGCTGCTAATGATATTTTGATTCTAGAGCCCACGGGGTCGGTTAAATTCACTACAGCAGCCACACAGATTTTACAGTTGACCGTGTCCCATGATTTAAGGGCATGCAATGGTCGCTTTCGCTCCGATAGACCACCGGCTCCAACTTTCTCGAAGGGAAATTGTAGGTCACATATTGATTTTGTATTGGTCTCAATGACTCTTTTGTATCTAATTACTGACTTTAAGATAGATTCTAGGTCAGAGAGTGACCATCTCCCACTCCAACTATGGCTAGTTCCACAGCCTTTTACTTCTAGACTAGTTGGTGAAGTTATATTATCTAACACTGATGAGGAGCCAAAGATAACAAATAATAGACATGCCCCAAGATGGCCTCATATTTTGGGGAATGAGGAGTCATTGTTAAATATTTATAATACATTCTCAGAGATAGTAGGAAATTCTCAGAAGCCCTTATTGGGCTCTGAGGGCGTCCTTGATCTACATATTAAACTGGTAGATGCGTTAACTCCCCTTATGAGTAAACTGTACAAAAAAGGTGAAAATTCAACAGGGATTTACCACAAATTAACAAACCCATGGTATAATAATGATTGTCGGTCAGCTAAATCCAGTTTGATTCAGGCAGTAAAATCTAAGAACCAACTGGATATAAAAAATGGTAGACTGGCTTATAAGAAAGCTTTGGCACAAGCGAAAAAGAATTGGGATGGAACTCTATGGGATGATCTCTTAAGTGCGGCAAAGTTAAGAGATCAGAGTACATTTTGGAATTTAATTTCTAAAGGAAATAAAAGAGGTAGATCACCAAAGGATGTATATTTGGATGAAAAAACTTGGTGTGACCACTTTTCAAAGCTCTATTCCGATGATTCTGAGGGATTGACCCTAGGGCTCCAAGAAATTAATGTAGATCTGAATATTGCTCCTTTGAGATTTAGCTTAGAAGAAACTACTCAGGCACTCCAGGCTGTTAAAATGGCTAAAGCCCCTGGTCCTGACAAAATCCCCGGTGATTTACTTAAGCATGACGGGGAAGTATGGGGGCCATATACAAATTTCCTGTGTAATTCAATTGTCACAGGAACACCAATCCCTGAATCATGGAAAGGGGCGGAAATTGTAACCATTTTTAAAAAAGGTGATCGTTATGACCCGAGTAATTACCACCCAATAAGTTTAATTGATATTTTACAAAAAGAATTCGCCAGACATATTTTAAATAGGCTTTTAAATTGGATTGATGAGTTGAAGATTTGAACCAAATACAAAGCAGGATTTAGGTCAAAAATTAGTACGGTTGACAAGGTATTTAGGTTTCTGTGCATCTGTTGGAAGTATATTAATTTAAGGAAAGGCAGCCTGTACATAGCGTTTGTTGATTTGAGAGCCGCTTTCGACCTTGTTCCTCGCAATCTGCTGTGGACTACTCTTAGGGGTATGGCGGTCCCAGGCGAGCTTCTTAAAGAACTTATTAAACTACACACTGGGAATTACGCTAAAATTAGATGGGGAAGAGTGGAGAAATCTCAAGGTCCATATCCGTGGACCGCGGTGTACGACAAGGATGTGTGTTAGCACCCACACTCTTTTCGTTATATGTTAAGGATATCCCTAGCTATTTAAGGAACTGTGACCATGATTCCCCGAAATTAGGTGGTGAGGCGATCACGTCCTTACTTTTTGCTGATGATACAATCCTAATTTCACAGACCCCGAGGGGGTTGCAAAAATTGGTGGATTCTTTCCAAAGTTACTGTGTGAGGAAGGGGTTAGAGATCAACCCATCCAAAACCAAATATATGTCCATAAAACCCCAAAAGTCATTTAGGAAAAATTTGTTCTTAGAAAATTTAAAATTGGAACATGTGGGGAGCTTTAACTATTTAGGATTATTGCTGGATAATAACCTTACATGGAAAGGGCAGTTGGAAAAAAGCAACTTATCCCTTAAACAAAATTCATTACCTATCTTAAAAGTGCATGGCGCAAGTTATTCCAAAGCTATTACGCCGGCACTTGAGGTATTTAAAGCTAAAGCACAATCAGCAGCACTTTATGGTGCTGAGCTTTGGGGATGTTGCTGTAAAGATATCTTCGATAAAGTAGAAAATCACTTTGTTCGTAGACTGCTCAAAATCCCGATTAGAACCCCCTTATTACCAGTGTTCCTTGATATTAATCTTAAAAGGACTAATCACCAAGCTATATTAAGACCATTATTGTATTGGGTTAGGCTGTGGACAACTTTGGAGCTGGATGACTATAAGAATGGGTTGATTGAAATAATCCAGATTAATGGGCATATGAATATACCTTGGCTAAAGCACATTTCTCTGTGGTACGAGAGGCTAGGGCTTTCCCATTTTTGGGAGGTTCCCCAGAATTTGACACCATCCTCAAAAAAGCTCGTAAAGGATACTTTCTGGTTTTATGTCCATCATGAACTAATACGTAGCACATCGATTGGCACATTGACCCAGAGGTTTTTGAATACAAAAGATAGCCCTTCCTTTGACCAATTTATGGACGAGATAGAGCAACCATTAGCAAAAACGTTATTCTTGCAATATAGATACGGGGTCTTACAGACTTCTGCAACTACATGCAGGTGGGGGGATAAAAATGGTACGGACTTTTGCACTCTTTGCTCTCAAGGAGCAAAGGAAGATGATGCCCATCTACCCTTCTTTTGCCCGGTTTATAAAAAACCGAGAGACCGTTGGATCAAACCCCTATGTAAAAACCTGGGGGTTAGATCCTATAAAGAGGCAGAGCGCATATTCAAGTCTAATACCTCGCAACTTATGGTGTTCGGTACAAGTAGATTCCTATTTAGTGTGTACCTTATTAGGAAATGGTCTGGTCATAAACTGTAACGTATAGAATTACTGATGCACTGATCCTCGCAGTCCTAACTGTTTTTAGTATCTGGCTTTTAGCTAATTTAATAATTATATTTATGTTCTTAACTGCGGTAGCTCATTAATGGTCATAACTTATTGATTCTTCTTTCTGCTATGTCTAAATTTTAAAAAAAATTCTTGCTGATTTCTGGTCATGTAAGTACTTGTGTCTTGTTTTTTCCTTCTGTACTTCTGCTTTTAAGGCTATAATAGCCGAAATAAAGTTCAAACAAACAAACAAACAAACAAGGGAGAAAGAGGACAACCCTGACGGGTACCCCTGGATAAAGAAAAAAAACTTGAGAAACGATTATTTACAAAGATACTAGCACGAGGGTGAGAATATAACAATTTAACATAAGCAATAAAAATAGGACCAAATCCAAACCATTCAAGAGTTTTGAACATAAATTGCCAATTGATTCGATCAAAAGCCTTTTCAGCATCCAGGGATAACGCAGCAAGTGGGGATTTACATTTTGTACCAAAAGAAATTACATTTGCAAACATACGAGCATTGTCTGCGGCCAATCTGCCCTTAATAAAACCAGTTTGATCAGTTTTAACCAGCAGTGGGATAATAGACTCAAGACGAGTGGCGAGAATTTTAGCGAATATCTTACAATCATAATTAATTAATGATATGGGACGATAATTTTTACAAAGGGAGTGATCTTTATCAGGTTTGGGAATGAGAACAATCAAGGCTTCCATAAAGGAACCCGAGGCTCTGGAATCAGTAATGAAGAAATTAAAGAGATCCAGGTGTTTGGGAGCGAAAATGGAGGAAAAAGCAGAATAAAATTCAACAGAGAGGCCATCCGTCCCGGTGCCTTTGATTTTTTTAAGGACTTAATAGCATCAGTAATCTCTTGAAGATAAACATCTCTTTCTAGTAGGCCAAATTCGTCAGGTAGGGAGGGAGGAGTAGGAAGGCCAGAAAAGAAAGTATTTAAATTTTGAGTGGAGGGATGTGTATCATCGGAATAAAGTGATTGGTAATATTCTAGAAATATATTTGCAATGTCCTCATCCGATGTTGCCAGACAGTTAGTAGATTCATTTAAAATGGGTCCAATATTCTTACGCTCGGATTTAATTTTTAAGTAAGTAGCCAACATCCGACCAGCTTTATTTTGACCTCCATGATATTTAGATTTAATTTTAAGAAGGACATTACAAGCGTCAACTGTAGCCAGTTTATTAAGTTCAGATTTGGCCTTAATCAGTTCGTGAAGAGCAGAAGGGGATTTAGAAGTAAAATAGGTATGTTCCAGTACTTTGAGTTGTTGCAGTAATGATGTATATTTATTTCGTGCAATTTTCTTTTTCTTTGCTGCAAAAGAAATAGTAAAAGCACGAAAAGAAGCCTTAAAGGCATCCCAATTATTAGAAATAGAAGTATCAGAAGGGTTATTTAGTGTGAAAAATTCATTGATAAAAGCAGTGTCTTCAGTGATCGAAAGGGAATCTGAAAATAGAAAGTTATTTAACTTCCAACGAGTACATTTTGGGGAGCTTAAGGATAGGTCCAAAACAGAAAGGACAGGGGCATGATCAGAAATAAAAATAGATCCAATCTCCGAGGACTGGAGAGATGGGAGAAGGGATTTACCAATCAAAATATAATCAATTCTAGAACGAGTTTGGTGCACATTTGAGAAGAAAGTAAATTCAAGAGAATCTGGGTTACAAGTTTTCCAAACATCGTATAATGAACGAGAGGTAATGGCAGATTGAAAGGCTTTGTGGGATTTATCTGGATTGAATTTACACTTAGATTGTCTATCAGAATAGGGATCTATCCATTGATTAAAGTCACCAGCAACTACAATATTCGGACAGTCAATGGAGGAAAGTAAAATCTTTTCAAAATTCTGGGTCTGGTCTGACTGGGCCTTAAATGTTCAAAAGAATTAGTTCTTTATTGTGGATGACAACCTTAGCCATTACCCATCGTCCATCTGTATCATTTTGTGTAGATAACATTTCTACATGCAATGACTTATGAAACAATATCGCAACACCCCCCTTGTTACCAGCTGAAGGAGAAAACACAACCTGACCCACCCATTGTCTTTTTAACTTGAGCGATTCAATTTCATTACAATGTGTTTCTTGAACAAAGGCAACCTGTGCCTTTAATTTAGATAAATGAGAAAATACCTTTTGTCTTTTGACGGGGTGTCCAAGACCACGAACATTCCACGTGACAAAATTACACATAATGGATTAATGAAGGGGTAGTACACGGAAACAGATGACGCACTTCAGGGAAACAACTGGAAGGAAATAGACACCATACATGAGACGGAAGGAAAAAATATGTTATAGAACAATAAACAGCATTAATGGACACATGCAACAAATGTAACAACAATATACAAGAAATGCAAATATAAAAAAAAGAGAAAAAAGTAAGATGAGGAAAGAATAAAAGAAGAAGAAAATAAAGAGTAAGCAGATCAAGGAGAAATGTGGGAAAAGACAAACATATATGAAAGAATACAAGTACGGAAGGGGAAGTAAGAGGTAGGTATACAAGAAGAGTAAACAGATCAAGGAAAAGAAACCAGATCTAAAGAAAGAACAGTATCAGGCAAGAGAAGAGCATGGTGACGCCAGAGACATGAAACTGCGGGCGAAGAGAATAGGTAAGAAAAGGCCTCCTTAATTAAAAAAGAACATTGGAGGCAAAGCAAAGTGAAGTGAGAGAAAAAGTAGTAAAAAGGACAGTATAATGTAAACAATTAAAATATTTAAAAGAATGAAGGGTGAAAGATAATTGGAGGGGTAGAAAATATAAAGAGAATAATAGGCTAACAGGATATATAAACCTAGAATAATAGATAACAATTTGTTAAGTCAAAGAATAGTTCAACATTAGTGTTCATGTTGCTTGGAGAGACTTTATGTAGAAAAAGTCTGAGCTTCTCAGGATCTTCAAATGAGCGCGAAGTTCCTTCATGCGTAATTTTGCATAGGCAGGGATGAAGTATGCCATATTGAATGTTTAATTGTCTCATCTGTGGACGTAGAGCCAGGAATTCTTTACGACGAGCGTTCGTTGCATTGGAGACATCTTGGGATATGAAGATATTATGACCTGACCAAGTAAGACGACGTTTAAGTTTTGCAGCCTTCAAAACATGCATAAGTTCAGTAAATTGCAGAAAGAGCATTATGATTCCACGAGGCTTGTTAGAATTAGGGTGAATATGACCCAGACGGTGTGCACATTGTATATTTGGAGGGAGAGAAGACTGAAGACCTAAAAGTTCTGTAAGGAATTTCTGCAAAAAAGATACCATGTCTGGCCCTTCAATATTTTCCGGAAGACCATAAAGACGTAGGTTATTCCTTCGATTACGATTTTCGAGGTCTTCTGTGTGCAGTTTCAGCTTGTGGATTTCTTGCTCTAGTATTGGGATTTTAACAGAGATATCTTGAAGATCTCCCACACGTTGCTCGAGATCCAACACCTTTCCCTCTATAATAATCCATCGTTCCTCTATTTGTTTCAGTTTTTCATTTGTGGTGGACATAAAAGGTTGTAGACCACGAACTTCATCTAGAATAGAGTCTAGAACTGGGTTTTGTGAGGATAGAATAGGGGAGGGTGGATCATTTTTATGTCTTTTTGGTTTTGCACCCGTTGAAGCTGCCTTAGGATGGTCAGTAGCCATTTTAGATTGTTGGAGAGGACGATGCGTCGTAAGAAGGGCAGGGCGAAGTTGGCCCATCCACTAGAATGATTGGACGAGAAATAGATGATCCTTGATGCAATTACCAGACAGAGGAAGCATATATATCACTGAAAAGAAGCAGAGTTATAAGTATATCCCAATGGAGAGTAGTAGTAAGTTGATTCAGCCAGTCAATAAGAGAAAGAGCAGAAATCCAAGAGTTGTGCAATATAGAGGTAGAAACAGCTAATGAGACAAAAATTCCAGCGTCGTATTAGAAACCAGCCAATATGTTAGGATGATAACATCAAATTAGGCAGGAGCTCTCCTTTAAAATATGAGCATGACAAAAATGCTGAGTCAAAAAAGAAACATTGGCAAGGGAGAGGTTGGCGATTCTATAGGATAAGCGTATGAATCCTTAAAAAGAAACAGTTAGCTATGACAGCATGGAGTTGTATAAAACCTTTAGCAGGTATTCTGAGGAGGGATTATGCAAAGTTTCTTACATTGCAGCTGAACACCATCTCAGGAGCGCGGTCACAGGAAGAAAAACGGGTGGTAAACGCCGCGAAAACAAAATGGCGGCCGTTTACGATGTTGTGAGGAGAATAACCGCCGTGACTCCAGGGTGCCAGGAGGAAGTTGCAGGTCCGAAAAACCGTGTTTCCTACTCACCGCCACTTCATCTCAGCGGGTGAGGAAACATAGGACCCCAGTGCAGGTTGAAAGAGGCTCTTAGACGAGAGAAAGCTCTGCGTACGAGCGGAGCTAAAACGGAGCCGCCATCTTGGCTCGGCGTCCAACTGCAATACTCCTCTTGAACAAACAAATTAATACACTTGCCCTTTATTTAAGTGTACAGCAAGGTATTAGTTGTGTGTGTTATACCGGTGCCCTAAATATTGGAATAACGTTGTGACACTCTACTTCACCATTGTCTTTTAAAGTTGGAGAGACTTTAATGGTTGACTTTCATTACAAAAGAATAGAATAGTCATTGTCTGGCAGAAACATATGTGACATGATGAAGGGAGCAGTCTCACACATTGAACTAGTATGCGTGGTACCTACTGTTACCACACCTACCACAGTTTTGAGTTTGGTGGCCCACATTGTACTCGCACAGTTTTCCAAAAATAAATTCCGGCGGATCAAACATGCTGAAATGTATAGGGAAAATATGCCTGAGAACTACCTGGAAAGCGGATTTTTGTGCAGGGTGCATCAAAAGTGGCATGGTATTAGGCATTATTAGGGACGAACTCATAATCTGGTGCTGTATCTTGCACCTGATGTATTCCGCACCAGCAGTGAGGCAGTTCATCAGAAGCCATAAATAACAGCCCAAACTCAGGACCACTCACAATGACAGCCCTGGTATTTTCAATGGCTTTTACTCTCCAGTTGGAGATATACATCGAGGGCACAGGCAATTCCAGTGACCTTTACGAGTGACAAATTTCATCCAGGATCGATATTGTGACTAATGATATTCTCAATGGGTTTAAAGATATTAGGCAACCCAACAAAGCAAAAATGAACCCTGAATAATTAGAATACAGACAAACACAGTGGTCCAGTACAGTGGCAATATGTGCACAATCAGATTAGGGATGGCTGACATGACATTAAACATGTGATTGTGTATTCCAGTTCTTGGGTGCACGTCTTATTCTTATTCCTTGATCGGCTCTGCATTGTTGTGTACACACACTCACTCACTTGTCTTCATTTCTTCACTGTGCGATCACTTAACGGCACATTTTAAATGGTGATACGCGAGAGAAGGAGATTGAGATATCATTGAGAATAGAATGCAATATTTGGGCGGGTTCCACTTGTTGTATACATTCGTTGAAACTTTGGTTATCGTTTCTAGCCCATGAATATCTGTCTAATTGAATCCACATTGAACCACTGAGTTTGTATATGATAATATTCTCAGCCACTTGTTTGCAAGTCAGACAGGCCAAAAAAATGGTTTCTTCTTTAGGCCCCTTTGTGGGTTGCATTATAGCTCAACATTTCTTGTTCTAAATAGAGAAGAGATATCTATCTATTCCAAAACGGTCCCTTCCTCAGAAGCCATCACTCTTAACAGCTCTAATATATTAAAGCTTCATAAACCACTTCTTGAAGACTACATTGAAATGATCCCACACAAAGGAGACCCGGTGGTGCATTTGACTAAAATACACTTGCACATGCTCTGTGATCTGATCATAAAATCCTATGTCATCCAAGAAAACATTATTTCACCACTAGCACAAATGTGATCTATGTATTTCTGATAGCCTGCATTAAAGCCACATCATATAATGTCAAGACCAACAGTTCATCATACAGAGAAAGGGGATAATTATTACCATGAATTATTAACAAATATTAACAAACGGAAGTTATTTTGATACAAAGAAAATTTAATAAGACTACAGCCTATCAGACACAACTATCCATATCTTGTCGCAGTACCTTAATCCCTTAGCCTTTTTTCACTAATTTATCAATTTATAACCATCAAGATGAAACTGAAAATTATTTAATTTTTTCAAAAACATTTGGTGGCCAATGACTTTAATGAATCTCCTGTAATCATTCAATTGTTGTTTTCTTTTTTATAAGAAAATAATTTAAATATTTGTATGTCTTAGGACCAATTGAGTTGACAGATTTGTTTTCCATATCGAAATATTTCTTACTATACCCAAAGCTAAACTAATATTAGACACCTCAAAGGGCCCTCTGGAAATGTTTACCGTTACCCGCCCACCCCAAACCTATCACCCCCCTCATGCAAGCCACACTGAAACAAACAATATTCCTATAGAGAAACATCTCCATCCACTGCAACACACAACAGAAACACCTAAAACCTCCTAGTGTACCGACCACTAAATTACCCACTACAAGCCTGACTATGAACCTCTCACATAATGAAGTAATATAAGAAATGACAGCCACATCCCTCTCCATTGCATGCTACACAACTTATACCCTTTTTCACGTTTTACCTTATGAATACTCTTTCAGAAATCCCTCAGTCTGCTCAGGATTGCAAATAACCATAATTGCACCCTCCCAGGTGCCAGAAAGTTTTGACAACTGAAAGGTGAGAGTCTGGGCTAAGGGCTTCTTCACATTGCTAAGTAATCCCTTGCTTCCCTTTGCTTCTTAGCCCATTTCAAAACACAAGTCATGAAATAGTTAATGCTAGAATCCTGACCTGAATTCCAACTTATTTTTCTCATAGGATTAGGTCTGAAAGTTTTGAAAACAGGTAAACATGGATTTTGACATGGCACAAAACTTTGGGGTTTTGACTGTTGATGCAAAATCCTGCAGCTATGATTCAATCACTATCATATCCCACAACATTTGTTAGAGCTGAAAATATTAATAACATTTTCCATTGTGGCATGTGACTCATTCCCCTTACGAATGCCCACAATGGCTACATTAGAGAAAGAACTCCTATTCTCCAAATCTTCTATCTTATCAAATAGTTTCTGCAAAGCTGAATTTGGATGACCCAATTTCCATAATTAACTCTGGGATTAAATATCCATCCATTCTTCCAGCCGTACTTTTCTTACACAATAATCTGCCATTGTAAGACCTATTGAAGCAACCTCCATTTCTTCTGTACTCTAAGGGCTTTACGCCAGTATTTTAATCTAATAGAATTTACGTTATATTTCCAACAGAGTTCTAATACCTTTTTTGTATGTTTTTCTTTCGAATGCTCCACCTCAACACTTTGCTTTCTTCTGCCCCATAGTGAAGACCTATGGCACTATTATTTTTTCTTGCCAGATTTTTTTTATACTAATCTATAATGTTTAATACTTCTATAATGTTTGATTCTTCGGTTCAGGAAATGGAAATGTCAAAACTATCTACTAAATAAATGTATGAGTCGTCAATTTAGCCAATATCCATTTGCATCCTAAAAATAGGAAATGTAATATTTTATCTAAAAGTGGCAACACTTTAATTACATGAAAACCTTCCAAGAACTTCAGAAAAGCAACAACATGCACTCTTTGCAGCAGTCGAAGTTACTCCAACTTTCTCAATGTAGATAAGATTGACTAGGTCCCTGCCATATAATTTACAGTCTTCTCCAATACTAGAATAGAAGCTTGTTTTGAATTTCCTTATTACAGTCGAGTTGTGGCATCCTGTAAAAACAAAATAAGGTAGCTGCTCAAGTGGAAATTATTAGTTAAGCTGCAACGTCATAACGGTGGTAGAGAAAGCTGCATCATTCTTTATCCAAAGATATAACCACTGCTGTGCTGGGAACAGTGATGCTGCTGGAGTGGTATTTGAGCAGTGCACGCCCAGCATGGTGTTTGAGTGTGCATGTGTGCAAGCTGCCACAGCGACTTGTGAATGTTCATTGTAACCTGCAGCGGAGATGCTTTCTTTAGCTTACAGACAGCTCTGTGCCCACATGGACTCTCCAGTATGCAGTTCTGTACACTTGTTGCCTTGCTAGAAAGCAATGAATGGTGTCTCTAGGGCTGGTCCAGATCTGGTACGTATCAGTGGTTCATTCATCCTACCCCAAACAGCCACACCATCATGGCTGTTGAACGGTGGGTGCCCTGTGCCGAGCGGTGGTGCAGTAAAAAAAAAAAAAAGATACCACACTATGCCACTTACAATATGTCCAAGTACCTTTCTTCATAAAGCAGTGATTTCTTAAGGCAATAGATGATCCTACATGTATATATGTTAGTTCAAATATATGTGTGTATTTATATATTTATATATATGAAGTAAAGTCCCAAGTCTTCTTCCTTTGAATTTACTCCGTATTATTTTTTGGCTTCACGAATGGGAGATGGCACAAACCCGGTCTGGCTTCATGTAAATTTCATTATTTTTCATTTCAAATCCAAAGTGCTCCGTGCCAAATACAACAGGCCGACTCATTTTGGCAAAAGCTTTTCACTGAGCCATCGAGTTCCAGTGTAAAGAGTGTCCATTTACAGGGAAACTTCCCTCCTTTATCACCATCACCCAATTAAAATCCAAGCATTGAACCTTATTTTAATTCATTTTCTGGTAAAGTACTATTTTGTCATAAACTTTATAAAGTGCAAAAAACTAGAGATAATATTCATTACAATTTTTCAAATTACTTTTTATAAATTGACTATTTTTTATAATAATTTTTCTTTTTTGCAATTGTGCAGCTTTTCGGGGTGAAGTACCTTACACCTTTATGGACGTTTAGATGAGAGTACCTATGTTATTTTACCTTGATTTCAGAGCTTACAGGAGGAAATTTGTATTTTTACATGTTGAGCCATTCCCAAAAGATTTTTCTAACAATGCAGTCCAAAGTATCCATTCCTGTAATCTCTGTTGAAACAGAGGGGCATATTATCAAGCACGGCGTTAAAATTATCGCCTCTTTAGTGGCAGAAAACTGCCGCTAAAGCGGCGATAATGGGCTTGATAATAGGCCCTTGAGAATTCCAATAAAAGCCCATGTTGACACCAGAACATGGGCTTCTATTGGAATTCTCAAGAGCACATTATCAAGCCCATATCGCCGCTTTAGCTGCAGTTTTCTGCCGCAAAAATGGCGATAATTTTAACGCCGTTTCTTGATAATATGCCCCTCAATTCGTAGATGACCTCTATGATCTGTCATATGTTTAAACAACCATCTTTCTAATTACACAATTTACTTTCTTATTTCATTGTGGTGAATTTTACATTATTGTGCAAAATTGCCAAAGATGTGCAAAAAGATGCTGTCCGAAAGTGCAAAACAGTGCAAAAAAATGCAAAGAAGAGCAAGAAAGTGCATAAAGTGCAAAAAAGGGCAGAAGAGATTTGAACATAGCTGCAAAGTCCATAAGAGTGCCACGTAGGGAGAGACTGTGTGGAGGAGATTATTATAATTAGATGCCACTCCAAGGAAGATGTAAAAAATTCTACTGAACAAGAAATACAGTTCCATTGTCAATAAGACTCCTTATTCGTAACTTATCATCAGATCTTAAAATTAGCAACATTTTCTTAACTGATTATCATATAAATATAGATGATTACAATCCACTAGAAATCTCTAATATTCAGTAAGATCTAAAATTTCTAATAGGAGTGTGTAAAACTTCATTTCCATTTCTCAAGAAAACGTAAATTAAGATAAAAGAGGATTAATTAATCAATCACGTGGGGATATGTTAAAATGTCATGATCCATCAAGATACGCGTTATAGATGTACATAGAGTTTGGCGTCTGCATTTAGACCCCAAGGGATCTCAGTTCCTATAGCAAGTATCTAGACTCCCAACTTTTTAATGCCATCCCTCAATCTCCTCCTCTGGGTTTGATTCCAATGTGCTGTATTCCATAGTAGCATAGCATTCCTTTGTTTCCTATGTGTTCTTCCCAGATGTGTTTCGCGACTACATAACTGTTGTTCCGGTTGGCGATTGCTCTTAAATGTTTAAGTATACGTAGTTTCAATGTATTCACTTTATGGATTTCTTACCACAACCACATTCTAGAATATACAACACATGTGTTGTCTCACAATAGATCCATTCTCTGATGTTTTTCAAACTTCCATCCAGTGTTCTAAATGATGTGATGTTATGTCCAATGTGGCACACTTTACATTTTTTAACATATATAGAACCCCACATTTTTTAGCCAATTTTTTGGTTCACTTCCATGATCTACAAAATGGCTCTGAGTCAACATATCTCCTAATGATGCTGCTTTTTTATAGGTGATATTTGGATGGTTCATGATTATGCCTGGGGGATGGGATCCTCGTGCCCAAAATCGGGCTGAGGAGGGGGTTCTCATTCCTCCTCCCATAAAATTCATGCCGGACCCTGGAGGATGGGGTCCCCAGGGCTGAAATATGCCTGGAGAGGAAAGCTGTGTGCCCCCTTTCCTTAAAAATCACATGGGCCCTAGGGATGGTGTCATTAGAGCTGAAGTCAGCAGGAAATGAGGGCCACACACCCCCTCCCTTTATTTAAAAGAATAATCCTAGGGGATTGGGTCCCCAGGGCCTAATGAGGCTTGGAGAGGGGTAGCCGCGTAGCCCCCCTCCCTTTAATAAAAATAAAGGGCCGTGGCTGATGGGGTTCCCAGGGCCAGGCCCTCTGGTTCACCCCCTGCAGCGCACAGCCAAAGGCCATGTGCAGTGCGAGGTTGGCTGCCTTATTCAAGGTTGGCCACAGGCCAGGCTTTGTGGCAACATCCTGCTCCGCACAGCCAAAGGTCATGCACAGCATGGTGTTGGCTGCATGTGGGGGTTGGCCGCAGGCCAGACCCTGTGGCCAACCACCTGCCGTGCATGAACGAAGGCCCTGTGCAGTGTGGGATTGGCTGCCCTGTGGCCACCCCTCCACTGCACACAGCCGATGGCCATGCGCAGCGTGGAGTTGACTGTATGTGGGGGGTTGGCTGCAGGACCTGGGGTTGCATTTACATATGGCAATTAGATATTACTTTACGTAAAAAAAAAACCTAGAAATTGACTGAAAAAAAACAAAGGTTAAAGCAACGTTATAGTTAGGTGTGATGAAAACATCTGCTGTTTTTTTTCTTTAAAACCTTAGACATTCATTACAAAAACAAAGGTTAAAGTAATGTTAAAGTTAGGTGAATTTGTCAGTGACAACATTAACATTTTGAGTTTAAAAAAACACAGAAATGCACCAGTTATAGTTAGCAGAGCTAAATATATCTTGCACTCCCACCATGCATTGTTTATTACCTCACATATTACAACAGTCATGACATGTTCTATGACATCCTTTATGACATCATCCAAGCTTCTTTTTTGCACATTGCTCTATAAACGGGTATAGCATTAGAGCTATGAAAGGAAGTGCAAGTTTGCTCTGAATAATGTGAAGCATTATTACTGCTATCATGTATACAGCCCCGTAGATAAAGCAAGCTTGAGTTCTATCCTGTACCATACACTTCCTGGGTAGCTGAGATCATGTTGACTGTGGACCACAGATGAAAGGGTAACCTATCCCACACAAGGTGTTCAATCTGTATACATCTGTTCAGGGATAACCAAATTCCTCCAGATACTCAAGCCCTGTTCCATTACTAATGCCCTATTCCGGACACTCTTTACCTGCATAAAACCCCTGACAGTCATTGAACCTACACTGAGAAATGAAGAGGATATGAGTAGAAAAGTGGGTACTGTTGACACTGTTTTACTCTATGGAGAGAGTTTACTCTGTACCACACTGATTGCAGAGAGTAAAACTCTCATAACTCTCATGAGAAATACCCCACAGAGAATGAAAAAGTATCTACTAAGAACATTGTACACTCAATGCAAAACTTGTCCAAATAGCAGCTATTCACTAAAAATAACCAAGGTCTGATGGTGCTAAAGATCATACTACCTGCGGCCTTCATACTGTGGTGAAAACCAGGCTGAGGCAGTGGTTCTAATTCCACCCACGGAATATTAGTAATCCTGCTTTACTCTTCTAATGCAGAATTTCTTGATTAATTAAATTCCACCACTCCAGAAAACCACTGAATACCACTCAGTATGTGTGACTGCGCTATTTTCATTGCGCAAAATGCATCCTTGCCTCTATTTTTTGACACAATCGTGCATTTAGCGATATGAAAATAGCACCATGTGCTCATTGCGTCCCGCAGCGGAATGCTGCGGAATCTCATGTAATTTTAATGTAATTCCACATGATTCCACAGAACGAAACTGCCAATTCTGCCCACCTCTAGTGAAAACTTTACAGATAACCCATCGTCTGAAGCAAAACAAGCACATGTATATAGGTTAGTACCAGGTGCACACAGTCTTTGTTATGTAGAAATTATCATGCGGAGATGATTGTGTCTAATAACTCAAAGCTGCTTACAATACTTAATATGTTTTATGTATAATCTTTGCCCTGTTGGAAACTTTTTCTGCAGAGGCAAAACATGTGTGTGGAACATCCTGAACACAAGTCAGCAACTGTCACCTGCACACAGAGTTAGTCTTCAAACAAATATTTACAACGTGTCCAATACCTCTACACTCCTAAAATGCATTAGGAGCACATGCATTTTGTAAACACTTACACCTATTAACTGCACACAGGCTGTACAAAATTAGGTAGAAAAGTAATATGGTGGTTACCTGCCACTATGTAAACTATCAAAATTCATGCTTTTTAAAAGTTAATTACATTTATAACTTTTTGCTGCTTTTTCTGAATATTAAATAAAAATGTAATTTGGCTCAAGTAGAAAATCTACTTGAGAAGCAGCCCTCTGACCGTGACCGCTCGCGACCTCCCGTGTTAAAAAACCTCCTGGAAATTGCACTATGGGATGACAAATCTCGCTCGCTTACCAGCTTGCATTTCTGGAGCCTTGGAGGAGAAAACATTCCACCACGCAGTGATTGGCAGAATTTGGCGAAAAATTAACATCATTACAAGAGTAATGCAGAGTTGCCCAAATTCCGCCAATCCCATAGGCAGAATGAAATTTTCCAACCAGGTCTGCATTTTGCATGACCTTTGTCACAGTGGAAATGCATGTAAACTCCTTCTAAAAATGGCAGCAGTAAATGTGTTCTGAGGATGTGAATGGGGAAAGGGACATGGTAGCAATTACTCCATTGGGAAACATTTAAATAAATGTTAAAATGCCCATTTCTGCTACACTTAGGGGCATATCAACAAGCCGGCGATAACAACTTATCGCCGCTTTTGCAGCCGTTTTCGGCCAAAAAGCGGCGATAATTTTATCGCTATATCAGCAAGGTCACGCTATCGCGTGAATCTTTGCATTTCTCCAATTATCAATGGGCACGCTAACAAGCATAGCGATAAGAAAAGTAGCGCTAACCTTGGTTATCGCTACTTTCCTTACGCCTGCTTTTAGTATGACTTAGCCATGATATCCAATGGAAGGTGGATATCATGGATGAGTCTGCCCTGCCCTATCAGCAAGCTATCGCCAAACGTTGTGCGATTATCCCTGTATTTCCAGCGATAATCGCACAATTGGCAGCTTGCGCCTGGAATTTTATCGCTTTTGAGATAAGCGTTGCTAACAGCACGCTATCTCAGCGATAAAATTCGGCGATAGCCGGCGATAATTATCCTAGTGCTAAGTGCGCTTAGCGATAATTATCGCCAGTTGTTGCTGATATGCCCCTTAGTCGGGCCAATTGTCCAGATCACTAAGGCGCAGATGGAGAGACAGGAAAGAGCCCAGACATCTATGATAGATGTAGCTTTCTACGCTACAGAGGACTTTTGTGAATCCCTGAGAAGTCAGAAGCCCATGCAAATTGGAGATGGAAATCTACGAATCTTCAAAAACTGTTTGTGCATCAACCCCAGGGTGGTTTGGGATGAAAGTTCATCCATCCTTGCTAATATTGGAGACTATATGATGAACCGAATACTGCGGTGCCGCTGGCCCATCTATTTAAAACATCATTAGAAAAGCACACAATTTAAGTATCGTATGCAAATTGTTTATTTTTATTTTTATTTTTCATGATGATGTCGTAATTCAAGCATGTGATGCAACCCATGGGGGACGCCGCAGGGTCTGCTGCACGTTTGCTCTTATATTTGCATTAACCGCAGTGCCCAGAGACCGCAATTACCCTACTGTGCAAATTATAAATATCAGCACTCGCTCAGGCAAGACCACAAAGTACATATTTACATTTTCCTTTCCATTATTCATGAAGACACAGGATGATATTGACATAGGTCTGTCAATAAAAACGGAGGTTTGTCAGCAGCTGTTGAAGGGCCGAGAAGAAGGCAACTTGACGACTCACCACAGTCCCACCTCTTCCTGTGGGGGACAGGCAAAGGAAAGGATGCAAACGAGCACGTTTCTCTGCAGTCAGTTCTTTCCCCACAGCTCCTTTTCCTGCTCCAGTGGTGGATGAGGGGAGGTCACACACAAGTGTTTCCATTCCTCTGTATTGTTCCCATACTACTCTCTCAGGCTGAATGTCAGCAAGACTGTACATTTTTGACAACACAAGAAACAAATCCCCAATTATGACTGCAATAAAACAAAGAAAAAGTACTTACGAAATGCAAAAAACAAGTTATAGTTTGTCTTTTGAATCTGAACCATTTATTTATTATCTGCAGTATTATGTAAAGCAAGCAAGACCCATTTCCTGTTGCATATAGCATTGCAATCAAAGCAGTTAGCTAAACAAGAATATAATGGCTAAGGTTAGAGACCGGAAAGAAAGAAAAAAAGGAATTAATGTTGACATTTGGTGATCAAGTAAAGCATTATTTAACAAAAGTCTCTAATCAAATTGCTCCTGTCCACCTTGTTATTTCATTGTACAAACCGATGTCTGTTCCTTGAGGAAGCTGGTCGATAGACACCATCTTTTTGTTTGAGGGGCACTTACGCACAGGGCCGGACTGGCCATAGTGGGCACCGGGCATTTTCCCAGTGGGCGGGAAGGGTGAGGGCCGTTTGTGGACCGGTGGGGGCCGGTTTTGTTATTGGAGGCCGGTTTTGCAGCAGTGTTGCAAAATCGCCCCCCTGTATCAAAAGGGCAGCAGCAGTGTTTCCCACCAGTATCCTCCTACCCCCCCACCAGCTCCCCCTCCCCACCGGAGGCTGGTCTGACATAATTGCCAGGGCTGGGTTGCGGTCCCAGTCTGGCCCTGCGTATGCATAAGGGAACGCTTGAGGTTTTCTTATTTGAGTGGCATGCGGGCATTCCAAGTTAATCATTGTACCTTATGCAGCAAAGGTAGGCAGATTAGAGGCCTTGGTGCTACCATCCGCAGCCCTGTGCACTCCTGTGCATGATGCATGGACCATGGCTAAGCCTGGAAGAAGACAGATGTCGCCCCTGGCCTTTGATGCTCAAATGTTCCAAGTAGGTGTCTGGCAGTTGATACGACCTTGCAACCTGTTATGCACATTTATCAGTTATAGGTTAGCATTGATATACTATTCTCAGCTAACATCTACATACCTTCAAGAAATATATAACGTTATGGTACATATGTGTTGAGTGTTGAACCGGAAACATATATACTTATCTATATGTACACTCCTTCAAGATATTGTTATGTTGAGTTACGAATAAGAACTATATACTTACCTACATGTACATACCTTCACAATATTGTGTAGACAATATTCTGGCTAAGCTATTTTGTAGGACAATATTTGAAACAAAGGGCCCTACGTAGGTAAAACCAAAATACCGAGTCCTTAATAGCGATTTTTACCGAAACGCTAATAAGAACTCGCTGTTTCCGATGTAGGAAAAAATTAGGTAAAAATTACCGAATCGGTAAAAATCGCTATTACAAATATCGAATCCACATTCGGCAATACCGATTCGGTAATTAGCGAATCCGGGAGTTTGAAAAATCGCAAAATCCAGATTCAGGCAATCCTGTGCCTCCTGATGACATCACAACCAGGAAGTGGCCACAGCCATGCAGCTGCACTGATCCTGAAGCTGTTGGAGAGGCAGGGAGCAGGAGCACAGGAGCTGCACAGCTACCACCTAGCTAACACAGAGGAACTGCACCATGGCCTCAAAAGAGAAGGGGAAGGGTGCTGGCGAAAGAAAGCGCAAGCACAAGTTTAGTGAGAGGGAGTTGGAGATCCTCATAGAGGAGGTTGTCAAAGATCACAACCAGCTCTTTGGCAAGAAATCTCTTCACGTCCCTGAGGCACAAAAAAAGGAGGATTTGGCTGGGGATCCAGCAGAAGATCAATGCGAGTGGCATCACACATCGCTCAACAGATGACCTAAAGAAGCGATGGTATGATCTGAGGAAACGTGCCAAGGAGGGGGTGGCTGCCCGGCTGAAACAAGCCAGGAAGACAGGCGGGGGAACCTCAACTGCGCCTGCTCCGACTGCCCTAGAGCAAATGGTTGAGTCCACCCTCCAGCTGGAGAGCGTCAGTGGCATCGGGGACGTGGACAGCTCAGCAACAGCATCCAACAGACAAGGTAAGCTGCATGCACAGCATGCTGTCTCCCCTCCCTAACCCCAATCCCCCTGCAAGAATCTCACTCCAGAACATGTTTTGTCTAAAATCAGCAATGCATCATGGGAGATGTAGTCCCTATCAACTATTAGCAAATCAGTCAGTCCCCAAAAAGCATAGGCATGTCACACACATCAAAAGATGAGCTAGAGGAGGACAGACAGCTAGATGATCAGTAATGAAATTTATTTGCAGACAAATGCTGGCAGACAAGTGAGTAATAGTACATTCTGTATCCACAGGCGGAACATCGCCCCAGGCTGCAGAAGGGGAGACTGGCGAGGCTTCCAGGGAGGAAAAAACAATTGAGGAGGAAGTCATATCACCTGCTGACACTGGTGCAGATCAGGGCATACAAATTCTCCCTACTTCCACGGATAGAGTAATTTCACAGATACACGCACATGCACTCATCATACGCTTGGGCCCATTTCAGTAACATACACTCGGATTACTCTATCAGTGCCAACCATGGAGAGAGAAACCTCCTAAACACCCTGCATCTACAGTAAGGTCAATGCGACCAAATTGATTTTGTCCTGAGTCATGATATAAACAACAATAATTACATTAGAGTACTCAATAAACGACAAGAAATAACCACCAACACTGTATTTAAAATAATGGTACTTTATCTAAAATTAGTTCAAAGAAAGTCAATCAAAGCAAAATCATTATTCTCATAATTACCTATTCTAGCTAAATGTCATAAATGGGTCAGGACAGGTCTCTCAGTAGAAGTCTCCCGAGTCGCCGTCCTCACAGCATCGATCCTCACCAACGCAAGTTTGGGAAGAAGTGGCCTTAGACCCTCTCTAGGCTAACAATACTTATAGCAAATCTTTCAAAAATAACGCAACATAAAATGTCCTAAATTTCCGTTGAGCCGCTGAGCAGAGCGAGCAGGAAAGGATGTAGCATCGTTACATTTGAAAAATCTCCGCTCAGAAAAATCACAAAAATAAAAAGACGGAAGAAGGAAACTCGAGTTTGCAAATGTTACTTTTGTAAATAGTCTTCCTCGGAACCATAGCAAAACCTCCACTGTAATCACAAAGTTCATTGTGGCTCTCTTTCCCTCCAAGGTTACTTGGATGTTTGCCTGGAGTCGCTGTCATCACGGAAACTTTCAAAACTCCAGCAGAAGCCATAGTCAGGTGACTGCTCAACAAGGCCTCTCGTCATCTTATATTCACTCGAGCACAGGCTGTAAATGTCAGCCATCTTTTCTTAGGCCAAAACGAACCATCTTAATCGAAAGAAACACAAACAACATTACTACATCATCGCAATGATTAAACAGTGTTAACCCCACTAATACCCTTATGTGTATGTAATTATCTAGCCTTCTGCAACACAGTGAAGCATTAATACACGTTATTTCAAAAGCGTTTTGTGCTTAAAACAAACAGCACTTAGCAACATTCATTTAATTAAACCTGCACATTATTATTAAGCAACATATATGCATTCCCACGTGTAATTTCTCTTGTTAATCATGTTGGTTAATCAGAATTTTCACACAAAACAAATAATTAATGATTACAAATTAGTATTTTAATTCTCTACATATAGACAAAACTGGAGCTTAAAAACCCGATAAATTTTCAACAGAAAACTCTGCTCCAGCAATCCCCCCTTTGGTGATATTATCACCAAATAAACAACCCAAAAAAAAAAAAACATTTAGTCCCATTTTAGGAGAAATTGAAAATGTCTTTTTTCTCTCTTCACAACACTACACACCAGACTCCCTTTCATCATCCCTCTTCGTTTCCAAGTAAACACTCTCCCTCAATTCTTCTAATTCTATTTCTTGTGGATCTCTTTTTGGCCTTTTATGTTTCTTTTCAATATTTCTTTTAATTAATTTATTTTTCCCTCCCCTGTTTTTACAACATAAACACACCAATCTTAATATCAATAAAGCAACAATTACACAAGTCAAAGGAAACAATATCTTACCTATAATAGTACTACCTATTTTTGCAATAAAACTTTTAACAGCAACTATTTTATTAGCTATTTTGGTCCAGATACTTTTAGCTTCCAGTGGTACTAATTCTTCATGCAAATCAGTAATATTTTTAATATAGACCTTCAGGTCTTTGCTTTCATCAGGAATGTAAGTGCAACAATGTTGTACCTTCAGCATTCCACAGACTCCACCCTCTTTGGCCAATAAAATATCAAGGGCAAGTCGATTTTGCATAGACATGGCTCGTACGGCAATCATCTCCGTATTCACCAAAAGAAACCCTCCAGCGGTATTTGTCGATAAGCGATCCACCACTGTTGACAATTTCCGAATTCCACATGCATTTAAAGAAATTCCCACTGCTGGAATTAAAGCCCCAAAAATATCACCTACAATTTCAGACCAAGTTTCTCTCTTAAAATGTGTTAGTAAATTAATATGTTCTACATCCTCTATTCTATCTATATGAAAGATCTTTGGAAAGACCAGGCCCACATAACATGTGCCATACCAATGGTCAGGCAACCTGTAATAAGCCTTGTTCCCACAAACATAATACACTCCTGGGAAAACTGGATCCTCTCCTCCTTTGAAACCCCATCCTGTTGCAATGAAGTATGTATCATGACACTCACTAGTCCCAACAAAATATGTATCATATTGGGATTTCCTCCTAGTAATGCATAGCTTACCCTTCTGTGGTGCATCTAGAGCTAAAGTTGGACTAGCCCCATTCCTCAATTCTTTCCCCATCTCAATGTCCCAAATTGTCTCACTCATTTTATATTTCCCTGCCTTTTCATGCATGCTCATTCTCCTTTCCTCTACCATGTTTAGGAAAGCCTTCTCCTCTTCTTTCAAACTGCAAGTTAAATTGTTCTTAAAAATGTAATCTAATGTTAATTCTTCTTTCTCAATAAAAATTTCACCAAAAATATTAGCTTCTTTAGCTGGATTCAGCCTTTTGTTCATAGGCAATTGCCCAAAAATATTATCTTTGTTAGACATAACATAATCTATTTTCCCTAACAAATAAAAAACACTACTCAACACACTACATGAAATTCCATACGTGGCTGGTAAATGGTGATAAGTAACACCCTCTGAAACGGATGCAGGTAACTGCATACATACGTAGCAATCCCTTACTTCCATTGTCTTCACATATTCATACAATAATTTTGAAAAAACATTACTAGAAAAATCATTAATTGACCTATCTTTATGCATGTAAGTATTACTAATTCTAGTTGGAACCACTTTCTGTGAACTCTTCTCTACATTAGTCTCATTCTCAGTATGTATCTCAAATGTACCTATTGTAACTCTAAATGTAACTAATAAAGCTAAAACTCCCCATAATAGCATTAATAATCCAGTACAGCAGCAGCACATTCTACACCATCTTTTCAAAAAGGCACATCTACTTTGATTATTTTCTATGTTAGCCATTTTACTACTTTGACCGTGTCTTTTGACTTAGCCTCTACTACTCCACTACTGGAATTTCTAGAACTCTGGATTACTTCAAACAATTAATTTTCAGACTTTCTTCTTTTCACTTTTCTCCAAGTGATTTCTTCTGTTCACTCAATTTGGATACTCATCACTCTTCACTTCATCTTCTTCAACATCAAATTGTATCAGATCTTCAACAACATCCTGTGCATCTGACTCTTCTCCAATGTCAGTCAGGATAACTTTTAAGATTCCAACAGACTTTTCCTCTCCCTCAACCACTTTTCTCAAGATCCCCTCCGGATTGTCTTGATTCACTGCTTCTTCTTCTTCTCCTTCAGACAGTGCTACATAAGACCATTCCGGTGATCTGTACTTTTGGTTGGGTTGTCTATTTCTTTTGATTCTTCCTTGTTCCTTCGATTCTTCTTGTTTTCCACCTTTTGCTGGATTTTGACTCGACACCTCATTCACTTGTTCAGCTTTCGATGTATTTGCTCTTGTCAGTCTGTATCTCAGCCTCTTTACTCTGTTGGTAGGCCAAAGATCTCCTCTTACAATTTTTTTTGGTCTCGTTTCTTTATTATTTCTTTCTCCAATCCAAGTTCTCTTTCTCAGAACTCGACCTTCTGATTTCTCATTCTCACTCTCATCTGATTCTGTTTCAAATGCCTCTTGTTCTTCAGCAGTTTTCTTTCGCTCCACACTCTTTATCACCACTGTTTGAGACTTCCCTATTTCTTTCCCTCCTCGGGTCTCCGACACGCAATCTTCTTGCTGTCTACTCGTCCCTCCACCTAGCTTATCAGAAATGTTCCCTACACCTCCTCGGGGGTCTTCCGCAATCTGTCCCTCTCTATCTTCTTCTGACCCTACTTCTTCAGGTGTAATCTCAAGTGGATTTTCAACTTCTTCATCTGATTCAGAAGTAGTTACTGTGGAACTGCTCTTTTCTCTTCTTTCTTCTCCACTGCTTGTTGGAACTTCAGGCTCTCTTACAGAATCTGATCTCCCTTCTGAGACTCTCAATGTTCCCTTGAAGCTTCTCCTGGAAAGAAAGAATCACCTGACCCTCTTTCTCCTTCAGCTCTTTCAAAATTCCGATTCCTTCTCACTGGTTCTGTTTCTTCATCATCACTAGAATCTGACTCTTCAAAATACTCCTTACCAGTCCCGTCTTTTGGATTTGGAACTCTCAGAGTATGATTTGAATGTACCCAGTTTTTCACACCAGCACACTTAACTGCAGTCATCGTAGTCAGAATGACTTGTCTTGGCCTTCCCCACCTTGGGACCAAGCAATTTCTTCTTTTGTGCACTTTAATCCTCACCCAGTCCCCTGGACTCAGATCATGAGCTTGCTTCTTCTCAAGTGTAGTAGCGTCCTCTCCAACCTGGTGAAACACAGAATGAACTGCGTCAGCCAGGCCTTTACAGTAATCCAAAATCATGTCATCAGTTATGGTCATCAACTTATTGACAGGCACAAATGCATGACGCATTGCACGTCCCATCAAGATCTCATGTGGACTCAAACCAGTAGTTCTATCTGGAGTAGATCTAATAGTCATTAGCACTAGAGGCAAGACATCAGGCCATTTCATTCCAGTGGCTAAACACATCTTACCAATCCTATTCTTGATCGTGCCGTTCATCTGCTCCACAACGCCAGAAGCCTCTGGTCTGTATGCACAATGTAGCTTCTGCTGTATGCTCAATGCTTCACAAATTAAACTCATGAGCTCATTATAGAAGTGTCCACCTCTATCAGACTCAATTGTTACTGGAAACCCGTACCTAGGAATCAACTCTCTTAACAGTAACTTTGCCACTGTTATTCCATCATTTCTCCTAGTCGGATAGGCCTCCACCCATCTTGAGAACAAACAAACTAGCACTAGAACATACCTCAATCTGTTCACTTGTGGCATCTCAATGAAATCAATCTGCATTCTCGTAAAAGGACCACCTTCTCTGCCTATCGTTCCCAGACTCACCACTGTCTTTTTCCCAGTGTTAAATTGCTGGCAAATCAAACATCTTTGACAGATGCTCTCTGCAATCATCCTGAACTTTGCATTATACCAAGTCTGTTTAAAAGACCTGATCATCGCATCCCTTCCCAAATGTCCCTGGCCATGATACATCCTTGCCATTGTCGACAACATAGAGTTAGGCATGACTGGTCTACCATCTCTATAGACCCAAACATGATCTGTTTCTCTTGGGGCACAACCTGCCTTGATCCAGTCTTTCTTTTCTTCCTTTCCTGCCTCATCTTGCAACTGTTTCACCTCATCCCACGTTTCTAGAACATTAGTAAACATCACAGAATAAAAAGACATTTCCCTTTCTCGTTCCCTATTAATCGAGTGATTATTTTTAGCACAATATTGTGCTATATCGTTTGCAAAACGATTTCCAAGTGTTACAAAATCATCTCCTTGTCCATGAGCAGCACATTTTACAACTGCTAATTCTTTAGGCAGCTGTATCGCCTCAAGTAATTTTCCAATCACTTCAGCATTCTTTATTGGAGTCCCACTCGACGTCAAGAAACCTCTCTGTAGCCAAAGCTGGCCAAAATCATGCACAACTCCAAATCCGTACTGACTATCAGTCATTACAGTCACTCTCAGATCTTTCCCAATTTCACAAGCTTTCGTTAATGCCACCAATTCAGCAACTTGTGCAGATTTCACTCCTTTCAATGGTGAAGCTTCCATCACTTCTGAAACCTTGCACACTGCATATGCTGCACTCAGCACACCCTCATCATTCCTCAGACATGATCCATCCACAAACAGCACATGATCACTCTCAGGCAATGGAAGATCTCTTATGTCTGGTCTCGGTTTTGTACAGTAATCAAGCACATCCAAACAATTGTGATCATCTTCTTTCACACCCACATGTTCATTATCTGGCAACAATGTTGCTGGATTCACATTCACACATCTCTCAAGACTCCCAAAATGACTTTCTCATATTTAGTCAGCCGACTATGTGACATGTACTGAGTCCTGCTTCTTGTCAAAAGAATTGCCACATTATGAGGTACAAATACCCTTACAGGATATCCCATTATTATACCCTCACTCTGTTCCAAACTTCTGCATGTTGCGGCTACAGATTTCAGACAACCTGGTAAACCTACAGCTACAGGATCAAGTGTCGATGAGAAGTACGCAATAGGCCTTCTCAGTTGTCCATGCTTTTGAATTAACACTGAAAGTGCACATCCATTTCTCTCACTGCAGTACAACTCAAACTCTTTTTCATAGTCTGGCATACCCAAAGCAGGGGCTTCACACATTCTGTTCTTCAATTCCTCAAATGCTGCCATTTGTTCTCCATCTAGTTCCAATGGGTCTTTCATCTCACTTTTTGTCAGCTTAATCAGTGGCTTTGCTATCAGGGAGAAATTACTAATCCACTGACGACAATAACCCACCATCCCCAGAAACATCCTCACTTCTCTCTGGGTCCTTGGAGCTCTCATTCCCCTGATAATTTTGATCCTGTCATCAGTCACCTTTCTCAAACCTTTTTCAATATTGTGTCCAAGATAATGCACCTCTTTCTTGCAAAATTGCAATTTGGCTGGAGATACCTTTAACCCTCCATCTGCCAGATGATTCAGTAAAGCTATGGTATCTACTTCACAAGCTTCACGTGTCTTTGATGCCACAAGTAGGTCATCAATATACTGCACTAGTACTGAGTTTTCAGGCATGATCAAACTCTCCAATGATTTTTTCAATAACTGATTGAATATTGAAGGACTCTCTGTATACCCCTGTGGGATACGACACCATGCTAAAATACGCTGGCCAAACCTAAATGCAAAAATCGGCTGGCTGTCATGATGCAATGGAATTGAAAAGAAAGCATGACACAAATCAATCACTGTGTACCACTCAGCATCATGTGGAACCTGATACAAAATCACTGACGGATTTGGCACAATGGGACAACATGCCACCACAATTTTGTTAACTTTTCTCAAATCTTGTACAATCCTGAACTTCCCATTAGGTTTCTTTAGCCCCATTATCGGTGAATTACACGGGCTACTCAGTAGTTCTCTCAAAACTCCCTGCTGAATCATTTTCTCAATAATAGGAGTTATTCCTTCAATCAATTATTTCTGGTGTCATTTTATACTGAGGAATGTTAGGATAAGTAATTCCCTCTTTCACTGAAATTTTCACAGGATCTACATTATTCATCAATCCCACATCCTCTCCAGTAAAATCCCAAACTGTCTTTTTCACTGTGTCTCTCAGCTCTTGAGGCAAATCCTCTGGATTAAACACAGCATATGTACCAACCATCTCATTTTCTCTATTATCTAGGGTCATTCGGTACAAAACATCCTCATCTTGTGTTTCAAAAGCTATTCCATCCGGAGTACAAAAAATTGTACAATTCATCTTGCATAGCAGGTCCCTGCCTAACAAGTTCACTGGACTAGTGTCACAGACCACAAATCTGTGCATGTCTGAAAATTTCCCTATTCTTACCCTTACTGGT
This sequence comes from Triturus cristatus, assembly GCF_964204655.1. Taxonomy (NCBI): domain Eukaryota; kingdom Metazoa; phylum Chordata; class Amphibia; order Caudata; family Salamandridae; genus Triturus; species Triturus cristatus. The sequence continues at coordinate 425,476,746 of NC_140587.1, forward strand.
TCAGTAAGACGTGTCTTGATTTGTGTATTAGCTACACCAACTACTTGGATTGTTTCATCCGAGAGAGGAAGATTTCTAATATCTGCTGACCTGACAGTTGATCTTGTCGCACCTGTGTCTACTAAAAAAGTAACACTTTCTTCATTTATTTTCCCATCTACAAATGGTCCTGCCTGGTCTATTTCTAGAGTTGCACCAAGTATGCACTATTCCTCCTCTCCTCGGCACCGTCAATAATCACCTTCAGACTCACTCCCTTCATTCTTTAACAAATACTGTTGTACCTGGTTAGAACGCCTTGGTTTGTTTACCTGCTCCTCATTGTAGAATCCTGAATCCTGATTGTACTTTTGTGACCCTCTATTCTGCGGCAAGGGCGGTTTTGGCTCTTGGCTCTGCTGTCTCACAACCTTCTGTTGTTGCTGCTGTTGATTATTTCCCTCGTTCTGCACCTGTTGATTTAAGGGTTTACTCTCGTTATTCGCTAATGGTGGATTGGTACATTCAGATCTCCAATGTCCCAGTTGGCCACAGTCGTGACAAGGGAACTTTTTCTTTGCTTCCTCCAGATTCCCCTTTCCTTTCCCTGCATATCTGGGCCTATTCCCTGAATTATTTGCCTGTTCCACCAACTGTGCTTCTTGTCTCTCTGCCACTTTCACTTGTGCCCACATTGCCTTTTCTTTCAGCTTTCTCTGTTTTGCTTCAATTTCATCACTGAAGTACTTCGCATGTCTCAGAATCTCATCTATTTTCTTACTCTGCCAGTCCACTGTATGCTCACGAATTCTCTCACTAATCTCAGGTCTCAGGCCATATACAAACCTGTATACAAAATTACTCAAATCCTTGTCACCCAGGTGTTCATCCCCACTGAATTGTTTAAAAGCCAGTATCAGCCTCTCATAAAAAGCATGAACTGATTCTTTTGCTTCCTGATGTGTTCGATCTATCTTAACCCGGTCTGTCTCTTTTGGAGGTACTTTACTTTTCAGGTATACAATCACCTGATCATACGTCCTCATTACCTCTGGATCTGGTGCTCCTGTTCTCTGATCTCTTGGATATTCCTCAGTAGGCCAACTTACAACTATTTTACACTCAGCCCACAAGTCTGCTGGAACAATTATATCAAACAGACTATTCAGGTCAATCCACAGCACTTTTGACAATTTCACAAACCTGTCTACCTGCCTATACCACTCGATGGGCTTTTCTCTCAGTCGAGGGAAATCATTCGTAAATGATAAAATATCCTGTCTGGTCCATGGAACATGTACATATCCTCCTCCAGGTATTTCTCTCATAGGATAAGCATCCACTGTTTTCTCTTTTTCTCTCACAGGAAATGCTGAATAAGTCCTGTCCACTGATTCTTCCCTTTTCTTGTACCACCTATCCTTCCATTTTTCTACATCACCCCATTTTCGCAACAATGCAATCATTTCCTTAATCTGTCCTGTTCTACCAGCACCATTCAGATTTTCAATATCTTTGTCCGTAAAATCCATCCTGTAAGACTTCTGCAATGCTTTCACCTTATCAATGTCAACTCCTTGTTCATTCGCTATTGCTCTTAACCTGTCATGTGTATTTTTAGCTCTCCAGGTAATGTTTTTGCACATGAACAATAATTCTCCATCATGATGATTTTTTAGAATGTCTGTAGGAATTGTCCCTACAACAAGCTCCTCTAATTCTATGCGTAACCTGGCCACATCAATTGCCTGTGAATCTTTATCCCTCTTTTGAAGGACTCTCATCCATTCATTCAAATCTTCAGCTGTTATTTCAGTAGATTTTTTCACTGGAACCACTTTTTCTGGCATCCTTTGTGGTTCTAAAATTGGCATCCCTGAACAACTAGTATCACTAGTATCCAATCTCGAATTAGACTGTACCTCTAATCCTCCACTGCATGTGTCACGTCTGGATTGTCTCAAATCATCATTACTCCCTGTCCTTTTTCCTGACTCTCCTGAGGGACCAGCCAAACTTGTCAACTTATTCCCAACATATGGAACCACCAAACCATTTTCACCCGTCCTCTGCTTATCAAAAATAGGCATAACCGGACCTATGGTTACAGGCACCGTAACAGCTTCCAAATTCTTTGTCAGTTCTCTAATCTTTTCAGTCAATTCAGATGTAGTTCTGGCTAATTCTCTCGTATTCTCGTCACCACATCTTTTCTCTCTCTCTCTTTCTCTGAAAGAGCTACCACTTCTTAAATCAGGTGTCACAACTTCTGTCTCAATGATACGCAATGTATCTCTTGTCGGAGAAGCAACTGGTGTGCTCTCTTCTGGTTCTGGTCTATATGGAGGTGGTCTCTTGTAAATCATGTCATCCAAGACCTCATCCTCATAATCATTAACTCCATATCTTTTCACTTCTGCCTCAGGAACCCTTTCCGTACCCTTCCTTTCTTCCTTCTCGTCAACTGTTCTCATAGGATATAATCCTTCTGACATACTAGCATCTCGCCATCTCCTCATTCGATCATGATGAGTTTCACGATCATATTTCCTCCCGAACATGTACCTATAGTTGCCTCCAGACCTCTGTTTTTCTTGCTCATGTACTTCATCTTCCCATTCCACCAACGCCTCTAACTGTGTTGGCCTCGGTCTTGGGTCAAGACACAACATCTTCTCCCGTAAATTTCTCAACACAGCCATATTAAATGAACCATGTTCCGGGAAAGCCAAAACACCATCCTCTCTAGTGTACCTAACCCAATTGTCTAACCATATACAGGTATGATACCCATACTTCGCAGCCATGAAGGATGCAGGCGTTTTCGTTGGAGGTAACAATTCACCTTCTCTTGTTTTAACATCTTCATCCTTGTCAAACCATCTTTTAATTTTTCCGAACAAGGATTTCTTCTTTTTCTCTTCTTGGTAATACATTTTAGCGTTTACCAAAACTTTCTAATCCCTTCCGTAATACAACTGTACAGTACGATATTTCACCCAATAACAGCGCGACTCACACCAACGCACCAATCCTGGAGCGTCTACGTCACCTTGTCCTCCTTCCAATCCCTGCGCGGCTCACACCAACGCACCAATCCCAGCGCGAGCACTATTCTGATCCACTACCCAATCAGAGCGCGGTCTGTTTGACGTCAGCAGTCGCTGCAGTCGCTCCTGCTCCTGTCTCCTGTCACTCGTCTACCCCTCCTTTACAAAATCTTCTCAGTAGACTTCGTGTCAAATTCTACAAAATCTATTAGTTACAACATATAAACATCTCCATTGTCTGTTTCGCTAACCACAGAATAGTAAAGAAAATCTATTTCACAAGAATCCCGTTTTTTTCCCTGAAACAGCACTCACTTCTGCTCCACTACGGAATTAATACTTTTGTTGACATAGTAGCACATCCCTCTACTCTGCCCTTCTATCATGCATTCATTAACTGTTTCCTCTAGGACTGCTCCAAAGAGTTTTACAATCAATTAAATGCTCATACATTCACGCACTTTCATACCAGAAAATGTAGCACATGCACACAGAATTCTGCCTTTCCCGAGAACAGCGAACAGTCTGCCCTACTACAGAATTATAACACACGTTAACCAAGCAGCGCTTACCTCTGCCCAGTCCTTCAGACAAGCTCAGAGAATACCTATTACTTCTCCCGCAATAAGCTTTAACGGTGAACCTTACGGATCCCTGGGACTTAAGACCAGAGTTTCACAGATAACCTTCGCTACCATACGCACTCCTTTTATACTGAAAATATATCTCTAATAGTAACACACGACGATGTCACTGATTCCGAACCCAGACAATGTGACGTGCAACTTCAATTGTCACACGTTTCTCCTGCATACGTACAGGACCAACAATCCCGTCTTTCCCGAGAGCAGTATATACTTCCCTCTGCCCTACTACGGAACTGCTACCAGCTCCCAAGTTCCAGAAGCACTACATAAAACTCAACACGACGATTCCAACATATAGTATTAGTACATATACCAACATCAATCAATAATCAATAAATCAAAAAGCCAATGTACAAGCAATCTAATCAGATCAAGACAATAATCAAAACCATCAAATTCTGCTACCAGGAAATTGGTGCAGATCAGGGCATACAAATTCTCCCTACTTCCACGAATAGAGTAATTTCACAGATACACGCACATGCACTCATCATACGCTTGGGCCCATTTCACTAACATACACTCGGATTACTCTATCAGTGCCAACCATGGAGAGAGAAACCTCCTAAACACCCTGCATCTACAGTAAGGTCAATGCAACCAAATTGATTTTGTCCTGAGTCATGATATAAACAACAATAATTACATTAGAGTACTCAATAAACGACAAGAAATAACCACCAACACTGTATTTAAAATAATGGTACTTTATCTAAAATTAGTTCAAAGAAAGTCAATCAAAGTAAAATCATTATTCTCATAATTACCTATTCTAGCTAAATGTCATAAATGGGTCAGGACAGGTCTCTCAGTAGAAGTCTCCCGAGTCGCCGTCCTCACAGCATCGATCCTCACCAACGCAAGTTTGGGAAGAAGTGGCCTTAGACCCTCTCTAGGCTAACAATACTTATAGCAAATCTTTCAAAAATAACGCAACATAAAATGTCCTAAATTTCCGTTGAGCCGCTGAGCAGAGCGAGCAGGAAAGGATGTAGCATCGTTACATTTGAAAAATCTCCGCTCAGAAAAATCACAAAAATAAAAAGACGGAAGAAGGAAACTCGAGTTTGCAAATGTTACTTTTGTAAAGTCTTCCTCGGAACCATAGCGAAACCTCCACTGTAATCACAAAGTTCATTGTGGCTCTCTTTCCCTCCAAGGTTACTTGGATGTTTGCCTGGAGTCGCTGTCATCACGGAAACTTTCAAAACTCCAGCAGAAGCCATAGTCAGGTGACTGCTCAACAAGGCCTCTCGTCATCTTATATTCACTCGAGCACAGGCTGTAAATGTCAGCCATCTTTTCTTAGGCCAAAACGAACCATCTTAATCGAAAGAAACACAAACAACATTACTACATCATCGCAATGATTAAACAGTGTTAACCCCACTAATACCCTTATGTGTATGTAATTATCTAGCCTTCTGCAACACAGTAAAGCATTAATACACGTTATTTCAAAAGCGTTTTGTGCTTAAAACAAACAGCACTTAGCAACATTCATTTAATTAAACCTGCACATTATTATTAAGCAACATATATGCATTCCCACGTGTAATTTCTCTTGTTAATCATGTTGGTTAATCAGAATTTTCACACAAAACAAATAATTAATGATTACAAATTAGTATTTTAATTCTCTACATATAGACAAAACTGGAGCTTAAAAACCCGATAAATTTTCAACAGAAAACTCTGCTCCAGCAACACCACACCACCATCCCCACCACCACCACCACCAGCACGATCAAGGAGGTATACAGTGGCTAGCCTCCAGGAGATAGATGGCACAGAGGATGACAGCCAGGGAGCACAACAGACCATGCCGGACGATGACACACAGGCATCTGTGACACAGTCCCCCGTGGAGGATGGCAACACAGGTGCCCGTAGACAGCGACAAAGGACACAGAGTCCTGACGCTGATGAGTCCAGTGTCTTCTCTGGTCTGGAGGGGCAGATGCTCAAAGTGCAGCACCTGCAGGGAGAGACAATGAGGGCCATTCAACGTCAGATGGTGGCAAACAACAGAAAGATTGACAACATAAAGGAGGCCATATACTGCCTCAATAATACTGTGGCAGAGGGCGTGAAGGAGATGTCGGATGCAGTGAGTCTGTTATGCGGCAGACTTGATAGTGACCACGCTGCAAGGCGCAGAGACAGGCAGAAACTTGAAGAGTACACCAAGTCTGTCAACAGGCTGTGCAATGCAACCCATGTGCTCAGTTGTCGCTCAGTGGCCATGCAACTGGAAATGGCAAAGTGCAGCTGTGAAGTCACTCAGGGCCTGGTAACAGTCACCAGTGCTTTAGAGGTGCTTCAGACAAACAAAATTGCTGCCACCGGTACAGGGGATGGGGCGAAGAGTGAGGAGGCAACCAGTCGCAACAGCATTGCACCCCCCTTGCCAGAGAACAGGAGGCACAGTGTTAGGCATGGTTCTGCCGCAGGACACAGCACTTGTGAGGACAGTGTGCCTGCTGAACGCAGCAGTGGTGCGCGTGGTCGCAGGAGATAAGCAATGCCATCACATTCCATTGTGAAGTGGGTGACGTAACCCATTGAACACAATGATGGGACTAATGGTTTTGCATGGGGGAGTGACTATGCCATGTTGTGCTTGATCAGGCACTGTGAGGCCATCATTGGTGTTACGTTGTGCTGTACACTTGCCTGATGTAAGGACCCGATTAGAGTCCATGGTAATTCGCGACTCTGAATTAGCGATTTCTTAAAGTTTCGGTAATAACGATTTTACGTACATAGGTTTGCGATTCCTTTATTTGAGAGTAGCTAAATAGTGAGTCGGTGTGGCATATTCGCTAAATAAGGAGTCGGTAGTTGATTTCCGTTATTTTTAGCGATTCCTTATTTAGCGATTCGGTGTTTCTGCTCCTACATTTCACATGCTTTTTTATGCTGAAATTCTGCTAATTTCAGCGTTACCGATCGCTATTTGGCCACCTACATCTTGCCCAAAGTCTTCTAGTAGAATGCCATCAAAGTCTCTTGCTTTACAGTCGTACTTATATTGTGCCTAATTTTACTCTAGCATGTGTTCATGGTCCTGATTCCTATATTTATTGGAGGTGTGTTTTGGACAGTCTAAATTTAGCAATTTTCCTTACCTTTTGCAGAGGTCGCATCCAAGGGACTTATTGAACTCTGCAAGAGGAGAGGGCCAGTAATGAAGGGACTTGTTGGAGGTCTTCTCAGCAGTGTTGGGATATTATGGCTTGTTTAGTTGCTGTACTCAAGTGCTGGGACTATTCAGGAATGCAGGAACAAGATGTGGATAGAGACTAGCATGTGAAAGCAGCTGAAAGGTCACCCATTGGTTAGCCACTAAGAGGAGTATGAATATATTCAGTGATATTAGATTTTAAGAGAGTCTACTTCAGTTCAGGAGCTCACTATATTCCACAGCAATGGCATGTCCAACACATTCAACTAGTAGCAGCTTGGATATGATGTGGCAGCATCAACCAGGCATCCAACTGCGGCTGTTTCTAAAAGGCTGCATGCTATTATTTATTTATCTCCAATTGTACCCCAATCATAGTATCATTTCTAAATAGTCACTATACATCTGCACCGCTTAAGCGAAAGAGGTCAATGTGGCCTAGAGTTGGCTACCTCACTCACACGGGGTGGCTCCTCCACGTGGGCGGAGGAGCGTCACCCTACTGCTTTCTCGCAGTGCAAGAAGCAGAAACATAAAATGGTATTATGAATACCATTTTATATTTCCGCTTTTCGCACTGCGAAAAAGCAAAAGGCAGGGTTGGTTGGGAGCGGGGGGTGGGCCGTCCTGCTCCTGGCAGGGGGGTGTGGCTAGCCCACAGTTGTGGGCACTGAGTGTTTGGTCGGCGCCAGTGCCAACCAAACCAGTAATGCACACTCTGCATTTTCTCTATTTAGGCTGCATGCAGCCTATATAGAGAAAATGGCCTCCCCATAGACGCCTGTGGGGTCGGTGTCCCAGCCAATCACAATGCTGCCATTGCAGCGTTGTGATTGTCTTATGGAAGGGGGGGGAGGCTGCTTCCTGTTGGGAGAGGAGAGAGGAGATGCGACGCGGTACCAGAGGCGAAGGTAAGTTTAATTTTTTTAAATTAAATTAACCCTACCTCCCTGCGTGACCCCCTTACTCCGCCCGCCACCCATGAGTCATGCCGGCTGCGACCACTCACTCCCCTATCTTTACCTAAGGAAGCCATACTTATCCCATTACAAATTAAGTAACCAAGGGATTAGTGGTAGAAATCATGGACCCCCCCCCCAAACACTGGATGACCATTTGCTAATAGGAAGGTCTAAGTCTGCCTATACTTTAATGTTTCTGAAGCAGCACAATCCGGGGGCAGTGATGGGAATCTTTCTAACTTCTGGAACCAAGGGCCATATGTAGGTAAATCAGAAATACCGATTTCTTAATACCGAATTTTACCGATTCGGTATTAAGAATTCGGTATTTCCGATGTAGGTGAAAAATCGGTATTTTTTACCAAATCGGTAAAAATCGGAAAAATAATACCGAATCCTTAATACCGATCAGTATTACCGATCGGTATTACCAAATCTGTATTACCGAATCGGTAAATACCGAATCGGTAATTCAAAACACCAGCAATTGAGGAATCAGCCAATCATGTGCATCCACACCACCTCCCAAACAGGAAGTGGCCACACCCATGCAGGTGCACTGAATCTGAACCTTCTGGAGAGGCTGGGAGTGCAGAGGAGGACAGAGGAGCCACTAGGTGAACTCTATCAGTGAAACCTGCACAATGTCGGACAAGGAGACAGACAAAGAAGTTGCTGAGAGGAAGCGAAAGTGAAAGTTCAGTGAAAGGGAGCTCCAGGTCCTAATTGAGGAGGTGGCCAAACAACATTCCAAGCTGTTTGCCAAAGAGTCCCTGCAAGTGGCTGAATCAGCAAAAAGGAAGATCTGGCTGGGGATACAGGCACAAGTGAATGCCATAGGAGTGACCACCCGGGAAATAGATGAGCTGAAAAAGAGGTGGTATGACATCAGGGGCACCACCAAAAAGAAGATGGCAGAGCTAAAAAAACAAGCCAGCCAGACAGGAGGAGGAAGGAACCGGGCGCCTGCACTGACTGCCCTTGAACAGCTGGTGGAGTCCACCATAGAGCCGGACAGCGTATGCGGAATCGGGGATGCAGACACCTCAGCTAGAGCTGCCAACAAACAAGGTAAGAAGCATTCACACCAATCTGCGCCCCCCATTCCCTATCCCCATTCCCCAATGAGGCTGTGTGAATCCCACTCCAGTACAGGTCTTACTAATCACTAGCAATGCATTCTGGGAGATGTAGTCAATGGAACACATTTCATGACAGTCATCCCACTGAACACCAAGGCATGTGACACACATCAGTGATAAGCAAGCAGAGGACAGAAAGATAGTGTCCAGGAATGACAATTTATTATTGCTACGTAGGGCTGCCAGACTAGTGAGCTAATGTACAATTTCTGTCCACAGACGAGACATCGTGCAGGGCTGCACGAGACAAGGGAGTAAGGGCACCCCGGAGGAGAGAGCGGATGGGGCCAGTGCAAGTACAGGGCACACCACACCACCACCGCCAGTATCACCACCACCACCGCCAGCATCACCACCACCGCCAGCATCACCACCACCACCGCCAGCATCACCAACACTGCTAGCATCACCAACACTGCTAGCATCACCAGCAGCAAACCCATCGCCAGTGGCAAGACCCAGGAGGCATGCCGTAGCCACTCTACAAGAGATGGACTCGTCCTTGGAGGACAAAAGGGGTGGCGAAATCTCGACTGTGCCAGTGGATGGCAGTAATGCAGGGTCGCAGTCCACCTCTGGGAGATCGCACACAGGTTCCAGACGCCGCAGGCCCAGGGAACAAAGTCCACCTTTGCAGGGTGAGGACAACGGTGTATTTGCAGGGCTGGAGGTAAACATGATCAAGGTTCAGCGCCTGCAAGGAAAGGCAATGCAGTCTGTACAGCGGCAAATGCAACATCTCAATTGTAGCATGCATGACATTGAAAGGGGCATCAGCACTATGAACTCCACGCTGTCTGAGGGCATGAAGGAGATGGCGGATGGCATGAAAGGGATGGCTGAGGGCATGAGGGACATGTCCTAGGCCGTGATGCTGCTGTGCAGCAAACTTGATGGGGACAGGGTGGCACGGCGCAGGGAGAGGCAGAAGCAGGAAAACCATACAAAGGCGGTGAACCGCCTTGCAACTGCCACATCTCTACTCTGCAGGCGCTCCGTGGCCATGCAAGAAGGGATGCAACAGTGCAGCCATGATGTCTCTAGGGGGCTGGTCAAGGTCACAACTGCACTAGAAGTGTTACTAACAACTCAGGCCACCAATACTGGTGCATGTGAGGTGGGAGATGCCGAGGAGACTACCAGTCGCAGCAGCATAACGCCCCCTGCTACTGAGACCAGGAGGAGCAGCAGGCGACATGGGGCTGGCACCAGGAGCATTGCAAGTGAGGACAGTCTGCTGAGTGAACCCAGCAGTGTTGTGCGTGGCCGCAGGCATTGATACAGCCCACACTTTGTGTACTCTATTGGGTGACTTAACCCATGACATGCTCTTAACGTTGTCACAAATCGGACTGGCAAGTTTAGCCCTTTGTGTAGGGGCGTAGTACCCAGAAATAAAACTACGTCATTCAAATGCAACAACTGGCTGTGTCTCCTTACTTACTCAGAAGTAGTTGCGTGTGATCTCTGCACGTCTTTGTCTCACATCTGGTGCTGGCGCCACCCCTGCTGCGTTGGGCTCTGGCTCAGCAGTTTCATCATCATCGTCCTCTGAGTCTGTTAATTCAACTTCTGTGCCTTTCTTAGTGGCAAGGTTGTGCAGCATAGCACTGTCACTTACGATTAGGTTCCATTTTTCACTTTGGGACACAGTGCACAAATATCTGTTCTATTGTAAATTTAAACAATGTATATAATAAGTCTGTTGTGTTTATAAAACAAGTCATAATTGTACAAATGTGTTGGTGGTTCCTTGCCCTCTGACATTATTCTACCCTCTTTTTATTGCGATTGTGCAAATTATATTGCTTGAATCATTTTTTATGAGCCCACAGGAACCGTTGTTTCCCTTTATATAACCATTACCCTGGTTCCGTTAGTGAGTAGGGTTCCCCTGTCCTTTCTCTTTTTTCCGCTTTTGTGGAGGCAGCGGAACCTGCTTTTCAATAGTTCAAACGTGCGCTCCACTACGTTGCGCGTTGTCTTGTGTGCCACATTGTATCGTCTCTCACTCGGGGTTGATGGGTTTAGGTGGGGAGTGAGGATGAATGACCGCACAGCATAAGCGCTATCACCTAGGTGAGAAAGAGAGTGCCATTAATCACAAACACCGACACATTAATCTGCTGTATCCATCAGGGTGTTTCACAATGATTTACCTAGCAGGTATCCTTCTCCAAATTCTCCTGCAGCCAGGCGTGTGTAGATCCCACTGTTCTGGAACATGTAGGAGTTGTGGGTGCTCCCAGGAAATTTGGCCACTATGTCGGTGATTATGTTGGCTGCATCACAGATTACCTGCATATTTATGGAGTGGGTGGATTTTTGATTTCTGTAGATATACTCAGTGGCTGCAGGTGGGCAGATTGGAATGTTTGTCCCATCAATGCACCCTATGACATGCAGGAACTGTGCCATTTGGAAAAAGTCTGTCTTGGTTTTCAGCAGTTCCGCCTGTGTGTTTGGGAAGCTTATGTAGTGATGCATTCTCTGCATCATGGCGTCCAGGAACTTCTTGAAGAAACGGGACAGACAACTCTGTGACATCCCACCTACCGCAGCTATCACCCCCTGGTAACTGCCAGATGCAAGTAGGTGTAGGCTACAGAGCACCTGCACAAGTGGTGTTATAGCGGGCGCCCTTGTTGTTGTATGGTCCAGGAGTGGGTGCAAGTCCCTTATCAGGTCCATGATGGTTTGGGGGTGTAGCCTGTACCTCTCATGGATCTCAGCCTCAGTCAGTTGGAAGAGTGTGATGCACTGTCTGTAAACGCGCTCCTCCCATCTCCAGATCCTCACTCCTGCTGCCTGTAGCCGTAGCCGCCTTGCAATTACATAGAAGGCCGCCATAGTGATCACACTGTTGCATTTTGGGATTGCTTATATACTCTTCACCTGATTACCACCTGCTTTCATTCAGTGTTAATTACCGACTTCTAAATACCGAATTTCATGAAATTCGGTATTACTGAATTTTCCTACATCTATTTTATCGTTTTAACCGTTTCTTATTTACCGATTCGGTAAATAAGGAATCGGTAATTGCGATTCGGTAAATTCGGACTCGGTAATAAGGAATGGGTATTTACCGATTCCTTATTACCGATTCCTTCACTACATCGCGCATGCCTATATACCGGTCGGTAACGGTGGAATTTACCGATTTTCACCGTTACCGACCGGTATTTGGCCACCTACATCGGGCCCCTAGTTCTTTATCAGTGGGCTAGTTTTAACGATCATCATTTAAATATTCTGCTTGAGGGAGTGTGTGCTTTTTTGCACACTTCCTCATTGTTGCTTTGTTGCCTAATGTTCTACTCCCTTGTGGTATCTCCAAAAGGGCAAGTTTGAAGGTCCTGGAAATACACTAGAGGTATTGTTTGATGGAGGGTGTGAACACTCTTGCACAATGACTGGCATAGCCAGGATAATGATCAGATCACTAGTGGGGAGAGAGGAATCAATTGTCAAAATATTGCACCCAAATTTTCCCAGATTCCGTACATTTTTAAGCCTGGGTGAAATCTTGCTTATGTTGGCATAACCTTCAGTAATAGCTCCCCTTAGGGCATTCCACATGCCTCACAACTTACCATCTAAGGTCGGAAGAAATATGATCAGATTGCCTCCATCCTGATGGAACTCCATTGGATTCCCCTGCTGAAATTCCCCACCTTCAAAGCCAGCTGCGTCATTTACAAAGCCATAATGATATGAATATATTTTTATCTTGCAGACAATTTCGCCATCTTTTGTGGTTCTCAGTCAGGCCACCATCAGACTGAAGACTAAGAAGTGTAAAAAGAGAAAAAGCAATGCAGCTGGCTTTTTTCATCTATACACCCAGGCTCTGGAATAACATTCACATATTCATAAGAGCCTCCCCAGGACTGCTTCAATTTAAGAAAGAGTCAAAGACAAACCTTCTTAAAAACACTACATCACAATCAAGTAATAATCCAATAACCATCTATACCTCTCCATCACTTGTTGATTGTATGCTTGCCTTTGAACCTATATAGCACTCTCCTGCCTTTTTGGCTATGTTTGTGCCATATAAATACCACATACATATATACATACATACTTTTTTTATTTACTAACAATCGTGGTAAAACATTACATTTAACTTTTAAACTTTAAAACAAAAGATTTTTAAATGAATTAAAGGTGCTAACCCCTGGGTCCCGATTTGTAATTACTAACAGTGGACACTGGGTGTTGACTGCAACAGGATAAGTTGGGCTCACAGGATGGATCCCCTCATGACGAGGAGACATATGTGGTAAGGAATTTCTAGAAATTGGTAATGCTATGTGGAAAAGGTTTAAGAAATGTGAGGCCAAACTAGAAATCCCTTTACATATACGAAGAGTGAATTCTCAAATCTGGGAGTTAAGATTTCAATCAGTTGCTAGAGTTAGAAAGGTTTGCCCAATATGTTTTGAGTTCATACTTATTAGTTACCCTTAGGTCGCAAGCTAAGATGGAGGAGCTTGAGAATGATGCCAGAAAAAAACAAGCATTGGCATAGCCAATAGGTCTCACCTTTGGAAACTTATAAGTGTTTAGCCATGCAACAGTTGATGTTGTTGCACCAAGGGTATTGTGCTGCATAACTAAATACTTATAAGGTCCCAAAAGCAAGACCTATTGGCTATGTCAATGCTTGTTATATTTTGTAGAGTGCAGCGGTCACCATAATAGGGTTTCTTGGCACTGGTGACAGCTTTTTAACATTTTACGAAATGAAACCAGGTTATCTAGGCTAAGACAGGACAGAAAATGGCAGAATATTCCAGTGCCTGGCTGCAGCCACAGTAAAGACCCTACAGTCAGTCATGGGGTGGGCCTTTGGTAAATTAAATGTAAACCTGATTTATGGCATTAAAGTTGTGGATTGCATTATAACCCACCTAGGAGGCACCTTGACTAAACACTGGGTAGTCTAAGCTGAAATTACAACCTGCTGAGTTCACTGACTATCACGATGAGGACTAGAGAGAGGTATGACTGACGTAAGGATGTCTGGGGTGCCATAGCTAGAAAGCCAGTTCACAAACCGTCACAAAGCTCACTCCTGTGTTGTCTTATTTTAACTGTTCATGTCCTGCAGAATGGCTCAAGGAAGGTCTTGTCCGTCTGCACTGCCTCCAGTTCCTAATTCCCTGCATGTGTAACGGTAGGTTCCAACCCCCAGCTCATCGCCATGGAAATTAACACAGTAACCACCAGATGACATGGAGTTGTACTAGTGACATGTAATTGATAAATTAGCAGTCCGTAAATGTAAGCAGAACCTCTAAGGTAGAATCATAGGGGCATAATGCAGACAGCACGTATTTTTAAAACAAAAACTCAAGATATTTTCACCATGTTTCTAAAAGAAAAGTGTTGGTTACTGGTGAAAACAACATTGCAATAAATTATGTTTCTCAAAGTAATGCTAGATGTGAAACACAACACTATTGGCTATTGTCGGAATTCTGTGATTTAAAAACAATTATAATCAAACCCCATAATTCAGAAGAATCACAACCTTTCAGTGAATCACTCTGTATCCCACGAAAAGGGGAGTATACATTTTACATGTAATATGCAAGGGTGCACTATACTAAGGAGTCTGCTATGGCCTATTGGTGCAACATCGGGTGCGAGGGGACTTTATTAAAGAGCTCTGCCTCAGTCTCCAGTTGCCAGTATTCCTCGGCATCGACACACAATTACTTTTATCATTTGTATGAAATGATAGATTTCTTAATACATGGAATATGTAAATCTCACTTTAGACATACACTCAGAATACGGCTTTGTGTATGCTGCCGACATTTCCTCAATCGTCTGTGCATCTCTAAGCTTGTACTCTATGTGAACTCTCCATCTATCTCGCATTTGTTAGAATGGGAGTATTTTGAATAAATCTTAGTACATAATGGCAAAATTCTAAAGTGCTTGGTGGTGGTGAAGGCTCAAGAAACACGAGTGTTGCATGCCTGTTGACAGTGCCAGTGCCAGTGGGAGGGGGCCTACTGAAAGACAGCTTGTGTGTAGTGTTGACCTTTTGTATAGGCCACATACCACACAAACATAGTCTTGTATGTGTATATTCGGCTGTATATACATTATTTCAATAGCCCACTGCAGCCCGTTTCTCAGCTGTTTGACAATGTAAACCCACTGAAAACCGGTTTGTGGTGGAAGTACCCCAAACAAAGAGTCAAAAATCCAATGAGGGGTACAGGGCAAGTAAAAACCACTGAAAAACAAAAAGGCACCCAGATGACCGCTGGAGATAAGCCCGGCAGCTGGGCTTCTAAAAACTAACAGGTCTACATGGTACGTTGCCTTATATCCCCAAGTTCCCAATACCACCCAAAACATGAAAAAAAACCACACAAAAAACACAGCAATGCTGGGGATTTGTTTACATGGCGAGCAGGGCAGCACCCTCTCCATCCACAGACAACATGCTTTATGGGGCCGGAGACCAGAAGTTTATAACCGCTGCATTGAGTAAAGATTAAAAGAAGACAACATATTGGGCAACAGCACGAGCCACAGCATACCTTCCCAGCCTCGCTCGAAGATAAAAGTAAAGAAACTGAAAATGCACCTCCCACAGCGGCTACCTTTCCACCATTCCAAAACATAAAACACCGCTTTAAAAATGAACCACAAAACAGCGAAAAATAGAGGCATAACTTGAGGGAAAGAAAGGAATCTTCATTCTCTGCCAGTTTAAGAGGGAAGGAAAGTAGGTTTAAAAATATACTTGTCTCTTCCCTTCTCGTGCTTACAAATTGCGATTTAAAATGCCTTTTTGTTGAGCTGCTGCAACTAGTCTAACTGGTCCTGGGCGAAGGGCAGCACATTCAAAGAAGCGCTTTGTAATTGGATCCCACCTTAGCTTGAAGGCAGCAGGGGGAGGGGAGAGTGAAGGGGGCCTGCGCCTGTTTCCCTTGTGGGAGTGAGCACCATCTGTTTGCAAGTTAATTACAAACAGATGGTTTCAAAGCTCGCTCCCGCAAGAGAATCACCAAACGTGCACGCGTTGCCATTGAAAGCAATGCAATGCGTGCAAGTTTTGGGCCCAAAAAGTGAATCGATTACTAAAGGTCTTCTCCTAAGCAGCGCATGCTCGCTGCGTTGGCGAGACCTAACAATGTCTGTTTTTTCAGTATACAAAAATGGAACAAAGACACTAAAGACCATAGGTAGTTTGGATTGTTCTGCTTGTGGCACTGTACTCTCCCAAGATTCTCTAGATTGTCAGAGGTCATGTTTCCAAATAAGTTGCATGTGATGAGTCTGACTAACGCAAGTATTTGTCCTTCTTTACACCTAGTACCACCATGTCTTTCAGAAACTCAGTCTGATTAAAGGAAAAAGGGATTTAAGCCTGAGCTTTGGCCCTTGTTTTAGGTCTGCATAATTTAGGTATTGGCAAAGGTGTCTCTGTCTCCTATTTCCATTTCCCTCTCTTTTTGTACATTCTTTTAACACCCTTTCTGAATGTTTTGGGTTTGTGAGCAGCAGGAAGAGGAGGAACATCCAGGAATTACTCCACACAAAGGTGGTGGATTTCATATTGTTGCAAAAGGCTAATTTAACAAACTCAGATTTGCAAAGATGCCCTAAATTTCTGTGGATTGTTGAGTTGTATACCACTTGTCATGGCAATAGTAATTTTTATTAATTTGTACACCAAGTATATTGTTGATAAAGCCCACATGGGCTTGAAGGATAGGTGGGTGATTGTCGGGAGGATTTTAGAGGGGCATTGACTTATTATTGCTTTTCATGATGGCCACGTTTGTGACGATCCACCTATTCTTAAGGAAATGTTTGCTTTAACCCCATCATGTTAATGTGAGATTGCATTGAGAGGGCAGTTTAATGTTGTTTTGAATACTTTTCAAGGTAAAATAGCTTGAGTAATGCATGAAAGACAGCCAACAGTAAGTGTCTTGTTAAGCCAAATTAAGGAAGAATACAAATTGAATGAAGTTTGTTAAAGTCACCACCCTGTGGCAAAATAATGTATGTTCTACTACAATAAACACAAGCAATGCTGTAGGATGTTTCACTATTTAATCATGGGGTTTTTGAATTTGTTGGATCCTTCATTTACCTTGAGGTGTAAACTAATGTCAGATAACACACATCTTGGGGGCATATCAACAAGGGCTTTATCTCTGCTTTTTTGGCTTTAAAAGCCAAAAAAGGAGAGATAAAACTAGCGCCCTATCAACAACAGGGTGCTAACATGCAAATTTGCATGTTAGCACCCTTTTACTCTACGCTTCCCCTTGCATCTCTAATGAGATGCAAAGGGGGCGTTCCAGAGTAAAATAATAGGAGAAATGTCGCTAAGCGACATTTCTCCTATTATCAAGAATGTCGCTAACCCTGTTAGAGACAAAAAAAGCAGGGCTAACCGCGGTTAACGCTGCTTTTTTACGTCTGGTATTTTTCTGACTTAGCCATGATATCCTATGGAAGGAGGATATCATGGCTAAGTTTGCCTGTCCCTATCAACAAGGTAACGTGATGAGATTATCGCTGGGTTTCCAGCGATAATCTCACGTTAGCCTGTTAGCGTAAGGATTTTTATCGCTATTGAGATAAGCGTTGCTAATAGCACGCTATCTCAGCGATAAAAATTCACGCTAGCCGGCGATAATTATCCTAGCGCTAAGTGCGCTTAGAGATAATTATCGCCGGTTGTTGTTGATATGCCCCCAAGTTTGTAAGCTGTGGCAAATAAGTTGTTTTTCATGCAAGATTGTCTTGCAAACAGTAGGTCATTAGCTTGCCCTGATTTTGGTGACTTTAAAGGGCAAATATTTTTTTAATATATGCAGACTAATTGCAGAATAATATGATATTGATGAAGAAGGGTGGTTATGAGACTCTTAGTTGATTTCTATTTTAGTATGTGGCTGATAAGTAGCAGTAGGACTGAGCTATGGTTCTAAGCTTAAAGAGAGAAACAGGAAACTTAGCGAATGACCTGAGATCTACTAGTCATCTTGATACTGCTAGGCAATAAATTCTTCCTTGTAAAGCTGTTTTTATGAATAAGGGTAACCATAACTGAAAGTCAATTAAAACAAAGACGCTTTAGGCCAGGTATCATAGCGGCACTATATTTGTCTGCAACTCAAGTCTCCAGCTATTGCAGATACAAGGGAAGTGCATAGACGCTCCAATGGACTGACCTCAGATGCCATAGAGACATCGGATGCACTTTCATCTCTTTATCTCACACTTTGGTGCCTTATTACGAGTACGGTGATCCATGGACTGCCGTACCGGTGGTGGCAGTCTGAATCGTGGAAAGCTCAGCAGTTCGACCGCCGTATTACGAGTTGGTCGGATTGCCTTTGCAAAGACCATGGCTGAAGCCCTGAGACTGGCAGCGGATCGCCGGGTTTGAGGTCAGGGAAAGACAGCTGCCATGGGGTGGTACAGTAAGCTGCATCGCCGTCCGTATTACAAGTTGCCTGTTCCACAAGAAGACCGCGGCGGTCCTACCACCTGCTTCAAGGTGGTAGACCTGAAGGATTTGTGGTGCATACTCACCTCTTTCCTGTTCTTCCTCAAGGCACAGTCCAACATGTATCCCTTTCTTCAGGTTCCCCCTCTACTGCAGGATCTTCACCCCTAAGATTATAACCCTGTTTGGAACGATGTACAGGTGAGTCCTTTTCGTACCATATATCCATTGACAGGACTGCCCACATATGGGCCGGGCCTTGGCAATAGATGGATGGTATATTTCCACATTTATCACGCATATGTGTGCATCTGACACATATACAGTCGGAATGCACACACACGCATCAATATATTTGGAAAAAGTACTCACAACTGTCACAAGATCTCCACCTCCACACCGTTGGCACTGTGATCAACTCGTAAAATAGGGCGGTCTATAGACCGCTAGCGCTGTGGACTACTGTCGGGCGCGGACGCGGTTTTTGAGCGATTGGACTACCAAACTTGTATTCAGGCCCTATATATTGAAGAGGTATATCCTAGAATCTTACAGTGGGTTATTTCAACAAATTCACATTAGGTGTTGTCTGGAGTGCAGGTCAAGGACTTATGAAGAATAAGTTCCCATGATGACATATACAAACTCTTTTACCTACCTCGGTGTATTGTACACTAACACGGGCTCTTGGGGCCCAGCGGTGAAAAGTAGGAATTTGCTGTTTATGAAGGCGACTGCTGCCCTTGTCAATTTCTCAAAGAAAATGGGAAAAAGGCCCCCCGGCATCTTCCTCAAAATTTTTCAGGCCAAATGTTTAAGCATTGCAATATACGGGGCGGGTGTGTGGGGTTTTCATGATGTGTCTATGATTCAACTCGTAGAAAATGCATTTTTAAGATTCATTTTAGCTATACCAGCAAAGCTCCCCGGTTTTCAATTGTCATAGCGAGTTAGGTATCCCCTACGTTTCTGATATCATAAAAATGCAACCCATATTGTTATGGCACCGTGTATGGACATCAAGCAGCACGTCCCTAAATAAAGAAATAATCAAGGATTCTATGAACCTGGATCAGGCAAACAAGATCACGTGGTTAAATTATGTGAAAAGATTCTTGAGTGACATTGGCCATCCGGAGTATTATTTCACCCCTGAGAAAATGAATTCTGTTTCCAGGAAGGATTTTAAAATAAGTTGTTCCACTCATCTGGAATCACTTAGATTCACTCAGGAGGCTAATAAGCAAATGGTGGTTCAACATCAAATGACTTTATCTACATATGGTATACAACCGTATCTCCTATGCTGCATGGGGGATACGATAGATACCTTTTAACTCGCTTTAGGTTCAATAACTTTCACCGACTGGTCAGTTACCCAGAAATAAATGACTGGTCCAGAGAACTTCCTCCTTGCCCCTGTGATAATGTATGCTCACAATCCACTCTTCATGTGATTCTGTTTTGTAAATTTTATGAAAAAGAAAGAAGAAGATGGATTCTACCTTTGTTAAAACAGGTTGGCTAGAGACAATGTAGACCAGCGTTTTTATATCTACAATTCTTAGATAGTACCTTTTCAGTATGTACTGTGACTGGTTTTTTGAAAAATATTATGAGAACCAGAAAAAGCGTAAATGTATGAAATCTATTTGTGATTGCTGCTGCTTGGAAAGTATTTTTGTGTAGACTGAACTACCTGAATGCACTTTTTGCACAATGTGATAAGCTAACGTTTTTAACATATTTCTATCCGTTTTTATTCTATGCTTGTGCTTTTATGATTTTAAATGTCTAAAATCGAATAAAGCTCATTTTGAATTTGAATTTGAACATGGCTTGTCAGCCAGCTATTAGAGGGTAAAGTCCTGAAAAGGCAGGTTGTGTTAGGCGCTTCATGAATGTTTAAGTGGAATTTTGGGGCCAATTTCCTGGTAATTTCTTAATTTTGTTTGTTCATCTCGGTTAACCACTTTTCTTGGCAGTGGAGTTATTATCATTGTGGTTTCGAAGTTTGGAAATGAAACAAAGGATTGTGGTTCTTGTAGGCTATTATCAATGGTGAAGGATTAAAACAAGCTGTGTAGTTAAAGCTTAGCAAAGTGCCTCAAACCAGTTACAGCATCCCAGAATCATAATGATCAACAAGGGTGTATGCCTGAAAGGCATCTTTCCTCTCAG
Source organism: Triturus cristatus (assembly GCF_964204655.1). Taxonomy (NCBI): domain Eukaryota; kingdom Metazoa; phylum Chordata; class Amphibia; order Caudata; family Salamandridae; genus Triturus; species Triturus cristatus. The sequence continues at coordinate 425,497,396 of NC_140587.1, forward strand.
ACTTAGGCTATATGTCATACTTTAATGAATAGTGATGTGCTTGGTACAGCATCAGTCAATATAGAAAAAGCATTTGTTAGGGTGCACTGGGGATTTCTATGGATAGTTATGGAGCTGAAACATTTCAGATAGCAATACTCTGTGCTGTACAAGCTGTAACTGCTCTGGCTCTACTTAATGGCAACCTCTCAAGCTTTTTTCTATATTTATGGGTACTAGACAAGGGTGTCCCTTTTTCCGTAGTTATTCAATACTTTTATTGAGCCTTTAGAAGACCTCATAACATCTTCTTGACCAATTTGTCCTTATTTCCTTCATGAAGGATTTGCATGCATTAGACTCTACATAGACAAATTAATTCTCTATTTTGATGATTAAAACTCATGTGGAAATTTGGGGTCAATTCCCGCTATGTAGTTACGAGGTTATGGCCTGGAATTTGATATGGTCAAAACGCAAATTAAAATACCTGAGCTTTACAATAATATATTAGCCAAGGGATAGGAAGAAAAAAAAAATGGTAAGTTATTTGTTGATGTGGGGCAGGCTGACATTTCAAAAAGAGAAAGAGTGTTTATCGGTTATAGATTTCACTGGACAAATCAAATAAGTCATATGTTGCTCTAGCTATGCATTCTGAATACTAATTCTAAATAAACCTATACTGCATAAACTACGCATGTCCAAAGCTATATACTGGAATCTAATGTCTGACTGTGTACTTTCCTCTTGTAGGTGACATGACAAATGGATGTGGTAGAGTACATGACACTAGTCTAACACTTGGTATGATAGGATTATGCAATCCATGAGCAGTTACTCAGCTGGCATGTGATGACATCCCAATTGTCTGCTCAAAAGACAGGACTGTGGAGTTTAGAAATATTGCTGTAGTGTAAGTGTAGTTTTAGCTGCCATGTTCTTGCTCAATGTTAAGCCAATGATACCAAGTCATGCCCATCTCTGACATGTAAACTTTCAGCCTCCTTTCTGTCACTTGAGGAAGGACTTCTCGATTAGCCTGCACAGCTCTTAAGGTTTACATTCTTGTACCGGGTTTGAAGGCTGAGTGAGTACCATCTCACAGCTGTATTTTGTGCATGTGAATAGTCTTGCTTTGGTGTCCTCCCATGATCTCCATTGGACCCCCGTTTATGGAAACAAATACATTTGTGTTCTGTACATATGGTCTTTATCTGTTATGCACACAAGGTACACAGGCATCCCCTTATCGCCTGACTCTGAGATTATAATAAACATTTCCAGATTTTGAGAATGGCTTGACTGCAGATTCCTTCTACAACTTGGTGCATTGGCTGGAAATTCTTGTGCTTGATCAAGGTTGGATATGAAAGACTAAACCAGGCCCCACACGAGAACCACAGGTGCCAAGATAAGCCAGAAAATTCTCCAAACACGGGGGTGGGAGAGTGGCTTAGCATTTGACTCACCAGTCAGGTCATCCATAACTTTCCCCTTACTGACATGCAAAGTCTGATTGTGCTGATTGATGGATAAATCTTCAAAGAAAAATTGGAAAGCGTTGAACTAGTTTGGGGAGGTATGGGGGAGTTCCTGGGATCAGGAAGTTAGAAGTTTGTTGAAATCCATGAGGTAGAAGAGGGAATGGGGAGAGAAGTGTCTACAACCCCAATATAGACCCTATTGGATGAATGTGTGCGTGAAAAAGGCAACCATAGAAAACATCAGTCTCAATCGCAGTATATGAAAGAGACCCGAAAGAGCCCCACAAGAGACCCACAAGAGACGTAAATATCGAATTACCCATTTGAGAGACAGAGTTTGTTTTACTGCCCTGGCTCGTCCCTATTTGTTTCCCCAAATGACAACAGAGCTGTCAGGGCCAGTGGAAAGGGAGGAGGAGTGCCTGTGAGATGTCTTGAGTTACCTCTGGAGGTGACATGGAGCAGCACTGGTGTCACAGCCGACAGGAGGGGTACTGGTAAACAACAGACAAGCAGGCACAGTGATCGCACCAAGCAGCAGCATAACAGGCAGCAAAGTGCTAGAGGACGGGGCAGCAAGTGTGAAGCGAGAAACGGACTCTACAACATCACACACCTCGTCAACAATCATAGTTAATTAACAGGAATTAACCTTGTATCTTGTTTTGCAAGTTTTCCTGATTGTCTTACCCACAATGCAATGCCCAGGTTATGATCTTCTTGATCAAGTAAATGCTATATCCCACCAGATGCGCAAGATAGGGCTCAGGACCTATGTGGTGGCAATGTGGCACATGTGCTCAGCGAGTGAGTAGGGTCTAGTGCTTTCTCTCTCAGATTGCCAATTGCCTAGCCTGGCTTTCTGGGAACTGTATGCAGCTGCGGCCTGTGCAGGTAAGAGCAGTTGGGCGGTGGGGGGATTTCGACAGACGACGACGAGGGAAAGTTAATCATTTATATACCACCCGGCCTCACCGCTCTTACCTGCACAGGCCGCAGCTGACTGTATGTTGTATTAACACTAAGCAGGCAAGACGAGTGACAAGATTTGGTGTTCTCGAGAAATCTTGGAAATTATGGACCTGATGTACAAGGAACTTACGCTTGCCATTTGGCTGCGCCCCGCTGCGTTAAGTCCAAAGGACAGGGATGCGTCATATCTACAACAATATGACGGATCCCTTTGCTGCCGCCTGCGCTGGTGCACAATTTGCTGCCATGTGGCGCTGCAGGCACCCTTGCACCATAGTGCAAGGCTGCCTGCGTTGAGAGGAATGATAGTTTATGTCCAAGAAGGTGTTCCTTCCTGCACATAAACAATCTGAAATGGCGTTTTTCAACTTCTATGTGTGCTGCTTATTGCAGCACACATAGAAGTTGAAAAGCGTCATTTCTTTAATGATTGTTTATGTACAGGAAGGGAAACCTTCCTACACATAAACAATAGCAAGTGGTGACTTCCTCGTTCTATGTGTGCTGCAGAATGCAGCATGCATAGAAAGAGGAAAAAAACGAGGACAAATGAAAATGTTCTCCTCGTTGCGCCTCCCTACACCTCCCCTGGCGAGGCATAGCATTCTGACGTATTTACAGGTTTTCAATTTCTCGTAAATCTGGAAATGTGGCAGAAGCCATGGGTGTTGTGTGGGAACACCCACAGCAACACCCGTGGCACGCCACTTCCACGCAAAGTGTTGTGTGTAAAGGAGCCATATTTACAAGGACACGAAAAGGCACGCACGGTGGTTTAATGTGTCCTTGTAAATATGGGGCAGCAGGTTGCGCCGCCGGTGCTTCGCAAAAAGCGACACACCTGCAGCACAATGGACTTGTAAATATGCCCCTAAGGGTGCTTCAAAACACAAACTTCAAGTCATGCCACCACCTACAAAATGAAGGAAGAGATGTATTATTTTTTGTGCATCGCAGCACAGCAACCAAAACTGCTGCACAATGTTGCGCAGGGAGGAGAAATCAGCGCAGGTCCATATTTACTTAAAATCACCTGCTGCTGCTCTTATCCGATGCACTGGTGCACATACAGGCTGTCTGATGCCACCCACAGCTTTTGGACAATGGTGCACAGGTGTGTGTAAGTTTAACGCAGGTTTTGTACTTGAAGTATGCCCTTCCGGTAAAAATCCTACGTCTAGACATTTTCTATAACATTTCACACATTGGGTGCATGCTGTACAATGCAGCACTCATGCAACTAGTGGAATGTTTGGAGAAATTAAAATATTTACTCACTTTCGCCTTCTTCAAGGATGTGTTATTTTGTAATGTCAACTCCAGTTTGACCATCATAGTAGATTGGGCTTTGCCTCAAAAGGTATGGGTGATTGCGCTGATCCACTCAAGTACCACTCTTGCCTCCTCGATGCCAAGTGGCACAAAGCAATGCAAAACACAAGCTGAAAGTGAGAAAAGGGCACCTTGCGGGATACATAGAGAGTGGAAAGTTAGTCTGTTTGAGGCAGGGTAATTAGTGGGGTCCACCCAACTTGTGTACTTAAGGAAGATAGGTAACTCATTATCTAGAAAAGGTTTGAGCTTGTAAGGTCTAATATTTGTGATGTATACCCAAATGTGGTTTGTCAGGAGCATATTGAGATGCTTATATTCCATTGAAATATATGTAAGATACATCCAGGTTGAATTACCAAGATACTAGAGCATACTTCAGCTCTTGGGGTGAGCTATGTGGGGTTCACCGAGGCAGCAAAAGAGAGAGGTTAGGTATTTGAATGTGTGCATCCACCGATGTATGAAATGAGCACCGGGAGCTACGTAGGTCCCAGGGATGTATTTGTAAAGTTCACCCAGGAGAGATTTACAGGGAACATACAGCCTCATGCATCAAGCCAAAATCCAGTCGGTAAAATACCGAATCGCAAAAATCACCCGTTAGCGATTAAAAAATACCTACTTCAAATGCATGAACCCAAAATGTGAGCAAATAACGAATCGCAAAAAATAAATCCGCCAAAATACCGAATCGCTAATAACCAAAATGCAAAATTACCGAATCGCTAAATACAGCATTAGCAGATACCGAAATCACTATTAGCTCCCGGAAAGTGCCAATAGCAAATAACGATTCGCACCCCAATGCAACAACAGTCGCTAATAACGAAAATCCCCAAAATCGCTATTTTGCCAGAGCTAAATAAGAGGAATCAAAACCTGGAGGTAAAGTTAAAAAAAAAAAATGCGAATCCAAAACAAAAAAAATCAACATGTGCAACTGATTGAGGCAATCACAAAACTCTTAAATGTGGCCCAGGAGACCCTGTTGGCTCCCACAAAATGGCTGCCCTCTACGTGCTTGCAAGGAGGATGCGTATCAATGCAGCAGGACAGCGCAGGAGAAGGGTCCAGGAGCGAGTTTTCAGACTGCGCATAACCTTGCTCGGGCAGAATGAGGACGAGGTGTACGAGAAGTATCGCCTCAATCGTGCAATGATCATGCGCCTGATTGCAGACCTGGAACCATTACTGCAGCACCAGACACACCGGACCAATGCAATCCCTGCGCACGTTCAGGTCCTATGCAGCCTGCACCTACTGGCCTCAGGGAGTTTCCAGGGGGTAATTGCGGTGGCCAGAGGCGTATCGCAAAGCGCACTGTCACGCTTCTTCAAGAAATTCCTAGATGCCATGCTGACAATGCTATACACCCACATCAGCTTCCCCACAACCCCACAGCAGTTGGACCGCACCAAACAGGCATTCTACCAGGTGGCACAATTCCCACATGTAATTGGATGCATCGACTGTACGCATATCCCCATATGTCCACCCGCAGCAAATGAGTACATACTCCGGAACCGCAAGTCATACCACTCAATCAACGTGCAGGTTGTGTGCGATGCCAATCACATCATAACGGACCTAGTGGCACAATTCCCGGGGAGCACACACGACTCCTACATCTTACGCCACAGTGGAATCCACAGGCGTCTAATCAACGGAGAATTTGGAGAGGGACTCCTGCTTGGTACGTAAAAATTACGCTTCCCCACACCAACACCACACATGTATGTACATCACCAATGCTAAGACTTCGCTTCTATCTTCTAGGTGACAGTGCTTACGCCCTGCGTGAATACATACTCACCCCATACATCAATCCAGCAACCCCACAGGAACATCGCTACAACGCTGCACACATAAGCACTACAAATGTCATAGAGAGGACATTTGGGATTCTGAAGAGTCGCTTCAGAATCCTACATAAGACTGGCGGCGCCTTGCTATACAAACCTGAAACATGCTGCCGGATAATTGCTGTATGTGCAATGCTGCACAACATTGCGACCAGAAGGGGGATACCCATAGAGGTGGACAGGAATGACGACCACCGGGATGACCAACCACCCGCCCAACACCGACAGGCACACGTCCCTAACACAGCAGAGGGCCATAGGAGGCGGACATACATCATGCAACATCATTTTTGAAACAGGTGAGAATGAAACATTACAAGTTTGTTTGGGGTGCAACTGTTTAATGCACAGTAGCACTGAGGTTTGTGCAACAAAACTAGCTATGTAAATCATGCTCCAATTGCATAAAGGAAAATCAAATGTGCCTTAAAGTCACGCCTGTGCATACTCAGAAAGTGGATGTCCATGGTTGCCCCACCATGGTCCTGTATGCATGTTCAACTGTCTAGTGGCGCTTGCCACATACCCCAAGCCTCCGCTCAGGTGTCTCCAATGCCTCACCACGGCCTGTCCCCGTGGATGCCCGCGAACTGCGGCGCCTGGTGCTGGCCTCTGCCAGTGACACGCTGCTGACACTGGAGGCAGCCTCACTAGCGTCATCCCCCCCCAAAGCTGCAGCACTGCATGTGCTGCTCTGGAAGTGTTCCACAGCAGTGGTCAACTGCCCCAGTGCCTTTGCCACATCCCCGCAGAAGTGCCCAAGGTCGACCTGCAAGGACACAGTGCGGCGTGCCAACACTGCGGTACTGTTGCTGTGGTGCGTGATAGCCTTAGTAGCGGCAGCGGAACGCAACAATTGCTGTCGGTGTCTCCTCTTCTGGCACTCATGGCCCTCCCTCATGGCACTGGTGAGCTCTTGTATATCTTCCCTGAGGTGAGCATTGCCCTCTGCCACCACAGTGCTCATGTCCCTGACCGCCGTGCCCATGGCCGTTACTGCGGCAGTCATGGCTCCCATTTCACGAACAAGGTGCACGATGTTGGTGCTGATGGTTCCCATGTGGCGGCTCTGCACGCGCTGTACAGACAGCATCCTCTCCTCAATGCCAGGAGTGTGTTGGAGATCCAGGTTGCCTGAGGAGACCGAACGTTGGCGAGACCTGCGCCGCTGTGTTAGCCTGGCGCGGACAGGTGGTGCATCAGGTGGTGTGATGGCGCGCTGACCGTGTCCCGTTTGTGTGGTGGGTGTTTCCATCACCGGCAAGGGCGCAACCTGGGACCTGCGCCGCGGCGCTTTGGTGGCTGTCGTGGCAGCAGCTGGTGTGGCTGGTGCTGGTGCTGATGGTGCTGGTGCTGGTGGTGCTGGTGCTGGTGGTGCTGGTGGGGTGGCAGGTGTAGGTGATGTGAGGGCATCCTGCGCTGTCTCCAGGTCTGAATCAACCGGTGTTTCGGAGATTATCAGCTGGCCGCTGTCATCGGAATCCCCAGGTGATGCATCTGTGTGTGAAACAGTGCATGGTTAGTGGGATAGTTAGACCTACGTAGTGTTGTACACATACATGTCCCTCTGAGATCCACTAAATATACTGTCTATACCCAGCTTCTACTGATCTGGTGAATGGTAATTGCATTTACCCCTGTACATGCACACTGGGCTGAGTAAACTACAACTCCCATGATGCACTAGTGTTAGGAGTAAAGCTGTGTGTTGCAAAGCTGCATGCACACTCAGATCCTGCTGGGGGCCTGGAATAGGATTTACGCTATGCTGGGTATGGCAACAGGCATGCATCTTACCTTGGGCACTTGTGGCTGCGCCGGACGTGTCCATCTGGGTCACACCCACGACGGCTTCCCGCTCAATTGTTCCTTCCACCAGCTCCTCCAGGGCAGTGTTAGCCTGGACCGTGGAAGGGCCGCCTCCCGTTCTGCTTGCGTCCCGGAGCCTCTCTGCTATCCTCTCCTTCGCACGCTTCCGCAGGTCGTACCACCTTTTTTTTAGGTCGTCGATGCTGCGGGGCGTCACACCTACTGCATTCACCCTCTCGTGGATGCGCAGCCATATGCAGTGCTTCTCTGCCTCAGGCACCTTGAGGGACAGCTTGCCGAAGAGGCGATCGTGCTTGCTCCAGACTCCCTCAATTAGGTGCTCCAGCTCCCTGTCGGAGAACTTGCGCTTGCGCTTGCGCGCAGCCTCAGCGCTGGATGGGGCTTCCTTCTCCATGGATGGTGTATTTTAGCAGATGGAACAGTCTGTGTGGCTTCAGTCTGCACAGGCAGTCTGCAGTCAGTGCTCCTGTTTGCTCCTCTGTCGATGCAATGAGGGTGCGGCTGCTGTATTTCCTGGTTGGTGATGTCATCTGCACGTTCCCGGTGCGACGCGGTCATTTGCGATTTCGCTAATACCGAATTCGCTATTTGCTAATTCGGTATTACCGAACTCGCTATTAGCTAATCGGAGTTTGCATGCCCCGCTATTGTATAATCTGTAAAAATAGCGATTTTTAAGGAATCGCTAACAATTACCGAATCTGTTGATGCATGCCCAAAAGCAATTCCTTAATAACGATTCCTTATTTCTCGCTATTAAGGAATCGCTTTTGGTTTGCTTGATGCATGTGCACCATAGAGAGTTACTTAGTTCCAGTGATTTGCAATCTGTGGGGAAGGGCCTTTTTAAGGAAAATGGAGAGTTATTCCATTCACAACTGTTGTAAGGTCTACCCAAGTAGTGATACACAGAGAGAACATAGATCACCTCACAATGTATTTGTTTAAATATTTATATATGCGACATTGAACCCCAATGTGCTCTGGTAGAACATCGGTAGGTACACAGTTACTAGAAAGTATTTGCAGAGTCCACCCAGTTATGATTCGCATGGATAAATATATGTCTTGGTTCAGGATAGTATTTGTCCAGTGATATCAATATTCAAATCTATGCTCAAGATGGACACTCTCAGGTTTAGGAGAGCCACAGGAAAACATTATTTCTCTGGACATGAATGTGCCTCCCCTTACACTGGTCCAGCAGTCTCTGCCATCTGAGAGGACCTCAGAGAGCAGGTTCTGGAAAAATTACATGAGTTGATTTATTTGCCTAAACGTAAGGATCTTCGATTGAACCTCCACACCCTGTCGGATCAGCCCCCCCCCCCCCGCCCCCCAGCGCCTTGAGTCCCTCACGAGTGAGTAGCCATGCTATACAAACCCCTGATTGATTGATTGAAGGATCTAAAATATTTTCTGACTTCCTCTCCCTCCTATAGAAAACTATATATCATATACTTGTTCCATCTCCACATGTACTCAGTGTAACTGTAATATTTTACGAGTCCTGATCTGCTAATTCAAGAACTACAAAAAATACATTAAATGCATAAGACTAAAAACGTCCACATTCCATCTCCCTCACCCTATCTAATTTTATACAGTATATATTAATAATCTGGACTGCACTTTTAAAATGCTCTGCTAATTGTAATGCATTCCATTAGGAAGCACCTAATCGAAATGTATGCACAGATGTTTGTGCCGTGGCAAACCTCCTGAATGAGACTTAATTAGTAATTAATTAAACAATTTAGTCATCCAAGGAGCCTGTGAAATGTCACACCTCAAACTAGATGGCGTGCGAGCAGGATTGTTCAAAGCTTTCTCTTTAAGCAACAGAGTTTGTAAATGGCCATGAATCCAAAAGATCGGACGCGCAGCTTCCATTTGCCACGTATTTTACAAAAATGTAATTGTTTAGTGCGGTTATAAAGTGCTCACATTCACACCAGAGGTAGTATACTACATTTCAGAGATGACGCTCTCCACCAGCAGCACCCAGAAGCCATGTTGTAATTTCCCCAGCTGAAGGGATATCACTGCAGTGTTCTGCCTTCACTGTCGTCAGTGAGCTGTAATTGCAGTCAGTGGAGCGGCCGAGGCAGGTGACTGCCCTGTGGTACAGGTCGATATCTCACACTATTATGTTGGTGTGAGGCAAGAGCCCTGGCACCAGACACCAAGAATGTTTCTTGCTGTCTTGACATACTTTTGAAAAGCTGTTCCATCATTATATGGGTACGGGCAACCTGACTTTCACAAAGAATCGGAGCATGTTGTGCTGCTGTATGGAAACCATGGGGTCTTATGTATGACCATTTTTAGCAGTAGCAAACAGAAAATCAGGGTGTTTGCGACCACTAAAAAGGGTTGTAGTATGCACAAAGCTTATTGTGCGACTCTGTGACCTGTTACCGACTCTCAAAATAGGGTTTGCGACTTGATATTAGGAAGGGGCGTGCCAAAGGCGTCCCTTCCTAACAGTGAGTCGCACTGGTATGTACAGGGCTGGGTTTAGGGCAGTGCGACCGGTGCAGCCGCACTGGGCACTGACCTCAGGGGGGGCGTTGTGTTTAGCAACAGCTTATAATTAGGGAGAAGAGGGGAACTTTTGCCCGGTGGTAGTGAGAGAATCAGAGGAGGTGGTCATAGGGTGTGGGGGAGCCAAAAATGATTGTCGCACCAGGCGTCAACAGCACTAAAGCAGCCCTGGGTATGTACGATTGTTTTGTGACCGCATTTACAGTCACAAAACAATCTCAGTTACCGCCTACTTCAAGTAGGTGGTAAGCCAGTCGCAAAGGGGTAGGTAGGGTTTCCCTGGGAACCCCTTTCCATTAGTGTTGGGCAGCAAAAATATTTTTTAAGAGCAGGCAGTGGTCTCACGGACCTCTGCCTGCTCTTAAAAAATGAAACAGAAAAGTTTCATTTTTCCTTTTTGAATGCATCTTATTTTCCTTTAACCCCTTCAGTGCCACGCCCTTTCCCCCTCCTGTGCCGGGCGTTGCACAGTGGGTGGGGTTCATGACGAGATAGTCTCGTCATGGGCACAGCGCAACCGTGCTCCATGACGAGACTATCTCGTCATGGGCACTGAAGAGGTTAAGGAAAATGGGCTGCATTTTTTTTTAAACCTGCTTTTTTTTAAGCAGTCACAGATATGGTGGTCTGCTGGCTCCAGCAGGCCACCATCCCTGCGAGTGCTGGCCAAACACAATGGGTCGCAAATTGCAACTTGCCTCATGAATATTGATGAGGCAGGTCATTGCGACCCCAATGGCAATCGCTGAATGTGTCTGAGACACATTAGTGCATTCTGTTTTGCGGGTTGCAAAAAAAATCACAATTTGGGACCCGCAAATGGAATGGTTGTACATCCTGTGCTTCTTACTACAGCCACAACCACAGAATGTGCGTTTTACAGTGGAATGAGGTGACGAAGAGCTTCAATAGAGTTTGGGTGGCAAACCCTGCAAGTTGTTTGCATTGAATCTACTGCCTGAGGACTTATTATTAGAAGGATGTCAATAATTGATTGTGATACGAACTGATACTTCTGGCGCTCCTTCTCTTTATAGTATAGTTTCCTGCAAGTTGTTGCTTAATACCTAGAAACCTATGAGTTGTGAACCCTCACTGACTTTTGCAGGTAGATTAAAGCAGGAGCGCCCATAAACTTGACAACTAGATTTCCTCACACAGTATATCACTACATTATTGCATTGTGTACAACGTCTATGTGTAACATCCATCAAGTGTAATTTTCTGAATTAGGAGTGGGACTTTGCACTCACAAAGGACTTGTTGTGCATCTAACATTGAAGAAGTGGGCCTTTTTATTTGTGTTCCTATGTAAATCAACTAATGAAATTATTCTAACAAATCCCAGAGTTTCTTGAGGTTTAACATCACAAACGTTTACCTCTATTTGGGAAGATTAGCAATGCCAACATTGTTCAGAGTCTCTTGTGCCCGAGAGCATGTCAGAAACATTGACAGCTGCAGTTTAAAGGAAATCTTCATAGCGCACTCACTGCGTGCAATTCGCTGACAAAGTTGCCACAACTCCCAAGGAGAGAGGCAACTGCGATTAATGTGGTTTAATCAAGGACGTAGCCTTTTATTCACATAGTCACATAGTATGATTGTGAAACGATAAGCATAGTTAAGCAGATATTATTGTTATGAGAATACAAGACGTAAGATCAGCAAAGACATAACTATTGTTATTAGAATACAGGACGTAAGGTCAGAAAAACAGCTCACAGATTGTGCAGGCAATACAAAGTTGTCTCCAACTTCCATAACAGCAGAACACTTCAGGATGGAAAGTGCCAGAAGAAGGCCCCTTTCCTTATCCATCACCCACACCCTCAACCAAAGGAATCCAGGGCATGCATACCTTAGTAGGAACTTCCCCTCATCTCTCAGAGGGATGGGAAAGCAATACCCACAGTTCCATACCAGCACATACACTAGGGCACCGCATAGCGCTCCGTCCCTGCCAAGGTACCTGTCATCAGGCAAATCTGCCACAATATTCAACTCCAGGCATCCTGGGGCAGGGCAGAAAGGTTCAGGACCACCAGCATGTTAGTCCCCCCTCATGCCTGCTCAGTGCCCACACAAATCAAGATCCCTCAATGTGGAAAGTTCAGTAAATCAGTCCACATTTGGGGTAGCTCCCTTTTCTGCTGCAAGAAATTCCGTCACAGGGCGAAGAGGTCACTGGTGAACTCGCCCTTCCATCCAGCTTCCCCCGAATGTCCTCCGCAAAGGCCCCTATGATTGGGCACCTGCTGATTGCAGAGCTTCTGACCCCCGGATGACAAACACACCACCTCTCAATGGGACCGTTCTCCATCCTCAGGACCCCACTCTATGGGTGCTTCCGGATATCCCTCTGACCCAGCTTCCCCAATGGGTACTTGTTTGCTGGCTGACTACACCAGCACTTTATCGGCTGTTGCCATACCAACCTCACTGTCTGGCAATAGACCACACTTGATGTGTGGCTTGCTCCAGTCCGTTACTGTAACTATTCCCACTGATCTCAGCTTCCGCCCAAGTAGGAGGCCAATGTAAACATACCCTCACTCAACCCTTTCGACCAGGGAAGCATAAACTCTACTGAGCCCTTCTGCCATGTTTTTAGCCTACCTAGGACTCCGTATCCCATGGGTGGATCCCGCCACTGGAGGATTTGTTCAGCCTCCCTGAACCCCGAGTCAATTTCTTGCCTGACTTTCACAATAGCTGAGCCCCACAGGTAGACCCGTAGGTTGTGAAAAGGTCTCTGAATTCTGAATTCAGAATGTTACTGAGTGATACTGCCCTTGTGGCATGCATCACTTTTCAAAACTGACTCAGGTAAGAACCTTCAACCGATCCGAGATTACATCTCAGGGGTTGGCTCACCACACTCCTCTAGTGTCTCTGTACCCTCTACCGCCCCAACAAAGTCAAATACTGTGCAGCTCTTGACCCCTACTGGTTCTCCTTCCGATCATGCATTGAGCCGTTCAATCTCAGAAGAGGGCAGCAGGAGAGAAACTGAATTCTACTCTTAAACCTAGCATCACTCTGTTGGGTCCACCTACCTTTTAGAGGCCGAGTGTGGGCTAGCATGCTTAAAGGGTGACGAACCTCCACCCCCTAATTTCTAGGCCAAGGCAGCTCTGGCCTAACACTACCTAAACGTCAGCAAGATAAAATTAATGCTCAAACAACGCGGAAGCCTCCTGAAGAGTTGTGCAAACTGCATTACTTGGAACTGGGCTTCCACAACGCCCACTAAGAACAATTGCACGGCTGTACCAGGCGAGTAATCAGTGTCTGGACACCCATTGCAGCCCTCTGGTATGGATTTGCAACCCCTGCTCCAACCTTCCTGACCAGCGAATACCAGCCATACCAGGGGTGCGACCTACCTTGTTTTGTCTGGCTAACCAGACCAAGTATCGGAACTGAGAGACCCGCGTCCACCCTCGTAAAGAGATGGGATGCATGAAAACACCTATGTATCAAATAGGTCAATAAGATGCTGACCCATAGCAAAATAGAATGTATGCAGGGGGTCAGCAAGGAAGTGAACTGGTAACTCAAAATGAAACCGACCAGACTGCCTGGAGGTGCCTAGCCCGAGGCCCTCAGCCAAAAACTCCTGTGGTATCTACCTCCTGTGCTAAGAATCAGTGCACTCTGACTGTGTCACCTCCCTTCTCAGAACCAGACTTAAGCTGTAATAAGAGTAAGTCTTAAGCTTCTTAGTTTCGCTCAGAAGCTCACAACAATGCTACAAAGATTGAGGATTCTGAGGTCAAGGCTGTGTAATCCTGCTTCCAGCTCACAACCTTTTCATCCCACATCTGACCCCCCATACCAATTTATTTCACTCTGCGCCCCAACTATTGAGTGTTGGCTGCCCCCCCCAGCAACCTCCAGTGCAAAGTAAGTGCTATCTGGGGTTTTCTTACTGAGGGGGCTGGTGCACTGTAGACCATCGGCGGAGTCACCCAATGACTTTTCGTGCATCTCTATTTACCGCTAGAGAGGGCTTCCAGCTCAGCAAGGAAGCAGATCAGAAGACAGCGTCTCCCCCCTTCCAGGCGCTGATGCTAAGAAAGTGAGACACTGGCCCTATATCTCTGTGCGTATTCCTTTCCTCGGGATGACTGACACCCGTAAAAGCCCATCACTAGTGACTGCATACATTACTTCAAGAAGTCTTCTACCCCAGGGTAAGCTATTCTGGGTGAATCAAGCCTCACATCCGCAATGAAAGGTCTCAAGTCACCTTACAAGAAACAATGTAAAAATAACATGCTATAGGGATGGGACAAACCCAAGATACGGAGGAAATCAAGTGACTGAGGAATAAGGAACTCAGATGAAGCAGAAAGCTATCCTGCAACGAGCCAGCAGTGGACCCAGAGCCCACTCTATGTATGTTGTATTGCACACCATGAGTCCTCACAGAAGACTGTTGACACTTGAAAAGAAGAGAGACATTCATCATATAAATATTTATCCATTAGGTTAAGCTACCCTTATCTTGATTGATTCTTAGCAAGTCCCCACAACGCTATCCACTTGAAAGGGGCTGCCCGGTGAATGATGTCTCAATAGATGGCATAACCTTTCTATTAATATTATTTGGATGGGCTCTTTAGGTGCATTTTCGTAATATCAGTGATATGCCTGCAGCACGTCACATAAGGTTTGACCTCCTGCCGCACAAGTGCAGCCGGTAGTGTGCAGCCGGTAGTGCCAAGTGCAAACCTTCCCAGCACAGCTCTGTGGGTGTGGCTTTGTGATGGCCACTACTCTTGTGATCAGATTCATGGAGGAAGTTTCCAAAGCGCTATTTTTTATGTTCATGCACAAGTGGGCAGGATCGGCAAGGGGACAGTGTGCCCCTGCTTTTTACATTTATTAAAATCCGTTCCCCTAGATTTTTATTTTTAAAATGCATCCCAGGATGGCAGAAATAGCCATGGCGTACAGATAAGGCTCGCCCATTCATGGAGGTTTGGGAACGGGTGGGGTGGGCAGAGAAGTATAAGGACTTTCCTTCTTGCCCAGAGAAGACAAGGACAGTGTCCACTTCTGCTCTGCCGCTGTCAGCTGTTCCCCTTCTCTTTCTTCCTCTTTCTCTCAATCCCTCTCTTTCGGTATTTGTCTTGCTCCTCCTCAATTGCTGAATGAGAACCAGGACTTCAACAAATAGCTCTTACCCTTTATTTTCTGTCTTCTCCTTTCCTTTGTTTGTTACCCTGTGAAATGTATCTAAAAAAAACAAAAAACACTTTTGCTGGAAATGTCCCTTTTTCTGACATCATTCAGTCCCAAAGTACAGCCTTGGAATGGAGAGTAAAAAAGTTCAAATTACAAAAAAGAACTAAATAATGAAATAAAGCAAGACAGAGTGGTTGCAACGTGACCTGATTGGTTTTATTCACACCCAAACACATTAGCGCTACTTTATAGAGTTTGCCAGTGAAGCGCTACTTTAGTTTACCCGCCTTTCTTTGAACAACATTGTTTTCCCTGGGTGGGGAAGTGCACCATTCCTGGGGGTAGTGCAATACCTGGTTGATGCATAGAGTGGAAAATGCTTAATGTGATCCTTATCAGTGGTTTTGCTTATTTTAATTTATAAAACGTGTACCTCGGCTCTGTGTTCAGGCATGTGGTCTTTTTAAACCATACTGCTTACGGTTTGTAAGGATATAAGCATTGAACATTGAAATAGGTCCCTTCCGGGCCCTTTACTCAAGTCCTTAACTTTTCAGGCAAAAACACTGATTTCTGAATAATGAGTGTAAAAGCGTTAAGGTAACCATGCTGTTCCTGCTTACATTCCACATGCTTTACTTAATCTTGCATTGTCTAAGAGTGTTTGTTTTTTCCAGGATGGTATAACTTTTTTTTTTTCAGGCAGCATATTACTCTTGTCTAGTGCATAATTTGAATTGAGTCACATCCAGGTGTTTGTAGTGGGGCACAATGGGTTGCAGCTGAAGGCAGTGCGAGTTTCTCTCTGTGGGGCAGTATGGTATTCAGTGGGGGAGAGGATGTGGCACTATGGCCAGAACTGCCGAATTTGGAACTGGGGAACCAGGTTCAGCCTTCATGACCAGTCCACCAGAAAACTCTCCTGAGGGAGCACATTCCCTTGCTAGACCCTAGAAAGTCCCGCTAGACCTTAGAAAGTCCTGGTGCCTTAGCACCAGCAGGTGGACCCTAGCGGTGGCAAGTGTGGATTAACCGTGAAGGCCTGTCCACCACAATCTATACTGAAGGTCACTGAGGTCCCAGCACCCTTGAGGCCAGTACGCCTCACCCATTGGTACATCCATTGGCCTTGTTTCAACAGAAGTAGTGCAACTTACCAGGGATCTGCAATGCAGGATTTCCATGCACACCAAACTAAGGGGCATATGTATAAGCCCCTATCGCCACCACAATGTCCCTTTCTGCGATGTTGTGGTGGTGATAGGGGTATTGCCTTATTTACAAGGCAGTGTTAAGCCACTTAATGTGGCTTAACATTGCCTTGTAAATAAGGCCCCCTTTCACTCTGTGCTTAGCGTGAAAGGGGTGGGCAGTTGGTGTTGTGGTGGGCGCTCCACCAAAACACCCATTGATTTTGACGCTGCCCCCTTTTTACAAGGGCATCGTAAATAGGAGGCAGCGCCAAAATGAAGACCAGGGAAACCCTGGTCTTAAGTTGGCATAACGAGGAGAAATGCTTTATTTCTCCTCGTTTTTGCTTTTCCATGTGCTGCCTTGTGCAGCACACATGGAAAAAGCAAAAAGCCTTGGATTGTATGTGCAGGAAGGAGGACCTTCCTGCACATAAACAATCTTTCCCCTGCACACAGACACCCTTGTACTATGGTGCAGGCTGCCTGCATTGGTGCTACACTGCTAAGTGCAGCGCCAGCGCAGGAGGAAACACAAGGCTGCACCATATCGTTGTAAATATGGTGCTGCCCTGCATTTCTGAAGTGAGGCATTAAGCCATGACGGCTAACGTCTCACTACGCCACTTCCTTGAACATATGCCCCTAAATTTGCAAACTTCACAGTCTCTCTGCTTCATGCTCAAGCACTTTTATGTTTAAATGTCTTTATTGTTTTATATGGTTGCAGTAAAATAAACACAGCAGTGATGAGGATATACAATGTGACATCCCACAATCGTAGGAGAAGCTACTAAACTTAACTATATCAACAACCCACAACTCCCTTCCCCCCACATGTCCCTTCCGTCCTCCTCCCCCCGGCCCTCAATTGACGGAAATGTTCATAGTGCCTCGTTTCTCGGGGAGCAGTCGGTGTAGCTTCAGTAAGTCGTAAGAGTCCCAGGTATTTAGGGCAAGTGAGTTCTCTGAATTCTGAGGAAAACAGCACCAGGAAGATTTCCCAGAGGGTAGGAAACGGGGCATTTTGGATGGTAAGGGAGAGGGAAATCCGCTCCATGCCAAGGGTGCGCCACATCCAATGCAACCATCTCGTATGGGTAGGAAGGCGGGTTGTTCCCCAGTGTACGAGGATATTTTGAAGGGCCACACCCAGGGACAGAGCTATTTGACGCCCTCTGAGTGATTCAAGAGGGAATGTAAGAGCATTGTGTAGGCCTAAGAGAATGTATGCTGGGAAACGCGGCAGCTCTGTGTCAAATGGGTGTCAATAACCTTGAGTACCTGCGACCAATAGGGGGTTAGCTGGGGGCATTCCCACAATATATGTGTCAGGGTACCGGGCGATCCACATCCGAGCCAACACAAGGGATCTCTTGTCGGGTTTCGCAGGTGAAGTCTAGTGGGAGTAAGATAACAGTAGGTTGTTATTTTGGTGGGGGTCTCAAGCACTTTTAATATGTGTTGCCTGCTTTGGGGTCACTGGAATTATGCAGCAATTGAGAAAAAAATTATGTCACAGTGTTGACTAAATTATGGAGCAAAAAAAAGGCTGCAGCGTAATACAGTACATTGTCTGATACTCAAATTTTTTGACATTTTTGCACATACTAACAGTCCCTGCAAAGAGTTTGCCTCATTAGTACCAGTGTAACATACAAATGCAGCACTGAGAAAGGTGACCAGTCAACCTTTGCAAAGGGCCCTCCACTTTGCAGCAACACAAGTCACATTTTTGGTAACTTTTGATCATTTGAGCTACAAACAATTTTTTGGTTAAAATCGTCAGATTATGTAGCAGATGATGTAGTATGTGGCAAATAAGGCAGAACCACAACAGTGTGAACACAATTTGCAAACTAGGATATTTTGCCATTCATGTTTGAACTGCTCTTGTGGAAAATGGGAGAAGTGCTGATGACAGAAACTCCGTGGCTCAGAGACAAGTGACTTGTGGTTCCACTTTTAAGCGTATTTGGGACATTCTGTGATTGGAAACATATCTCACTTTGTGAATGTATTTTAATGTCAGTAACTCATATTAAACCTCAAATAAACATGTGTATCCATTGGTTGAATTAAATAACGTAATAAGCTGTACCTGGTCATTGAAATGCCAAATCCTAAAAATTGGGATGTTTTGCGCTTTGTGGCCACACCTTTGACTCTGCCACTGACCCAATCCTAGGGTTATTCACGCCCTCTATTCTCTGCCCACAGTTTCCCTACTTTTTTCCCCCTTCTTCCATCACTGACAAAATGATGTCAAACTCCAAACCAGAAAGGTAAGGAAATGGAAGGGCGATGTTAAAATTCAATAAGACCTTTTCAGAGCCGCAAAGATAGCAACAGAATCATTTGCCTTGTCGGATATGCGTTGCCACCGCACAGAGCACTCAGCTGATCAATACACAGAATCGAAGGTAGCAAATGCCAGACAACAGCAAACTGAGTTTAAATGACCCCGAGCGGCTGGACCAGGCAGCGGCGAGCTCATTAACCCGCCTGTCAATAGGGGAGATGGCGGAATGCAGGAGGCGTCCATTTAAAGTTAAACAGAAGCGCGCCTCACAAACGAGATGTTGTGCGCCGCTCGTCCTGAACAGAAGAGCCGTGGCCCCCGAGATATTAACGTCAATGAAGAGAGTCAAGAAGTTACTTAAACCTGTTTGTTAAACATGTCATGCCGCGGGACATCAAGAAAGGCTGAGAGAAGAGCTCTCTCCACGTGTTTGGAAACCTTGATTAACGTTATGTTTTCATGTGCAACGCCAAAGTTAATTGTGCTTTGATGTTAATCATTCTAAAGGGAATACCATCATTTTTCATCGGGTTAAGTGTTTTTAAACTATTGATCTGTTTTGAATAGGTATGCTATAACTAACCTCAAGTCGATGCCAATTGAAATGTTTAATATCTTTTTATTACTGTTTTTAACTTGTTATTTATTAAATGGTCTTTTTATTTATAATGTCAATATTCTTATTCCAATTTTAACTGTCCTGATGAAATATTAATATGTCTTTTAAGATGAAATATTCGAAATAAAGACTATTTTTGACTTGACTTGACTTGAATAGGTATGCAATAAAAGATGTACCATGCTCGTTTCCTTATTTAGGTTACATTGATCGACCACCTCAAGTTTAGAGTTCAAATATAGCAAGCAGTCCTACTGCAACAACATAGAATGCGTGCCCTTAGTTTATTCATTTCGTAGGACTTCTGTCTACCCCTTCGCTTCACTGTCAACAATGCACAGTGTCAGATGTCACAATCCCATTCAAGCTGAAATTCCATAATATCTGCCACTCTGCCTTTCTTTTGCAACGCAGTGCCTCACACCAGTCATAGGCAGTGGTGGCTGGCACGGATTGGGAGTGGCAGGGCGGAGGGCGAGGAGGGGGAAGGAGGTAAAGTAAAAAAAAAAAAAACGTACCTCCTCGCCGTCCCTCGTTGTCATCCCTCCGCTCCCGCAGGAACCAGGAAGCACACCCAGGCTCCCCCCACCAACCACAGTGCTGCAATACAGCGTTGTGATTGGTCTGAGCGCCATGGTTCGGCGCTCAGCCAGGGAATGGGGGCCTGGGCATGTTCTCCACCAGGCTGTAATGCGGCCTGGGTGGAGAACATGCAAAGTGCACATGACTGTTTGGCCAGCTCTAAGGAGGGTGCCATTACTCTCCCCTGCTCTGAGAGCAGCAGGAACAAACAAAATGATAATAACAACCAGCTATTATAATTTTCTTTTTCCTTTATCTCCTCTGCCGAAAGCAGTGGGGCGGCGCTCCTCCGCCTCAGCGAAGGAGCCACCACTGGTCATAGGTCCCCTAAGTGCACCTGCATGTACCACGGTCATTACCCAATGAATTGGTATTCATTTAATCAACCCCGGAAGGATGAAAGGCTGAGTAAACCCAGACTGGGGCTCGAGCCCCCCATTCAGGATTCTGGATGGCCCTGCTGCATCCTCTCCTTATGCGCCCTAGCCAGCCCGTGAGTCATCTCACTTGTATATATACAATTAAAAGACAGGTGTGAATACAATCAGATCAAAATAAATCCAGTATTTATACAGCGCAGCAAAACACCTATGAGGGTCTCAAGGCACTGAATTGTAGGCACAGGGAGAGTAGGTGTTTTGCCCAGAATCACAGGATCTTGACACCGAGACTCGAACCTGATTCCCACCGGCACTGAAGTCGGCAGCTCAGGCCCTTAGGACACAACCTCTCCTTAGTAGGGATATCTAACTATATACAAAGAAAACATGTTTTCTAGCGACAAGTGCCTTGAAAGTTCAGGGGCCATAACAAGCCAACTTTCCCCGCAAAAACTGTACTGCCCAGAAGATTAAATCTACAGCGTCGCCCGCTGTGAGCTGAAGCACAGCAATACCTGAATGATACCCGCGAGGCTCGGGCGATCGCTCTGCTGCCTGTAAATCCCGCCTGCGGCCAGCAGCGGCCCCCATTAGGTCAGAGGAGCATCACCCCCTGCTGCCAGTGCAGCAAAAGTGAACAATAAAACAGTAATAAAATGAATTACCGTTTTCTTTTTCACTGCCCCCAGCCCGCGCAGTGTTTGGGGGCAGGGCATTGCTGCTGCCTGGCAGCAGGGGAGTGGTGCTCACTCCACCAGTTTACACTGCGCAAGTCACTTTGGCTGGCCATCTTGCAACGGCCGGCCTGACATGCACAGTGTAAACGTCTCCACCTAGCTGTCTCTGACAGCTGGGTGAAGAGCAGGCACAGGCCTCCTGTGCCTGCTGGAGCGTCGGGGCAGCCTGCTCCAGCCACTCCTGGCGCTGCTCTCATGCTGCTCATCTGAAGCATGAGAGCAGCGTTGCGTTTTGCAGAAGGGGGTTGCCTGAGGCTCCATGAGTAGCCGTTGCGCTGACTCTCCGGTGCTGAGGGTCACCGGCCGCCACTGCCTGCGGCGTCAATATAAAAGTGCAGAATGTAATGATGAGGGACATTTATTTATTACTGGCAGCCAAGCTCTGCTTAGCCGCTGCCCTCCCCACCCTCCTAGTTTAAAAGGCTTCAGATTGGAGGCCCGGGCAACCCTGGAGCTGTGCCAATAACACGGATAACATCACTGTGCAGCCTGGTCGAAATAACAGTATTAAGCATAAAAGCAAACAACGCTGATTCTGGGCCAGAACTTGAAGCAGATTTCTCACACACCAAGAGCGGGAGCTCTACTCTTTAATCCACCGTCTAACACTTTGAAAAGTAAGGGGATGTGGATACCAAAAAACATACTTCCCTGTTCAACCCACTACCATCCAAGTACCGGTAAATCGGCTGAGTTAATTTTTTTACTTTTCTTTTCCTTGAACTTGTGAACTCCAAGCTTCAACAGATAGAAAGCCAGCGTATAACACGCTGAGCCACTTGCCGGTTCCATACCAACCGATACCATGGGTGACCTGGAGCCTTACACCTTGTCTGCTGTCCTCCTGGTGGTCTTCGGAATGTTTTCACTGTGTCTTGTGCCGCAAGCTGGCCAAACCCTTACCAGAAATGCCGGTCAACTTCTTAGGACCGTGCTGCCGCCATCTCGTGAGGTGCCCCCCCATATGAAAGAAAAGAGAAAAATCAAGCAATAACTGTTGGTCGTCAACAACAAAGCTATTTCCTGCTCTATCATAAGCCTTATATCCGTGGCTACCCCAATGGTAGCCCCTCCACCGCGCCCCTCTGTCTACCGTGATCACCTTTATGTAGCATCTTCCAACGTGTGAAACTCTGAGGCCTGGGAGCAAACAGTAAGATGGACACCGGTGCATGGTGGAGAGAAAAGAGGCCGATCCTTCGCCTCTTGATGTCTTAAATGCTGCCGTCCCAAGTGCCCCATATAACGTCACGGGGAACCCTCCGTGGCGACCCCGACGAGGGGCTCCCCCTTGGCTTCTGCCAGTGGAGCGACTAATGGCATCCCTCTGCTATTTGCTGGGGGCGCCTGGCCAGGAATATCCTAATTTTCTGACTCCACCTCACACATTAGGACGGTGATGAGGTATGTAGTCCAGGTGGTCCAATTAAGTTGTGCTACGGCCAGGAATACCACATTTTGATCCTTTTCTAAGTAAATACATTAGACATAGTGAACGAAGTTACAGGTACTCAGTTTTATAACAATGCTGATTTAACAAAGACTTAATTTTAGACATCTGATTCCGAGGATACAAGAAGTGCTGTTCCAGATGAGATCAGAAAAGACAAAAGATGTCAAGCATTTTGTCTGGACTCAAAGTTGAGTAATGTCCATCGTGCCTGCTCTGCTCATAAGCTCTCCCTGGTCCCCATTTAGGAGATCTACATTTCCATCGCCAAGATTTGTTCGAATTGACTACTCAACTGACTAGACAAGTATCGTAACACCAGACTAGCACAGGGGGTCTTTATCAGACCCATCCACTGACGCTGAGCTCTTCAGATGAGTTCTTATTATTATTATGGAAGTTTATAAAGCGCATGGTTACGCACCCTGGCGTGTCCCCGCGCTGAAAAGAAATGAGAGGCGGCTAGAGCAAGGAGGTCACATCAGTGCTGAGCGGAAGAGGTGAGTTTTTAATGCTTTGCGGAATTTAGTCTGAGGGTTCGAGGCGCAGCTCCATTGGGAGCATGTTCCAATTTTTGGCTGCAAGAAGCCTGAAAGATCTCCCCCCCATTCGAGCTTTACGAATTTTGGGGACGGCTACTAGTCCAGTGCCCGAGGATCTGAGCATCCGCTCCGGTCTATAAGGGGTAATGAGGTTGTGAAGGGGTGCAGGCGCCCTACCCATTATAATGCGATGACACATGCAGAGTGCCTTGAAGATAATCCTCTCCCTGACCGGAAGCCAGTGAAGGGACTTCAAGGCATCTTTAGAGGGCGTTCTTCTAGGAAGCCTCAGTACCAACCGGGCTGTGGCATTTTGAAGTACCTGGAGACGCTTAAGGCTTCTCGCTGTAACACCCAGATACAGGAGGTTAGAATAATCGAGTCTGGATGTGACCAAGTAAGTAACAACAAGAATACCAGTACTGATATTAAACTTTCAGTCCACTTTTTTTATGTGGGGACATTTTGAAAGACAACAAAATGAACAACGACCACTTTTTCAGTCGATTTAATCAATCAATTTTGTATATTTTTCTTTAGATTCACCATAGAATGATGGTATATTTATCAAACATAATTCAAACAAATATCACAAATTGATAACTGTAAACATATAGACAAACTTTCTATATACTCATTATTTACATACTACATTCATTTCAAACCATTCATATCTACATTCACTCCCGTACCAAACTGAACAGTCCAGAAACAGACATACTCTCAACTGACAAATTCTGTAATCACTTCAAAGACATAAATTTTGAATAAGGCCATAGAACAGTGTTATACACCGTAAACACAGTACAATATTCTTTCAAGTGGTTCTTGAAGTTCTTATGGCCAAAGGGCTAGGGTCGACGCGTTTCAAGCCCCTTCTACAACCGGGGCTCTCATCAGGACCTGGGAGCTCTGATTGGTGCTCAATGAGTCATCCACAAGACCTCTTGATATCTATGATGTGAAATTGTGGGTTTCAGCAATGACGAAGTGGATTTAATCTTAAGTAATGGAGCTTCGGAAGGGGATAATCTCTTCATGTGTTGCCTTTTTTGAAAAAGGATGTCGGCTCCAGCGTGATTTAATCTCTGTGTCCGTTTGTTTTCTCTCGTCAAACTCGGTGAGGGTTTGCTTCCGCTGTGACCAAGGCATGTACAAGGGTCTGCCTGGCACTGACTGGGAGTAGATCAAGAATCTTCCTTAGGCTCTTAAGCATGCCGAAGCATATTCCAACCACCCGATTAATCTGGGGAGTGAATGAAAGGTCGATATCAAACATCACTCCCAGGTTTTTTGCCTGTTGACAAGGCACTGGAGTGGAGCCCAGGCATGCTGGCCACCAAGCCGATGACCACACATTCGGTACACCTCCCACCACGAGCACTTCAGTTTTGGACCCATTCAGCTTCAGGCAGTTATTAGACATCCAGGATGCAAGCTCCTGCATGCAGGCACTGAAGCTGGATGCCGCAACATCAGGTGCTCGTGACAGCGAGATGACCAGCTGTGTGTCATCAGCGTATGACACTAGTTGAAGATCGTAACTTTCCACAATAATAGCAACAGGGGAAACATAAAGGTTGAACAGGGTGGGGCTCAGGGCAGAGCCCTGAGGAACCCCTTGATCAAGAGTGACCATACGAGAGTAATGTTCTCCCTGTCTGACCTGAAAACCCCTGTCAGTGAGGAAAGATTGGATCCACCTGAGCGCTGAGCCCATGATTCCTCCTTTATTAAGACACTGTAGCAAGGTGAAATGTGCTACAGTGTCAAAAGCTGCACTAAGGTCAAGTAGAATGAGGGCCATAGTGTGCCCCTCATCGACCCCTTTCCTAATGGTCTCAGTGGCCATGAGTAATGCAGACTCCGTAGAGTGGCAGGCACGAAAGCCAAACTGAGTGGTGTGAAGCAGGTTGGCTTTCTCCACAAAGGCCATAAGTTGAAGATTAGCCACCTTTTCTGCCACTTTTGCCATGTAGGGGAGGAGTGAGATGGGTCGGAGATTGTCCATCCTGTCCCAGCTGAGGTTAGGTTTTTTTTGGAGCGGGAGTACTACAGCCTGTTTCGAGGGGATCCTGACTTAATGGAGCGACAGATCCGCTGGAGCTCGTCCGAAGAAGGAATAAAGAAGTTAGTCAGGCTGTTAGCACCCACATCGACTGATAGACTTTCGTTAAATTCTGTTCCCTTTTCCTTCCCTCCCGAAAAAGTGGAATAGATGGTGGCCACTTTATCAGAAAAGAAGGCAGCGATGCGGTTGCAGGATTCCTCTGAGGCCAAGGACGGGTCAACCGAAGAGCCACAGAGAGCAATTTCCTTATAGA
This sequence comes from Triturus cristatus, assembly GCF_964204655.1. Taxonomy (NCBI): domain Eukaryota; kingdom Metazoa; phylum Chordata; class Amphibia; order Caudata; family Salamandridae; genus Triturus; species Triturus cristatus. Next base: position 425,522,730 of record NC_140587.1, read on the forward strand.
TTTTAAATAGCTCCTTGGTAGAGTTATTAGCTTCTTCTATCCTACCTGAAAAATAAATAGTTTTGGCACGCCTAATCTGGGTGTGGTATTCTCTACGTTTATCTGTATACCTTTGTTTTGCTTGATCAAGATAAGCCGTTCTCCACTGTCTTTCAAGTTGTTTGCACTCTGCTTTCGCTGAACGTAGTTCTTTGCTGTACCAGGGGGCGGATTTCTGGAGCCTACTACAGGGATTTTTGTGGCAAAGAGGGGCAGTATCATCTAAAGCCTTGTTAATACGGACTTCTAATCTATCAGATGCAGTTATAGCATCCTCACCTCCTGGTTTGCCGCCTTTAGTAAGAGCAATATCGAACTTAGATTTAGAAAAGGCAGTCCATTTGCGGCTCATATATTTAGAGTAGGTACGCGTATGGATGTTGTTAAGAGGGATATTAATTATAAAAGGCACAAGAAAGTGGTGAGACCAAGAAACAGGAATGGGGGCCTTAACTACAATGTCTTCCCAATTGACAAAGATAGGGTCCAATAAGTGGCCCTTTTGATGGGTCGGGGCCTTAGATTTGGTATATAATTGGAGGGAATGTAATCGCTGACAGAAATCAGTGGCTCCCTTGTCCAGTAGGTCATCCAGATGGATGTTAAGATCACCTAGGAGCATAAATTTATCCCTGCGTAGAGCGGCATCGGTTATGCCATCGATAAGGCTGGTAGAGAAATGGGTGAAAGGACCCGGAGCACGATAAATCAAGAGGCCCTTCAGTGTGTTGCCATCGTTGACCTTGATGGAAAAGGCTCCCGTCTCAAAGAGCTCTCGGCCATTTTGCTTTTGTATTTTCTGCACACGGAACCTGGCATTTCCCCACAGTCGGTTCTGCGGGTCTTCCCAAGCGGTGCTGAGCGCACGGGAAAACCTTGCTTCCGGCGGCATTCACTGCCTGCGTCCATCGATTGGAAAATAGATACATCTTTCTTTATCCTTTAGAATTGAGGGAAGACACATTAAAATCCCTCCAGGGGCATAACACAGCAAGGCAAGCGCTTTGCTGCTGAAAAGCGCTCTTCAAAATTGAGTTCTTAGAATGAGACCAGGGAACAGGGAAGTGACTTCAAAGAAAACAGTACAGAGGATAAACACACCATGCACAGGTCTGTCTGGCGGTGGGAGAATTGTAAATGTACATAATTAAACCATGAGCGCTTTTTGCCCCTGTAGCCACGGTTGCAACGGAGACCCTGCAGCCCCCGCGGTGCGGAGGGAGGAGGGGGGGTCGATTCTTGTTTTGAAGGGGGCCCCTCTTAGCCATGCCCTATATAGCATGTCTGATAGCAAGGATCACGCTCCTTTCCTTGTGCTTGTTTATCACAGCTGGCTGCCTTCCTAAGAGTACCCCCCCTCCTCTGATCATCAAGTGGAATCTTCATCATAGACTCCCCATACATTTGGAAGCTCCATTTGGCCTTTTTTTCGGTTTCTAACATTATTTCCAATATCAGGGAGCTAACGGTGTGGGGGCTCCGACGCTGCAGCAGTTTTTAAAACAGCCCCAAGTGTCGCACTGCTCCCAGTCCCACTCGCACCGAATGGTGCAAGACCCATAGCACCATCATGGCAAAAGACCCCCCCAAAAAGCAAGAATGCCCGCAAATAAAACACACCACACAAGTTATACTTGGGAAAAAACTGCTGCAGGTTTATTACATACAACGTTATGTAATCTAGTGGGTTAGTTTACGGGCTATCCAAGGACAGGCAGCCTTCTCGCCACCTGCCCACCTGATGAGCCTAGAAGCACAGTGGCAAACCACTTAGTACTGCACTTTCTGGTGATCCCCTTCCCGGATCACCTGACCACCCTAGGTCCATTACACTCATGCCCTTCTGGGCGGAGTATAGCTAGGCAAGCCCCCGGTTGCTCAGGCCCACAACCGGCCGAAGGCCTAACGGGGCGCCGACATAGAATCCGTGAACCTCCCATGAGGCTCCTGGGGTTCGGCTCTGGCACCCCTGTGTGCCGCACAGCGGTACCGTTCTGTACCCGTATGCATCCAGATCGCCCTGTAACTCCGCCATAGCTCAGGAGGCGGCCAACCGTCGCCGCCGGGGCCCCCCACCAACTGCTCTAGTCTATTACCTGCAACCTTTATGTGCTAGTGCCTCCTCCAAGTCTAGCAGGAACAAGTCCAACCCCACTGGAGTGAGGTGTACCCCGTCCGACTCGAAGTATCCTTTGACCCTTTCCTGAATCATTTTGTGTCTGATAAATCCCAGGCCCCTCTGCTGAGTTAACTTGCTCATGGAGCTGTTCACCCATTTCCTGGACCTCTCCCCCACCTCGCCAGCACCCTGCCAAACCCTCTGAGGCAAAATCTCTGACCACTAGAGCTCGCACTGGCCTAAGCGTTTGCTCAGTTCCCCCAGGTCAGTCTTCATGGCATGCAGGAGCAGGGTCCTCCCCGAGGCAGTCAAGTCATTGCTCCCCAGGTGGATCACCAAATAATTGGGTGGGGCACCCAAAGTTGCTATCGAGTGCTCCAGTCTGTTCATGAGGCTGCTCCATTTCATCCCTGGAAAACCCAACCACTCAAATTTTGTCTGCGAGAATCGCCGCATCCAGTTCCTGATCGCTGCCCAATGGGCCAACCGGGAGATGGCAGAGTGCCCAATGACCCACAAACGTGACCCTGATAAAACAAAGGTGTTAGACGGCGACCTCAGAGGAGCCTGGAAGGGGTCCTGACTACCCTGAGTCCCACCCTCAAGGTATCGTAACCGGGCACTGGCGGGAGACTCCCCAGGGGGAGGAATCTCGTATCTAGGATCGTACTTCTGGCACCACACGACACAGAGTGACCACACCGGGTATTCTGAGAAAACAATCTTTATCAAGTAGGTTATCACTGCAAATATGTACAAGGTGAGCACGGGCTCAAGAGTCTCGGAAGGGGTAGGGGGTAGCGGGACAGTCTCTGGTAAAGGTTCAAGCAGGGATGTATCCGGCGCACAGCTCACAATCCTCGAGCTGGGGGACACGATGTTGTAGTCTGGGTCCGGCGGGACCGTGAGGGTCGGTTGGAGCCGCGAGTCACTCAGCGGGCTCAGGTACAAGTTCGGAGGTCTTACGATCTTCAGGGAGCCGCGAGTCACTCAGCAGGGCTCAGGTACAAGTTCGGAGGTCTTACGATCTTCAGGGAGCCGCGAGTCACTCAGCAGGGCTCAGGTACAAGTTCGGAGGTCTTACGATCTTCAGGGAGCCGCGAGTCACTCAGCAGGGCTCAGGTACAAGTTCGGAGGTCTTACGATCTTCAGGGAGCTGCGAGTCACTCAGCAGGGCTCAGGTACAAGTTCGGAGGTCTTACGATCTTCAGGGAGCCGCGAGTCACTCAGCAGGGCTCAGGTGGGTTCAAGTTCCAGGAGCCGCGACCAGGTCGACAGGCTCTCGTTGTTCCAGCGTCGAATCTGCCGGACAGACCCAGAGCACCCCTTGTTATAGGTCGACCCCTCTTTGATGTCCGGAGTCCGTGCAGGCAGGGGTCTTGTCACCTGGGGGTCGCTTGTCGGGATTTCCTGCTATAGTCTTTTGATCTTTTCAGGGCCGGGTCGGGAGGAGTCCCAGACACCCAGCAGGCATGGAGCCAGCCCTCAGGGAGGCCGGAGGGCCGATCGAACCCATCGTCCCGGGGGAGTTCAGAGGTGCGATAGAACGGCTCCTCCCTCTCTCATCCCCTGGAAGCGTGATGTCCTCCAGCCGGAGTGGCGCCTCTAGGCCCGGTCGCGCTGGGGCCGGGCGGCCATCTTGGTGCATAAAGTGGGCACGCGGGCCCGGGGTGGCCGAAAGGAGAGAGGCCAGGGACGGGGATGTCCGGGTCGGTGCGTGTGTCCAGGTGGGGAGGTTCGGCTGGGCCGTGGGCTTGGGCTGTAGGTACCAGGTTTCGGTGGTGCGGGGGCACGGAGGGCCATTCTACGAGGCCGGGTCCAACACGCGTCCCCCCCAGCTGAAAGCCGGAGAGAACTGCCCATCAGCTTGGGGGGTTCTCTTCGCTGAGGCGGAAGAACCGGGAGAGGCCGTCAGCATTGGCGTGGTCCGTACCAGGGCGGTTTTCCACGGTGAAATCCATCCCCTGGAGGGAGATTGACCACCGCAGTAGCTTGGGGTTTTCTCCTCGCATCTGCATGAGCCATCGCAAGGGCCGATGGTCAGTCTGGACTCTGAAATGGGTGCCGAACAGGTAGGGTCGTAGCTTTTTGAGTGCCCAGACCACGGCAAAGGCTTCGCGCTCTATGGTGCTCCATCTCTGTTCTCGGGGCAACAGCCGCCGACTGAGGAAGGCGACGGGCTGGTCTAGGCCTTGGTCATTCACTTGGGACAGGACGGCCCCAATGCCATGCTCGGAGGGATCGGTCTGGACTATGAACTCCTTGGCGTAGTCGGGAGCCTGGAGGACGGGGGCAGTACACATGGCCTTCTTTAGGGCATCGAAAGCTTCCTGGCAGGCAGCCGTCCACTGCACTTTCTTTGGCTGTCTTTTAGACGTGAGTTCTGTGAGAGGCCCGACAAGGCTGCCATACCCCCGAATGAATCTTCGGTAGTAGCCCGTGAGTCCCAGAAAGGCTCGGACCTCCGTCTGGGTGATGGGTGGTTCCCAGGCCAGGATGGCGTCGATCTTTGGCTGTAGAGGGGCGACCTGGCCACTCCCGACCTGGTGCCCCAAGTAGACCACGGATCCTTGCCCGATCTGGCACTTGCTGGCTTTTACTGTGAGGCCTGCCTGGCGCAGGGCGGTTAGCACCCTCCGGAGGTGCTGGAGGTGCTCACTCCACTCTGAACTGAAGACAGCGATGTCGTCCAGATATGCCGCGCTGAACTGTTCTAGCCCGGCCAGGACCCTATTCACCAGTCGCTGGAAAGTGGCCGGGGCATTTTTCATCCCGAAGGGCATTACGCGGAAGCGGTAGTGCCCATCGGGGGTGGAGAAAGCGGACCGCTCCTTGGCCCCTTCGGTGAGCGCAATCTGCCAGTATCCGCAGGTGAGGTCGGAAAATTGTCTCAGGAGCTGGCGGCAGTCCGCTTGTTCCTGGGCAGTGAGGGCTGGGGAGAGGTTCACTCCTTCCACGGAGCCATCCTGCCCCTTGACACACAGGAGGTCCGGGAGGGGATCCGACTCATCTTCGGCCCCGTCATCGGTGGCCAGCAGGAGGCTCAGTTCTGTCCGCTGGAAGTGAGGCTTGAGGCGGTTCACGTGCAGGACCCGGAGGGGATCCCGAGGTGACTGGACGTTCACCAAGTATGTGACTTCGCTCTTCCGCTCAACCACCTTGTAGGGCCCAGTCCATCGGTCCTGGAGGGCGCCCGGCTTCACGGGGGCCATGACCCACACCTGCTGGCCCGGCTGGAACTCGACCAGAGTGGCATTCTGGTCGTACCAGCGCTTCATCTCTTCTTGACTTACCTCCAGGTTGGCCTCGGCCAGTTCTCGGAACTTTCTGGTCTGGTTTCGGAGGGCCAGGACGTATTGGGACACATCTCGGGGGGTGGTCTGGGGTGCTGCCTCCCACCCTTCCTTAACCAAACTGAGGGGACCTCGGACGGGGTGTCCATAGAGTAATTCAAACGGCCTGAACCCTAAGGATTTCTGGGGGACCTCCCGGTAAGCGAACAAGAGGCAGGGGAGCAGGACGTCCCACTTACGCCGGAGGGGCTCTTCTAGGCCAGCGATCATCCCTTTCAAAGTCCTATTAAACCTTTCTACTAGGCCGTTCCCTTGGGGATGGTACGGGGTGGTGAACTTATAGGACACCCCACATTGTTGCCACAGGGACGTCATATACTTCGAGATAAAATTAGTGCCGCGATCGCTCACGACCTCGCGGGGAAAACCCACCCTGGAAAAGATTCCCATCAGGGCCCGGCCCACCACGGGGGCCGTAATGGTGCGTAGGGGAATAGCCTCAGGATAGCGGGTGGCGTGGTCCACGAGGACCAAGATGAAACGGTGGCCTTGGGAGGTGGGGGGGTCCAGTGGTCCCACGATGTCGATTCCGACTCGTTCAAAAGGGGTACTGATGACCGGGAAGGGTTGGAGGGGAGCCTTGCACTTCCCCCCACTCTTCCCACTAGCCTGGCACGTGGGGCAGGACTTGCAGTGGGCCTCTACCGCTGCTCTCATTCTAGGCCAGTAAAAATGGGTCACGAGTCGGCTGTAGGTCTTGTCCTGACCCAGGTGGCCGGCGAGGGGGACGTCGTGGGCTAAGCCCAGGAGGAAATCTCGGAAGCGGAGGGGTACCACCAGTACCCGTCCGGATCCCAACTCCACCGACTTCTGCTCACTGTACAAGATGCTATTTTCCCAATAGATTCGGTGTGTCCCGGTCTGGTCACCTGCGGCTTGGCCCTCGGCCTGGCGCCGCAGTCCGACCAGGGAAGGACAAGTGGCTTGTTCCCGGCAAAACTCTTCCCGAGTGGGCCCGCCCTCGTGGCGCCAATGTGCCAACTCGGGTAGATCTCCCAACTCGGGGACCGGGGCGGGGTCGGATGGTGCGGGTTCGTCGTGGGCGACGGACCCTTCTGCTGGGGGGACGGGAGGACCCTCGGCGGGGACTGTACTGGTCTCTTCGATCGGGGTGTTCTCGACTTCTCTCCGGGGAGTGAGCCGGGCTGACATAGATCGGGTGGTGGCGCACACCCACTCGGGGAGTCCCATCATTCCTAGGTGGGCCTTGCGCTCGACGTGCTTCCAGGGAGAACTCTCTAGGTCGTTCCCTAAGAGGCAGTCGACCGGCTGGGAGGTTCTTACGGCCACCTTGAGTTTACCTATCACCCCTCCCCACTCAAACGGCACCAGGGCTACCTGACACATACTTTCTCTATTGTCTGCGGAGATTACGGGGCAAAAGACGTTGGGGAGGATCTGCTCCTCGGGGACTAGGTGCCTGAGGACACCGGTGATACTGGCCCCGGTGTCCCGCAGGGCCTCTACCTGGTGGCCATTGATTTTGACGAGCTGCCCGTACTTCTGTGTGTTGGAGGGTAGGAGGCTACCAGGGATCATCTCTCTATCTCCCAGGGATACTAGGGCCATTGCTGCGGGTTCCCACTCCTCGGCTTCCTCAACCTCCTCCCCCAGAGCTACGTTGGCTATCTGTCTCGCAGGGGTGGTAGGGGAGACTTGGGTGGCCATGGGGCACTCTGGGTCATTGGCGTAGTGCCCGGGTTTCTGGCAACGGAAACATGTGACGGTCACCCGGTGTCCCCGTCTCCCAGGGGGCCCTGTCACCGGTGGGGGGGGCGCCGGGAAAGGTGGAGGTTGTGTTTTCGGGGGGCTAGGCTGGGACTCTCTCGGCCCTCCCTGGTTCCCTCCCCCTCTCTGGCGGGGTGGTCCCTGACCGGCTCGGGGGTACTCTCCTACCATGCCCCGGGAGACCCGGGTGTTGGTCCAGCGGTCGGCCTCCACAGCCAGCTTCCGGGGATCTGTGAGCTTGCTGTCAAGCAGATGCTGACGTAGTTCTATGAAGCAGTTCGCAGCCAGATGTTCCCACAACATGAGGTCAGTGAGTTCGGCCAGGGTGGTGACTTTGCTGCCCTTGATCCACCCATCGAAGGCCCGACTGAAAAAGTTTACATACTCCACCCAGGTGGTGCCCGGGATCTTCCGGCAGTCCCGGAATCGCTGACGGTACATTTCTGGGGTGAGGCCGTATCTTGTGAGTAGAGCAGGGTGTCCCTTCCTTCGCTCAGAAACCGCCCCCACAACCCCGCCCCCCAATCCTTCTGCGGGATCCGATGGGAGGTCATGGCGACCTCGTAGGCCCTGAACCATTGCTGAATGTCATCGTTTTTATAATATTCCTTGACCACATCCTTGGGGATGTGGACCTTCTGTTCCGCTGGGGAGGCCGTCTCTCGGTTTCCCGGGGGCCTTCCTTCCTCGCTTCTGGCCTTGAGCTCGATTTCTTTCAAGCTGCGTTCGTGCTCTAGTTGGAGCTTCCTTCCCTCGTGCTCCCGTTGGAGCTTCTTTTCTTCCAGTTCGCCTTGTACACGCATTTGCTCTACTGCTAGCTTTTTTTCCGCTAACTTCAATTCGCCCTCGATTTTGAGTTTGGCTAACTCGAGTTCATGATTGCGGCTTCTCTCTCTGTCCGCGAGCTCTTCTGGGGATAGGCCCCCGTCCGGTACGATGCCTCGCACCTGATTGCTATTGCTTCCATTTTGGGGGGGTTCGGCTCCGTCGGGGCGCTCCCCCGTGCCTTCCGGGCGGGAGGCCCCGGTCTCCACCCAAGTTTTCAGTGCTTTCTGCAAATCCTCTTTAGTGTTGAGACCAGTGGTAGCGATTTTAAGTTCTTTGCAGAATTGCTTTAACTCCTTGTGTGTGTATTCTTCTAGCTGCTCCACCTGGAACACCCTGTTGGCGCTGGTTTCTGCAGGGCTCACGGCGCTCCCTTCTGCCATTTTTGTCGGTAGTGCTTTCGTTGTTCACGGTACGATCTCTAGGTGATGGGCCCGAATCCCGTCGCTTGCCACCAATGTTAGACGGCGACCTCAGAGGAGCCTGGAAGGGGTCCTGACTACCCTGAGTCCCACCCTCAAGGTATCGTAACCGGGCACTGGCGGGAGACTCCCCAGGGGGAGGAATCTCGTATCTAGGATCGTACTTCTGGCACCACACGACACAGAGTGACCACACCGGGTATTCTGAGAAAACAATCTTTATCAAGTAGGTTATCACTGCAAATATGTACAAGGTGAGCACGGGCTCAAGAGTCTCGGAAGGGGTAGGGGGTAGCGGGACAGTCTCTGGTAAAGGTTCAAGCAGGGATGTATCCGGCGCACAGCTCACAATCCTCGAGCTGGGGGACACGATGTTGTAGTCTGGGTCCGGCGGGACCGTGAGGGTCGGTTGGAGCCGCGAGTCACTCAGCGGGCTCAGGTACAAGTTCGGAGGTCTTACGATCTTCAGGGAGCCGCGAGTCACTCAGCAGGGCTCAGGTACAAGTTCGGAGGTCTTACGATCTTCAGGGAGCCGCGAGTCACTCAGCAGGGCTCAGGTACAAGTTCGGAGGTCTTACGATCTTCAGGGAGCCGCGAGTCACTCAGCAGGGCTCAGGTACAAGTTCGGAGGTCTTACGATCTTCAGGGAGCCGCGAGTCACTCAGCAGGGCTCAGGTACAAGTTCGGAGGTCTTACGATCTTCAGGGAGCCGCGAGTCACTCAGCAGGGCTCAGGTGGGTTCAAGTTCCAGGAGCCGCGACCAGGTCGACAGGCTCTCGTTGTTCCAGCGTCGAATCTGCCGGACAAACCCAGAGCACCCCTTGTTATAGGTCGACCCCTCTTTGATGTCCGGAGTCCGTGCAGGCAGGGGTCTTGTCACCTGGGGGTCGCTTGTCGGGATTTCCTGCTATAGTCTTTTGATCTTTTCAGGGCCGGGTCGGGAGGAGTCCCAGACACCCAGCAGGCATGGAGCCAGCCCTCAGGGAGGCCGGAGGGCCGATCGAACCCATCGTCCCGGGGGAGTTCAGAGGTGCGATAGAACGGCTCCTCCCTCTCTCATCCCCTGGAAGCGTGATGTCCTCCAGCCGGAGTGGCGCCTCTAGGCCCGGTCGCGCTGGGGCCGGGCGGCCATCTTGGTGCATAAAGTGGGCACGCGGGCCCGGGGTGGCCGAAAGGAGAGAGGCCAGGGACGGGGATGTCCGGGTCGGTGCGTGTGTCCAGGTGGGGAGGTTCGGCTGGGCCGTGGGCTTGGGCTGTAGGTACCAGGTTTCGGTGGTGCGGGGGCACGGAGGGCCATTCTACGAGGCCGGGTCCAACACGCGTCCCCCCCAGCTGAAAGCCGGAGAGAACTGCCCATCAGCTTGGGGGGTTCTCTTCGCTGAGGCGGAAGAACCGGGAGAGGCCGTCAGCATTGGCGTGGTCCGTACCAGGGCGGTTTTCCACGGTGAAATCCATCCCCTGGAGGGAGATTGACCACCGCAGTAGCTTGGGGTTTTCTCCTCGCATCTGCATGAGCCATCGCAAGGGCCGATGGTCAGTCTGGACTCTGAAATGGGTGCCGAACAGGTAGGGTCGTAGCTTTTTGAGTGCCCAGACCACGGCAAAGGCTTCGCGCTCTATGGTGCTCCATCTCTGTTCTCGGGGCAACAGCCGCCGACTGAGGAAGGCGACGGGCTGGTCTAGGCCTTGGTCATTCACTTGGGACAGGACGGCCCCAATGCCATGCTCGGAGGGATCGGTCTGGACTATGAACTCCTTGGCGTAGTCGGGAGCCTGGAGGACGGGGGCAGTACACATGGCCTTCTTTAGGGCATCGAAAGCTTCCTGGCAGGCAGCCGTCCACTGCACTTTCTTTGGCTGTCTTTTAGACGTGAGTTCTGTGAGAGGCCCGACAAGGCTGCCATACCCCCGAATGAATCTTCGGTAGTAGCCCGTGAGTCCCAGAAAGGCTCGGACCTCCGTCTGGGTGATGGGTGGTTCCCAGGCCAGGATGGCGTCGATCTTTGGCTGTAGAGGGGCGACCTGGCCACTCCCGACCTGGTGCCCCAAGTAGACCACGGATCCTTGCCCGATCTGGCACTTGCTGGCTTTTACTGTGAGGCCTGCCTGGCGCAGGGCGGTTAGCACCCTCCGGAGGTGCTGGAGGTGCTCACTCCACTCTGAACTGAAGACAGCGATGTCGTCCAGATATGCCGCGCTGAACTGTTCTAGCCCGGCCAGGACCCTATTCACCAGTCGCTGGAAAGTGGCCGGGGCATTTTTCATCCCGAAGGGCATTACGCGGAAGCGGTAGTGCCCATCGGGGGTGGAGAAAGCGGACCGCTCCTTGGCCCCTTCGGTGAGCGCAATCTGCCAGTATCCGCAGGTGAGGTCGGAAAATTGTCTCAGGAGCTGGCGGCAGTCCGCTTGTTCCTGGGCAGTGAGGGCTGGGGAGAGGTTCACTCCTTCCACGGAGCCATCCTGCCCCTTGACACACAGGAGGTCCGGGAGGGGATCCGACTCATCTTCGGCCCCGTCATCGGTGGCCAGCAGGAGGCTCAGTTCTGTCCGCTGGAAGTGAGGCTTGAGGCGGTTCACGTGCAGGACCCGGAGGGGATCCCGAGGTGACTGGACGTTCACCAAGTATGTGACTTCGCTCTTCCGCTCAACCACCTTGTAGGGCCCAGTCCATCGGTCCTGGAGGGCGCCCGGCTTCACGGGGGCCATGACCCACACCTGCTGGCCCGGCTGGAACTCGACCAGAGTGGCATTCTGGTCGTACCAGCGCTTCATCTCTTCTTGACTTACCTCCAGGTTGGCCTCGGCCAGTTCTCGGAACTTTCTGGTCTGGTTTCGGAGGGCCAGGACGTATTGGGACACATCTCGGGGGGTGGTCTGGGGTGCTGCCTCCCACCCTTCCTTAACCAAACTGAGGGGACCTCGGACGGGGTGTCCATAGAGTAATTCAAACGGCCTGAACCCTAAGGATTTCTGGGGGACCTCCCGGTAAGCGAACAAGAGGCAGGGGAGCAGGACGTCCCACTTACGCCGGAGGGGCTCTTCTAGGCCAGCGATCATCCCTTTCAAAGTCCTATTAAACCTTTCTACTAGGCCGTTCCCTTGGGGATGGTACGGGGTGGTGAACTTATAGGACACCCCACATTGTTGCCACAGGGACGTCATATACTTCGAGATAAAATTAGTGCCGCGATCGCTCACGACCTCGCGGGGAAAACCCACCCTGGAAAAGATTCCCATCAGGGCCCGGCCCACCACGGGGGCCGTAATGGTGCGTAGGGGAATAGCCTCAGGATAGCGGGTGGCGTGGTCCACGAGGACCAAGATGAAACGGTGGCCTTGGGAGGTGGGGGGGTCCAGTGGTCCCACGATGTCGATTCCGACTCGTTCAAAAGGGGTACTGATGACCGGGAAGGGTTGGAGGGGAGCCTTGCACTTCCCCCCACTCTTCCCACTAGCCTGGCACGTGGGGCAGGACTTGCAGTGGGCCTCTACCGCTGCTCTCATTCTAGGCCAGTAAAAATGGGTCACGAGTCGGCTGTAGGTCTTGTCCTGACCCAGGTGGCCGGCGAGGGGGACGTCGTGGGCTAAGCCCAGGAGGAAATCTCGGAAGCGGAGGGGTACCACCAGTACCCGTCCGGATCCCAACTCCACCGACTTCTGCTCACTGTACAAGATGCTATTTTCCCAATAGATTCGGTGTGTCCCGGTCTGGTCACCTGCGGCTTGGCCCTCGGCCTGGCGCCGCAGTCCGACCAGGGAAGGACAAGTGGCTTGTTCCCGGCAAAACTCTTCCCGAGTGGGCCCGCCCTCGTGGCGCCAATGTGCCAACTCGGGTAGATCTCCCAACTCGGGGACCGGGGCGGGGTCGGATGGTGCGGGTTCGTCGTGGGCGACGGACCCTTCTGCTGGGGGGACGGGAGGACCCTCGGCGGGGACTGTACTGGTCTCTTCGATCGGGGTGTTCTCGACTTCTCTCCGGGGAGTGAGCCGGGCTGACATAGATCGGGTGGTGGCGCACACCCACTCGGGGAGTCCCATCATTCCTAGGTGGGCCTTGCGCTCGACGTGCTTCCAGGGAGAACTCTCTAGGTCGTTCCCTAAGAGGCAGTCGACCGGCTGGGAGGTTCTTACGGCCACCTTGAGTTTACCTATCACCCCTCCCCACTCAAACGGCACCAGGGCTACCTGACACATACTTTCTCTATTGTCTGCGGAGATTACGGGGCAAAAGACGTTGGGGAGGATCTGCTCCTCGGGGACTAGGTGCCTGAGGACACCGGTGATACTGGCCCCGGTGTCCCGCAGGGCCTCTACCTGGTGGCCATTGATTTTGACGAGCTGCCCGTACTTCTGTGTGTTGGAGGGTAGGAGGCTACCAGGGATCATCTCTCTATCTCCCAGGGATACTAGGGCCATTGCTGCGGGTTCCCACTCCTCGGCTTCCTCAACCTCCTCCCCCAGAGCTACGTTGGCTATCTGTCTCGCAGGGGTGGTAGGGGAGACTTGGGTGGCCATGGGGCACTCTGGGTCATTGGCGTAGTGCCCGGGTTTCTGGCAACGGAAACATGTGACGGTCACCCGGTGTCCCCGTCTCCCAGGGGGCCCTGTCACCGGTGGGGGGGGCGCCGGGAAAGGTGGAGGTTGTGTTTTCGGGGGGCTAGGCTGGGACTCTCTCGGCCCTCCCTGGTTCCCTCCCCCTCTCTGGCGGGGTGGTCCCTGACCGGCTCGGGGGTACTCTCCTACCATGCCCCGGGAGACCCGGGTGTTGGTCCAGCGGTCGGCCTCCACAGCCAGCTTCCGGGGATCTGTGAGCTTGCTGTCAAGCAGATGCTGACGTAGTTCTATGAAGCAGTTCGCAGCCAGATGTTCCCACAACATGAGGTCAGTGAGTTCGGCCAGGGTGGTGACTTTGCTGCCCTTGATCCACCCATCGAAGGCCCGACTGAAAAAGTTTACATACTCCACCCAGGTGGTGCCCGGGATCTTCCGGCAGTCCCGGAATCGCTGACGGTACATTTCTGGGGTGAGGCCGTATCTTGTGAGTAGAGCAGGGTGTCCCTTCCTTCGCTCAGAAACCGCCCCCACAACCCCGCCCCCCAATCCTTCTGCGGGATCCGATGGGAGGTCATGGCGACCTCGTAGGCCCTGAACCATTGCTGAATGTCATCGTTTTTATAATATTCCTTGACCACATCCTTGGGGATGTGGACCTTCTGTTCCGCTGGGGAGGCCGTCTCTCGGTTTCCCGGGGGCCTTCCTTCCTCGCTTCTGGCCTTGAGCTCGATTTCTTTCAAGCTGCGTTCGTGCTCTAGTTGGAGCTTCCTTCCCTCGTGCTCCCGTTGGAGCTTCTTTTCTTCCAGTTCGCCTTGTACACGCATTTGCTCTACTGCTAGCTTTTTTTCCGCTAACTTCAATTCGCCCTCGATTTTGAGTTTGGCTAACTCGAGTTCATGATTGCGGCTTCTCTCTCTGTCCGCGAGCTCTTCTGGGGATAGGCCCCCGTCCGGTACGATGCCTCGCACCTGATTGCTATTGCTTCCATTTTGAGGGGGTTCGGCTCCGTCGGGGCGCTCCCCCGTGCCTTCCGGGCGGGAGGCCCCGGTCTCCACCCAAGTTTTCAGTGCTTTCTGCAAATCCTCTTTAGTGTTGAGACCAGTGGTAGCGATTTTAAGTTCTTTGCAGAATTGCTTTAACTCCTTGTGTGTGTATTCTTCTAGCTGCTCCACCTGGAACACCCTGTTGGCGCTGGTTTCTGCAGGGCTCACGGCGCTCCCTTCTGCCATTTTTGTCGGTAGTGCTTTCGTTGTTCACGGTACGATCTCTAGGTGATGGGCCCGAATCCCGTCGCTTGCCACCAATGTTAGACGGCGACCTCAGAGGAGCCTGGAAGGGGTCCTGACTACCCTGAGTCCCACCCTCAAGGTATCGTAACCGGGCACTGGCGGGAGACTCCCCAGGGGGAGGAATCTCGTATCTAGGATCGTACTTCTGGCACCACACGACACAGAGTGACCACACCGGGTATTCTGAGAAAACAATCTTTATCAAGTAGGTTATCACTGCAAATATGTACAAGGTGAGCACGGGCTCAAGAGTCTCGGAAGGGGTAGGGGGTAGCGGGACAGTCTCTGGTAAAGGTTCAAGCAGGGATGTATCCGGCGCACAGCTCACAATCCTCGAGCTGGGGGATACGATGTTGTAGTCTGGGTCCGGCGGGACCGTGAGGGTCGGTTGGAGCCGCAAGTCACTCAGCGGGCTCAGGTACAAGTTCGGAGGTCTTACGATCTTCAGGGAGCCGCGAGTCACTCAGCAGGGCTCAGGTACAAGTTCGGAGGTCTTACGATCTTCAGGGAGCCGCGAGTCACTCAGCAGGGCTCAGGTACAAGTTCGGAGGTCTTACGATCTTCAGGGAGCCGCGAGTCACTCAGCAGGGCTCAGGTACAAGTTCGGAGGTCTTACGATCTTCAGGGAGCCGCGAGTCACTCAGCAGGGCTCAGGTACAAGTTCGGAGGTCTTACGATCTTCAGGGAGCCGCGAGTCACTCAGCAGGGCTCAGGTGGGTTCAAGTTCCAGGAGTCGCGACCAGGTCGACAGGCTCTCGTTGTTCCAGCGTCGAATCTGCCGGACAGACCCAGAGCACCCCTTGTTATAGGTCGACCCCTCTTTGATGTCCGGAGTCCGTGCAGGCAGGGGTCTTGTCACCTGGGGGTCGCTTGTCGGGATTTCCTGCTATAGTCTTTTGATCTTTTCAGGGCCGGGTCGGGAGGAGTCCCAGACACCCAGCAGGCATGGAGCCAGCCCTCAGGGAGGCCGGAGGGCCGATCGAAACCCATCGTCCCGGGGGAGTTCAGAGGTGCGATAGAACGGCTCCTCCCTCTCTCATCCCCTGGAAGCGTGATGTCCTCCAGCCGGAGTGGCGCCTCTAGGCCCGGTCGCGCTGGGGTCGGGCGGCCATCTTGGTGCATGAAGTGGGCACGCGGGCCCGGGGTGGCCGAAAGGAGAGAGGCCAGGGACGGGGATGTCCGGGTCGGTGCGTGTGTCCTGGTGGGGAGGTTCGGCTGGGCCGTGGGCTTGGGCTGTAGGTACCAGGTTTCGGTGGTGCGGGGGCACGGAGGGCCATTCTACGAGGCCGGGTCCAACAAAAGGACACGTTTCAACTCAAAAAGTTTATTACCAAACAATTATGTCATTGCACTACAACCACCAAACCATAAACATGTGGCACACAACACTGCACGTTACAGTCCTATTTACACTGAGCAGGCCCCATCAGGGGCGGATATATCGCTTATAACACTGAGACTCCCAGCGCCCCACTTTCTTGACCCGTGCAGGTGCCAGGCCTGCTGAGAATGCAGTGGTGGCCACCCCAATCCTGAAGGAGTGGCTTGAATATTTTTTGTCAGCCTGGAGAAGGCCGGCCTTAGACAGGCAGGCACCCATCACCCGCTCGACCTGGAAGATGGTTGGGGGAACTAGGTCTGCGTGAATCAATAAGTACCCAGGTGCAGCAGGGCAGAGAGAGGCGAATTCCTGGACCCTGGCAACCGGGCAGTATCTGGGGTCTCCTAAAGGCAGTAACTCCACCTCTACCCCTTTCCGTTCTGGTCTGTCTTTGATCTCCAGAGGTGGATTGTCAACTCACCCATCAACCTAATGTCCGCTATGCCCAGGGCATCTCCTGACCTATCTGAGTTGGACCAAGCCACTAACTCGCTGATCCGGAATGCTCCAAAACATGCTAAGCAAAAGGCGGTGGAAAAGAGGGACGCCTCGTAAGGCGAGTGGGTGACATCTCCCAGGACGTCTAGCATGGCCTGCAGGATGGGGAAGGTGATGGGGGACCTGTTGTCTGGTACCCGGGGCTCTTCCCTGGCCCACCCCTTCAGAGCCGCCCTGATGACAAAGGACTTGGTGGGGTCCTGTCCTCCTCTAAGCTTGACATCGTGACTGACCGGCGCTAGGTGACCACAGACCCAGGAGTGGCTCTTTCTCTGCTTTCTGGCCCAGACCATGAACGCCTGTACCTTGCCCTCCAAGGGTACCCCGGCCAGGCCCAAGACAGCAGCCACATTGTTAAAGCAGGTCAAGTGTGCCAGGTACCGTTTCCTGGTACCGGGGGCCAAGGCCCGTTCCCCCATCGCTCTTAACTGTTGTTCCACTCCAAGATCCTCGAGAGGTTTGCGGGGAAGGGGTCCATCTCCGCTCTCGCCTGTGGCCAGGCCTCCCGGAATTGGAACCACTGAAAACGAGAGAGAGCGTCAGCCGCAACATTCTTGACACCTTCAATGTGTCGAGCCCTACACTCCATGTTGCAGCGCAGGCTCCCTCTGGCGAGCTCCCTGAGCAGGCAGAGCACCAGCGGGCACTTGGCGGTCTGCCAGTTGATGGCCTGCATGACCGCCATATTGTCCGACCAGAAAAGGACCTTTCTTTTAGACAAGATGGCAGGCCACAGGTGGAGGGATGTGACAATAGGGAAGAGTTCCAATACCGTGATTTTGGAGGTGATGCCGTGCTTGCGCCAGGCGTTGGGCCATTCCTGTGGGCACCATTCCTCACCCAGGATTGCCCCAAGGCCCTCCCTCCCTGAAGCGTCCGTGAACAAGCTGAGCTCGGGACTGTCCACCCAGGGGGCCCTCCAGATAACCGTCCCATTGAAGTGCGACAGGAACTCCCCCCACATGACCAAATCCTTCTTCAAGCCTGCCCCCAACTTGACCAGGTGGTGTTTTCTAGACACGCTAGCTGTGGCCCTGGCTAATCTCCTGGCGAACACTCGCCCCACCGGTATGACTCTGGCTGCAAAGTTTAACTTGCAAAGGAGGCTTTGGATGACACCCAAAGGAGCCTTGTCTTTCCCCAGCAGTGACTGGATGTCCTGACGCAAAGCCTGGACCTTCTCTGCAGGGAGCCTAGACACGCCCGTCACCATGTCAAGCTCAATGCCCAAAAAGGTGAGAACCTGCGCAGGACCCTCCGTCTTACCAGGTGCTAACGGCACCCCTAGGTGTTTTGCCAATTCCTGAAAACATTGAAGCCCCCTGCTGCACTCCTGTGTTCCCGCACTCCCAATGAACAAAAAATCGTCCAGGTAGTGGGTCACCCCATCGACGCTGAACCTTACTGAGAGAGCCTACTGCAGGAATGAACTGAAGGCTTCAAAGTAGGCACATGAGACCACACACCCCATCGGCATGCACCTGTCGTAGAAGAGTTCACCTTGCCACTTGAACCCAAGGAGGTGCTGGCTCTCTGGGTGGACCGGGAGAAGGCTGAAAGCGGACTCAATATCAGCCTTGGCTAACCATTTTCCCCTGCCGCCCTCCTGACAATGTCCACTGCCATGTCGAGCGAGCAGTAAGAGACCGAGCAGGAACCCTCCTCCAGCCAGTGGTTCACTGAATCCCCCTCCGGATATGACAGGTGTTGGATCAGTCTGAAAGCCCCTGGCTCCTTCTTCGGGACCACCCCCAAGGGAGAGACAACAAAGTTCAGGAAGGGGATGCATGAAGGGGCCTGCCACCTTCCCCAGGGCCGCTTCCTTCTTGATCTTCGCCCCCACAACTTCGGGATGATCCCTGGCTGACCTGAGGTTTTCCGCATCCCTGTTGACCAGTGGCCCCTGATAGGGAATTCTGAAGCCTTCCAAGAACCCCTGGACTAGAGACAGTCTGTCCTTCGCATTGGGGTACTCCCTTAGTAGTGGTAGCAGGTTGGTGGTGATGATGGGGGACGGACCTTTGCCCAGGATCTCCCTGGAGGGGGCACCACAGGGGGTGCCAGGTTGGCTAGGCAGGGGGACGGGGGGGGCCCGGCCCGAGGAAGCTGGACCAGGGGCCTACTTGTCGTGTCTGTCGGGCATGGAGGCGTGCTCGCGCTTGTCACAGGAGGTGGCCGAGTGTGGAGAACCGCACTTGCTGCAGGTGTGGGAGAATCGACAGGCCTTGCCCCAGGAGCATGCCCCAGCATTGAACAGCCTGCACGTACCACTGAAGACTCTTCTGGGACCCTGCGTCTGGCCCCCACCATGGCCTCCCCGAAAGGGCTGCTTGAACTGACCCTTCTTGTCCTGCCTCTGGCCCTTGCTTGACTCCCCATTCTTCATGGTGGTGCTAGGATTCTCCTCAGCCTCAACCCTGCCCTTGCCCATGTGCTGAACCCAGAGACGCACCTCCAGCTGGTCCCACCCCAGTTCCAGACACATGGCCATCTTCTTCCTGAACTCGCAGTCATACTTGTACCAGCCCATCCCCCGTTAGTCTCCGCCTTATTGGTGATGATGCCGGCATATTGGAACAACCCCCGCCTTTGTTCTGGGTACTGCTCCATGACAACCGCTGCCAGGATCGCAAAGGCCTGTCCCCACCTTTTAATATTTTTATCAGGCCATGCTTGGAAGCGAACCTTCCTGTCCTCCTCCTTACCACTCATTTTCCTGGTATCCAACCCTTCTGCCCCGTGCATCAGGAGCGTAAAGATGTCGATAAATTCCCTCCTCCATATCCCTTCCTTGGCCGCCAGGGGCACCTCCCACGCTAAAGAGCACCGGCCAGACAGCAGGGGGGCCAAAGTGACTAGCGGCGCAGGAGCAGGGAGTGCAGGAGGCACAGCAGCGGGGGAGGAGGGGCGCCTGATGCTGGGGACGCAGGCGGAGGAGTGGCGTTGGCGGCAGAGACCGCGGGGGGAGCACATGAGGCTGCGGGCGGGATGGCTGTCTCTGCTCGTAGCTCGCCACCTAACTCCAGGGAAGTCCCCCCTAACGTGCCTGCTCCCATGGGAGAGGGGAGTGTGCTCAATAACCCCGGGCTCAGGCACGGGCCCTGGGACTCCTTGCTGCAGGCTGCCCTGTGGCAACACTGCTCGGGGGCTGCCCCACCACCTCCACCCCAAACGTTCATGACTGAAGGGGCACCTGGTGCCTGCGCAGGTGATGCTGGTCTAGCTACCCCAACGCACTGTTCGCTATGTTGCTATTGTTGAACGCCAGGAGACCAGCTCTGACCTCCGTCATGAAGTTTGTTAGCGTGTCCGTGAGCTTACCCAGGTCATCACGTGTGGCAAAGTTCGTAGGCGGCGTTGCGTTGACCAGGGGGGCCACTGGTCCGGCTGTGGGGGGCAGGGGAGAGTCGGCCACCGGCACAGCCACAGTCCGCACAATGCTCGTGGTACGGCTCCTAGCTACCAGCTGTTCAGCTGGAAAGTCCTTGACTGTGGGCCTGCGGACCCTCTTAGATCTGGTGGGACCGTTTTCCTCTGCGGCTTCCTGACCCATGCATGGGGTAGGCATGGCGATACCAGAATCGTCGGGGCTGTGTGCCATCAACAGATCAGTGGCCCAAGCCATTCCTTTGGCCGTGACCATCTCCATGACGCCGACAATTGCGCATCTTGGGAGGTTCCTGGCTGGAAATCCTGCACTTGGAACATCATCGAGAAAAGCGGGGGGGATCCCTGGCTATTCATCTGGACGGATCTGCGACTGCCCACCTGGAAGAGAAATTGAGCTGTGAGCCAAAACCTAGCTGCTGGTACCGGATCAGCGTTCCAGTCTTCACCTTCGCCGCTCGGTCCCAGACCCTCACCCCTTACTTATTTCTTGTGGTCGCTATTCTCTTCCTGACGAGGCTCGTGAAGTCATGTAGTCTGGGAAGGAACTTGCTGAACCCTGTGTGGGGATGATGGTAAATTTGTTAACCAATGAACCTGGTGGACTGCCGCCCGCTGGCTTGGCTACCGGTCCCTGCCTGTCCATCATGTCTCTCTCCCCCCCTGAGCTGGTGTTGCCCTGCGAACCCCCCAACCTGGCCCCTTCGGCGGTGCTCTCCGCCATGCGTTACCTCAAAAGACACCTCAGCCAGGCGACTGGCGCTGAACCCTGCATCTCTGCGAATGTCCGAAAGCACGGGACGTAGCTGGAAAACAAAGCAGGTGGCATGAGAAGGGGTAGTGGCTTCCACCACCTGACATGGTCACCCCGGGGGGGCACTTAGGTTAACCTGGCCATGTGGCGAGCGGCCCTTGGCCTGTTGAGGACACCCCCGCCCTGCACCGCAGAGGTAAGCATCCCGACGCCCTTAGTGTTGCCTTGACTCAAGCGGCTCTTACCCTTTACCTGTGCGTTCTAGGCAGATCCTAAGAGGGGCATGGAGGCGGGGGGCCTGGCATCAATTCCTACTCCTGCATAAAGAAACAAATAAATTAATACATTCGCACAGGCCGCTGTCACAAGAGGCAAAAAGGGTAGCCAGTCGACGGTGCACTGTGCAGGCCGACCTAAACCCAAACCCCCCTAAGATCGCAATCTTAGCCCTGGAGCATGCGCACCCCATGGAGCTCCCATGATCTCGTGCCCGCGACGGTGACTGGGCGCTCGGTTAACATTACTCCCATGTGTCCGTGATTCTGCCTTTTGACCCAGAGGAGATGCACTCTCGCAATTGTTGGCCCCCTACTGAAAGAGAAACCCATTGCCCATCATTTTGGACTGAGCAAACAGAGACAGAGAAGGCCAGGAGCAAAACACCTAATCTACAGGGCAGGAGTCTAGGACTAGAACCATTAACTCAGCTGACTGTAATCCCCGGGGGTGACTCGGAACAGCATCCAACCCCCTGGAGGGCTCGGCTCCCAGTGCCACTGAATGTATCTGATGGGCGACTCAGCCAGCTGTTGGTGAGCAGACGAAATCGCCCGCTGTGCGCGAGCACTAAAATTGCTTTCCCCAATGCGCCCTCCCTCCTGGCGTATCTCCGCCCGGGAGGGTGCCCTTGCCGCCGCAGCCCAACCTCGGGCTGCGAGAGTCCCCGTTGCCCTTCTGATAAATCCCAACCTTGCTAAGGAAATACCATTGCCTGCGTTTTAGACTGAACAAAAGTGACATTGAAAGACCAGGAATTGGACACCTAATCTTCAGAATAAGAGTCTAAGACCTCAACCATTAGGCCAGCCTGGCTCTCCTTCCTGACTTTTTTTCCGGGGCTGCGCATGCCCCTGTTGCACCGCACCCATCAGCACGGCCGCGGGAGCCACATGGATGCACATGGCGGACCCACCACCCCGGCGCTGCAATCCGGCCAACCGCAGCCAGGTGGGCCCCCTATGCCGGCACCATCACACCCGGGCATGAGCACGAGACCTCGAGCGCTGGAGTCCCGGCCCCACAGGACACTGTGCCTCTAGGCTCACTGCGCGGGTGCCACCACCCGACCGTCGTCGCCTCGAGGACCAGCGGCGCCGGCAGCCCGGAGGGCGCGGGGACCGGGCGGTAGAGGGAGACTGTTTCCTTTACGGAGCGTCCATGTCCACCCCTCCCCCACCAGACCGTAGCTGCACAGTGCCACAGGGAACCCGGCAGGGCACCCGGCGCAAGCACCACAGCGAATGTAGGACGGAGGGCCCAAGGGGGGGGGGTCACACTGCAGCAGGCCCAGGCCGGCGACGCCTGGCCGATGCGTCTGCTCCGGGACCGGGGCCCAACATTACCGGCCACCGAGACGCTTCCATACACCCCGCTTATCCCTAAGCACTTTGTGGCAATGGAAGATCAGGGACCGGACGCCTACAACAGCGTGGGAGTCTGACTCCCGTCACATAGCGGCGCAATCTAGCCTCCCAAGCGGCAAACTGGATCGCGGATCGGTGCTGCTGGGTGCCCCGGCGGACACCCGCCCCCACACCCGAGGCTGCACCCAGCACCCCCCCCCCCCCGTCCCCGGCAGCCACCAGCATAGGCTGGGCCGCCCAGCCGTGAGTGCAACCCCAGCTGGGGAGCTCAGGCATGGGGGGAGGAAGTGAAGCATGCACTAAGCGTGTGCAAAACTGCCGAGCAGCTCCCGAAGCTGTGAGAGCGTGAGGGAAGCGTGGTGTCCGCGGCTAGTCCGGTGCACAAAGAGGCCATGAAAGGGGGTGGGGGATACCTTTGCACCCCTCACCCTGCCCCACGCACCGGACGTGACGCGGGACACCCGCAACCAAAGGGGGACTCCTCCCTTGGACAAACCCCCCCAGGAGAAGGGGGGGAGAAAGGAGTTGGGATTGGATGCCCGATGCCACTACAGGGCCGCCCTCTTGAGTGGCCCCCTGTGGTGGCCTCAGGCAGCCCCAGTCCATGGCGTGTGCATATCTCAATCTCTCCTTCAGCCATACCAGGCTTGGTTTCCATCTGCTCAAATGATTTTATCTGCTGCTTACTGTATTTTACTGTAATTGCTGCTGGCCGAGGCACCCACAGGGGGCGACTAGAGAGGTCAGCACTCTAGTGTCGCCTGGGCACCCCACACCCCCCACCCCCTTCAGGGTCAGGGACTCTGGTCGGAGTCCCCAACATCTCCAGCCTGGTTGAGGCGCACGAGGGGCGGCACTTCCTGGGTGCCCAGGACTTGGGGGAGGGTATATATCCATTCCCCACCATTTTGGTGACCTCTTTTGATTGCCGCACACGCCGTCTGTGGTGGCCCCCTCTGTTGTCGTCGCGGTCGTTCGCAGGAGCTTGCTGTAGCACGGTGAGTGTTGATCTGCCCCACCTCCACCCCGTCCCCTCCATTGAGGCAGGGATGCGTGGCCAGCCCTGGTGGGCGGTGGTCCGCTCTGGGAGGGGGGATCGGTCAGCTCCGAGGGTGCTCCGATGGCGGCACCCTTCCCTGGCGGGAGGCCAGTGCTGTGCCCTCCACAGGGGGGTGAGGGGGCACGGAGCGGGAGACATGTCGAGTGCTCCCCGGCTCAGGCGTGCCTGCCCGATTCGGACTCGCGGGTTTTGGTGGTGGGTGCCTGATTGCTGCCCAGGGGGTGGCCAAGGGGAGGGGGGCTGCTCTTGCTCCCGTGGCGACAAGGTCAATTCTGGGTGGTGGAATGTTACCGAATGTAGGGGGGAGAGCGGGCGATGCACCCGGGGCAGTCCATTTGCCGGTGCCCGCTCCCTGCCCGCACGGGCCTTTCTCCCCTGGTCTAGAAGGGAGCGTTTACATCCACACCTTGGTCCCCCCCCCACGCTCCACTTTCCAAGAGTTACAGGCACGGTGGGTCCGTTGCGCACCTTTCCACACGCGAGTGCCGTGTGTGATCTTGGCCATGCAGCCGGCTCATGGGTGCTGCGGGAAACGGGGTCATTGCCCCTAGGTGGTCCACATCGGTGCGCCTGCGAAAGGGGGGCCCTGGACTCGAATTCAATTGCTCCATGTTGTGTCTAGGGGTGGGCGGAATTTGCGAAAGCGACTTTCGCAAATTATCGCGAAAATGTTAAAAATCTCCGCAAACAAGCGGAAATATCGCGAAGATGCAGAAGTTTTTTTCCGGCATGTGCGCGAGATTTTCTGCATGGTTGCGGGTCGCCAACTTACCCATGTGGTTGCTTGCGGGCGCGGCCATCTTGTTTTCAGTTGTCTCGCGGTGCATGATCGCGAGAAAAAAGACGTGATCGCGCGACGCATGACGTCACTGCGGACGCGAACTGTCGCGAGACAGCGCAAATGGCTAAAACAATACAACATCTCATGGAGAACGCGACCGGATCGGGAAAACTTGTCGGCGAACGCGGGGATTCAGGTAAGGCGATCGCGCGCGCGCGCGAGAATGTATTATTTTACAGCGCGAGCAAGAACCAAATTATCGCAAAGCTGCGGAATGCGGAAATTTTGACATTTCCGCGCTCTCCGCGGAACGCAGAAATGCCAAATTATCGCAAATTCCGCGAACGGAACGGAAATTTTGCCCAGGCCTAGTTGTGTCCCCGGGGACGGGGGGCTCATGCGGGATGGTGAGCTCCGAAGGGGGTTGTCCTACCTGGCGGCGATGTCTGCGGCGGACCAGGCCCGCGGGGGCCGGTCGTGGTGGTGGGTCGCGTGGCCATAGGGGCACCGGAGGGTGAGAGTCACTGGGGCAGACCTTCGGGTACTGCTGGGGGTTCTGCCCGCCGTGGTGGTGGCGCGGTGCTCTCCCGGTTTCCGGCCAGGTGGCTGGCGCTTCCGGAGCAGGGGGGGAACTTCCAGGTCGTACTGCTTCCACCTCCGGTGCGCAGGGATCGGCCGTCCTGAAACAAGGGTCACGGTAAACGCCCGTGTCCGGGTTCTGTCCTGGGCTCGAGAGCCCCGTAATGCCAAGGTTCCTGCACTGCTCCCCTCCAGTGCTTGCGGCGCACATCGATCCGAACTCACCTCGGCGTCTCCATCTGCTGGTATGGCACCGTTCGAATGGCCGGCAAGCAGAGAGTCACTGTGGCCTAATGACACGGAATCTGATCATGCGACTTGTTCTCCTCTTTGAACGCGCGCAGTTCAGTTTTGACGTCTTGCCAGGTGAGTGTTTTAAGAGAAGGGAAATCCTTGTCATTTTCTTTTGGGATTGCCCTTGTCTTTTTATACCTCAGGAGCAGCAACATGTCATGCTTTAAGTGGAAACGTTTCAATATTATATACAAGCCATAGTTACTGCTTATTTAACTTATGCAATTAGTGCTGACTTGTTGTAGGTATGATGTTACATGTATCATATATCTGGATGCAATGACAGAACCAGCAAAATACAAGTCAGCCTGCTCACTATGCTAAACACAGACACTGGCTTTGGGCCAATTGGGTATTTGAGGCACAACCGTTATCCGCACGGCCCCGCCGCCTCCAACCCTTTAACGAGCGTGTCGCTGCCCCAAGGCGGGAAGGGCCGCCCCTGGCCGTCACGGGTCTCCGCCAGGTGCTGAATTACACTGTCGGTGCCTGCATCATCGTCTCTAGGTAGTGGGTCTTGTGGGGAGAGCGTCACCGCATCTTGCATCCATGGATCCTGGATCCGTGAGCGAGTTGCTGCCTCCTGGAAGGCTGCTTATAGCCCGCTTCACTGCGCTACCATAGCGGTTGCTACCGTAGTGTCCACGGTTCCGGCTGGGTGTGTTAGAGGTGGCAGGGGGTGGTGCGCCCCCCCACCCCAGTGGGTAACCCGGGGTGACCTGCGGGTGATGCTAGCAGGTCCGGTCGCTGCAACGTAATATTCTTTATATAGAAGCCATAGTTACTGCTTATTTAGCTTATGCAACTAACAACCATTGACGAAGCCTATAGTGCTGACTTGTTGTAGGTATGATGTTACGTGTATCATATATATTAAGCAATGACAGAAACAGCAAAATACAAGTCGGCCCGCACACTATGCTAAGCACGGATTTGAGCTTTGTACCACAGGAGGCCTGTCATTCCTGCGGAGGCGAGCCTGGGGTCAGGTGGAGTAAGCCTGCAGTGTACCGGAATGTGCCTTATTCTCATTTTCTCCCCCCAGAAGGGTCTGGGTGAGTGGAGCGTGAATGTCACCCAGGGCCTAGTTCCTTGGGATTATATTGAGTTCACTTTATATCTGAGATATATATATTCAGCTGATTTGTGGAATGTAAACTGCTGCTCTGTTACTGCTCGTTTGTTTGGACTAATGGCTAGGGCGGTACACTTTAATGCTGGGGCGCTGGAGAACCGGGTTTGAGTCTGGTGGGAGGCTTGGACTTCTCGTAATCTCCCGGTACCGTCTGTAATGCAACATGCGGTCATGTAAAGCGCTGTATAAAACCGCAAAGAGGCTGTTCAATAACTATCTCTATGCCCCCGCTCAGGCCATTGGTTCGTTATGTGTGGTGTTAATCTGCGGGCGTAGGCATGGAGTGCGAGGTTCTTGTTGTCTTTCCGACGTGTCTGAAGTGGGAGTGTTGTTAATTAGGCACAGCTGTGGGCTGGGTCTTGCCTCGCAGGATTGGGGTTGGCTTGACCTGAAATCTCCCGGTTCCTTACACATTGTTTTAATGCTGGGGGCATTTCATATTTACACGTCATGCATGGTCCTGTTGTCCTACGGTCTGGCTGAAGGCATTGGGCAGCCCAGTGTCATGAAGATGTAACCTTCTCCAATGCACAGCCTTCTTTAGGATGCGTGGGGGGCTCTGGCGCATTTAACGCAGCATTTTGAAGGTTTCAGGTCAGGAGTGCATACTAGTGCACAACAGCACATGCGGTAGTATCAGCTGTCCTTGGTAGAAACTTATTTGGGGGCCCCTGTTTGGAACAGCTTTGAATTAGTTCAGTCCTTTCATGCCCACTTTAAGAAAAGTTACTGTCAGTGCACGGACATACTCTTCCAATTCCTAAATGTGTTTGCATGCAATATTCGGAGATGGTGATGTGTTTTCAACACGGTAACACAGCAGCAGCTCACTAATATTACTGAAAATAATATGTGACTCTACCACTTAGCATATAGTGGGTTCTGCTTCGATCTAAACAAATCCTTTTAGTGAGGTTGTAAGTGTGGAACACATGGCCCAAGCGGCACATGGTGAAGTTTTGCAGGGAGGCATACTGGGGTCAGTAAGCGGAGCGCAGTGGGTCGGTAGTGCGACTGTTGGTGTTAGTGTTGGTCTCGCAGGTTGAGAAGAATAACAAGAAACTTGTACTTGGTTGGTGCCAATTTGATAATGGACTGTTCTTCGCAAGCACATGGAGTTGGCCAACCTTTGGGTGGCTAACGGAAAATCACGGGACCATTCTTAGATGTGGACAATTCCAAAGGTGGTCAAAGCATCCTTATGCATCATAGGTTTAAATCATTCAGGAAGTCTGCTGCAATTTCCATTGCAGGATGCACTGTTTCTGCAGGTTGCGGCGATGATTCATTGTCACAGCGGGTAGCGCTGCCCGATCCCCAGCGTGGAGCTTGTGGCCCACGCTCCAGCATTTTTCCTTGTTTCACTGCCTACTTGCCCAGTATGGCCTCCAAGGGATTTCTTTACAGTCCACCATCTTTGTGGAGGCAGTTTTGGGCTTGTGGCCGGGCAGCGGTGGTTTGTGATGCCGCCAGCGTGGCGAGACTGCCAGTGCATTAGCTGCATTTGTTTGGAGACAGCATGGGGGCACTGGCGCCATAACAGACGACTTGGGAACTGTAAGCCAGTTTTGAGTCCCGGCGTCGCTCTGCACCGAGTGGCCCAGGGCGGGTCACTTGGTTCACCATGCCAGTTTATGGCTATATCGGGCGCAGTGCAGCCGTGAATTACAAAGGGGCTCCATCCGGTGGTTCCTGAGATGGAGCACGTTGCGCGGCATCGGTGGAGCAGTGGCAGTTGTGTAGGATTAGTAGGAATGTGCACCCATGCTCAGTGCCAGCAATGGAGTCTGGGAAGGACCCGGCTGATACAGGGCATGGTCAAGCGCAGTGTCTGGCGAACCACAGCCTACATTATTCTCAGGGGGCACTCAAGCTTCATGCAGGGGGAGTTGTCCAGGGGAGATCCTTCAGCGGTGCCTTGGTGAGTGACTTGCGCAGGGGGTTGGGTTTGTGGTGCCTTTGCTTTGGAGTTGGGATCATCGGTGTAAACCTCGGTGTCTTGTTTGGCGCCTGGGTGGCGTGCGCCGTGAGAAGTCTGTTTTGTATTATTGCAATTGAGCGAAGATTTCACTGCTTGGCCAACAAGGTCCTTTGGCCACCAGGGGTTATGCATGTGGCCCTTCTCAATGTCCCATTGATGAATGTGCTACTGATGACAAATGGTAAATTGGTTGTTGGTTTTGGCCGGGGCTCGGCAAGTATGATTTCATCTTTCTCACCTAATACTTGTGCATTATCGGCCTAGAAGCCAAGTATACTTCACGAGGCTCTGCTCACACCATAGTGGGCGTTACAACAAACAAATGATGGACGGAATGCTGACAATGCATACATTCTCCCCCAGTCAAGAGATCTGGGTTAAATCCATCGTTCTTTTGCCCACTACACCACCCCAGTTTAGACATGGCCATATGCAAATCAGTCTTGACCCTGTGCCTCATGGGAACAGTCCAGCCCGAACTGCCAAGCCATGTCTTCCCTGGACCGGAATCAAGCATCCTAGGACCGGTTTCTGGCTATCAGCCGTCATCAGCCAGGATAGCTTGACTCCAGTGGCGTAGTGAGCACGGGTCCCACGTCTGGGAATGCCCATCCCACTTAGGGCAAAAAGCAATACAACAAACAAATGATGGACGGAATGCTGACAATGCATACATTCTCCCCCAGTCAAGAGATCTGGGTTAAATCCATCGTTCTTTTGCCCACTACACCACCCCAGTTTAGACATGGCCATATGCAAATCAGTCTTGACCCTGTGCCTCATGGGAACAGTCCAGCCCGAACTGCCAAGCCATGTCTTCCCTGGACCGGAATCAAGCATCCTAGGACCGGTTTCTGGCTATCAGCCGTCATCAGCCAGGATAGCTTGACTCCAGTGGCGTAGTGAGCACGGGTCCCACGTCTGGGAATGCCCATCCCACTTAGGGCAAAAAGCGTTACAACAAACAAATGATGGACGGAATGCTGACAATGCATACATTCTCCCCCAGTCAAGAGATCTGGGTTAAATCCATCGTTCTTTTGCCCACTACACCACCCCAGTTTAGACATGGCCATATGCAAATCAGTCTTGACCCTGTGCCTCATGGGAACAGTCCAGCCCGAACTGCCAAGCCATGTCTTCCCTGGACCGGAATCAAGCATCCTAGGACCGGTTTCTGGCTATCAGCCGTCATCAGCCAGGATAGCTTGACTCCAGTGGCGTAGTGAGCACGGGTCCCACGTCTGGGAATGCCCATCCCACTTAGGGCAAAAAGCGTTACAACAAACAAATGATGGACGGAATGCTGACAATGCATACATTCTCCCCCAGTCAAGAGATCTGGGTTAAATCCATCGTTCTTTTGCCCACTACACCACCCCAGTTTAGACATGGCCATATGCAAATCAGTCTTGACCCTGTGCCTCATGGGAACAGTCCAGCCCGAACTGCCAAGCCATGTCTTCCCTGGACCGGAATCAAGCATCCTAGGACCGGTTTCTGGCTATCAGCCGTCATCAGCCAGGATAGCTTGACTCCAGTGGCGTAGTGAGCACGGGTCCCACGTCTGGGAATGCCCATCCCACTTAGGGCAAAAAGCGTTACAACAAACAAATGATGGACGGAATGCTGACAATGCATACATTCTCCCCCAGTCAAGAGATCTGGGTTAAATCCATCGTTCTTTTGCCCACTACACCACCCCAGTTTAGACATGGCCATATGCAAATCAGTCTTGACCCTGTGCCTCATGGGAACAGTCTAGCCCGAACTGCCAAGCCATGTCTTCCCTGGACCGGAATCAAGCATCCTAGGACCGGTTTCTGGCTATCAGCCGTCATCAGCCAGGATAGCTTGACTCCAGTGGCGTAGTGAGCACGGGTCCCACGTCTGGGAATGCCCATCCCACTTGGGGCAAAAAGCGTTACAACAAACAAATGATGGACGGAATGCTGACAATGCATACATTCTCCCCCAGTCAAGAGATCTGGGTTAAATCCATCGTTCTTTTGCCCACTACACCACCCCAGTTTAGACATGGCCATATGCAAATCAGTCTTGACCCTGTGCCTCATGGGAACAGTCCAGCCCGAACTGCCAAGCCATGTCTTCCCTGGACCGGAATCAAGCATCCTAGGACCGGTTTCTGGCTATCAGCCGTCATCAGCCAGGATAGCTTGACTCCAGTGGCGTAGTGAGCACGGGTCCCACGTCTGGGAATGCCCATCCCACTTAGGGCAAAAAGCGTTACAACAAACAAATGATGGACGGAATGCTGACAATGCATACATTCTCCCCCAGTCAAGAGATCTGGGTTAAATCCATCGTTCTTTTGCCCACTACACCACCCCAGTTTAGACATGGCCATATGCAAATCAGTCTTGACCCTGTGCCTCATGGGAACAGTCTAGCCCGAACTGCCAAGCCATGTCTTCCCTGGACCGGAATCAAGCATCCTAGGACCGGTTTCTGGCTATCAGCCGTCATCAGCCAGGATAGCTTGACTCCAGTGGCGTAGTGAGCACGGGTCCCACGTCTGGGAATGCCCATCCCACTTGGGGCAAAAAGCGTTACAACAAACAAATGATGGACGGAATGCTGACAATGCATACATTCTCCCCCAGTCAAGAGATCTGGGTTAAATCCATCGTTCTTTTGCCCACTACACCACCCCAGTTTAGACATGGCCATATGCAAATCAGTCTTGACCCTGTGCCTCATGGGAACAGTCCAGCCCGAACTGCCAAGCCATGTCTTCCCTGGACCGGAATCAAGCATCCTAGGACCGGTTTCTGGCTATCAGCCGTCATCAGCCAGGATAGCTTGACTCCAGTGGCGTAGTGAGCACGGGTCCCACGTCTGGGAATGCCCATCCCACTTAGGGCAAAAAGCGTTACAACAAACAAATGATGGACGGAATGCTGACAATGCATACATTCTCCCCCAGTCAAGAGATCTGGGTTAAATCCATCGTTCTTTTGCCCACTACACCACCCCAGTTTAGACATGGCCATATGCAAATCAGTCTTGACCCTGTGCCTCATGGGAACAGTCCAGCCCGAACTGCCAAGCCATGTCTTCCCTGGACCGGAATCAAGCATCCTAGGACCGGTTTCTGGCTATCAGCCGTCATCAGCCAGGATAGCTTGACTCCAGTGGCGTAGTGAGCACGGGTCACCATAGTGGGCCAAGATCACACATAGCACAGGATGAGAGTGCGGGGTCAGTCATATATGGCGAATTATGAGAAATATGCCAGAGGTAGCGAATATGACATCACAGACTTGATCAGTGATAATATCATGGTTCATCTTTTGTACCAATAAAGACAAAAGGGGTCGAGAACAACTATGTTGCAAGTTCAACCACATTACGGGTTGTTACTGGATGGGAACGTAGTCACATCTTACTGACTAGGCAATACTTTTAAGGCGGTCTCGATGCTTACAGTTTCATGTTGGTCTAATGGGTGCAATTACTGATATCGATATGTCTCCCTCATCTTCATTGATTGATTTTGCATACAAGAAAGTGTCAGTCCCAGTCCTTTAAATGTCACTCATAGTTGCACTGTAATGAGGAAAATGTCACTCATAGCAAACTGAAACCTTGGCAGCTATGGATGGGGGCTCTTGAATTGTGGCTTATTTATCTGATACAAATAAAGCATTGACTAAGCCAAAAGATGGATTTGTTGTAGGTGTAGTGTTCCTTTTGTATTAAATATAGGGATGCAATGACATAGCGGCAAAATACCAGGCAAGGACTAGGTCCCTAACACATTGATAGTCAAGCGCTGGGGTAGATGTAACATGAAATGCATGGTCATTACTTGGGTTGTCCCCAAGATCTGGGGTCAAACTGGGTTGGAGCATTAAGTATTCAGTCCTTAGGTAGCATCCAGCAACCCTTCAATCCAAGTAGGGCAGTTAGCAATAAGTATCAGCGAGTGGGTAACATACACTGGCCATTCAGAGACCTCGTGCCCCGGGGGCTTGCGCGCTTCACTAATAGACAGAGCTGCAACCAGAAGGGTGCCAAGTGTCCAAGACAGTAAAGAGGTTTAAGATATGTGTGTCTCTGGCGTACAGCTGGATGGAGCCAGTCCTATTTAGATGCAAAAAGAGGCACAGGGTCAGACTGATTTGCAGATGGCCATGTCTGAACTGGGGGGGCGGAGAGAGCTAAAGAATGATTGATTAAACCCAGATCAGTTGACTGGGAGTGAGTGCTTGCTATGTCAACACTCTGTCCTACATCCCCTTTGGTATCGCTTTGTTCGCCCTAAATAGGCAGGGTATGCCCAGACGTGGGTCCCTTGCTCACTTTGCCACTGGATTCAAGATAGCCTGGCAGATGAGGGTTATGAACCCGAAACCGGCCCCAGGATGCTTGTTTCCGGTCCAGGGAAGACATGGCTTGGCATTTCGGGCTGGACTGCTCCCATGAGGCACAGGGTCAGACTGATTTGCATATGGCCATGTCTGAATTGGGGTGGTGGAGTGAGCTAAGAAGGAAGATGGATTAAACCCAGATCAGTTGACTGGGGGTGAGTGTTTGATTTGGCCAAATGCTCCGTCCAACATCCCCTTTGGTATCGCTCAGTCCCATTTAGAGGTACGCCTGGGTGAAAATGGTGTGCTCCTTCTGGTTCCCGTGAACTAGGCGGTGTGTGGTATCTCCCACATCAAATGTTAGGCACCATATTACAGACAGTGCACCCTGTATCGAATCAGACAGATTCGCTAAGTGGGTATGCCTAGGGGGCTTCACCAGAGGGAGCTGAGCGGGCGAAATTCCCATAAGGAATAAGGGATGCAGGGCAAGTGCTGGAGGGCAGCCTTGCTCATTGCCTCATACGCCTAGTTATGGACATTCCTGTGCGCCTTGATTTAGCAAGCAAGGGATTGTGCCAAGGTTAAGTATTCCTTCTCGTCATAATATCCGAAGTAGGCAATCGGGGGTATGAGCGCTCTCCTAACTAGTGAGCTGCTGTCCCAGAGATGGGAGACACGTGTGTTCAGACGCACACGGTGCTAGAAGGGCGGCAGCTAGTGTGCTCAACAAATAGGTGAGGCATTGTGAGCCAGGGTGTCTGAAACTGTCATGGGGTGAATACTTCACAGGCCAGAAGGACTTTTTATTTCATCTGACACTAGCTGATCCAAGCTAACGTCAAGGGCGTACTGCTTAAATCAGACAGATTCTCTAGCTTGTATGCCTAGGGGGTTCCACCACAGAAGGAACTGAATGGGAAAATTCCCATAAGGAATAAGGGATACATGGCAAGGGCAGGAGGGCCCCTTGCCCATTGTCACACACTTCTAGTTATGAACACTCCTGTGCAGCACGATTTAGCATAGGGACTGTTCAAAGGTTAAATATAATCGTTCTCGCCATAATAGCCAAAGTAGGCAGGCGGGTGGGGGAGTGGTCACCTAGCAAGTAGGCTGCTGTCCCATGGATGGGGCACGCAGGTGTTCAGGCACACACGGTGCTAGAAGGAGGGCAGCTTGGTGAGATCAGCAAATAGATGGGGCAATGTGAGCCTTGGTGTCTGCATTCGTCCCGCCCAGAGTTGGCACGGGGCTGAGGCATGTGATGCAGTGGAACTTTCCCACATGAGGGTGAATAGTGCTTGGCACAACTTCACAGGCCAAAAGGGCCTTTTTGTTTCATCAGACACTAGCTGACCCAGGCCAATGTCAAGGGATATTGGGATATAGATGGGGCCATCTATAACCGGTAGGGATGGTTCTCTTTCATCTAGATTTGCAGGAGGCTCTAGACAGGAGAGGTTGCGGGTAGACTATAGCTGTTTTGGTGGGGGGCTCTGGCGGCGACGGTGGCCACCTCCAGAGCTGTGGCGGAGTTACAGGGCAATCTGGAAGCAGGCCGGTACCAAGGGTACCTCTGCGTGGCACCATAGGGGGTGCCAGAGCCAAAGCTGAGGAGCCTCTTGGGAGGGTCCTTGAAACCGTGTCGGCGCCCCGCTAGTCCTTTGGGTGGTTGTGGGCCTGAACAACCAGGGGGTTTGCTATGCGACGCTCTGCCCTGAAAGTGGCGTGAGTAAGAAGGCACCAACGGTCACGTCATCCAGGAAGAGGATCACTAGTAAGGGCAGCACAGGCGGGGTTCGCCCCAGTGCTGCCTGGCTCATCAGGCGGGCAGGCGGCCCAGTTGGTTGCCTACCCTTGGATCGCCCGTAAGATAACCCACCTATTACATAACGGTGTATGTAATAAACCTGCAGCAACTTTACCCAAACAAAAAATTGTGTTGTGTGTTTATTTATGGGGAATGTATATTATGTTGGAGGGGTGGAAAAGGATGCCAATGACGATACTATGTATTTATATAGTGCTTACTATCCCTGACGAGGCGTCAAAGCGATTTTTCAGCGAGTAGCACGCTACTCTGGAACCCATAAAGGATTAGTGTTGAATTAGTATAGTGAAATATGAAAGTAATTTGAGTGGTAGACAGGTTAGTCAGTTATTTGGTTTCAGAAGGATAGCGGAGGGATAGAAGAGGAAAAAAAGGTTTGCATTTATATAGCACTTGTTACCCCTGATGGGATGTTGAGGTGCTTTTTTGGCAAGTAGCACTCTACTCCGGAACCCATAAAAGGATTAGTGGTGAATTAGTATAGTGAAATAAAGTAATTTGAGTGGTGGATATCATTGTAAAGGCCAGCTGCCTTCATGACACCCTTCCCTCCAACTCTCAAAGGAATCTCTGTTAGTGTCAGTGTAAATGAAGCCTTAACCCCTTCAGTGCCCCGCCCTTTCCCCCTCCTGTGCCGGGCTTTTCATTAGCGGGTGGGGTCCATGACGAGATAGTCTCGTCATGGGCACAGCGCAACCGTGCTCCATGACGAGACTATCTCGTCATGGGCATAAAAGAGGTTAATTTGTAATAAAATAAGTGCTGGTTCCCAAGTGCTGCTCAGAAGCCTGCGGCCGGCGATATTAAATGTCAGTGCGCCAAATACAGAGGCTGTGTGGGCTTCAATACACCACAGGTTTCTTAGTTGTTACCAGACTCCATTTCCCTTATCTCTCTTTTGCTGGCTTCTGCTTTCTCCCTTTGTGACTGGTCTTTCCTCTTTGTGTGTAAATGTAAATGTATTTGTACTTATATAGCACACCTCTACCCAGGGGTCTCGTAGCGCTGTATTCATACCGCTGTGGAACCCTTCCTGGTTTTCCTGTGAGATGTCCACTCCTGGGCAACACCCAAGGTGAAGCCAGGCAGTTGCACAGTGGGACCCATGATTAGAATAGGTACCGAGGCGAGAATTATCAGGTCCGGGGAAATTGAATCCAAGAGCAGCCGAGGCGGGAATTGAACCCTGGTCCTGGGCCAGACCTCTGAATCAGGGTCTGCCGCTCTAACCATTGAGCCACACTTCTCCACTGTGTGTTTTCCTCTCTTGCTCTCGGAATTGTCTGAAGAGTCCCCAGAGTTTGTCAGTCTCCTAAAATGAGTGGTGGCGGCCCACATGGTCTCAAATGAAGCACTGGGTGAATGTCTGTGTTGCCTCAGACCAGGGTACCCATCTTTTCTTCCCTCAAATCACGGATTTGCATAGCTATTCAGGTGACTAAGGACCTACAGTATTGTTGCACTGTGCCCTTTGTTTATCCACGTGACTTCCTGAAAGGGTCTACCAGTCAAGCTGTGATCCATGAAGTACCAAGGCTTGTCAATGTCTCTTTTAATTCAATATAGCCAATATTACAAATGAGCAGCATAGTTTTAGATGGCGGAGTTGGGTGTGTCCAGCTGGAAAACACTTCATGTGCCACCCTTGATGTTTCCACCACCCCACACATGAATTTGTTGCAGCTGTCATAAGTGTCCTTTTGTGTTTATGTCCTTAGTTTAATTGGGTGTAATCTCAAAACACAGACAGACCTTTTGGTCATAGTGTCATCTTCATAGTAGCAGTTATTCCTACCAAAGATATGGATAGGTTATGCCATCTTTGCATATCTGAGCTAGAGTCACTG
Source organism: Triturus cristatus (assembly GCF_964204655.1). NCBI lineage: Eukaryota > Metazoa > Chordata > Amphibia > Caudata > Salamandridae > Triturus > Triturus cristatus. The sequence goes on from NC_140587.1 coordinate 425,558,567, forward strand.
GGTATCTTAGCGTAGGTACTGCCAATTATCCCACCAAGAGAGGGAGACAAATGTATCCCCCGATTCTGCAGTGACGGATCCACATTTTAAATGTGCATACGGAGTCATGTCACCTAGTATATCCGAGAGGTGCTGTCACGGACATTGCCTCTGATATAACCATGTTAACTTTAAATCCCAATACCTCTCAGAATCATTCAAATTCCTTTAGGAGGACTGGGGCAGTAACCCTCTCAGGATATCATGTGCAAACATTGCAAGAGTAAAAACGTTCCTTCCTAACTTAGTAATGTGAGTTTCCGCATCTGCTGGGCCAGTAACTACTACAAGTTGGACAAACATTGCCAAAGAACTTGGAGGTGAAGCCTTGGAACAATAATTTAGAGGTGAAACTGAAGTTTAAGAACCTGGGGTGCCTACACGAAACAAGCATTGGCAAAGCCAATTGGTCTCGGCAATGCTTACCTTTATCAATGTTAATGTCTTTTAGCCATGTAGCCCATGGGCACGCAATTTGGACATGGTTCCCCAGTTCCACGACTGGAGACTCTGATTGTAATGGCAGAGGGAGGGAGTGAGGCAATGATTAGAAAAGCAATTTAGGAGGAACTGCTCACTGCTGTAAACAAAGACGCCATCAGGTGACCAACACCAAAGACGCCATCAGGTGACCAACACTCCCCCACCCGTCTCCCAGACATAACATGCATTTAGGGCTGAAATGTGTAGCCCTGACAACAAAGTAATAACTGAACCTAAACCGAATTTAGAGATAATGCATGGTAGCCACAGGAACAGACGTGCATCTTACAGGGGGAGTGAGTCCTGAAACTGTAATGAAGAGTTTGTCAGTGCACAAAATAAGTAACATAACTTTCTTAATTGGGCTTCAGAGGGTCACAAAACAAGAAAGTGCACTGTAACCTTAACTCCACATTCGACTGTCCATGTCCAGCTCTGAATGCCGCAGTGTCTGATCTCTTTATACACAACCTAGAGGTGCTCTGAATGAACCAGTGTTTGCTGAACGTGCACACAAAGAAACACAAACAATGGCGGGTGGGAGGTGAGGGGCTGTAAGGGCTCAGGGCATAGCAGTGGCGGCATAAGTTTTGGGGCGGCTGCCTCCCTCCGCTCTTATCTGCCGCCTCAGGGCACCAATCGCCAGCACCCTCAATGCAGCCATCGCGGGGCGGCAATCTGAGGAATCACACCAGCACCCACCCCTCGTTCTTCAATGCAGCTGCCGCGGGATGGCCAAAAGTTTAGCGACACCACTGCGGCGGAGGGTGAGGGTTGTTTATAAAACAGGGAGTGGGCGGGTAAGGGCGGACAAGAAATGGACTGGGGCAGAGGGGAAAAGGCAAGCACTCATGAGGAGTACTGAAACACACACAACAAATAGCTCCAAAAATGGGAGCAGTGGAAGCTAAGATGTACTTGGTCCATGCTCCAGGGTTGGGCTAAACACAAGAAGAGGAAAAGACGCCGGCATGGCTTGAAAAACAGTAATAAAGGAAATGAGAGCGATGCAGAAACAAACCAATTAAAAGATATGGGCGGGCTGTAAGCCCACTGTATGTAAACAACATGTCTAGAAGAGACATCACATGCACTGTCTAGCTGAAACCTAAAAATGAATGAATTGGTTAATAAGTAGTTAGCAACTGTATAACGCTTGAGTAACTGAGTGCTTCCACAAAAATATGTAGTAATCTCTAAATGAGACCAAGAACGTGAAAGAAAAATAGACACATGTTTAACTTGAAATAAGGGCTGTTTTGATATTGTGGTCACTCTACGAAGGTTTATGATACAAGTTCAGAGATGTAAACTTAGTTCAGTGAAACTTGCTCCCACATTCTTAGAACTGTGGCAGGTGGCAGAGTAGTTTGTTGTGTTTAAAAAAGGAGAGAGGCTAGCACACACAATTAGAAAATAGTGTTGTCTTTAATCCTTCCTGGCACTTAGTTTACAAAAGAAGGAAACAATGAACCCATGTCACTGGCAGCTCAGTCCCTGGTTTGCTTACCAGTAATGAAAGGCAGCAGAGGAAGGATGGAGGAGGCCATGATTAAAATGCACTACTAGGATATGTATGAGGAATAGCAAAAAGCTAGTCTTTGACATTTTGAAAAAGTCAGGTTCTTATGCATCTCTTTAATTTCTATATTTAGTGCCATTTAACCAACAATTATTTATACTCACTCCACACAGTAACTGTAGTGCATTTGGCCTGCGTGACCCAGGCATGCCCCTTCAATGCTCTTTACCATCCAATTAGCCAAAATAGTGTCAGTGACTAGAAACTCTAATGTCATGAAGCAAATCACCTCGTTCTTCCAGGCAGATACTTTATCCCTCCTAGAAAATGCTCAAGAACACTCTAGCAGAATCAAACAAGGAGACTCAAGTATCTTATTCACAGTGGTAATATACATGGGCAGATTAATTTACCTGTAAATCTGTTCTTTCACCTAGGTGCAAATATACACTTTTTTGCTGTTACCATTTCTGAGGGTAAATTTGCAACCTGGTAAAGATTTACAAGTCTCCACTCCCTCAAGTCAAGGAGTGGAGCATCCTAAACCTGGATTTAGAAGTGCAAAGTTACTACTAATTATGTCACACACATAGGTAGAGCGACATCGAGACAGAAATATCCTATTGGAAATTAGAACAGAAATTGTTAAAGTTTATCATGCTTTAAAAAATGTATTTAAAATATTAATGTGTAATCAAAATGTAAATTAATTTGAAATATATATTATTGACATAGAACGAATACATCAAGTTAGAGCATATTCATTCATCAAATTAAAAGTGTATTAAATAATTAATTCATTCAAATATATTATTTTAATTTATAAATAATTTACAGTAATTTAAAAAAATCCCACCTCAATAACATTTTGATTTTTATTTAATATGTTGTAAAATTTGTGTAAAGTTATTTGTTCAATTAAATTATTTTTAATAGGTTCAAAGACACTTTATTCGGATGACGTTGTATCCATAAAAGCACAGCAACACAGCAAGTTAAACATTTACAAATAAGAAAGTCATAATAAAATCCATTAGCAACATACAGTATACAATAATCTTTCAGATTCGTACAAAAATACATGAATAAATAAAGTAAAAACTCAAAAATTGGATATCATCTGATGTGCTCGAACAGCAATTCTCAGAAAAGTGCCTGTGCGAAAAACATCCTCTTCGTCATCCAGGGAAAGTAACCTCAGGTAAGCGTTTTCCTGACAAATGGGCGTAAACTTTTTAAAATACGGGGTTAAAAGCCACTTAACATCTGGCAACTCCCGTTCGAGAGCAATCTGAAAATCAGACATATCATGGCTGCCAAAGACCCTTTCAGGTAGCAGGACAAGTTCACCAAAGAGGCATTGCATGCTCTGTGCAACACAACATTCTGCATAATAGGGAACCACCTAAAGTATCCTCGCAGTCAGAGCCGCTGAGAAAAACTTCAGTATCCATATTCCAACACCATAATGTGAAAGGGAGCTCCCATTGTTAAGGTATGTACCCTCCACCCAATGCTTCATATCTGCCCACTTGATGGTGTTGTAGACAGTACTGACATTGGAAAGTTGAGATTGTTAATGTTATCCTATCCAAGGATGCTATCTCAGCAATGGTAAAAGGTAATTTCTCCAGTCTTTCAATATGTTACACAGTGTATTTAGCATAGGTGGTGTTGTGAAAACATATTTGTGGTGTTTAAATGTCGCCATGGCACATGGCCAGAACACAGTGCCTGTACTGTCCAGCTTAACATTAGAATTGACCTAAGTTGGGACTGCACATGTTGTAGCGCAGACAAGTCTTGCTGAAGCACATCTACTGTGGATGAGACAATGTTACCTAAAGAATACATTCTAGACAATAGGGGTGGGCAGAAAACTATGCTACGCCAGCGGAGCAGATAAAGCCAGCCACCCCTGCTCAGCAGCCCAGTCCCTGCTTCTGAAAGCAGCCAGGCCGGGAGAGCCTCCCCGGGCCCCGGTGAACCCCTGTCTCCAGTGCCCGGACCCTCGGCTGTCTTGCAGGACGGGGGGCTCCCGCACCCCGGGGCCCGCCGGACAGAGCACAAGCCCTGGTCACGGTCCCAGCTTCCGAACCCTAGCAAGGCCGAGGAGAGCCTCCCCGAACCCCGGTGGACACCCTTCCCCAGCGGCCGGACCCTCGGCTGGCTTGCAGTGTAGGAGAGTAGGGTCTGCTTTCTATGTTCACCCCCACTTTTTGCTTTAACTTCACTGGTTTTCGACTTAGATGTGGCTGTGGGCCTGCTAATCAGACCCACAGCCTAGCTGTTCTCTCTCTAAATTCATACTATGTACTTTAGGTACATAACCCAATTGGTAAGGATCACCTTCTAGGGCCCTGTACAGTGTACCTTAGGTACCCAGGGCATAGGTGTACCCTAGGCCTACCAGGCGCTGCAGCATGTATTATGCCACCCCTGGCTGGCCTTCCATTATGACACAACTGGCTGATCACTCAGCTGGGGCAAGGTCGTTTAATCACCCCTTGCTTAGGTGTAGTATTCCTATACCTACCTTATATATAGACACATGGGTAACCTATCAGTCACTCCTATGGCAGGCCTTAACAATCCTGAAGGCAGAGTGCTTGGTAACATGTGAGATGGTGCTCTAGCAAGAGCTGAGACTGTCTGCAGCTTTCGGAATCATGTCCTTATAGCTGTTCTATGATATCGCCTACCATATACTCTTAAAGTGCCTTATAATCCTCGTGGTTATGGTAACTATGGTTTGGCTTTATCAAAACATGTCGTGTAAGGTGTCTAACACTTTGAAATACTACCCCCACACCATTTCTGGCGATGAGGATAGTATTCCTCCCTTCTAGAGGGAGAAGACATGTTGAAGACCTACTACCCGGTTAAAGTTAACCAGAGCCCCAGCATCACAAAATGGATGCTGCTGCCACAGACACAAGTCTGACCTCCTGCTGCTGGGAGTCCTTCCAGCGAGGGAGGCTTGGACAATAGGTTTCCTGCCTTGGGAGGTGCTAGCACCACCCTAGACAGGACTTAGTGTATTGGGGCAGGGAGGGATGAATGAAACGAGACACTGCCTGGGGCACACAAGGTGTCCCATGCATAGTCTGGTTCAAACCGCTGCTGGGGCACTCCAGTCCCAGTCCTGGCGCGAAACTGGACAAAGGGAAGGGGGTGTAACCACCCCCCTCCCTGGTCCCACCCATAGGAGGGACCTAGCAGGTAACCCAGCCCCCCAGATTAGTATAAGAGTGGGAGCTGAGTCCCTAGGACATTGGATTATCCTGAAAACTGAAACTTGAACAGAAACTCTGGACCTTCGACATTCGACTACGGAAGAAGACTGAAGAATCTCCCTTGTGGCCAAGGAGTGGCCACCCTGTGTAAACAGGCAACATCAAGCGACCTGCCATTTGCTTTGTCAAAGTTCTATGAGGAACCGACTGCAGAGCCCAACCAGCGCCTTGACTTCCAGACTTCTCCGACCCTGATCCATATCCACAGCAAAGCTGAGATCCGTGGAGGTGACGAGAGATGTGGAACCGGCTACCTGGGAAAATTGGCTACTTGCTTCCAGCGCAGCTTCTGAGGCAACCTCGAAGTTGTGCTCCGGGGATTGAGAAGCCCCAACCCCGAGCACCATCTGCACCGAAGATCAGCCCTCCACACTCCACGAGATCTGCGTGGGGCCCTTCTGCATTTTCCTGCTTGACGCGTCTGTGCGGTTGCTTGCCCGTTGGCTAGTAACCTCTGCGACGACGAACCCTTGACTTTTCACCACTGGTTTGGCTCCTTCAGACTGGCCCTTGCTTCCCTGTGAAAGAGAAGCACCTCAGGCCTTCCTGGTCTGCAACAGAAGCGAATCCTTCGTTCTGCGTGGGTTGCGCTTGCCAAGGCTTGTTGGGTCCAAACTCGACATCGACGCCGCCGACAGCAAGAGCCCTTGTGGGACAGCTCGCCTCCTGGTTCTGGTCATCCTCGGCACCTCCTGGTACCCGTGGCTGCTGCGACAAGCTTCACCTCTTCACCTGCATCTTCACGACATCGCCTGGTTCCTTCCTTGTTCCTTCCTGGCTCCTGGCTGGTGACCTAGAATCTGTCCCCTCTGCTTGCAGGTATCCTCCTTCTTGATCCCATCCTTGGAATCCACCGGACACTCTTCACTGACTGCCTGTCAGCATCTTTTCTTCAGGCATCCATAGGAGTCGACGACGAAACCCGACGCAAGTTCACACCTATGCACCCGCAGCCCGTGGGCTAGGTAACTTGAGTACTCCGGTGCTCACAAGGGTATTGACTATCCTAGTGTCTAGTTTCCAAGTCTCTAACTCCTAGCTCCTTCCGAAGTGTCCTAAAACTCTTAATTTCTAAACATTACTACTTCTATCGACTTTAACGCATTACGTGTGAGTGTTTCCACTCTGCACCTGAATCCCGTGGGCCTCCCACTGCCTAGCAACTGATAGGATAGTGTAGCCCCAGCGATTCCCTAGGCCTAGGCCTAACCTGTGTTCGTGACAGTGGTTCTTATACCACTTACTTAGTATATGGTTTGCGTGGCCCCTAGGGCCTAACTGTATTACTTACCTGTGTAAC